>NC_138868.1:24381538-24981538 GCF_965194805.1 Balaenoptera borealis | reverse complement strand
GCTCGCTGGTTCTCAATCAGTCTTGCCTGTACTTTAAAATCACCCTGGGGAGCTTTGAAAAATCCCCAGTGCCCAGGCAGTGCCCTGTACCAATGAAATCAGAATCCTTGGCCATGGGGCCAAGTATCAGTAGTTTTAAAACCTCTCCAGGTGATTTCAACATGCAGCCACATTTGAGAACCAGCTGAGTGTAGACCATCTAGGGCACTCAAGGCTTACCACTGAACCACCGTGGCAGAACTTTGGACTGGCACACTTCCCTGCCCCTGCCCGCCCCCGATTCATCTAGGAGGGGCCAGGAGTTAAGCTGGCCGTGACGGACAGTGAAGGAGCTGGGCCTGGTGCCTCTGTGTCCCTTCTCCTTAACCACTGCTCTTCCTCCTCACACACCAGGGTGGCCTGAGCCCACCCCGTGCTGCGTGGCCTTTCACCTGGTTGGTCACCTGGCTTTGATGTTAAGTAAAAATCTGGTGAATGATCAGCATTGTTCTCTCTGTTCACTAGGCCTGTCTTCTTTCTCTGTGAAAAACCAGTTGAATTCTTTCTCTAAATGGGGTATTCTTCATTCAGAGGACACACAATGGGCTTCTTTCACCGGCAATTCAGTGTCTAGTAACAGAGGCCATGGGGCCTGCCAGCAATCTCCTTGTGAAACTGGCATGCACCGGCTTCTGAACATGAACCATGTTCAAGGACGCCTGGAGAAACCGGGGCCCCTCATTGTGTGTGGGGCTCCCTGAGAGCCAGGAGCTGCTCTGATGCTGGCAGCGAGAGAGCTGTGGCCAGGGCTCCAAGCCTGCGCTGGGGTCTCCTGGAGTTGCTCTCCACAGAAGCAGCCACGCCCTTTTCTCTATGTGCCTCACCAAAAGCCTGAGTCTGAAGACGACCATTTATACTGGGAAAGGTAGCTGTGTGACTTTGGGTTAGTGGCGTAACCTCTCTGAGCCTTAGTTTCAGGCTGAAACACTGGGGATATAGGATTATGGTGAGGATGAAATGACATAATGGATGTAAAATGTGGGGCTCCTGCACAGATGTGCCAAGTGCTAAGTTAAGTCCCTTTTATATATAAAACATGTAATTGAACCCATAGCACTAAATCAGCAACCTAGTTATCAGTTATCTCTAGTTTATAAATGAGGATACCGAAGCCCAGAGAAGCAAAGAAACGTGTCCGATGTCACACAGCTATCGAAGGAGCTGGGTTTTCAACTCAGGGCTCCCACAGTGAGAGGTCAATAGTGGGTTAGTTATTACTATTTTACCAGATGTTGCTTAGAATTCAGACAAGAGGAGAGAAAAGATGGCATGGAGAGTAGGAAAGACTTTTTTTAAAAAATAATTTGGAGGTTGTATTCATAGCCACGCTTTTGATGTTTAAGCCAGAAGCTGCAGAGTTTCATTCTGGGAGCAGGGGAAAAGGAACCAGTTATGTGCTAGGCACTGTGCAAACCCTCTTTGGGTATATTTGTGCATTATTTAGTCCCCAAGAATCAATTTGCAAGGGAGGTCTTATGGATTTTTATCCCTATTCTGGGAATGAGGATTCAGAAGCTCAGAGAAGTTAAGCAACATTCCCAATGTCACAGAGAAAGTGTTGAAATTGGACTTTGAAACAAGTTCTGTCCGGCCTGAGAGGCAGCTGCCCTTTTGCTTTTGCTTGGGCCTTCCTGAATGTGTCCTATTGACTCTGAGAAATGAGGTCCCCCGCGTGTTTTCAGTTCATTCTTTCACTTATGGATTTCGTCCTTATTTCCTAGGTCCTGCAGCAATCAGAAAGGGGGAGTTTCCTAAGCTGTTTCCTTGGCAGCCATGTTGGGAGGAGAGCGGCACTGATATTAATATTAATATTAATAATAATAACAATAATTAAAACTGACATTGTGTTCCAAGGGCTTAATAGGTTCCGGACACTGTTGCAAGAACTCACTAGACCTTAATCTCATTTAATCCTCATGACACCCCTATATGGTTGGCTTATTACGCTCCCTGTTTTTGCAGATGGGAAACTGGCACGGATCAGTTCAGCAACTTGCCTAAGGTCACACAGCTAGTCACTGTGGAGGTGGGATTTGAACCGTGCAGTCGGACCCAGATGCCACTTGACAGAACTTGCTGGAAGCAGATGTTGTGGTCTTTGTGCCTCGTGACCCGGCTTCCCATTGGCAGCCGCCACAAGAAGTGTTCTGTGGGGGGACTTTCACCGGGAAATGATTTCTCTTTTCACTTCATTTTGAGGAAACGGTTGTTCCTGGTGTGTGGAGTTTCAGAGTGAATTTGAAATAGCTCTTACTCTTTTCTGCATGTAGGTTTCCATGGACTTGATCTTTGTTTACCCTGACCTGCTTACTCAACTGGGCTCACAGGCCTACCCAGCCCTTCTCTGCCCTTCTTTAATGAGGGGGGAGGGAGCTCCCTTTACAGGAAGTGGGTCTCCTGTGCTTTCTTGCCTTGTTTCAGGCCACACCCTCCTCTGCAGGCCACCTCTGTGTCACCAGACCTGGATCCAGGAGCTGGACCCAAATCCTGTTTTGGGTGGCTGGTGAACCCTTGTGTGTCTCTGGCCAACCAAGGCCACCAGCCCAACTCTGGCCCTGGGGAGCTTGGTTGCAGCGGGTCAACATTCCAGCACGGGGCTCGGTGCTGTGTCATATCTACAACTATGCACCTGGGGCTTATGTTTCAGGGAAGGGAGACTCTGGATTTTTCTTTAATTCAACCCCTTCACTTTTCAAAAAGTTTTTTTAAATTTTTATTGAAGAATAGTTGACTTACAGTGTGTTAGTTTCAGTTGTACAGCAAAGTGATTCAGTTATACATACATATATGTCTATTTTTTTCCGATTCTTTTTCCTTATAGGTTATTACAAAATATTGTGTATAGTTACCTGTGCTATACAGTAGGTCTTTGTTTTTTATCTATTTTATACATAGTAGTGTGTATATGTTAAGCCCAAACTCCTAATTTATCTCCATCCCACCACCTCCTGCTATCCCTGTTGGTAATCATAAATTTGTTTTCTATGTCTGTGAGTCTGTTTATGTTTTGCAAATAAGTTCATTTGTATCATTTTTTTAGAGTCCGCATATAAGTGATATCATATGAGATTTGTCTTTCTCTGTCTGGCTTGCTTCACTTAGTATGACAATCTCTAGGTCCATCCACTTTTAAGAAGGTGCAAATAGAGTAGCATTCTTTCTGCCCACAGTATTCTCTACTTAAAATACAATGACAACAACAAAAATTCTGCCTTAATAATAATATGAGCAGCAGTGATTTATTGAGCACATACTATGTGCCAAACACTTTACAAAAAGCATCTCATCTTAATCCTCTTAACAGTTTTGAGAGGAAGCCCTGATTATCCTGTTTTTGCGGATGAACAATCTTGAGTGTGCAGAGATTAATTCACTCAAAGGCACACAGTCAGAAGTGGCCAAGCTAGGATTTGAGCCCAGGTCACCCTGACACTGAAATTCTTAACCACTGCCCATGTAACCTCCCACTTCTCTCCTTACCCACCTTTCCCTTTGTCCTGCAGCCCGAAGACTTCAGGATGGGCGAGAACTTGGGATGATCTGGGTGACAAGGGGAACAATTCTAATTGCTATTTTCTCCCTGCCCACGCTGTGTGCCTGCGATTTCTTAAATCTGGGACCAGGGAGATCTTGTGCTGTTCGTCTGGGGCAGAGTGTAAGCAGAGTGTCAGTGAGTCACTTGTTTCTCCCAGCTTGATAGGAACAGCTCTGTCATGTGTGAATGTGCATATACACACGTGTGTTCCACCCTTGCCTGCTCCTCCTGACAGATAGCTGGTTCTGTGCTTGAATCTGATTCATTTCTAGTGAAAAACAACCCCGACCTGAAGATAAGAATTCGCTCAAGCAAGATTGGAAGGCGAGATAATGTGAAGTTCGCAACGGGTTCATTTTAACTGCTAACTTATTCCACCCAAGAGTTCTCGTGTGTGAGAAATTGAGTCCGGATCTGGGGTTGTGTGCCAGGGAGACTGAAAAAGCAGCTAAGTCCTCCAGGACAGCCCAGGCCTTCCTGCTGCCTAGGAGCCCAGACCCTGGGCCAGGAGCGGAGGGCAGGGTGCAGCGGCAGGGGGGCCCTCCATTCTGTGGTGGGTGTTTCCCACGTTTGGCACCTAGCTTTCTGGCTTCCTTTCTTAGGTTTGTTTCTGCGTTCTTAGTCTTAATGTCCCACAGCAGGAGCTAGATGCCTGCTTTCTCAGCCCTTCCCCACCCCAACCCGGACGCTTGCAACTGAATGGGGAGCTGTGACTTAGGTGCCGCCAGTGAGGCACCCCCAAAGTAGACTTTGATCTTGAAAGTGGTCACGTGCGGAAGGCGGCACTGCAAGAGATCCGTTTTCAGGGGCAGCAGGGGTTGGGGTCTCGGCAGAGTCGGTACAGCCAGTACAGGTAGTGGTGGAGACATCTCTGCAGAGGCAGGCCCGCGGAGGGCCTGGAGCCGTATTCTTGTTGTTCTTGGTGGCAGAGCTTGCATGTCTGACTCTCTGACCCTCCAGGAGATCTGTGAGCTACGCAATGTCCTTTCAATTTGCTAAGGTTTGCTTAATGGCCCCAGACATGGTCTATCTTAGTATATGTCTTGTGAATGCATTTTTATTTTTCTTTAAGATTTAATTTTTATTTATTTTTGGCTGCGTTGGGTCTTCGTTGCTGCTCATGGGCTTGCTCTAGTCGTGGCGAGTGGAGGCTATTCTTCGTTGTGGTACGCGGGCTTCTCCTTGCGGTGGCTTCTCTTGTTGCGGAGCACGGGCTCTAGGCGTGTGGACTTCAGTAAGCGTGACTCGTGGGCTGTAGAGCGCTGGCTCAGTAGCTGTGGTGCACGGGCTTAGTTGCTCCGCGGCATGTGGGATCTTCCGAGACCAGGGATTGAACCCGCGTGCCCTGCATTGGCAGGAGGATTCCCATCCACTGCGCCACCAGGGAAGTCCCTGTCCTGTGAATTCTTGAATATGCATTCTGCTGTTGCTGGGTGCAGTGTTCTCTAAATGTTGACTAGATTCCGTTGGTTGATGGTGTTGCTGAGTTTGTCTGTATTTTTGATATTCTGTCCACTTGTTCTATTGATGTTGATAGAGGGGTGCTGATGTCTCCAACTATAACTCTGGATTTGTCTAGTCCTCCTTTCAAGTTTTATTGGCAATTTGCTTCACGTATTTTGCAGCTCCGTTGATTGGTACATACCCTTTCAGGATTGCCATGTCTTTCTTGTGGATTGACACTCTTTAAATCATTGTGTAATGTTCTTCTCTGCCTCTGGTAATTTTCTTTGCTGAAATTTACTTTATCAGGTTTCAATATAGCCACCTGCTTTCTTTTGATTAAAGTTTGCATGACATATCCTCTGCCATCTTTTTTACTTTCAACCTACCTATATGATTGTATTTGAAGTGAGAAAGCATATAGTTGAGCCATGTTTTTAATCCACTCTGATGATTTTTCTTGTTTAATCTCTATATTTAGACCATTTATACTTAATGTAGTTATTGGTATCACAGTCCTTAAGTATACCAATTTGTTTCTTCTTTTCTGTTTGTTCTCTGTTTTTTGTTTGTTTGTTTCTCTGTTTTATTTTGTCTGCCTTCCTGTGGGTTACTTGAATATTTTTTTAGAATTGTATTTTGACTTATCTGTCATGTTATCGACTATGTCTCTCTGATAGCTCTTTTAGTGGTTGCTCTAGATATTACATTATATGTACATAACTTGTCACAGTCTACTGGTATTGACATTCATTGGTTCAAATGAAGGATAGCAACTTATCTCCCTGTAGGTCCCTTTACCCTTCACAATTTATAATAAAATCACCTTATATATTTCCTCCAAATACATTTAGGACCACATAAGATAATGTTATATTTTTTGCTTCAACCACCAAACATAATTTAAAAAACTGAAGAACAGAAGAGTTGTTGTATTTACTCCAAATTTTGCTCTCCTCATGTTCTTTCTTTCTTCCTAATGTCCCAAGATTCCTTCTTTTGTCATTTTCTTTCTGTTTAGAGAACTTCTTTTAGTCATTATTTTTGGGTAGGTCTGCCAGTGACAGATTCTCTTAGTTTCCTTCATCTGAAAATGTCTTGATTTCTCATTCAGTCCTGAAGGATATTTCTGCTGGATTCTGAGTGGACAGTTCTTTTCTTTCCACACTTGAATAATGTTGGCCACTTCCTTCTGGTGTCCACAGTTTTTGATGAGAAAGCCACTGTGATGTAAATTGTTTTTCCTTTTATTGGTAGGGTGTTGTTTCTCTTTAGCTGCTTTAAAGATTTTTTAATTTGCCTTTTGTTTTCAGAAGTTGGAGTATGATGTGCCTGGAACGGATTTCTTTGGGTTTATCCTGGTTGAGGCTTGCTGCTCTGAGGTTTATGTCTTTTGCCAAATTTGGGAAGTTTTTAGCCATTATCTCTTTGAATACTTTTCCAGTCCTGCCCTTTTCTCCTCTGCTTCTGGGACTCTGATGACATGAATGTTAGATCTTTTGTTCTACAGGCACCCGGGGCTCTATTGATTTTCTCATTCTAGTCTATTTCTTTGTTTTTCATTCTGGGTTATTTCTATTATTCTATCTTCAAATTCACTGATTCTTTCCTTTGTTCCCTCCATTCCACTGTTGAACTCATCCACTGAGTTTTTTTATTTCAGTAATTATATTTTTCAGTTCTAAAATTCCATTTGGTTCTTTTTTATATCTTCTATTTATTTGCTGAAACATTCTATTTCTTTGATGAAACTTCCTATTTTTTTCACTTGTTCAAGCATGTTCATAATTGTACATTGAATTGTGCATATGATATCTGCTTGAAAATCCTTGTCAGATAATTCTAATGTCTCTATCATTTTGGTGTTGGCCTCTATTGATTGTACATTCAAGTTGAAATTTTCTTGGTTCTTAGTATGAAGAGTTATAGTTTACTGAAACTGGACATTTTTGTTATTATGCGTGGTACTCTGAATTTTATTCACATCTTCTGTTGTAGCTGACTTTTTTGGACACTGCTCTGGCAGGAGAAGGGAGAGGTGCTGCTCTGTTCCTGTCAGGTGAGAGTAGAAATCCAGGTCCTCACTTGGCCTCTGTTGACACCTGAGTGGGATAGGGATTCCTCATTACAATGGTGGAGGAGGGAGTTCTGGTTCCCCACTAGGCCTTCACCGATACCACCCTCGCTAGGAGGGGTAGGAGTGCCTTGTTACTTCTTACCACGTGTCTTCCACTGAAGCCAAGGGAGGTGGCCTCATTACCTCTGGGTAGTGACAAAGTCCTGACTTTTCCCTAGGCCCCCTCTAATACCACCCCAGTGGGGAGGGGACAAGGTGGCATGATAATTGTAGGTGGAGGTGGAAGTTCAGGCTCCCCACAAGGGCTCTACTGACACCCGGTGCATCAGGTGCTTGATACCATTTGGTGCGATGAAGACCCCAGCCCATTACTTGGTCTTCTCTGACACCACATGGGCAGGAGGGTTGGGGATCCTCATTACAGCCTGGCGAGGGTGGAAGTATGGCTTCCTCATTTTTGCCTTTGCTGGCTCGGGTGCGGGTAGGCACGATTTTTTCTGTGATGTTTGGGAGGAGTAGAGCAGTTATTGTCTAAAAGTTTTCTGTCTTGCTATCCTTTCCTGGTTCTTGGCTAGAGAGAAGAGGTTTTTATTAGGGCTTATTTATGTCTCTGCTTATTTGCATTTCTGGGTTACAGGTTTCTTCAGCTCCCACTCTGGGATATATGAGACAAAAAGAAAACCCAGGAAACTCACCTCCATGTCACTCCTTGGGTCCCAAGTTCCCAGCCTGTCTGCCTTCCTCTCCCCATCTTTCAGAATTTTCTTATGATTATTATATATATAACGTCTATGGTTTTTAGTTGTACTTAGTGGGAAGAATAGGATAAGTACATCTACTCTGCCTTCCCAGAAGTGGAAGTCCCAATATCCTTTAATAAACTCCCTTTCTGCTGAAACTGGCCCCAGTGGGCTCTGTTGTTTGCAGTGAAGAACCTGATTGGTGCCCTTTGAGAAGGGCAGGGCCACAGAAGAGCTGTCCCCCAAAGGGAGCACACTGGGCCTGTCAACAAATTTCCAGCATTGGCAACTCTCTGTTTTGCCCAGGAGTGGTCTTCCCTGTTTCCTCCAAACACACAGCTTATCTTCTGAATACAACGAAAATTTTTTTTCATTACTTTCTTTTATTAAGACAGTAATACTTGTTCTTTGTAGAAAATTTAGAAAATATAAGTAAAACGGAGAGCATCTCACACTAGAATACATATATTTTAAAAATGAGATGGTGCTGTCAATTTTGCTTAGTAATCTGCTTTTTCAGATATCTTAATATCTTTCCACTCCAAAAAATGGAGTTTAGATCATCACTTTTTAATGGTTACATAATATTCTTTTGCAAGAGCATGGTTATTTACACATCTTTTTCCTATTGTTGACCATACAGATGATTTCCAAATTTTTTCATTGTAAACAATTCTGCATGGAACATCTTTGTAGATAATCATCGTGCACTTGTCTAGTTACCTTAAGCTAACCCCCTAGAGATGCAATTGCTGGGCTGTAGGGGACACATGTTTTTTTAAAAAGTACTTTTGATAAATATCTTTACAGTGCCTTCCCTTCCTGCTTGTCATCCTACTGCCATTGCTTGGCTCTCATTCTGCTCTAGAGTTTTCTCATTTGTAGAGCACTAAGGGTGTCCCAGCTTCAGCCACCCCCCCCACCCCACTAGTGCTAGCTTGTAGCAGGATAACACATTAATATGACACATTAATGCATTTGTTGTGACACCCTCCATATTCAACTTGTTCACATCTTGAGGACCTTTTTCCATTCAAGGCATGGTGGAACTCCCAAACAAAGGTGGCACATATTTAAAGTTCTAGTGCTGAGGTTTCAGATGAAAGATTCAGGAAGTTGATGTAATCAGCCAATTCCTTCCCTCACCACTGGCCTCTGGTCTTTTGGGAAGAAGAGAGGTAGAGGTGAAGTCAGAGGTTTAGACGTGAGTGTAAGTGGCCCTACCTTGTGCCTCTCACCACCCCGTGAGATGAATCTTGGTGAGGGCGGGCATGATAGGACATGCCTTGAAATCAAGAGGACCTGTGTCAAGATTCCCGATGAGCAGTCTGGGGAGTTTTCAAGCTTAAGGTAAGTTCTCTGTTCATCATAGAAAGACAGCCATAGAGTAGAAATGGTAGCATCTAGTGGGGAGAAAAAAGGTGTAGAGGCAGCCTTCCAATTTTCCCAAAGCCTCAGGGTGCTGAGGGTTAGGCATCTGAATGTCCCAATGGCATCAAGTTGGTGTATGGAAGGGGAAGAGAAAGAAGGAGAGAGGGAGAGGGAGAGTAGGGAGGGCAGGGGAGGGAAGGGGAGGAGAAAGAATGGGAGGGGAGAAGAAGAGAGAGAAAACAAGAAATGAGAGCTGGGAGACCTACAAGTGGTCCTTGCCCGAATGCGTGTGGACCCCCTGGCAGAGGATGGAGGGTGGGTGATGCTTCAGGCGTCTGGTGAGGACACGGTTGAATCTCAGAAAATTTGCCAGCATGGGACGTGAGTAAGGACCAGGTGAGATGTGTTACATTTGAAGCCAGAGGCCAGCATGGGACCAAGCAGATGCAGACAGTGAGGTAACTTCCTTCTTACACTGTACAAAGTGTGATGTTCCTATCACACACACACGTGCACACACACACTGAGCTGAAATGGTTGTTAAAAACCACAGAGTTTGACTTAGTTTATTTTAAAGTAACTAGACTAATAATTCTACATTGGCCAGAATAGGGATCCCAGGCAGAAAGTACATCCAATTAGAGAAAGAGGGGGAAAAAAAGAAAGGAATTTTGCAGTCCTGAGTTCACGTTGCCTGAAAATTCTTACCAACTATACATACTTCTCTAAATTATCATGGCCTAAGAAAATATTTTTTCTAGATTTGAGCCTTTGCATATCTCCAAGAAAAGCTCCTTTTATTTATTTCTTTGTTATATATTCATAGTGACTATCAGGCTTTTTAAAGTCCCATTTTGTTCAGATAAAAAATTTCAAGGATGGCCCATATCATGTAAAGCAAGTACAAGCAGTTGGTGGGATGGGGAAGACGTTTCCCATCAACCCTCTGAGGTTCGTGAGAGGGCTCAGGGAACCCTGAGGAGTCAACAGATCTGTGACTGCCATGTACAGTTGTGTAGTGTGTATACTGCACAAAAGAGTTAGCCAAGGCACTTGGGAGTTGATATCCAGCTCATGTTCTACTCATCAAGACTTGGGATCTTGCACAGCACTGTAACCACCTGGGGATAGGGATACCTTTCTCTTTGCACAAAGTATAGTCTGATTATAAGCCATGTGTCCACAGAGCAGCATGCACCCAGAGGAGGTGTTTTTCAAATTCATCCACCCAAATGGGGCACCTTTTGTACGTAGGTCACATAAAGGCAGGCCATGGTCTTGCATGAGCATACTTTGAAAATTACAATAAGTGTCTACCAGTATATAGAATTTAGCTTTCTATTTTGAGTCCCCAGTGTGCTGGTAAATTTCAAAACAAGTTCAGTATATTTCCTTGCCCCAGACTTAGACCATGACTCCCTGAGTGTGGGCAAGGGACAAACAGCCTCTGGAGAAATGTGCCAGGCAAGGCCTTATATGGGCAGACTCCTTTGTCATGATTTTCAGGGTAACTAAATATCAGAAGTAAGAGACCAAGGGATTGCTTTAGTTTAACATCCTTATTTTATAATCAGGGAATGAATATCTTGAGAAATTCTGGCTCATGTTCAAAGCCACTCTGTTCTAGTTGGTGGAACTGGGACTCAATCTAAAGCCTCCTTGGTATGATCCCAGGGCTCTTTAGCTGGCTGTGTGATGACGGGGACAATATAACGCAAGAAATGATGGGGTCTTCCTCACTGGCTTCCTTGTCCAAAGACAAGTATTTACCGCTTGGAGATGTTCTAGGTGTGGTTCAGCTTCAAGGGACCACATGGGGTCACCACGCGGGAAGCCTAGGAATATGCTATCATGGGATGTCGACAAAGTGTGTTGTCTCTCTGTCAATGGCTTCTGCAGCGCTAAAATGCCTCCTCATTCTGCCCTGGCGCTGAATCAGCCTTGGGAGTCATGCCTACTTCCTGGGCTGCAACATGGCCACCCCAAACAACAATAATAATAACAACACTAATGATGGTAAGCACCGTCATCATCTTGTTTGGTCCAGGCAGAGCCCCTTTGATCTGGGGATCTCCAATATGATCCAGCAGCTAGTGTCATTACCTCCCTTTTACAGACAGAGAAAATGAGGCACAAGATGTTTAAGCTTAGAGGCCCAAGGTCACGTGGGGCGTCGTTACTGGAGACACCTGACGAACTCAGGTTGTTAGCTCTGAAATAAAATCTCTAGGCACTTAACAGGCTTTTGGCTTGCAATGGCTGCTCTTTATGAGGACTGTATATATTTCTAAACCCTGCCATGGGCGCGAATACCAATCATTAGATTTCATTTCAAGCATGTCTTTCACAATCTTCAATTCTGCGAGCATGTGGCAGGCTCTCCTCTGCTCTGAGCAGGTGTCAATTGCACACCTGGTCCTCTATAACACTCAGGTGGTAAAGGACTCAAAGCTGGCCTTATACGACAGAAGGAACTGTGGTCAGAGTCTCAGGGGACCTCAAAATTTTTCAGCTTAATGAGGTATAACTGACAAATAAAATTGTATGTGTTTAAAGTGTACAACGTGATGATTTGACATATATATACTTTGTGAAATGATTACCACAATTCTGTTTATTTACATATCCATCACCTCACATAGTAACTTTTTTTTTGCGGTGAGAACACTTGAGGTCCACTTTCTTAGCAAACTTCAAGTACGCAACACAGTGTTACTAACTATAGTTACCATGCTTTATATTAGCTCTCCAGAGCTTATTCATTGTATAACTGAAGGCTTGTAACCTTTGACCAGCCTCTTCCCATCTGTGTCCACCCCACCAGGTCCCTGGTAACCACCACTCTACTGTGTGTTTCTATGAGTTTGACTTTTTTTTTTAAGGTTCCATATATAAGTGAGATCATACATTATTTTTCTCTATATGGCTAATTTCACTTTGCATAATGTCCTCTAGGTAAATCCATGTTGTTGCAAATGGCAGGATTTCCTTCTTTCTCATGACTGAATAATATTCCATTGTATACACATAACATATCTTTTTTTATCCATGCATCCATTGACAGACACTTAAATTGTTTCCTTATCTTGGCTATTGTGAGTAATGCTATGATGAACACAGGAGTGCAGATACTTTTTTGAGATACTGATTTCATTTCCTTCAGATATATCCCCAGAAGTGGGAGTCCTGGATCATATGGTAGTTCTATTTTTAATTTTTTGAAGAACCTCCATATTTTTTTCATAATGGCTCTACCAGTTAACATCTTTACCAACAGTGCACTAGGGTTTCCTTTACCCCACGTCCTTTCCAACACTTACCTTTTGTCTTTTTGATAAGAGCCTTCTAACAGTTGAGAAGTGATATATCATTGTGATTTTGATTTGCATTTCCCTGATAATTAGTGATGTTATGTACCTGTTGACCATGTCTTCTTTGGAAAAATGTCCCTTCAGATCCTTTGTATATTTTTAAAATCAGAGTATTGTGGGTGTGCGTGAGATTTGTTGTCGTTGTTGTTTTGTTCTGTTTTTTTTTTTTTTCCCTATTGAGTGGTAGGAGTTCCGTATATATTTTGGATATCAACTTGTATTAGATATATGGTTTGCAAATATTTTCTCCAATTCCATATGTTGCCTTTTCATTTTGTTGATTTTTTTTTTTTTTTTTTTTTACTGTGCAGAAACTTTTTAGTTTAATGTAGTCTCACTTGTTTATTTTTGCCTTTGTTGCCTGAACATTTGGTATCCTATCCAAGAAATCATTGCCAATGCCAGTGTTAAGGAGTTTTGCCCTATGACTTCATGTAGGGTTTTATGGTTTCAGGTCTTACGTTCAAGAATTTAATCTATTTTGAGTTAATTTTTGTGAGTGGTGTATGACAGGGGACCATTTTCATTCTTCTGCATGTGGATATCCAGTTTTCCCAGTACCATTTATTGAAGAGACCATCCTGTCCCCATTGTGTATTTTTGGTGCCCTGATCAAAGATTAGTTGACTATATATGCATGGGTGTATATCTGGGCTTTGTGTTGTGTTCCACTGGTATATGTATCTGTTTTTATACCAGTACCATACTGTTTTGATTACTACAGCTTGTAATATAATTTGAAATCAGGAAGTGTGATGCCTTCAGATTTCTTCTTCTTTCTTAAGATTGCTTTGGCTATTTGGGCTAGTGGATGGGCTTCCTGATGGAGTCTGGAAAATGGTTAGTAGGATTTGCATTCAGGGGACCTCAATTTGAACCACAGTTCTGCCTTTACTGGCTGTGCCACCTTGGAGAATGTACTTAGTTTCTCTGGGCATCCTTTGCATTTTCAATTATAAAGTGAAGAATTTGCATTAAATCATTTGATGGTATGTTTTTAAAATGAACTCGTGGTTTTGTGCAAATTCGTCTTACTATGTTTTTTTCTCCAAACTTCTGAGATCTTGAAGAATCTGCCTTTTCCCCGGTTTGAGCCTTTGGAATGCTCTACATCATCTTCCTTGTTGCTATATTATCTTTTCCAAAAGGGATTCAAACTTTTCGAAGTAACATGGATTCAGTCAGAGTTCAGTTAAGGAAACAGACTGAGTATTTTAAGCAGAAATGGATTCAATTCAGGGGATTAAGAGCTTACAGAACTGTTGTAAGGGCTGGAGGAGTGGAAGTCTGGTGGGTACCACCACACTATCTCAAAGTCATCCTATGATTCAGAGATTAGAAAGCTGATGCCCCAGCTGTTTTCACCACAGATGCCTCTGGCATCCATGAAGCTGATGATTGGACCCTGGAATAAGGAGTCCAGTGGCTGAAATGCCTCTAAACACTCATGTTTCAATCATATTGCTACTTCACACAAGGGCATTATTGGGGAAACAGAATTTGCTTCTAGAACCATACCTTCAAGGGTGTCTGGGAAATGTTGATTTTCCTTTTCTAGCTCCTGAGTTACAGGGAATGGGGAATTAGTGCCAACAATCCTATTCAGCACAAGCACTATTCAAATGTCATTTTACATGGTGTATTCATCAGGATAGGCTCTGCTATGCTGCAATAGTAAACAACCCTAACATTTCAATGACGATCTAATAAACATTAATTTCTCACTCATCAGATGTCTGGTGCAGCCTGGTCAGCCCTTCTCTTTCTTATAGATGCATCATCTAGAACAAATGACCTTCAAGACATTGAGGCAGGGGAAGAGAGAGATGGAAGAGGCATATCAGCCGTTAACTGCTTTAGCTCAGGAGTGGCACATGTCAATTAGGCCCATGGTCGGTGGCCAGAGCTAGTCACAGGGCCCCAACCTAGCTGGAAGGCAGACTGGGAAATATACGGGAGCACATGGAATATTTGATGAATGCATGCTGTCACTCATGGTAAAAAGGGGAGGCACTTGTTTTCGAAGTTAGGGTGAGCCTGCCTCTCAATCTCCCTTTCCCTCTGTGAAAGGCCCTAAAAAAAAGATTCCAGGGCTCCTCAAATGCCAGTATGAACACATTGCATATGCAAGGATTTGGAACTATAATCTAGTTATCTGTGTGGCATTATTGGGGAATCAGAAAAAGAGTTCCTTCTCCATGAATATCTCTCTCACTGATCTAATCTGGCACCTAAAATTTCTGCCAGTAATATTACTCTTTGTGTGCTACCTTGATGATATGCATATTTAACATAAGTTAAGGCAATAAGTAATCTTGTATTACACTGGAGCTCTCTCAGTGAGTGGGGATCAAGGTGCGGGAGAATTGGACTGATGCCATACACTGGGGAAAGGAGAGGAAAACTGGTGTCCGTGGATCCTATAGATAGGGTCTTGGGGATGTAGGGCAGGGGGCTGGAAGGGAGTGGAGGGGGCTGCCCAAGGAAGGGGAGAAGGGGGCTTTAGGCAGATTACCCATATCACATCTTTGCCAAGGGCCTGACCTATTTTGGCCTCTAGGGCAGCCACGTCATCACCCAGCTGCATCCAATAAGGTCACAAATGTCTCTTTGGACTGAGCCTACTTTTGAAAGATAAACTCAGAAAGATCTCTCCAGCTAGACTGTAGTGAAGACAAGTGAGTCTGCAGTGGGGTGTTTGACTCCAAGTTTTGAGCAGCTGGGCTTGGGGTCCCAAGATTGATTTTAAATCTTAACTCTGCCTTGTACCTATTGGCAGTCCTGTGGACTTTTAAAATACAACTGTATGATCTTGGGCTAGTTATGTTTTTGTACCTCTGCTGGCAGGATTAAATGAGAAATGCACATTGGGCATATAGTAGAGAACCAGTGGATGCAAGCTCTGTTCCCCCTTTTGGTCACCTTGGCTTCTCTATTTGTAAAATAAAGTGTGTAAACAAGATCTTTCTCTGGAGCCTTAGGTCTCCACAGCTGTCTCAAGGATCAGAGGATGTGAGGAGGAGGCTGAGTTGGGGAAAAGCCTCTGGACTCTCCACTCACTTAAAGCAGAGGTGTTCTGGTAAGATTTAGTTTGGAAAAAATATATTCTGCTGGTAAAATGAACTCTGAAACCCTCTGGACTGGGTGATTGCTGCAATCTCTTCCCTCTAACATATTATGATCCTGAGAGTAATGTTTCTGAGAATGCCTTAAAAATGACAACACACTATACAAATGTAATGCTGTGTTATTATTACTATCACTTTCCAGTGTGATCTTAGTTTGGATTTTGGTTAGAACAGGTTGCAGTATCAGCTCCCATAACACCCATACCTTCACCAAATTATTGATAAGCTCATTTGAAGTGAGATGGTTCAGGATAAAGTGAGAAGCTCCTATTTTTTCTTTTCTTAAGAGTATGTTTTTTCACTTCAGCTTCATGCATTTATTGTTACTGCTATGACTAATATAATATATGGATGGTCTCTCTCTGTCTCTGTCTCTCTTTTTCTCAAAGAGAAAAAAAGATTATCAAGACATGATATTTCAGAAGGATTTAGAAATGTTTTACTGTTTATACAAAGTTTCAAACCATGGAACAAATATCAAATATTCCTAATGAATATCTGAATATATGGTAAAAGTATAGAACAGGGATGTAAATGATGAACTCTCCATCCAGGAAAATGCTTAAAACAATTCAGCATCTAGAAGCCACTCATGGGGTGGAGTGGGTAGTTAATAAACACTGTTGAATGAATGAATGACTCATTATCTCTGGGGAGGGTGAGGAGTAGAGGATTAGGGAGATGTGCAGAGACTTTAATTTTAACATTTTATTTCATAGGCTGAGTGTTTGCTACCCAGGCATTTATCATATTATACACTTTTCTCTGCTTGAAATATTTCATAATTAAAAAAACTAAACCCAAGTTTTGATGTCTGCTTTCAAGGAGCTCGCAGGCTAGAATTAGAATTGTTACTATCAGCTGACGTTCACCATCCCAGTTCCAGCACTTTTTGGCTGTGTGCTTTGGGCAAATTACCTTGGCTGAGACACTGTCCTCAGCGTAAAATTGGGATAGAACAGTTTCTACTTCACAGAGCCCTTAAGATTAAAGGAGGCAATCAATACGTAGTACTGAGTACCTGGAATATAGTGCTCAAAGATACGTCCACATACAACATCTCAGGTCTGCCCAGCAACCCTACGAAGATGTGGAAACAGATTCAGGTAAAAGCTGGAGAATGATGTTGCTGGGATTTGAACCCGAACACCACCCTTTATATTAACCAGGCTAAGTGCTAAAGGAGTTGTAAAATGGAATTTACCCGTCACCTCTATTTCCCTCTCTTTTTTTCTTCCTTTGTGTCCTCTGGACCTATAGCGCGAGTGGGATTTTATGGTGTTGGTCACCACACTGTAAGCTCCCCAAGTTAGCATAGTGTTGTCCCAACTGTCCTGTGGCCAGGCCATGTGCCTTACAGCTTTCTGTTGTCAGAAGGGAGCTCTACTCTCCTTCCAGACCCCACCACCAAAGCCTGGCTCCCACTCCCAGGATGCCCCTGGGCGGTCAGAAGCAGAAAACAACCTGCTGCATCTTGAACTTGGCAGCCATCTTGGCTGGTGTTAACAAAGAATAATTGTCATCCACAGAACTCATTGGTGGAGGCTGAGGTTGTGGCTTGGAGCAGGCTGGGTCAATGCCAAGGCTACTTGGGCTTCATCTCGTCCATATCCCTCA
Organism: Balaenoptera borealis; assembly: GCF_965194805.1. Lineage (NCBI taxonomy): Eukaryota > Metazoa > Chordata > Mammalia > Artiodactyla > Balaenopteridae > Balaenoptera > Balaenoptera borealis. The sequence continues at coordinate 24,964,217 of NC_138868.1, read as the reverse complement.
CATTTCTCTCCAGAGGACTCAGTGCAGGGGAAGGAGAACTGATCCTGATACGAGAAGGCTTGGGAGTTTGTCTCCTCCTCTTACTAGCTGTGGGAACTTGGACAAGTAACTTAACCTCCCTGAGCTGATACTTCCTCATTTTAAAATGGTGATTGTAATCTTTTCTTACCTCAGGGTTGTTGAGCAGCTCAAGTGATATAATTAATTGAAAGCCTTTTGTATGATCTGTTATGATGAGTCCAGATAGTAGTCTACAGACAAGGGGGTAGAAAGAGGAAAGGGACAATTCTGAGGGCTGGACTTGTTCCATTCCTTGCAAATTGCCCCCTGAGCCCCAGCTCCTCTATTGGCTCAAAGCCACTTCTCTGTTAGAGCAAACCAGACTGATTGTCTTGAACCCTGCACTTTGTCAACATCCCCACCTCTACCCTAATTTCAATTTTGGAACTGGATTGTGGTGAATAAGGGGGAGGGGAAGTCAGGTGACGTTATGAACTGATGCTTTAAGAAAATCCAGGGTTCTCTTGGAAGAAACATCATTATCAAGAGGGATGGACACAGATGTGGAAGTGGTGTGATCTTCGGTGAGTGGCTTAGCCTCTCTGAGCCAGACTTCCTCACCTAAAAATCAGGGAACGTAACGCTTTACCTGTAAGACAGTTATAAGGATCAATTGAGATGATGTATGGGGATGCAAATTGGGCCTGGTAGGTAGTAAACAATAATGGCAGCTACTAATAACTAGTAATCACGGAACAGTGGGCTGCCTTCTGTGAAAACAGACTCACTATGCTCTTTGGAGCCATCTCTGCCCTTTATTATTTATTTCCAAGGCTTCTCTGGCTGTTCAGTTGACCCAGATTTCTCCTGTACACAAATCTCAGGAGTGAGGAACCCCACCGTGGGGTTTGCCCAAGGATGGCCTTGAGGGGCTTCTATAAAGGGCTTGTGACTTTGAATGATCCCTTAATCGATGCTCACTGATGAGGATTGGGGGAAGGAAGTGTTTGAAAACGTCTGATGCCTGAAAGCACAGAGATCTGCACACAGAATCTTCATTCATTCAAGAAGGAATTAATGTTCCGGACAAGGAACCAGGGGCTGTGGGTAAAATAGTGAGCATGGCTTGGCTCCTTCCTCATTGAGCTTGTTCAGTCCTTTAGGGGAGACAGGTAAGTAAATTCAGTTGGACGAGGGCTCTAGTTGGGTCACAGAGCTCACAGGCTTGTAGGGGAAACAGTTAAGTGAATTCAGTAGTCTAAGAGCTCTGATTGGGTAGGTGGGCTGCCCAAGTCCGTGGACCGGCAGGAAGGCTACTGATCCTGGGTGCTAGGAATCTTGGGGTTTTGGCCCAGGCTCTGTCACTGATGTAACCTTGGGCAGATCCATTCCAACTTTTGGAAATGGGGGACTTGCTGTCCTCCATGTTGAACTTTATGGGCCCTCTCAGCTCTTACAAACTTTTTTTTTTTTTTGGTCATGTGGAGGTTCCAGGACTGGGGAACAACCAACATTCTGGTTTAAAGTGTGAATTGGATTATTTCAATAAAGAAAGAATCTAAAGAGGACAAACCTGCTTCCGTGTATTTTTTTGTTCTTCTTTGAGAAAGTGTACTATCTTTGATTGACTACTCCTTGGCTCGGCCAACATGGAGACTTCCAGGGGAAATTCCCACTGATCAAAGAAGTGACGAAAATGACCGTAAGAAACCGAAAGAGAAGAAATCTTCCTCAAAATACCTGCTCCAGAAGGAGGAAGTGTTTCTGCTGATAGAGAAAGTGAATCTGGACATCCAGGGTGAGCTCAGGAGTCTTGGGAATGGACTAGCTGAGCATAGGTTGATTTTGATTCTGATCTACATGGCTTCTCCCAAAGGGGAGCTTCTTCTCATGGGCATTTCATCTTTCAGCAAGTATTGGTGAAGAAACTGCATCTGGAATCCCACTTGGTCCTTACAAGCATGCTGGTGGAGGGGAAGTAAAGGGCTGATGACCAGTAAGAGTTGGCAGTGCACCCAGGGACTAGCACGAATGAGCAGTCTTTCCCACTCCTGGGTAGATGACCCCTGTGGGCACTGGGGCCATGGGAGAGGGGCTGCCTTACAGGATGTGACCATAGCTCAGGGGGTTCAGCTACTGCCACAACCCTGGCCAGTAGGGAGGGAGTGGGGGAAATAAATCGCTTGCCTCTCTCTTCTCCTGCTTCCCAATCTCCTCCTAACACCTCCCATTGGCTGAGTTATCTTGAAGGCGGAGGGCAAAGGAGGCTGGTAATGCAGTCCCTAGAGGTCAGCCTCTTGAGGCCCAGAGCAGGGCCTGGTCTACAAGAGAGAATTTACAGAGCTGGGAAGCAGAGGAGAATCAACACCAAGCAAAAGACTCTTCAAACTCTCACAGCCTCGGGACGAAGAAAGCAGGTCGCTATTGAGCAGTTCTCAAACACCTGTACTCAGTCCTCTCTTTCTCTTCCACGGCAGTGGTGAAGGATCCATGGGCCCAGTGGGTTGGTTGGGCAGAGGAGGGCCCATGCTCTAATAAGGAGTGGAGGAGAAACCTGATTTCTTTGACCTGTCTTTCCCAGAAGATGAAGGACAGGCACAGACCAGCCCTCTCCCCGAAAACAAATATATCTTTCCATTCATGGGAAGGGTGAAATAATTTGTCAAATACCGATTTCATATGGGGGTATGGAGTTAATCCTTTGTATGTTGTCTCTTTGAATCCTTTGGCAAGTAACTCATGTAAATCAACAGCTCCAGAGCCAGCTGCTTTCTGGTGGAGCAAGCGGGCCTAGCTCTAGGTGATGCTAATGAAGTTTGACTGCAAATCCTTCCCTCCTCTCTGATTCCTACAATACCCACCCCGACCCAGCATCCTATGGGCTAATGGGCCCAGCATCCTCATATCTCTCCTATCAGGAGGAAATAAAATGTCTAATGAAGTTATTCACTCCAGGTGTTAGGAACTTAGTGTGTTACCCCCTCCCAGGAGAATTTGTGTTTTCCAGCACAGCCAGAGAGTGGGTGGTGCTCAACCCAAAGGAGTGAATCACTAATAGTGGAATCCCAGGCATCCAGGGAGGTCATATTTCTGGGGTGGGTTCCTTCCTGACATTGTTCATATTATACAAATATGGTAACCACCTATTGTCCCCTGAAAAAAGATTGTTCTTGTGGGTGTGGTGATAGTGGGCATGGAGAGGCATGTCCAGGCTGAAGCCAGGGCTGTCTGACGTTCTTTTTTTTTTTTTTATGTTGAATACACTCTCCTTTATTTTATTTTATTTTTTTTTTAACATTTTTATTGGAGTATAATTGCTTTACATTGTTGTGTTACTTTCTGATGTATAACAAAATGAATCAGCTATACGTACACTTATACCCCATATCCCCTCCCTCTTGTGTTTCCCTCCCACCCTCTCTATCCCACCCCTCTAGGTGGTCACACAGCACCGAGCTGATCTCCCTGTGCTATGCAGCTGCTTCCCACTAGCTATCTATTTTACATTTGGTAGTGTATATATGTCCATGCTACTCTCTCACTTCGTCCCAGCTTACCCTTCCCCCTCCCTCTGTCCTTAAGTCCATTCTCTACATCTGCGTCTTTATTCCTGTCCTGTCCCTAGGTTCTTCAGAACCATTTTTTTTTTTTAATTCCACATATATGTGTTAGCATATGGTATTTGTTTTTCTCTTTCTGACTTACTTCACTCTGTATGACAGACTCTAGGTCCATCCACCTCACTACAAGTAACTCAATTTCGTTTCTTTCTATGGCTGAGTAATATTCCATTGTATATATGTGCCACATCTTCTTTATCCATTCATCTGTAGATGGACACTTAGGTTTTCAAAACCAAATCTGTCCCTTTGAACGAGAGGCACTTAAAGGTCCATGCGGTCTCCCCAAGCGTAAGGGAGAGTGCCTGCCCTCCTCTCTGAAACTGGGTTCCCTTCACCCGGAACACAGTGCTGGCGTTGTGCAATGTCCCTGTTGGCAGAAAGGTTTGGACCCCTTGTTTTCAGGTCTGTGCAGTTTCCAAGAAGGAGCCGTGGCCTTTGAGTAGGACTGGCTAATGAATAGTGGTCCAGGTGCCAAATGAAGGAGCCAAGAAGAGGAGAAGGAGAGGAAAGTCCTGACTTTTACATGAAGATGAGACAGCCGTCCCCGTGACAGCCAGATGGCAGCTCTGTTGTCCTGCAGAGGCTTTGGGGTCAGGCTTGGGTCAGAGCTGGGCTGGAGGTAGGAAGAGGACAGGCCAGGCCAAGCAGGAGAGCAGGGCAGTCTCCAACAACTGTGTGGGAGGATGTGAAAAAAGCACCTTTCATCAAGAGCTGAGGGCCTGGTGGAGAATGGTCCTTAACATTCAAGCCCAGCACCCCGTGAATTTGTAAAAGCCAGGTTCGGGGGATTTTACTCTCTATTATACTCAGCAACACCATCAACTTGACAGTAATCACTACTTCCATTTACTGAGCATCTACTCCCAAATCAGGCTCTTTACATAAGTTATTTATTGGTGTCCTTACAAAGATCCTATTCATTCACCCAACATACATGTATTGAGTTCCTACTTTGTCAGGCACTATTCTGGGCACTTAAGTTAACATCTTACAGAAAACCCCAAACGAACTTTTTGGCCAACCCAATAGAATGCCAGTGAGGTAGGTGTTATTATCTTCCTATTACCGTGTCAGACACAGAGGGGTTAAGTAACTTGCTGAGTTTTTCAGCCAAAAATGACTGAGCCGTGATTTATACCAGAATCGGCCAGACCTAAAGTCCATGCAATTCTCCCGTGCTGTGTACATGCCGTCCTCTCTCTGGGGGTACAGGGATGAGAGAGTAACCAGGCTGGGAAGGGCAGAGCTGGGTTGGATGGCCCAGTAGAGGCAACATGTCCTGACTGGGTGGATTAAGATCGGATCAGGGGTAACAGAGTATCCCTGGGTGAGGCCAACTTAGCTCTAAGCCTTGATAAAATCAGCTGCCTCCATGGAAAGGTAGGGGGACTAGCCTTTTACCCTCACTGGCTGAGGAATTACACAGAAAAGTCTATCCCTGGGTGGACCATGCAGCCTTGAAGGCCTAGAGTCAACTATTGTTTCATCCATTTATTTATCACTTACTAGATGTCTTAGCTTACCTTGGAGGGCAGAGAAGTACGTCCAGGGACCTAGAGGTTTGTAAGGGTAGCCTCCAGACTCCTTTGGTTCAGAATGGGGTGTAAAGGGTCATCCAGGACCCTTGGGTCAATTTCCTGAATAAAGTAAGCATGCGTGGCAAGACCAGAGATGGTGCTCTCCCCTGATGTGTTCACCCAGCTAGTTTGATCTAGTTTTCATAGTAATGGGCTTGAGTTTCACCTTCAGCTGACTTGGTGCTACCTCAGACATGAAAAGGGAGAGCCTTGTCTAAGTTCTTCTGCCTTTTGTCCAAGCTTCTATCCTGATGAAGGAAGAAAGATGGCCTCTAGCTGTCCGGCCCCCTCCTCTTCTGCTGTGTCTCCCTTCTCCCACCCCCAGATGTACCTGCATGTGCAGTAGGCTTCTGAGACCTGAGCAGGGCTGCCAGAGACCTAATGCCAGCTGCTTTGGAATGGCAATCCTTGGGACTTTGAGGAAGAAAAGAGGTTTTGAGGGGTATCTCTCTATGTGGGATGAAGTCAAATGGAACACAAGTGGAAAACCCTTGCAAGGCTGATATCTACATTTTGGCTACACAGAATTCATTCTTCTTCCATTGTTTGGGTCTCCTTCTCTGTCCTCCCATCCTTGTTGGCACCTGGAGCCTAGGTCTGGGGAGAGAGAAAGGACTGTTTAGGTGAATTAGTTGTAGCTTCTAGGAGGAAGGCAGTAAACCCAGAAAAAAAGACCGCGTGACTTCTCTCTAGGCCCGATGTGATGCTTCTACTTAGGCTTCTATGGGTCCTGAGGCTCTCCACTCGGTTCCTCCAGATTTTGCGAAAGATCTTTGCGTTTACGCTTGTAACAGAGGAAGGAAGTCAGAGTTAGGGCTGGTAGAATCAGGAAGTGGAAACACTAATTCCTCCTTTCTTTAGATTCAGGGATTTCCTTCTGTTGGAGGCAGAGTTCATCACCACTGATAGGAGTAAGCCGAATTCCTTCCCCCAACTCCTCCCTCTGACTAGTGGTCCCAATTCCCTCTCTTCAGCTCCTTAGAAGGACATTTTGATTTCTTTTGAAATGTGAATCCTTTAAATTGTTTGTCATGAGCTCCCTGGAGGAAATGCAGGGTCTGAAATATTAGTGAAAGAACAGACAGTTATATCTGGGTGCTTAGAAACTGGGACAAGGGAAATGTCAGAAGGAAGCTTGGTTTGCTAAATTTCATCTTCCTCTTGATTTTGCCTAAGACTCGTGTTGCCTAGGCAGCTTCTGTTTTTTTGGAAAAGTAATTTCCATGAGAGTTTGGGCCAGGGCTGGCAAATGCCTGGCACAGTGGCTGTCCCCTCCCCACACCTTAGCACAGGTACCCCTTTTCCTGCTCACTGGGACGGGAGCCCCAGATCCTTCTCAATGCAGCATTCTATACAGCCTCCAACAATCAGAATCGACGTTTGAGATGAAGCCTTCTCCCTATGCCTGTTTAAAACTTTGGCTATGAATTCCTTATCGTTGCTTGTCCTCCAGCATCTCAGCTTATTATTGTGACTTCCACAGGACTTGGAGACTCAGAGCACAATTTGGTGTTGATTTACAGAATGCCCTCTGTATCAATGGCGTTCAGTGTATACTAAACTTGACTGACTCATTGGTATCTACTTATCTCCTCCACCAACCAAGCTGGTTCTCTAGGCTCTGCAGGAGTTCTGGCTGAGACCTCTCATTGCCCCATATTCTCTCTATTACTAATGAGGTGTTGTTCCTTAATTACTGGGTGCTGAAGACCAGAATTGTTTTCCTTTGTTTCAGTGGCTTTAGCATAGGGCTCATGAACGTTTCTTGTGCTTGACATGAACTGCTAGATTTTTCATTTCCAGGAGTGCAAAGGCCATGAAGCTGGCCATGAGGGGAAATTAAAGTTAGCTGGGAATCAGAGTGAAGGGAGACTAAGCAGCAAGATGCCTAGAACAACGAGTGAAATTTACCTTCATCACTGAAGCATTCAGACCCTTTGATATAAGTCCCTTGGGTACTCTACTGCCTTATTTAAAGTGAAAAATAACCAGAATGTGGGAGGAATAGGCTCTCAGGTAACTCAATATTCTAATTGATGAAAATGAATGAAATTATAATATTAAATCGCTAATAGCCCTCACTAAAAAAACCGTTCCAACATAGATGAGTTATGCTCAGGGTGTCCCACCTCCTGAGCATAACTGAGTCCTTAATGATTCAGCTTCAAGACCTCAGGGTCCTAATCCTGAAAAACAGAGGGTGGAGGAAGTTTGCTGAAATTTGTTGGCTGGCTATGGGATGCATCAAGAGATTGTCTTTTTTGGATTAAATCCAAGAATTTTTGTTTGTTTGTTTTTTAGAACAAATTGTTTCTTTCTAAATAAAGCTGAAAAGTTAAGGTAGGTGGAGGCTAGCTGGAATTCCAAACAATGGATGGGCTTTTTCTCTACGTCTTGGAGAAGCTTATGTCTGAGGGCAAAATGAATGTCTAGTCCTGGCGATCTGTGTTGGTCACATTTGCTGTAAATGGCTTGAGGTTGCAATGGTCATTATCATCAAAACCATCTCCGCCAGCACAATCAGTGGTCTGAGAAGTTACCAAACTCTACGAGCCTCAGTTTCCTCCTCTGTAAAATGGGCAATCAGTCAAGGCAAAGCATTTAACCTAAATGAGGAAAGTTTATTATTATTGCCCTGAAGAACTTACAGAAAGACATTAGACATATTTTTATGCACTCTCATGTTGAAACTTATTTTGTAAAATATGGTTTATTGGATTTTTTTAAAAAATTAATTAATTAATTAATTTATGGCTGTGTTGGGTCTTCGTTTCTGTGCGAGGGCTTTCTCTAGTTGTGGCAAGCAGGGGCCACTCTTCATCGCAGTGCGCGGGCCTCTCAGTATCGCGGCCTCTCTTGTTGCGGAGCACAGGCTCCAGAGGCGCAGGCTCAGTAATTGTGGCTCAAGGGCCCAGTTGCTCCGCGGCATGTGGGATCTTCCCAGACCAGGTCTCGAACCCGTGTCCCCTGCATTGGCAGGCAGATTCTCAACCACTGCGCCACCAGGGAAGTCCCCAGGTTTATTGGATTTTTCCATGATCAACTAGATATATTCCTTGTATACATTTAAAGAACACAGAAAATTCAAAATAAGAAAAAACACACACAAAGTTCTCCCACTCAAATACAGCTTCTCTTAATTTTTTGTTTATTTCCTTCTAGTCATACTCTTGTGCCTTTTAAAAACTGTGGTAAAATATACATAACATAAAATTTACCTTTTGAACCATTTTTAAGTGTATAGTTCAGTGGCATAAAGTACATTCACATTATTGTGCAACCATCACCACCATTCATCTTCAGAATTTTTCTTTAACCCAAACTGAAACTTTGTATCCATTAACCAATAACTCCCCCATTATGCTCTTCCCCAGCCCCTGCTAACCACTATTTCTGTATCTATCTATGAATTGGACTATTCTAGATGCCTCATATAAGTGGGATCATTTCTAGCCATTTCTGTGACCAGGTCTTCTTAAAAATTATAAATTGAGCCTAATGAATATGGACTTCAGCATCCTGATTTCTTAACATTTTTACATTATAAGCATCTTTTCATATTGCTCCATTCTCTATATGAACATATTTTTAACGGCTGAACATTATCAAATTGAGTGGATGTAGCATCCATTATTAACCTCCCATAGTTTCCAGTCATTTGCTATTTTAAAGAATGTTGTGGATTGCTTGCGGATCATATTGAGGATCGCTTCCTTTGTGCAGATTCAAGAAATTAATTACTGGCTTAAGAGGAATGAGAACATTTTTATATTCACGATCTCTATTACCAAATGGCTAGGAAAAAAATTTCAGATGGTGCCATTCACAGCTGGTGTGGGCTTCCTCTGGGGGCTGTGAGGTCCTTTTCTCTAAGGATGTTGACCATTTGTAGAGTCAATTCAAACGTTAACTGTCTGGGAGAGTGGGATGGGCAAGGGTGTTTCCCAAATTCCTAGATAGGAGATGTTTTAGGATGTCGATCTCTTCATAAGCAATGACAGGTGTTCCTTGAAGAAGCATGTGCAGAGCAAGTCCTGTTTTTTCTTTAGATTGTGTATTTAATTTGGGGCAACCTGGAGGTTTGTTGATGAAGGTTACGGAGAGTCTAAAACACCCCCTGCTCTAAACCATCCCTTGGCTCCTCCACGAGGGCAGGGGTTGACACGAGTGACATTTTAAATCTCTCTCATCTCTGAGTTTTCATGATTCCAGGGCTCTGCCACTGTACAGTCCACCAGTTGGGCCCAATAACTTCATCTTTCTCATGTCAGCCTGGCTCAGCCATACCCTCTTTTGTTCTGTCTTAAATGTCATGGAGGGCTTCCCTGGTGGCGCAGTGGTTAAGAATCTGTCTGCCAATGCAGGGGACACGGGTTTGATCCCTGGTCCGGGAAGATCCCACATGCCGCGGAGCAACTAAGCCCGTGAACCACAACTACTGAGCCCATGTGCCACAACTACTGAAGCCCACGCACCTAGAGCCTGTGCTCCGCACAAGAAAAACCACCATGATGAGAAGCCAGCTCATGGTAATGAAGAGTAGCCCCCGCTGTCTGCAACTAGAGAAAGCCTGCGTGCAGCAACGAAGCCCCAACACAGCCAAAAATAAATAAATAAGTTTATTTAAAAAAAAAAAAGGTCATGGAGAAGTAGACCCATCCTCTCCCTTCCCAGGAAAACCCAGGTCACAATGAGCATGCCCGTGCTTCTCCCCTAGTGCTTTCTCGGTAGCACAGTCTGATGACACTGCTCCAGCTGCCCTCAGCTGCTCTCCAGGAAGACACAACGGCGAGAGATCCCAATCAGCCCATTCTCTCCCTGTAGCACTGTGTGCTTTGGCTGCCGGACTAGAAAGCCAAGCCTATTTTTACCTATCATTTTGATACTATCTCGGGGTGTAATTGGAATGAGCCCTCAGTGTAGAAATTATTACTCAGAACACGAAGGATCGAAGAGGGCTTGGAGACTGAACACCGGAAGAACTCTTGCTCGAGGCCTCTTGGCAGGGATGGCTCTGGTTTCTTGGAGCAGTTGTAAGGCTAACAGGTGAGTGTTTCCTTCGGGAGTGATTTCCTGCTCTTTCAGTAGCTATGGGCTATGGTGAACACTGTCATGTCCTGCCTTCTCTGCATTATTTGGTGAACACGCAGGTGAGCTGCTCTGTGGTTTAATACCAATGGCAGAGTGGTCATCATTTGTCAGTTCTTCTTTTCCCTCTGCGAACTCTGGTTTGCACCTCACTGTATTTCCCTTGAGATCTCACTTGGGGTCCTTCAAACTGCTTGCTGCTCCTGAGTGATGACATTCAGATTCCAACCAGATTCTAAGTCAACCATCTGTGTGTGAAATGTCCTATCATTGTTACCCACACCAACAATATCAGCTGAAAAGTGTCTTCAAAGGACATTCATTACAATGATACATGAAGTTTGTTTCTTTTCTGAGCTTTTCCCCCCGCACAGCTAATGCAATGATTTTTTTTTTAACGTTTTTTCCTTTTAATTGTATCCTCATGTGAGGTTGATTCTAACACAATAGCAAACGATGAACGCACGTTTACTAGACAAAGTCATGACTTCATGAAGACATGAAAGGGTGTATAATAATTTCTGTGAAATCCACATTTGATCATTATTCTCCTTTCTCAACTGAGATGTTGACTCTGACAGTGCTCAATAGAAAAAAATCAAGTTGTTACTCTTTTTAAAAACATTTTGACTATTTATTATGGAACTAAAACATACACAGAAGTTGGCAGATCTAACTAATACACCCTAGATATCCATCTCCAAGCCTCAACAGTGATCAACTCTTGTTCAATTCTGTCTCTTCTGATCCCCATCCACTCCCTGACTCCAGATTATTTTGAAGCACATCGTTTGTCATTTCACACCCAAGTATTGTACTATGTATCTCTACAAGATAAACATTCCCTTTAAAAGTATACATCTACTTTTCAAATGAAGAAAAATTTGCGACATTTTCGAAGAAGACTTAGAAAGGGATGAAATGATATTTCTTTAATTAAAACATTTACTAGACCACTAATCCTATATCTCTTTAACTGAAGTATTAGACAACTAATCTATGTTTACTGTTTCTAAAACAGGTGCATTAGTCATAGGAACTCAGTTTGTATGATACACTTAAAGAGGGGCCATTAAAGAGGATATGTCCTAATTTTTAGTCACTTGTTGAAATCAAGGCTTTAATTCTGGTTATTATTATCATGGTTCAGAATTGTACACACTGAATGCATTTCCCCAGAGGTACACTCAGGTCCAGTTGATTTAATTTTCTATTTGCCTAACTATGAGGTTAGCCATGTAAGTTTTGTCCAGATGGGTGGTCTCCAAGCTTTTTTGACTGCACACTTCTATCAGTAAAGAATTAAGCATGTATCCATATATGAATTATTTATTTATAAATTATACCTATACTCTATTATGGTGGTAAGTTATGTTACAAAACACATATAAAATAGAAACTAAAGGATGAAATGATAAGTAAAAATGAATAGCAGTTCTAATATTTTCCTGCTACCCTCAGTGGATCTTCTTGTGTGTACCTCAATTTGAAGACCACCGGGGAAGGCTGTGGAAGGCAATATATAGCATAGTGAGTTGTCTGTCATAAAGCTGGAAACCCTGGATTCATATCCAGGGTCATATCCAGTGGCTCCACTACTCCTGAGTTGTGTGATCTTGGACACACCACTTAACCTCTCTAAATCTATCTTCTCCTCTGTAAGAAGAGGGCATTAATACCTTACAGGGTTTTGTAAGGTTTAATTCTTACACAGTGCCTGGGACATGGTAAACATTTGATTCATTTTGGCTAATAATAATAATAGTGATAATGCAGTCCTAGAGGGCTGGGCTGGGTCTAGGTTGTTCTTGCTCTTTTTAGAGAGTACCACAGCATAATGCACACATCGACACTTATCCAAGGGCTGTGGTGCTGATGACGGTGTCGATGGTGAGGTTGTGATGACACTTACCGGTGTGATCAACAGCACAGTGTACAGGTCATCACTCATTTGGTTTGGTTTGTATTGATGATGATAGGGATGACGGGATGGTGGTGATGGTATGATGATGGTTACAGGGATGGTCCCATTGGGGGTGATGAATATGACCAGAGAGGAAGCCCTTTTTACCGTCCCTTCTGGAGTTATATCATCAATACTTGCACTTATCTTTCCTAAGAACACTTCCCCTAACCACCCAACAAATAAGCCGATTAACTTGTTTTGCCCTGTCTCCCTTCCTGGCCTCTCTGCCTTGGTGTTTTGCTGCCGTGCCCTCCTCTCATGTTCCTGTCTCTGTCTCTGTCAAGCCTGTTGCTGTGCTTGCCTGCACATAGGCCCAGGAGATGGGCTGGAACTCTGCCCACTGCAGGGCCATTCCTCTGCCAGTGGCTATTTGGTACTCACCTCAAGGAACCTGCCTCTCAACCCGTGAGGATGGTGAGCAGAGAACTAGAAACCTACAGTATGGCTCCTTCTGGACTCGATCAAGATGTGCCCATGACTTTCTTGTCATGAGAGAGGGCAGATGTGGTAGGGAGCAAACTCATGTACTGGTGCAAACCTGGGGCCAGTACCCAAACCTGGTCAGGCAGGGGTTCCTGGAATACACTTGTCCAGGAAATCTGCCACCAGCTCTGCTTCCCAAGTGATCTGAGAGGCCTCCTGGGAAGGGCTGAATCCCCGTTGGCACAGAATCCCAAGAAAGCTTACAGAGGAACAACTTTCTCCTTTGCAAAATCAGAACAAAGGAAGGTTAGTGTTATGCCCAGTGGCGCCAAAATATAAGGCTGAATTGAAACAAAAATTTGCCTTAAGCTCTTTTTCTGGGGGCTTGTGTTTTTTTCCATTACCCTTGTTGGCTGGGCTTTAGGGAAGTATGCCCCATCTTTTCCAGGAGTGGTTCAGATTTTATATTTTTAAGAAATTCAAGAGTCTGACGTTAACATTTCAATGTAAGCACACTGAACGCTTTTGTTCTAGATGTTGACTTGGGAATTAATCTCTTTAGCAAATTACATTACAGTAGCACCTCATAACATTTTTAAAAATTTTTATTTATTTATTTTTGGCTGCGTTGGGTCTTCTTTGCTGCGCGTGGGCTTTCTCTAGTTGCGGAGAGTGGGGGCTACTCTTCGTTGCGGTGCGCAGACTTCTCATTGCGGTGGCTTTTCCTGTTGCGGAGCATGGGCTCTAAAGCGCAGGCTCAGTGGTTATGGCACACGGGCTCGGTAGTTGTGGCTCGCGGGCTCTAGAGCGCAGGCTCAGTAGTCGTGGCGCACGGGCTTAGTTGCTCCGCGGCATGTGGGATCTTCCCAGACCAGGGCTCGAACCCGTGTCCCCTGCACTGGCAGGTGGATTCTTAACCACTGTGCCACCAGGGAAGCCCCATAACCTTCTATTTTAATTTTTTTTCTGTAGGCTACTTTGTATCCACCTAAGATATTCTGAAAATGAGCAATGACACCTAAGAATGTATACATATCTCTTCATACCAATTCTCCACCTGGGGTGTTGCCCACGTTTTAGAATTACCTGACTCCAATTCTAGGGAATGGAGTATATGATTCTGTAGAATGAGATTATATGTTCTTAATATAATAACTATACACGAATTCTTTTTTTTTTTAACCAAAGGAAAAAGATAATTTTATTAAAGAATGAATGGGGAATCCCCTGGAACAGAAAGGTAGGGGGCACTGCTTGACTGAATAAGGGTTTAGAGCCAGGAGTTACAAATCTATCAGGAACTTATATGTGCTGTCACATAGGAGTCTCTGGGGCACCATGGGTGCTCTTCTCTAATTTCTCTCTCTCTGTGCAGACCAACTTTTTCTCCACTCCTCATGCCCAGGGTCAAAAGATGCATCCTCTCATCCCCCATCAACTACCAGCGCCAACTTTCTAAGCAAATGACTTTCTAGGCAAATGCTCTGTTACAATGGACTCATTCTCACCATGTCACAATTCTTTTTTTTCTTTTTTTTAACATCTTTACTGGAGTATAATTGCTTTACAATGGTGTGTTAGTTTCTGCTATACAAACGAATTCTTCTTGTATACAAAAATATTATTCTATGGATTTGAAATACTTTATCAGTTCTATACTTAATTCTAAATATTCTTGGAGTCAAAACACACTTATCTAATCATCAAACAGTCATGCTATCCCAAACAATTTGGGATTGCCTTCCCAAACACATTTTTTGGGGTTTCCTCAGCTGGCTGAGAGGTCCCAGGCCAGGGAAGAGGAAGACATTTCTATCTGTGATTCTGATGGGATGGATTACAGACTTTTGATGGTCACTCTAACAAGGACTGGTCACAGAGCTTACTTTTTAAACAGAGGTGAAAATGAAAGCCAGGCTCCTGTCTAGTTGATAGAATGGAACTTGCATCAATGTTTAGCAGAATTGTTTTGGCTAAACATGGCAGAGTTACCACTCACATTTACCATCTTCCCTTCTCAACTCTAACCCCCCCACCCCATGATGGGAAAGAAATTAAAAAATAGAAATATGTCCATCAATGGATGAATGGATAAAAAAGTATGGTATATACATTCAATGGGATATTATTAAAGGAAATATAAAAAGGACAAAAAAATGAAGGAATAAAAAGGGATAAAATATTGTTATAAGCTACAACATGGAACCTTGAAAATGTTATGCTAAGTGAAGGAGGCCAGTCACAAAAGGTCACATATTGTATGATTCTGTTTGTTTGAAAAATCCCAAATAGGTGAATCCATAGAGATGGAAAGCAGGTTGGTGGTTTCCAGGGGCTGAGAGGAAGGAGGAATAGGGAGTGCCTGCTTAATGGGTGCAAGCTTTCCTTTTGGGATGATGAAAATGTTTTGGAACCAGATAGAGCTGATCGTTGCACACCATTGTGAATGTGCTAATTACCACGGGACTGTGCACTTTACAATGGTTAAAATGAATTTTATGTTATGTCAATTTTACCTCAATTTAAAGAAAGGAATAGAATAAAACAAAGACAAAGAGAAAAGGGGAAGAGGAGATATCACTGGACAAGACACTTCAGCAAATTTTAGAATATGGAAAACATTTGGAGAAACAGCAATTGACTTACCAGAGCAGAGGAAGCAAAAAACCTGAGTGGTTTCGAGGGAATGAGGAATGGGTGGGGATGGGGGGGGTGGTACCAGTGGAGAAAGAAGCTACTTTACTGGTCAGAACTGTAGAAAGGCTGAGGCTTAGAGATAACAGGTGCTATGGTAAGTAGCAATAAACAGGGGAATTGGTTGAAATTCAGAATATAGAGAATTTGGATGCCAAGGTCTTTTGTTTTTCCCATGCCAAGCAGTCAGGAGACTTTGTAGCCTGTCCCCTTGCTCTGCACTGGGAGACCTAGAGATGGCCAAGTGCAGGGTGAGATCCCATCCTGAAAATGAGGAAGAAAGGTAAGACTATACGTGAGACCCCGGCTTCTTCTGGAACACTCCCAGCCAGGCTTAGATCAGCACCTGCAGCCTGCCCCCAAGCAGAAGACTGGGAGATTCCTTTCCAGAGAAACTGACTTGTCCAAGAGAGAACACCCAGATCCTTATTTTTGAGAGCTCCCCAGTGAAAAGGCAGCTCACTATTGGATCAGTTTCCAGGGGTGCCCACCTGTCAGGTCTGACCTTGAACCCAGAGCTTCTAACCAGTTGTCACAGTACCTCAGTCTTAATTATGGAAAGACAGGATCACTTTTGATGAAACTTCCAACATGAACAAGAGAATGAAATAAGTAAAGAGGAAAAAGAATCTGGTAGTGTAAATAGCAAAGAAACGTCAGGGAAAAAAATAAGGTTTTAAAACAAATCCTTCATATAATTATTGTCCTTTGGAGAGAGAAAGAAAGATATACAGCTCTGAAAAAAGTACAGGTTGCCACAGAAATATTAATCAGAGAAGAGGAAAGAATTCCTGGAAATTTAAAACGTACTACAAAATAAAAATAAAAAAAGAAACGGAAGGTTAGAAGATCATGTTTAAACAACAAAACTTTAGATTTCGAAAACAACAATGGAGCATCAACCCAGGATGCTGTGTGTGACCAAATGAAGTTTCAGAAGGAGAATACAGGAAAGGAAGGGAGAAATATTATAAGAAAAGTTTCCAGAACAAAAGGCCATGGATTTCCAGATTGAAAAGACCCACCATGTACCCAGAAAAATGGATTTTGGAGAAAACCACTTTGAAACCCATCCTTATGAAATTCTAGGACAAGATGGTCTTAAAAGCTTCCAGAGAGAGAAATGGTTCACATACAACAAACTTAGACTCAGAATGGCATCAGATTTCTCTCTAGAAATATTGGACACTGAAAGAAAAGGATCAATACCTTAAAATTTCTAAGAGAAAATGATTTTTACCTCGAATTCTATATCCAGTTCATCCAACTGTCATGCGATGTGAGGGAGGAATTAGAATACTCTCAGACATATAAGGACTAAAATTTTGCCTCTCAGAAAGTATCGGAAGACGCACTTCATCAGAACAAGGACGTGAATCAAGAAAGTGGAAGAAATGGGTTCAGGGAAACAGAGACACCACACAGTACAGGGCACAGCCAGAGGGGCCCTGAGAACTTGTCCAGGCTGGCAAGGATGGGCAGCTCCAGAAGGACAGCATTAGGGGAAAGAACAAAAGGAATAGCTGATCAACTTCAACATTCAGAAGTAGTATTTAAAATGTGTATAAATGTGTGTTATGATATGTCGGAACATTTGTAAAAAATAATAAAAGGTACAAAGAGAACCAAGCAAATGAAAAGTAAAGAAGGCAATGCTTAACTCCTGGAAAACAACACCAAAAAACTTTCAAGAAAGGAAATACAATCATAGTGCACTACTTGGCTAATGGGTGAAAAACAAATACATTCATAGTCATTAAAATTGTTGGTTTAACCTAAAGTAGGGAAATTATTTTTAAAAATGGATACAAATACCCAAAGAAAAACTAAAAGAGGTGGAAGTGTTTACCTCTGGGAACAGGACTTGGAAGATGATAGTAGGGGAACAGGAAGGGGCTTGCTGTTTTTTGTTGCTGCTGTTGTTTTTGTAAGCCTCTTAGTACTATTAACTATGTTTCCAAAAATTCTGAAAATAAAAAATAAATATTAGTTAAAAGTATTTGCTAATGTGGAGTGTGTCAAAGGTATGCATGACAAGACTAATTGATTGTGGGGACTTCCCTGTATTCATACCACAAATAAGTGCAGATAATTAAAATTGTTGATATTTATTGGACATTTATGACATCAGGCACTCAGCATTGTCTCAATTAATCTACACAATAACCCTGTGATGGAGGATCTTTCACACTCCTCTTTACAGATGGGTAAACCCAGAGAGGGAAGTTTTTGCCCAGAGTCCTGCAGCCAGCAGCTTGTAGGTGTGGAACTAGGATTCAACCCGAGTCTAGGAGACTCAGCAATCCACATGTTTAACCTTGCAGATTTATTACCTTTCCTTTGCATCTTCATTAGATATTTTTAGTACCTAATTGCCCATGCCCTGAGCTGGGTGCTGTAAAGGAGAATTACACAGGCACAAAGTGCCCTGTAACTTCTGTTGATGGCAACATGTCAAAAGCGAAGGAAATGCACACACATTAGCCACTGACTCAGTGCTGGGACTGTGAGGGGGTGGTGTGGAGAGCACCCTGGGCCCTGTAATTTGGGGGACCTGAATGCTAGAAGGATGAGGTGATGGTGAATGGAGATGTGGGAGAAAGAAAGAAGTTCTTCTGGGTCAAACATATCCTCATGCACACAATCCATCACCATGGGGAAATACATCACCAAAGGGAAATCTCCTTTCCCTTTCTACAAATTCTCTCCAGGCCATGCTTTCCAATTTCTCTTCCTGTTCAAGTCTGATGTTCTTCTTTAGGTTTCAAAAAGTTGATTTTAATTGGGAGATTGGGACTGACATATTCACGCTACTATATAGAAATAGATAGCTAATAAGAACCTGCTGTATAGCACAGGGAACTCTACACAATACTCTGTAACGGCTTACATGAGAAAAAAATCTAAAAAAGAGTGGATATATGTATATGTATAACTGATTTACTTTTCTGTACACCTCATACTAACAAAACATTGTAAATCAACTGGACCCCAATAAAAATTTTGTAAAAAGTTGATTTTATTTTCCTCTAATTTAAAATATAAAGATGGACATTTTTTTTTTTTTGGTCGGTAAAAACAGAAAAATAGAAATAAATCACTCAAAAGCTGTTTTTCACGTCTCCTCCTTTGTCTCACAGCTGAGCCCCATTATGTGTTAGGAGCACATAATCTTTCTTTTACTACTCCTCATCATCCAGTCTCACCCCTACCTCACCCTGGAGTTCACAATTACCTCATTTTCCCTTTGCTTGGTTTTCTAAATACGTATCAACAAATTTCCCCCCAATTCTTTTCTCCAACTCTTCTCTCAATAAGATCCTCCCATCAGATAGTCTGTCAGCTCTACCTTTCCCCTGTTGACACCTCTCCCAGTCCTCTCCACCCTGCTCCAGTGGCCATTCCTGCTGGTGCCTTTCTGGGTCTCCCGACCTCCCCTCCCTCCATCTTCCCAGGAATTCCAATCTCCCATTTCCTGTGTTGGATTACTTGTGTCCTGAATTCCATGTCTTTCTGTTTCTTGGGTTTATTCCTTTGCTTTGTTTGAACTCACCACCTATGAACTTTCTAAGAAAGAGTGAAAGATATATTTTTTGAGTTCTGGGCTGAATTTGGAAGTCACCAGCCTGGAAGCATCCTTGCGCCTTTATGTGTACATCAGGATTCTCCTTGCACTTCCCAAACATAGACAGCACCCTTTCTGTCTATCCCCTAGCTCATGGTGAGCGCATCCCCCAGGACAACATTATGAGTGTCCTGGTCCAACACAAAGCCATAGTCCACACCCAACAAGCGCCAATCAAGAGCACTTGTCTTAATAATAGCTTAGTCTCAATAACCAAGGTTAAAGCTGTATTATCACCAAATAAAGAAACCTTCACAAGTGCTAATTACTAGCCTACTCTTCTTACTATGCCCATTTAAAGAAGTGTTAATTTAGAAGCTGTAGTGCTTATAGTCACTCAACAAATATTTATTAAGTGTCTACTATACACAGGACACCATGCGAGAGCTATATCATGAGTTATCTAAAGTAATACACATGACAGTCCTGTGAAGTGGGCAATATTGCCATTTGTAAATGAGGAAACAGTTTCAAAGAATAAAGCTCCTCCAGCTATTCATTCAACACATTTACTGAGAACCTACTGTGTGCTAGCTGATGAGGATACTTGGGGGGGTGGGCAGCAAACACACATGTCCCTGGCCTCTTTGAGCCTCTAGTCTAGCCAAGGAAGACAGACATGAAACAAATAATGTTATAAATAGTGTAGTAAATGCATTTGAGACAAGACATGTGAGATGCTGTGTCCTAGTCTGGGGAATCAGAGCTGGTTTTCCGGAGGCAATGCATTAGGTCTGTAAGCTAGTAAGAGTGAGCCAGATGAAATGAGGTGTGAGGATGGGAGAGAGGGAAGGAAGAGCACAGGTAAGGCTGGGAGACCAGAAGGGGCTCACATAAGCGAGGAGCTGAAATGCCAGTGTGCCCAGAGCAAAGAGTGGAATGGTGTGAATGGTGTGGCCGAAAGCTCGCCAGGGACCAGCGCAGGGAGCAGATCATGAAGGGTCCGTGTGCTCTGGAAAGGAATCTGCACATTACCATTGAGGACACGGGGAGGCAATGAAGAGTTTGGAGCCATGAAATGGAGTGAGATTTGGGGTGTCCAAACTCCTTCTGGTTGTGGTGGGGACACTGCATTGCGGGGGACAGGAGTAGACGTGGGGCGAGCCAAGGAAAGGTTCTTCCAGACATCACAGCCTAGGGGCCAGCTGCTTGCGTTAAAGGGGTGCTGGCGGAGAAGTGGAGGTATCCAGGAGCTCTTTGGGAAGAGGTTTGCTCAGGGTCACACAGAACAGAGCCAACTTCTGAACCCAGCTCTTATGGGGACAAGGCCAGTGTTCTTTCTGATGCTTGAAAGCTGCTCTTTTCTCTGTGCAAGTGTGAGCAGGGCACCTGCACACTTCCTGTTGCAGTTCAGTGGTTGGGGATGCTAGGGGATCAGAAGAAAACATAGTCACTGCCTTTAAGAGCACACATATCCTGAGACAGGCCATAGGAATGTAAACAGAGTCCCCAAACCAAATTAACATGAGGAAGTTACAGAAGCTCTAGAATCTTCCACTGTTCTTAGGGTCATCATTCCAGAGCTACAGTTCTTGACTGTTTGACTGCACTATACCCAGAAATAGCTTTCATGACCCTGGAACTAGGGGCATTTTCCTAAATAGACTTACCACACCTCTTAGACTGGCCTGATTCTCTGTGCTGGCCAGACATTGTCTTCCTCAGGAACAATAGTAACACATTTGAAATTATTTTATTTTTTGAAAGTCTAAATATTCTCCTAAATAATTGATCTTCATGGATTTATTGGTCAGTGTTTTTTTTTGTTTGCTTTTTGTTTTTTAATGGAATCAGTTGTTTATTTATTTATGGCTGTGTTGGGTCTTCATTTCTGTGCGAGGGCTTTCTCTAGTTGCGGCAAGTGGGGGCCACTCTTCATCGCGATGCGCGGGCCTCTCACTATCGCGGCCTCTCTTGTTGCGGAGCACAGGCTCCAGACGCGCAGGCTCAGTAGTTGTGGCTCACGGGCCTAGTTGCTCCGCGGCATGTGGGATCTTCCCAGGCCACGGCTCGAACCCGTGTCCCCTGCATTGGCAGGCAGATTCTCAACCACTGCGCCACCAGGGAAGCCCCTGGTCAGTGTTTTAAAACCATCTCATTAACGAACGTCTTAGTCATGGAGCCAGAAGCTATGCAGTCCAAGAATATGACCACGTGACCAAAATTTCCTACAACATTCTTAGTTTCCACATGGAACAGCCATGTTCCAGAACACGTATCCAATTTTGGTTTGAAAATAGGATTTTCCCAGGAGTGTGTAGGGACTTGAGAATATGCGTTTCCAATGGAATCTTTGGGGTTCAACTTGGGAAGGGAGTGCAGGACCCTGCAGACCTCATGGCTTCTAGATTAACCAGTCCCTTGTGGATGACTTGGGAAGTTGGACTGTGTCCCTTGGGGACCTTCTCTGAGCTGCCAGATGGATGAGACAGGGATGAACTGGGGGAAAAGAACAAATGTTGCTTACGGTACATGACTTGTTCTCCAAAGTTGTAAAACCCTGTGTTCCTGGGCCCAGATTTTAACGAAATAGTTTAAAGTACAGGAAGAAGTCGTGTTCAGTGGTGTGCTGGTAAATATTTACTGACATAAAGAATGCATAAACACAATTTACGTATTGCAAACGATATAATACTCTTTATTGTAAATTCCTTACAGCCAATGGTTTTCTATAGAATGCCTTTGTTGATTTTTGCTCTGGGTTCTTGTATCCAGAGTGTAGCCACTCTATTATTCTAGTTGATGAGCAAGTGCAGTTCCTACATGAATGCGGGTTGGTTTTTCCTTTATGTAATAAGTGAAAGGAAAGTGAAACAGCATAGCTGTATGTTGAGCCATCAATCATTAGTCAATGACATAGGCAACTTTGCTGAAGTGGATGATAGTTTTTAAATATGGCAAGAACGTTTCCTTGATTTTTTTGTGCTATTCATATATGTATTGGCTATAGACACATTTTAAATTTTAATCTGCATTATTAACATTTCTCCATCACTTTTTAAAAAGTCTTGACCAGGGATCAGTAAACCATGCTCTGAGGGCCAAATCTGGCCCCCAACCAGTTTTTGTAAATAAAGTTTATTGGGACACAGCCCCGCCCATGGATTTTACATATTGTCTCTGACTGCTTGTGTCCTACGACGGCAGAGGTGAGTAGATCAGACAGGCACTGTATGGGCACAAAGCCGAAAATATTTACTATTTGGCCCTTAACAGAATAGTTTGCTAACCCCAGGTGTAGCCAGTCAACAAAAGACTAAATCAAGCCTTGACCTATACTGTTTGCTGATTTCTGTGGTGTAAAACCTCTCATCATGGCTGATTCAATCTACCAACGCATCACTAAATACAGAGTTGGGGGGAGACGTGCAGAACACACTACTGAAAACTGTCCTCACTGTACAGCGGTAGTAGACGTAAATAAGGTCAAGAGCACAGGTAACAGTAAAATGTATAAAATAATTAAGAACTGATGAGTTTTGAGTATTCACTACCATTGCTTCTAAATATAATGTGTTTAATTATACATTTATATAATTTAATTTTTGATAATTGTTATGTTTAACAAGGGGCTCGCAAAGTCTTTGATCATTTAGCGATCCGCTATCATGAGCTGGTATGATTGCTTTCCTTCAGTGCCCAGACATCTCTTTTTTCAGCCTGTTTTCCTATCTCTAGGAGAAAGCCCCTTCCTTCTTTCTAGCCCACTTGGTTTCCAAGGTGTCCCGTGTCCTTTAAATGACCCTCTGGCTGACCAGGGACCTCACTCTTTTGCCAGACCTGTTTTGTTCTTGCACAGCCCCAATCCCTTTCCCATTAATACTCTTATTTCCATAGTAGAGTTGATATCAAAAAGCTGACAACAATTTACAATAAGGTATAAATGATTAATGGTTGATTGTTTGAATAAGCCTGGGGGTGTTTGCATTTTAGAAAAGGATTCTTATAGACCCAAAGGTTGTAGAGTTTGAATGTCTGGTCATATTTCAGGTGTGAGGGGTGTCTTTGGAATTCTGGGGTGTCAATGTCCCTAATTCTCAGCAAAGAGCTGACTGTCTTCTCCAAGGACGTAACTCCAGTTCACGTGTGCGCCGTGATGCTGCTCATTTCTCAAGATAAACTTTTCCTTTTCTCTCTTGGCTTTAGTTCTTACCCTCCCTCCCACTTTCCTCTTTATTTAAACCTCACAGTTGTGGCTGAGGTGAGGCAGGTGTTATAGAGACTTCGGGGGAAAGGGATCAAGAAACCATACTTATCTAGCACCTTCAGCTCCTGCCTTTATGGTCTTGGCTGATACTTGAGCACTCCTGGTGTATCATCAGAAGCAGTGTGTTCTCAGTCCCCAGTCAGCTCTACCATCTGGCACCTTGAAGTGCTGTGATGGTGGAACTGCCAATGGGCAGATAGTCATTGAGAAACGGTACCTTGAAGAGAAGGGAAGGGTGCTCTCATAACAGCCCTTGAGCTGGAGTGGGAGGAGTTAATGCAAAGCCCCTGGGCATCCCAGGACTCCTTGCCATGGAGCACCGGGTAAGATGAGATAGAGTGAAAATGCAGTAGGAAGGAATTAGGTCAGGCTCTGGACTGATGGCATTAATGAATGAAGCAGACAGAGGGCAAAGGCATTTGTGTTTCAACAGATACTTATTGAGTATCTTTTATGATCCAGACCTTGTCTCGGCACTGGGCTGAATACATCATGGGCTAAAATGAAGCCCCTGTTCTTACATCCCTACATTTCTAGCAGATGGTGGCAGAAAGGGAACGGTGGTAGGAGGTCAGGTTAGAGAGGTGAGTGGAGCTAGATTATGGAGCAACCATGGGGCAAGGTGGAAATCCCTTGGAAGGTTTGGAACAAGGGGGTGTTAGTTCTGATTTACATCTTAAAAGGATAACTCTGTTTGCTGTGTAGGAAGACCAGGTGAGAGGTTATTGCAATAATCCAGGTGAAGGTGGTTGGTTGGGTAGCAATGGAGGTGGTGAGAAGTAGCAGATTCTAGATGTGCTGTGAAGGCAGCTGGGCCATGGGTTCTGAGAGGAAGAGAGGAATCCAGGGAAGACTTGAAAGGTTTTGGCCTGAGAAATTGGATACATGAGATTTCCATTTACCGAGATGGGAAAGGTTGTGAAAGGAGAGTGCTGGGTTGGGGGAAACCAAGAGTTTGGATGTGGACATGCTGGGTTTGATGTCTTAGACATTAAAGTATTGAGTAGACAGCTGCATATATGAGTCTGGAACGCAGAGGGAGAGGCTGGGGTTGTGGGAATAAATTTAGGGATTAGCAGTATATAGGTGGCATTTAAAGGCATGAGAGGAGATTATCTCACTTATAGAGGGAGATTAGACACCGAAGAGAAACGTTCTGAGGACTGAGCTTTGGGTCCTAATGTTTAGGGGAGAGGACCATGCAGAGGGGATGCTGTATTTACGGGGCACAAAGAACCCTCTTTGCCAGGGCATTTGCAATAGGGTTACTTGAAATGGTTTAGGTGGTGAATGAATGAAAAGCCCTCCTGACAGTCCTGTGGATCCCAGTTGGCAGCCTCTGGGATAGTAAGAGGTTATGCTATGTTACTCGTTCACAGAGGAGAGATTGTGATATTTGGCAAAATTCCTCAAAGTCAGTTTTAAATGAAAACGTATGTCATGTGGCTCTCCAGTGTGTTCCACAGCCAAGTAAATAACAATAGGATGTGGTAACCATGGGAAGACTGGGTGCTTCTGTAATGGTCAGGCTGGAGGAATGCTGTCTTTCTACTTGCTAAGCGGAGGAGCCATGGACAGCAGTGTCGGAAGCACGTGTACCTCCCCTGCCCCACTGTAGGTTAAATATTAAATTTCCTCCCTTCTTCCAAGTCCCAGTGCTGCCACTGGTAGCTGTGTGACCACAGGAAAATCGCTTAACTTCTCTGAGCCTCTATTTTCTCCTCGGTAATGACCATTTATGCCCACCATAGGGTGCTTGTAAAAATTAAATCATTTTAAATAGATTGAAGCATGTAGTGAACTGCAAGGTGATGGGCAAATATTAGAGATGGAAGTAACTGTGCCTATAATAAGATGGCTCAATTCACACAATGATGGATTTTCACACTTTGTATAAATAATGAGGCTTTCTATACTCAACTCACTGAACGTACTATCTTTAGGACCCAAATATTCCAAACAGACGTGAAAACATCCTGCATTATTATAGCTTATATCTGTTGCTGGCCCAGTTAACAGAATGAGCAGATTAATCAAGCCCCATTACAATTACTAACTTCTCAGTTAGAAACATAAAACATAAAACAGAATTCTCAGATCCCAAATCAATCTACTCACTTTCCCCCTGGTATCTGAGCTGTCTTCTCTTTATGCCAGTTGCCAGTTGCAACTCCTCTGGTCTTCCTCTTCTGCCTCCATAAAGTCGATAAGAAGCAAGAGGAAACATGCAGGATGAAAATAATCCTGAGTGCGCTAGCCTCAGGTATTAAGTCATTTTGGGCTAAAGTATGGGGTAAGTTATCTGTTGCAGGGGGTGGTGAAGATAATTATTCACATAAAGGGTCGGTAGATCTGAGTTCTGGCCTCAACATTCACAAACCATCTCTGTTCAACATTTCCATTACTCAGTAAAGAAATTGGGTCCAACCTCTAAGGACCCTTGTAGCTTTTTCTGGGACTCCACCTATTTGGAGACTAGAAGCCCATCACTCTCTGTCTGGTTATTTTAATATCATTCCACCAGGTGGCGATGTTTCCTTAGCCCCAAAGCAAGTTTTCACTCGGGGTGGGCTGGGCCAGCCAAGTTCCGTATGTTGCTAGCTTTTTCTCCCCTGAACATGCAAAAGAATGATTCTCCAAAGCTGTCGAGGAAAGAAGAAAATTTCTTCTGAACACCTTGGGCAGTTTATGCTGGAAACCAACAAACCCCTTGTTTAGAGATTTCTCCTCTCTACTCCTGGGAACTCCGGTTGGAATTTTGTCTTTTGTGGTTGCATACGGTGGGAACTGGGAGATGTTGGAATTGGTGGGTCCTAGGGAGGCTTAGGGGGCAATGGAGATATGCCCTAACTGTGGGCTTGTGTGAGCCCTTCACCCAGAGAAGGGCTTCAGATGCCATTTTTCCTAGGCCATGCCGGACTAGAAGTTGATGCACGCACAAGTGGCTAGGATGATCTGTGTTGAATCAGGCTGCTTTACTTATGAAGGTCAGAAATGCAAGACAGCCGCATGCAGTCCAGCCCCCTTCTCATCCGGATAGGGAAACTGAGGCCCTGAGCGAGCCAGTCAGTTCTCCTGATTCTGCCTGCTTGCCAAATTTCTTTTTTTTTTCTTTTTAAAATTTATTTATTTATTTATTTATGTCTGTGTTGGGTCTTCATTGCTGCACTCAGGCTTTCTCTAGTTGCAGTGAGCGGGGGCTACTCTTCATCGCGGTGCGCAGGCTTCTCTTTGCGGTGGCTTCTCTTGTTGCGGAGCCGGACTCTAGGTGCGCGGGCTTTAGTAGTTGTGGCACTCGGGCTCAGTCGTTGTAGCTTGTGAGCTCTAGAGCACAGGCTCAGTAGTTGTGGCACACGGGCTTAGTTGCTCTGAGGCATGGGGGATCTTCCCAGCCCAGGGCTAGAACCCGTGTGCCCTGCATTGGCAGGTGGATTCTTAACCACTGCACCACCAGGAAAGCCCCCAAATTTCTTTTTACTTAAACATTTCAAATAGACTTTTCAAATGTCTCTTCTTGTGTGCTCGGCTAGCACTGCTCGTTAAGCCTGTTGGCCTCTGGCCTGTCAAGCCCCTGCATCTCTGCACGCCAGGCACACGGCACTGAACAACAGATCGACTGGTTCAAAGACATCAAACAGCAGACTGCTCCAGGAGGGGAGAAAAGTCATTTAAGGTAATTATTTACGAACCTGAAAAAGAAATCTCATAGTAGAGTTTGTTAGCTTCTTTTTTTTTGCATTTAATAATAATAAAATAACGAGTATTTATTTGTTCATTGTTTCTTACGGACCAGGCTCTGTATTAAGCACTTGATATCATTATATCATATAGTAATCCCCCTAAGAAAGCTGTGAGGTAGTTATTACTATCTAGTTGTTATAGAGGCTCAGAGAGGTTGAGTAACTGCCCAAGTTCACACAGCTGGAAGGAGCAGATCAACGTTCCCACTCTGATTTGTCTGCCTCCGGATTTGATCTCTAAGCCTCCATGTTTTGCTTCCTGACATTGTCTTTTATAGGATCTGATATAGAAACTATTGGAGTCTCTTACCTGAGCAGCAATCACTATCTCACCCTTTTCCTGTTGTGAAATGAAGGCTCAGTGATAGCAAGTCAGCTCAGGGCTTAGGGACTTGGTGGCAAAGTGTCACATCTACAGGACACTCAGAATGTGGATGCATGGGATGACGAGAAATGCTCCTGAAGAAAGTTGTTGGCACCAGAATCCAAGGAATACTTAGAATCTGTGTGTTGGGAAGTTTTCTCCACTGTTTACAAAGGCAAGGATAACTGGCAATCCTGGGGCCCGAGGGAACAACATAATGGTGAAAGCCAGTATACGGAGGGCTCCTCTGTACTGCTCTGTCCCAAGTGTTTTGCATGCATGATCTCATTTGGGTCTCCTGAAAGCCTGTTGCCACAGGGACTGCTCCGTCCCCACCTCCCAGGGGACAATGTGTCAAATACAGGAAGCTGTCCTAAAGAAACTGATGTCAGATACAAAAGGCCTTCAGAAGTCAAGGTTCCTGTTTTCCCTCAAAAGGGTGTGAAATTGAAATAGATGAATAACAATCAGTGCCCCGAGCAGGAGTTACTGTCAGAAAAAGAGGCAAGGATTTCCCATTGGACAGATGTGGATTCCTGGCTCAACACCACCCCCTTGGAACCATGGGGCCTCTGGCAAATTACCTAACCTCTACTGAGTCTCAATTTCCTCATATTCAAAAAGAAGATAATATACGTCCCAGGGTTGCTGTGAGTATTAAATGAGATCATTATATAAAGTGCGTGGCATAATTTCTTTTCTTTTTTTTAAGTAATTCATAGTACTAAGTTTTTTTTTTAAAATAAATTTATTTGTTTATTTATTTATTTGTTGGTTGTGCTGGGTCTTCGTTGCTGCGCACGGGCTTTCTCTAGTTGCGGCGAGCGGGGGCTACTCTTCGTTGTGGTGCGCGGGCTTCTCATTGCGGTGGCTTCTCTTGCTGCGGAGCACAGGCTCTAGGTGCGCGGGCTTCAGTAGTTGTGGCTCGCAGGCTCTAGAGTGCAGGCTCAGTAGTTGTGGCGCATGGGCTTAGTTGCTTCGTGACATGTGGGATCTTCCTGGACCAGGGCTCAAACCCGTGTCTCCTGCATTGGCAGGCGGATTCTCAACCACTGCGCCACTTGGAAAGCACCCCCAGGTTTTCTTTAACTTCTCTCAATGATGGATGTTTTGCACAGAGGTCTTGCATACGTTTTGTTAGATTTTTAGGTGTTTTCCTATTTTTTAATGCTAATGTAAATGTTATCTTTAAATTTTTTTTTCAACTTATAAAAAATTGGGGTTGGTGAATAGAAATTTAATTCATTTTTCTGTGTTGACTTTATATCCAGGACCTTGTGGAACTTTCTTAAAGTCTAAAAATGATGTGCAGATTCCCATGGATTTTCTATGTAGGTGATAATGTAATCCACAAATAATAACAATTTTATTTCTTCCTTATGTCTTTTATTTCTTTGCCTTGCTTCGCTGTGTGGGACCTCCAGGACATGTCGTGACAGTAAGCACCCTTGTTCCTTCACAACCTCAAAAAGAATATTTTCCAAGTTTCATTATTTTCTGATGCTATCCAAGTTTCATTTTAAAATATATTAGTTGATATAGGTTTCATAGTAGATACTCTTTACTAGATTATTTCAGTGCCACCGTTTTTCTAGTTTGTAAGATTTTTAATAAAGAATGGATGTTGAATTTTAGCGAATGCTTTTTTCTGCATATATTGAGATGACTGTATGATTCCCCCCCTTTTTTTTAAAATTGAAGTATAAATGATTTACAATATTTTGTTAGTTTCAGGTGGACAGCAAAATGATTCAGTTATATATATATATTTCAGATTATATTCCATTATAGGTTATTCCAAGATATTGAATATAATTCCCTGTGCTATACAGTAAATCCTTGTTGCTTATCTATTTTATGTTTTAGTAGTTTGTTTCTGTTAATCCCATACTCCTAATTTGTCTCTCCTTCACTCCCTCTCCCCTTCGGTAACCATAAATTTGTTTTCTATGTCTGTGAGTCTGTTTCTGTTTTGTATATTGAGTCATTTGCATTATTTTTTAGATTCCACATATAAGTGACACCATATAGTATCTGTCTTTCTCCGTCTGACTTACTTCACTAAGAATGATATTCTGTAGGTCCATCCACATTGCTGCAAATGGCAATATGTCATTCTTTTTAATGGCTGAGTAGTATTTCATTGTATATATATATATACCACATCCTCTGTTGATGGGCACTTGGGTTGTTTCCATCCTCCTTTCATCTGTTAAGGTGGCAAATTACATTGGTTAGCAACAGTTACTCTCGCACCCTGGGATAAGCCAAAGGTGGATAGGATGTGTTTCCTTTTTATAAGTTGCTGGCTTTGGCTTGTTAATATTTTATTTAGGATATTTTCACATTTTCATGAGTAAAATTGGCCTGTAATTTTTTTTCTCATACTGTTCTTGCTGAGTTTTGGTATCAACATTACTTTAGCCTTGTAAAATAAAATGGAGAGTGTTCTCACTTCTTTATTTTATTTTCTGGAAGCGTTTGTATAAGCTTGGCATTATGTCTTCTTTAAATAGTTCATCAGGTTTGCTTGAAGCCTTCAGAAACATTTTCTTCATGAGAAGTTTATTTTTAATAAAAATATCAATTCTTTTAATAGTTCCAGAGTTATTCAGATTTTAACATTTCTTCTTTTCTTAGTTTTGGTAAGTAGTGTTTTCCTCGGAATTTGTCTAGTTCATGTGAATTTTCAAATTTATTGACATTGAGTTGTTTATAATATCCTCTTACTATCTTGCTAATGTCTGCAGCATATGTAATGATGCTCTTTTTTTTGGCACTGACGTTATTGATTTGTGCCCTTCCCGTTCTTTGTCTTGATCTGTTACAGCAAAGGTTTATCAATTTTATCAGTCATTTCAAAGAGCCAAATTCTGACCTTTTTAATATGATTTATTGTAATTTTTTCATTTCATTAACTTCTGCTCTTTTTTTTCCTTCCTTCCATATTTTTAAGCCATTATTCTGCTATTCTTTTTTCTAACTTCTCCTCCTACTATTCCTGAAAAAAACATGTTAAGTCTGCTCACTGTATTCTTCTCATTTTTGTACTTTCCATCATTTTGTTTCTTTCTGCTTCATTCTGGGTAATTTCTTCTGACCTACCTTTCAGTTCACTAATTCTCTCTATATCTACCTCTACTGAATTTGTTATTAAACCCATCTGTTGAGTTTTTACTTTGGTTATTGAGTTTTTAAATATTAGAATTCTAGAATTTCTATTTGATTCTCCTCTCAAATTACAATGATTTTATTCTAGTTGATTGCTGAAATATTTTAAATTCAATTTTTATCTCTTTAAGCATGGCAAGCATCATTGTTTTACAGGTTTTGAAATTTTTAATTTATTTATTTATTAAATTTTTATTGCAGTATAGTTGATTTACAATGTTGTGCTAGTTTCAGGTGTACAGCAAAGTGAATCAGTTATACACATACATATATCCACTCTTTTTTTAGATTCTTTTCCCATATAGGCCATTACAGAGTATTGAGTAGAGTTCCCTGTGTGTTTTACAGTCTTCATGTAACTGTCATTTCTTTCATTAATCTCTCCAAGTTTCTGGTGGTGAGAGTGACTATGAGAGGCAAAGACTCTCTTTCAGGCTCCTATATTTCTTACCACACTTCTTTTATGACATCTATTTTTTTCTTTTCTCATTATTTAGGTATTTTGTCCCCTAGTAGACTAATGGTTCAAGGTTCATCAAAGACAAATTCTCTGTCTGGCTCATCTTTTTGTCTGTCATAGTACCTAGCATTGTTCAATCCAAGATAGGAAGATATTATGAAAAGTAAATGAATTTAGTCTTATCTACCTACCTACCTACCTGCTTATCTGCATATGTCTCAGTTATTTTTTGCCTTTTGGCTTCTTCCCTAAACTTCCCCATGGTTCGCAAGCCACACTCGCTTCTGTGCTTTTCCCTAAATAAGGAAACATGCTCCAGTCTCAGGGTCTTTGCACTTGCTCTTCATTCTGTCTGGAATGCTCTTGCCCCAAATATCCATCTGTCTTATCCCCTCTTCTCATTCACACCTCTTATCAGATGTCACTTCTGCAGAGAGATCTTCTCTGACCACCTCATCAATAACATCATTGGCTCTACCCTTTGCTGCTCTCTACCAACTCCTCCTGCTTTATTTTCCTTCACAGCACTTCTTGCCAAGCTATGGTATATTGTAAATATATCTGTTTGTTTATTGTCTGTCTCTGCCACTAGTTTATAAGCTCTGTGAGGGCAGGGACTATGTTTTGTGTTCACCACAATTGTTTCCAGGGCCTTGAACTGTGTCTGGCACATAGAAGGCACTCAAGATATATTTGTTGAATTAGGTGCTGTGATAACTGCTTCATACACAATCTTTTAAAATGTCTTTCCTTCAGCATTTCTAAACGTTTAACATGCTATTATTGTCTTCATTTTACGAATGAGTGAACTGAGGCTCAGAGAGGTTATTGAACATGTCCAAGGGGACACAGCTAGTAAGTGATTGACCTTGGATTTGAACTCAGGCTTTTACTTTCTAAAGCTAGCCAGGACAGCCTCATATATATGGCAAATACCTGCTGAGATGTGCATATAAAACTAAGCAAGGCAGGTTGGGGTACGGCAGCTGTTGGAAAGGATAAAGAGAGAACACTGAAGCTGTGGGGGAGCATCAGACATTTTCTTACAGGTCAGCCGCCCTCTCTGCACCCTTTGAGGGATCATCCTGATCTGAGAATCCCCCAGCCCTGCCCCACCTCACTCAGTCTCTATCTGGCAGTTTCATTAGCCTGGCTGATCCAAATAGCTATGTCAACAGAATGGTGACTAGACATGTAAAGCAATGTATTAGGAAATAGAAAAGGCAGCTCAGATGATGCAAGATCATCCAGATGTCAAGCACTCTGTGCTTGCACACTTGCCCATTCATGTTATTAATTTTTTAAACATTTGTGATAAGAACAACAGTTGGGCTGCTTCCCCTGGGGCCTCTGTGGATAGATTAATGCAGGCATCTGCTGCTTCAGGCTTTCTGATTGGTTCCTACTGGTTTGGGGCGAAACCAGAAGCTTCTGAGCCAAGTGCAGGGGTAGAAGAGCCTCCAAAAGCCCCTGGAGAAACTTGAGAAGGACAATCAAGAGACCACTGAGCATCTCACCTGCCAGGATCCCTTCCTATCACCTGGTGGTTTAGGAGGGGACGTTGGATGCCGTTCACCGGCCCTCTTTGCAGCTGCACTGATGCCTCATTCAGGAACGAGCAGTAAGAAACCCAGACCCCATGGAGAATAGAATTAGGATGCCCCATACAGAGCCAGTTTAGCGTATAATTGTCCCCATGATCATTTGGAGATGAAATGGGCTCCATTCTGGGAAGGGTGACATGGACAGACAAGAGCCTGACTTTGGAGTCGTGCAGAACTTGATTGGAATTTGAGTCATAACTGGGTGACCCAGTGGCACTTATTTAATCTGGGTCTCAGATTTCTCACGTGTAAAATAGGAACTATGACAGCTCCTTCATAGGGTTGCTGTGAAGAGTAACTGGATCCATACCCAGGCAGTGTCTGAGACTAAGCTGGACACACAGTAGGGTGTCATAAGTGGTACCTCTTATCTGGGATGGAAGCCTGAGGGGCTGGGTCTTAGACTGGCCACAAACCAGCCCTGTCATCACCTTGCTGATCCCTCCTTCTCTTCTGTGGACAATGACAACTTTTTTCTGTCTCATGGAACAGTGGTCCTCAAAATGTTTTTCATCAGCGTCACCTGGAATGCTAGATGAAAATACACTTTCCCTGTACTCTTCCCCAGATTTTCTATTTCAGTGGGAGGGAGGGCAGGAATCTGAGTTTTTGTCAGAAACACCCCTCTCCCCCATAGAATTCTGACTTTGAGAAACACTGTTCTAGGATTTACAGAATGCTGACAAACCTGGTTGACACAAATGCAAAATATTCTTATAAAGACCAAAATAGAAACGAATACTCCCTTGAACTCATTTGTGTGTGCAATTTGCATAGTTATAACACCTTTTCATCAAGTGCAAATGAGACCCAAATGAACCCTTATTTTGACCCTTAAAGAATGTCTTCTAGTGGTAAGAGTTGGAGAGAAAGAGAAGGGCCTGAGTGCCACAGGGAAATTAACCTCAGCTCACAAGACACCTGGATTCTGGCTTCTGCTCTGTAGTTCACTAGCTGTGCAACTTTGATATATCTCCTTAGCATCTCTAGATCTGTTCCCTCTTCTGTAAAATGAAAGTGGTAATCCCTGACCTATCAACATCTCAGGGATTCTGTGGGCTTAAGTGAGATGAACAGGCTGTGAAAAGGACAAACTCCTTGAAGGGCATGGTAGACAAAGAATTATAATTTTGACTGGTGGAAAGGAGAGGCTAGTTACCTCCTGTATCAGTTGGAATGTAACCAGGAAGACAGAAACTCGGCTGTTTTCAACAGAGGGAATTGAATTTAGGGAATGGGTCACCCCAGTGTTGGAAGGTGTTTAAAGCCAAGTAAAGGATGATGAGGTAACTTAAAGGTTAGCAAGAGCAGAAGTTCCCTGGTATGTATAAGCTGAAGAAAGAAAGGGAGGAGGTAATGTTACCAGAATTCCTGATGGGCTGGTCTGTAGGGAGCTGGAACCATGGAGGAAATGAAGTGGCCTCTGGAGGCATGCCCAGGGCAGAGAGCAGGGAGAAATACCCTGGCTTCTCACCTCCTCCCTCCGCTCTCCTGCTGGCATTCCCACTGGTTGATCCACGCTGAAGCTGGCTGACATAGGAGCCTAAGACACTCATGCACCCTCAGACATCAGACCAAGTGGAAGAGAGCAGAAAGGGAGGGGGGCTGAGAGGGCAGAAGAGTAGGGAATGGACCTGAGGAGAGTCAGGCTAGAACAAACACATCTTCTGATCTTCCGCCTAGATGCAGGTCAAACAACAAATTTAAAAAAAAAATTTTTTTTTAACATCTTTATTGGAGTATAATTGCTTTACAATGGTGTGTTAGTTTCTGCTTTATAACAAAGTGAATCAGCTATACATATACATATATCCCCATATCTCCTCCCTCTTGCGTCTCCCTCCCACCCTCCCTATCCCACCCCTCTAGGTGGTCACAAAGCAACAAGCTGATCTCCCTGTGCTATGCAGCTGCTTCCCACTAGCTATCTATTTTACATTTGGTAGTGTATATATGTCCATGCCACTCTCTTACTTCATCCCACCTTACCCCTCCCCCTCCCTGGGTCCTCAAGTCCATTCTCTACGTCTGGTCTTTATTCCTGTCCTGCCCCTAGGTTCTTCAGAACCTTTTTTTTTAGATTCCATATATATGTGTTAACATACGGTATTTGTTTTTCTCTTTCTGACTTACTTCACTCTGTATGACAGACTCTAGGTCCATCCACCTCACTACAAATAACTCAATTTGTTTCTTTTTATGGCTGAGTAATATTCCATTGTATATATGTGCCACATCTTCTTTATCCATTCATCTGTCGATGGACACTTAGGTTGCTTCCATGTCCTGGCTATTGTAAATAGAGCTGCAATGAACATTGTGGTACATGACTTTTTTGAAATATGTTTTTCTCAGGGTATATGCCCAGTAGTGGGATTGCTGGGTCGTATGATAGTTCTATTTTTAGTTTTTTAAGGAACCTTCACAGTGGCTGTATCAATTTACATTCCCACCAACAGTGCAAGAGGGTTCCCTTTTCTCCACTCCCTCTCCAGCATTTTTTTTTGCCCAGTTCATCACACCACCACCCCCGCCGCTTTCCCCCCTTGGTGTCCATACGTTTGTTCTCTACATCTGTGTCTCAATTTCTGCCCTGCAAACCGGTTCATCTGTACCATTTTTCTAGGTTCCACATATATGCGTTAATATATGATATTTGTTTTTCTCTTTCGGACTTACTTCACTCTGTATGACAGTCTCTAGATCCATCCACGTCTCAACAAATGATCCAATTTCGTTCCTTTCTATGGCTGAGTAATATTCCATTGTATATATGTACCATATCTTCTTTAGCCATTCGTCTGTCGGTGGGCATTTGGGTTGCTTCCATGACCTGGCTATTGTAAACAGTGCTGCAGTGAACATTGGGGTGCATGTGTCTTTTTGAATTATGGCTTTCTCTGGGTATATGCCCAGTAGTGGGATTGCTGGGTCATGTGGTAATTCTATTTTAGTTCTTTAAGGAACCTCCATACTGTTCTCCATAGTGGCTGTATCAATTTACATTCCCACCAACAGTGCAAGAGGGTTCCCTTTTCTCCACACCCTCTCCAGTATTTGTTGTTTGTAGATTTTCTGATGATGCCCATTCTAACTGGTGTGAGGTGATACCTCATTATAGTTTTGATTTGCATTTCTCTAATAATTAGTGATGTTGAGCAGCTTTTCATGTGCTTCTTGGCCATCTGTATGTCTTCTTTGGAGAAATGTCTATTTAGGTCTTCTGCCCATTTTTGGATTGGGTTGTTTTTTTTTTAATATTGAGCTGCATGAGCTGTTTATATATTTTGGAGATTAATCCTTTGTCCGTTGATTTCGTTTGCAAATATTTTCCCCCATTCTGAGGGTTGTCTTTTCGTCTTGTTTATGTTTTCCTTTGCTGTGCAAAAGCTTTGAAGTTTCATTAGGTCCCATTTGCTTATTTTTGTTCTTATTTCCATTACTCTAGGAGGTGGATCAAAAAATATCTTGCTGTGATTTATGTCAAAGAGTATTCTTTCTATAAGAGTTTTATAGTGTCCGGTCTTACATTTAGGTCTCGAATCCATTTTGAGTTTATTTTTGTGTATGGTGTTAGGGAGTGTTCTAGTTTCATTCTTTTACATGTAGCTGTCCAGTTTTCCCAGCACCACTTATTGAAGAGACTGTCTTGTCTTCATTGTATATCCTTGCCTCCTTTGTCATAGATTAGTTGACCATAGGTGCATGGGTTTATCTCTGGGCTTTCTATCTTGTTCCATTGATCTATGTTTCTGTTTTTGTGTCAGTACCATATTGTCTTGATTACTGTAGCTTTGTAGTATAGTCTGAAGTCAGGGAGTCTGATTCCTCCAGCTCTGCTTTTTTCCCTCAAGACTGCTTTGGCTATTCGGGGTCTTTTGTGTCTCCATACAAATTTTAAGATTTTTTGTTCTAGTTCTGTAAAAAATGCCATTGGTAATTTGACAGGGATTGCATTGAATCTGTAGATTGCTTTGGGTAGTATAGGCATTTTCACAGTATTGATTCTTTTAATCCAAGAACATGGTATATCTCTCCATCTGTTGGTATCATCTTTAATTCTTTCATCAGTGTCTTATAGTTTTCTGCATACAGGTCTTTTGTCTCCCTAGGTAGGTTTATTCCTAGGTATTTTATTCTTTTTGTTGCAATGGTAAATGGGAGTGTTTCCTTACTTTCTCTTTCAGATTTTTCATCATTAGTGTATAGGAATGCAAGAGATTTCTGTGCATTAATTTTGTATCCTGCAACTTTATCAAATTCATTGATTAGCTCTAGTAGTTTTCTGGTGGCATCTTTAGGATTCTGTATGTATAGTATCATGTCATCTGCAAACAGTGACAGTTTTACTTCTTCTTTTCCAATTTGTATTCCGTTTATTTCTTTTTCTTCTCTGATTGCCATGGCTAAGACTTCCAAAACTATGTTGAATAATAGTGGTGAGACTGGACATCCTTGTCTTGTTCCTGATCTTAGAGGAAATGCTTTCAGTTTTTCACCATTGAGAATGATGTTTGCTGTGGGTTTGTCATATATGGCCTTTATTATGTTGAAGTAGGTTCCCTCTATGCCTATTTTCTGGAGAGTTTTTATCATAAACAGGTGTTGAATTTTGTCAAAAGCTTTTTCTGCATCTATTGAGATGACATATGGTTTTTCTCCTTCAGTTTGTTAATATGGTGTATCACATTGATTGATTTGCGTATATTGAAGAATCCTTGCATCCCTGGGACAAACCCCACTTGATCATGGTGTATGATCCTTTTAATGTGCTGTTGGATTCTGTTTGCTAGTATTTTGTTGAGGATTTTTGCATCTATGTTCATCAGTGATATTGGCCTGTAGTTTTCTTTCTTTGTGACATCTTTGTCTGGTTTTGGTATCAGGGTGATGGTGGCCTCATAGAATGAGTTTGGGAGTGTTCCTCCCTCTGCTATATTTTGGAAGAGTTTTAGAAGGATAGGTGTTAGCTCTTCTCTAAATGTTTGATAGAATTCACCTGTGAAGCCATCTGGTCCTGGGCTTTTGTTTGGTGGAAGATTTTTAATTACTGTCTCAATTTCAGTGCTTGTGACTGGTCTGTTTATATTTTCTATTTCTTCCTGGTTCAGCATCGGAAGGTTGTGCTTTTCTAAGAATTTGTTCATTTCTTCCAGGTTGTCCATTTTATTGGCATAGAGTTGCTTGTAGTAATCTCTCATGATCCTTTGTATTTCTGCAGTGTCAATTGTTATTTCTCCTTTTTCATTTCTAATTCTATTGATTTGAGTCTTCTCTCTTTTTTTTCTTGATGAGTCTGGATAATGGTTTATCAATTTTGTTTTTCTTCTCAAAGAGCCAGCTTTTAGTTTTATTGATCTTTGCTATCATTTCCTTCATTTCTTTTTCATTTATTTCTGATCTGATCTTTATGATTTCTTTACTTATGCTAACTTTGGGTTTTTTTCGTTCTTCTTTCTCTAATTGCTTTAGGTGTGAGGTTAGGTTTTTTATTTGAGATGTTTCTCGTTTCTTGAGGTAGGATTGTATTGCTATAAACTACCCTCTTAGAACTGTTTTTGCTGCATCCCATAGGTTTTGTGTTGTCATGTTTTCATTGTCATTTGTTTCTAGGTATTTTTTGATTTCCTCTTTGATTTCTTCAGTGATCTCTTGGTTATTTAGTAGTGTATTGTTTAGCTTCCGTGTGTTTTTATTTTTTACAGATTTTTTCCTGTAATTGATATCTAGTCTCATAGCGTTGTGGTCAGAAAAGATACTTGATATGATTTCAGTTTTCTTAAATTTACCAAGGCTTGATTTGTGACCCAAGATATGATCTATCCTGGAGAATGTTCCATGAGCGCTTGAGAAGAAAATCTATTCTGTTGTTTTTGGATGGAATGTCCTATAAATATCAATTAAGTCCATCTTGTTTAATGTATCATTTAAAGCTTGTTTTCCTTATTTATTTTCATGTTGGATGATCTGTCCATTGGTGAAAGTGGGGTGTTAAAGTCCCCTACTATGATTGTGTTACTGTTGATTTCCCCTTTTATGGCTGTTAACATTTGCGTTATGTAATGAGGTGCTCCTATGTTGGGTGCATAAATATTTACAATTGTTATATCTTCTTCTTGGATTGATCCCTTGATCACTATATAGTGTCCTTCTTTATCTCTTGTAATAGTCTTTATTTTAAAATCTATTTTGTCTGATATGAGAATTGGTACTCCAGTTTTCTTTTGATTTCCATTTGCATGGAATATCTTTTTCCATCCACTCACTTTCAGTCTGTATGTGTCCCTGGGTCTGAAGTGGGTCTCTTGTAGACAGCATATATATGGGTCTTGTTTTTGTATCCATTCAGCCAGTTATGTCTTTTGGTTGGAGCATTTAATCCATTTACATTTAAGGTAGTTATTGATATGTATGTTCCTATTACCATTTTCTTAATTGTTTTGGGTTTGTTATTGTAGGTCTTTTCCTTCTCTTGTGTTTCTTGCCTAGAGAAGTTCCTTTAGCATTTGTTGTAAAGCTGGTTTGGTGGTGCTGAATTCTCTTAGCTTTTGCTTTTATGTAAAGTTTTTAATTTCTCCGTGGAATCTGAATGAGATCCTTGCTGGGTGGAGTAATCTTGGTTGTAGGTTTTTCCCTTTCATCACTTTTAATATGTCTTGACACTCCCTTCTGGCTTGCAGAGTTTCTGCTGAAAGATCAGCTGTTAACCTTTTGGGGATTCCCTTGTATGTTATTTGTTTTTTTCCCCTTGCTGCTTTTAATATTTTTTCTTTGTATTTAATTTTTGATAATTTGATTAAAATGTGTCTTGGTGTGTTTCTCCTTAGATTTATCCTGTATGGGACACTCTGTGCTTCCTGGACTTGATTTACTATTTCCTTTCCCATATTAGGGAAGTTTTGAATTATAATCTCTTCAAATATTTTCTCAGTCCCTTTCTTTTTCTCTTCTTCTTCTGGGACCCCTATAGTTCGAATGTTGGTGTGTTTAATGTTGTCCCAGTGGTCTCTGAGACTGTCCTCAATTCTTTTCATTCTTTTTTCTTTATTTTGCTCTGTGGTAGTTATTTCCACTATTTTATCTTCCAGGTCACTTATCCGTTCTTCTGCCTCAGTTATTCTGCTACTGATTCCTTCTAGAGAATTTTAAATTTCATTTATTGGGTTGTTCATCATTGTTTGTTTGCTCTTTAGTTCTTCTAGGTCCTTGTTGAACGTTTCTCATATTTTCTCCGTTCTATTTCCAAGATTTTGGATCATCTTTACTATCATCACTCTGAATTCTTTTTCAGATAGACTGCCTATTTCCTCTTCATTTGTTTGGTCTGGTGGGTTTTTACCTTGCTCCTTCATCTACTATATGTTTCTCTGTCTTCTCATTTTGCTTAATTTACTGTGTTTGGGGTCTCCTTTTCACAGGCTGCAGGTTCGTAGTTCCCATTGTTTTTGGTGTCTGCCCCCAGTGGCTAAGGTTGTTTCAGTGGGTTATGTAGGCTTCCTGGTGGAGGGGACTGTTGCCTGTGTTCTGGTGGATGAGGCTGGCTGTTGTCTTTCTGGTGGGCAGGACCGCATCCAGTCGTGTGTTTTGGGCTGCCTGTGACCTTATTATGATTTTGGGCAACCTCCCTGCTAAAGGATGGGGTTGTGTTCCTGTCTTGCTCATTGTTTGGCATAGGGTGTCCAGCACTGTAACTTGCTGGTCGTTGAGTGGAGCTGGGTCTTAGCATTGAGATGGAGATCTGTGGGAGAGCTTTCACCATTTAATATTACATGGAGCTGGGACGTCTCTGGTGGACTAATGTCCTGAACTTAGCTCTCCCACCTCAGAGGCACAGGCCTGACACCCGGCCAGAGCACTGAGACCCTGTCAGCCACACCACTCAGAAGAATAGGGAGAAGAAAAGAAAGAGAGAAAGAAAAAAATAAAATAAAATAGTCATTAAAATAAAAGATATTAAAAAAATTATTAAAAATAAAAAGTAATAAAAACAAAAAACAAAAAACAACAAAAAACAGACAGACAGAACCCTAGGACAAATGGTAAAAACAAAACTATACAGACAAAATCACACAAAGAAACATACACTTATACACTCACAAAAAGAGAAAGAGGAGAAAAAAATATATATCTATATATTAAAAAAAAAGAAAAGGAAGAGAGCAACCAAAGCAATAAACAAATCTACCAAAGATAATAAACTCTAAATTCTAAACTAAGATAAACATAAGACCAGAAACAAATTAGATGCAGAAAGCGAACCCCAAGTCTACAGTTGCTCCAAAAGTCCACCGCCTCAATTTGGGATGATTCGTTGTCTATTCAGGTATTCCAGAGATGCAGGGTATATCAAATTGATTGTGGAGATTTAATCCGCTGCTCCTGAGGCTGCTGGGAGAAATTTCCCTTTGCCTTCTTTGTTCACACAGCTCTGGATTTGGCCCTGCCTCTGCGTGTAGGTCACCTGAGGGCATCTGTTTCCACCCAGACAGGACAGGGTTAAATTAGCAGCTGATTAGGTGGCTCTGGCTCACTCAGGCCAGGGGGTGAGAGGGGTATGGAATGAGGGGTGAGCCTGCGGCGGCAGAGGCCGGCTTTACCCAGAAATTTTTGTTAACCGAATTTGGGAGCTACAAAAGCCACCCTACTCCATCGTGTATCTCAGCAGCACTCAATGATTCAATTCAAAAGTTAAAAAAGACACAAAGGCAAAGATCACAAAGGTCAGATCAATGCCTCCATAATGACCAAGATTCATGAGAAAAGAGATGGCATGGAATCGAGTTTTTATTTGAACTTTTAGTCAATATTATTTTTCCTTGTCCAAAGAGGCAGGGAAGTGTGTGTAGGAAATTTGGCCAACCTTTGCCTGAACCTTATCCAGTTTAATAACTGTCAAATAATTAATCAGATATTCTGGGTTTTATAGTTTTGATATCTGCCATGTATGTATTGACTTTTCAAGCTATTAGAATCCTATTATCTGTGTTCAACTGGGAAATGGTCTCTAAATATAACTAATGTTTCTTTGATGAAGATGCATTGGAAGCACATGGGGACCAGACAGGAATTTAAGGAGCCAGAAGTGCTGATAACAGAGAGTTCTGGTTAAAGAAATGCTGTTGAATATAGAGACTGCTGTATGTAGAGGTAGTGCTGTGGGCTCCTTTGGAAAATTATAGTTACTTACTGGGCAATGCGCCCCTCCAGGGACAGAATCACAGACGTGAGGAATGGAAAGAAAAATGGAGCCATTCTCTGGTTTGGTTTTCTTGTTTTACACGATAGGACTGAGTTCCATAGAGGAAAAATGCCCCCTCAGCTCTTCCCTTCTGATCCTGCCAATACAGGCAATCCTGGACTCTTTGCCTAGTAAGTGATAAGTAACCAGGGTCCACATGTAGCCCACCTCGCTTTGTAATCCAGCTTGAAATCTAATCTCGGGATGAATGATCAGTTACAAGGTGACTCAAAGACCACATGCATTGACATCACACATAGTACTTGCAAAACGCCCCCCTCCTTGAACCTCTCCCAGACCTAAGACTCAGACTCTGAGGATGGGGCCAGAAAATCTGCCGTTTAAACAAGCTTCCCAGGTGGTTCTTACGCATATGAATAAAAACTCTTGGAAACTTGCAGAAAGCAAAATGAATGAAAGAATGAATGTGGGTGCTGTCGCAATTTATTCATCCATTCTCCTACTGAAGTATATCTAGGGTTTTTCAATCATTCATTTTTAGAAATAGTGATGCGATGAACCTCTTGGCACTGTCACCTTGTGAGCATGTGTTACAGTTTCCCAGCACTCATGTCTGGACGTGGATTTGCCAGCTCATGGGCACGTGTATCTTCCTCTTGACTAGAATTAAGAAATTGCTCTCCAAAGTGTTTATAACAATCCCCAGTCCTGAACTAGCAGTGAGTTAGAACTCCTTCCTTGTTACCTCCTGGCCAATATTTATTATCATCAGACTTTTTAGTTTTGCCAATGTGAAGGATGTGGGGTGGCCTCTCATGTGTCGGTTTGTGCTTCTCTGCTGATCAGTGAGGTTGAGCCTCTTTTCATGTGTTTAATGATGCTCGTTTTTTTCTTTTAATTTAAGCTTTTAGCCTTCTATTTCTGGTCAAGGACATGTACAATTTTATTTATTTATTTATTTATTTATTTAGGCCGTGCTGCGCAGCTTGTGGGATCTTTAGTTCCCCAACCAGGGATTGAACCCGGGCCCTTGGCAGTGAGAGTGCGGAGTCCTAACCACTGGACTGCCAGGGAATTCCCTAATGATGCTCATTTTTTTTTTTTAATTTATTTTTATTTATTTATGGCTGTGTTGGGTCTTCGTTTCTGTGCGAGGGCTTTCTCTAGTTGTGGCAAGCGGGGGCCACTCTTCATCGCGGTGCGCGGGCCTCTCACTATCGTGGCCTCTCTTGTTGCGGAGCACAGGCTCCAGACACGCAGGCTCCGTAGTTGTGGCTCATGGGCCTAGTTGCTCCGCGGCATGTGGGGTCTTCCCAGACCAGGGCTCGAACCCGTAGTCCCCTGCATTGGCAGGCAGATTCTCAGCCACTGCGCCACCAGGGAAGCCCCGATGCTCATTTTTAAATTGACTTTCTTTTATGTTTTTAGCAGTGAATTTAAGTTGTACCAATCTATTTCTTTCAACCCGGGACTCCCCTCAATAAAGTCACTTTTATTTGAATGAAAAAGACAATAAGTTGTATAAACATTCATATTTCTTTCTGAATTTTGCTGGTGCAAAAATGGCCACTCACCCCGGAAGAGACAACGGCACTTGGCAAACTGAAGATGCAGATGGGGAAATCCTTAGAAAGGTCCTGCTCTACCTTGGAAATGGTCGGTCACGTCTGAAAGTCAGGGCAATACACCCAGTCCAACTTTTTCTACTCTGGGTCCCGAGGATTGATTCACCTTGTTCTTCTCTTTTGCTGCCATCTGGTTTTCTTCCTCTGGTCCTTCCTGTTGTCTGAAAAGAGGGACTTTGTGACCCAGAGTCTTTGCCTAACCTCCAATCTTGGGGTCCCCCAGGAATTATTGGTAGTTGCCACCAGAAGCCAAACACAGGGAAGGCACAAGGGGATGGGGAGCCTTCGGCTGATGGTGTCATCAAAACACACAAAGGACGTGGGTCCGTAGTGCACAGACCTCTCCCAGTTGGCATCAGTAATGCATCAGTCATACTTCCCATCTCCTGACCCTCCCTTTCTCTCCCTGAATTCCCAGGGCTAGTGTTCATCTCTTTCTTCTCTTCTGTAAGGAGACCTGTCCTCTTTCACCAACCAGCCACCAAAGCGAGAGTCATCACCTCTCACAGAAAATACCAGATAGATGTGTTGTCATCTCCTATCACACAGGGAGGTCATCTGAAATTGGTTTCTGATGGAACCCCTGGCTGGTTCTTCCTATTCAGGTCTTGGCACAAACACAAGGGAAGTACAGTCTCCAAGTATAATCCACTCCCCCCTTTCTACTGTCACTTGTCCATCTTGCCAACCCTCATTCTATTACTTGTTTTCCCCTG
Source organism: Balaenoptera borealis (assembly GCF_965194805.1). NCBI lineage: Eukaryota > Metazoa > Chordata > Mammalia > Artiodactyla > Balaenopteridae > Balaenoptera > Balaenoptera borealis. The sequence continues at coordinate 24,920,135 of NC_138868.1, read as the reverse complement.
GACCAGCCAAGAGCCTAGAACAGCCCTGGGACAAGCAGAAGGGACAAGGGCTTTGGGGACCAGATGGGGGCAGCTGCACAGAAGAGGCAGTAGGGCAGGAAGGTGGAGGGGCAGGCTGAGAGCCCTCAGGTCTCTATGGAATGGTTTTTGGTGGGTTGTAACATTGCCCAGAAGGATCTGTCTGTTGCCAACTATCTTCCTTTCAGAAGTGCCCCACACTGGGGTCCTCTGACCTGAGAAATGGTGGTTAATTGTACTAAAGCTCTGTGTGGTTGACTGTGTAATTTAGTCACTTAGCAAATATTTACTGAATTCCTACTATGTGCCATCTACCATGCTGGATAGTATGGATGAGGGTGGAAGTAGTACAGAAGAAACCCAAAACCAAAAACCAAAAGAACCTCTTTTCACTCCTGCAGTCACTCAGGACTTTAAGGGAATAAGAGGAACAAGCAAGCTTTGATCTCTGCAGAGAGAAATGTCTGGAACAGGGAATGCTATGAAGAAGGGACAAAGCTCAGTGCCTTCATGACAGACAGGGGGCTGGACAGAGGAAGCATGGATTCTAGGGATGGAGGCTTCCTGACCAAAGATTTTGCCTCTACTTGAAGTTTTGTCTAGACCTGAGAAATAAAGTAGGTAAAGCACCAAACACAGTGCATGTTACACAGTAGGTGCTCAATAAAATGTTTTGTTTTTCTTCTTATTGCTTCTCTTTACTCTTTTATTTTTCCTTCTTTCCCTTCCTCCATCCTTTCCTGTATCTAATTTAATTCCATCTCTACTTCCTTCTTAGCATTAGTTACAGCAGAGGTTGGCAAACTTTCTCTATAAAGGCCCAGGCAGTAAATATTTTAGGCTTTGCAGGCCAGACCATCTCTGTCATAACTACTCAGCTTTGCTGTTGCAGTGTGAGGGCAGCGGCAGAGAATATATAACTGGGTAACTGTGGCTGTGTTCCAGTATAACTTCAGTTATGGGTGCTGAAATTTGGACGGCATATATTTTTCATGTGTTACTAAGTCATATTATTTTTTTTGATTTTTTTCGATCATTTAAAAATGTAAAGAACAGTCTTATTTCGCAGGCTATACAAAAACAATGAATTGGATTTGGCTCAAAGGCTATAGTTAGTTGAGCTCTGATTTACAGCCATAGTTTTTAAATTTGGGGGTCTACAGCCAACCCCTCTGAGAACCCAAGGAAAGCTTCACATTCATTCATTCATCCTACAAATGTTTTGAATCCTAGGTGCTCTGCCGGCCACTGGAGCTATGGCAGGAGCGCCATAAAATCCTACCCTTGGGGAGCTTTCATTCTAAACACTAAATAAACACTAAATAACCAAGCAAAGCAAGACCTAACATGTGCTATGAAGACATAAACAGGGTGCTGTGGGGAACCGGGGGAGTGATGCTGATTCAGCTCTGAGGGTGAGACATTGGAGCTGAACTTGAACTAGGAGAAGGGCCAGCTGTAGAAGTGTTGAGAGAGGGAACAGCAAGGGCAAAGTCCAGGGGCCTGGGCCGAGAAGGAGCCAGTGGGGCCCAAACACCATGATCCTGGCCTGAGGCCGAAGAAGAGGGTGACAAAGGGCAAGCAGGGCCATCTATGTCATGATAAGTGTCTGCTGCCCTCACCTCCCCTGTAAAAGCAATGGAAACAACAGGAAATAACTCAAGGGTTTTAGGGTGAGACGTGACAAGGTCTGGTTATATCACTTTGGCTGAGTCTAGAAGCCCATTCCTAGAAAACTGTACTTAGATTCATACTCCCAATTGTTTTGCTGACTGTGTGTACCGGGGGTGGAGGATTCATAAGTATCCTAAAAGTCCCTCTATGGAAGTCCAAACTTAAATCCAGAACCCCAGCGTTAAAGAAAGGAAAAGGTGGAGGAGAGACTGACAATCTGAACAGAAAAGGTCTTTGCGTCCCCTGGAGAGTTCTAGACGGTGCTGGTACAAGTCAGGTGCCTCTACCTGGTCTCCTTGGTGGCCTACCCGAGGTGAGGCTTGCTGGAGAGGGGTGGGAGGTGTTTGCTTCAGCTCATGGGGGGCCGTCTGTAAACGTAGCTCTTATTTGACAGAAGATGCATGGATCGGGGTTTGTACAGAAAGCTCCTGGGGGTGGTCGGAGGAAGGGGTGGTGACAGAGAGTCAAGTCTCTCTCTTTCCCATCCTGGTCGTCACCCTCCAGCCACCCTCCCCTGCCCCCGTACACACGACACACACACACCCTCTCTTCCAAGGAACCAGTGCCTGCAGACACGCCTTTGGTGCCCTTCCCAGCAAACCCTGCCTGTTAGCACAGCATCAAACCACATGACCCCCACGGGGCTATGCCTCTGGGTTCTCCCGTCTTGCAGAGAGAACTGGGCCCTGAGTCAGCTCTCCTGCTCCAACCCAGTGGCCACCTGTGCCCCTGGGGGAGCTTTGGAGTCTGAGAAACCTTCAAAGAGCAGTTAATCACTAACTAGCTGGAGATAAGAGAGAGAGAATGAAACAATGGAGCAAATGCCCAACCCAGAGCTTAGAGCTTCCTTGCCTGCACACGCCAGGACCTCTCCTGCCCCGGGAGCTGGGATCGAACTGAGGTTGTTCGCCAGAGACAAGTGACATGCCAGTCTTGGAGGGGCTGTAGCGCACCAGGACTGAGGGTCTGCTGGCTCTCATGTCTCCTTCCCCACTAGACCCTGTCCCTTCAGCCAAGCCTCAGCCCCAAGGACAAATGGGGGCAGGTACCCAGGGAGGGCTCCCTTTATCTCTAAGGTCAGGGTCTGGAATTCAGATTGGCCCCTTTATGGTGCCAACTCTGTGTGGGACACAGAGAGCCAAGATAAATCAGACAAGGTCCCTGCCCTCAGTGAGCTCACTGTGGGGAGCAGGGGAAAGAACAGACCCAAAGGGAATGTCTCCAGTAGTCTAGCTGCTGAAATGCAGGCGGAGGAGGAGATAGACAGGCTGGGACCAAGGAGGAAGGGTCAGCCCAACCTGGGGAGGTCAGGGAGGGCGCTCCAAGGAGTTCATAAGCACAGTCACTAGTTGAGAGGCTGCCAGTGTCGGGCATTATCCTGGGGGCTTCCTATGCATTATCTCTAATCCCACATTGCCTTGCATGAGAGCTACCTGCCCCACTTTACAGATAAGGAACTCAGACACTCTCCCAAGCTGGTAAATGCTAGAACTGGGATTCCACCTTAGGGTTTCCCAACCTTAAAACCACATCAATTTCCATCCAACTGCCCCTTTCCCGAGGCTAACATCTAAGATGTTCTTAGCGGGGTGATTTCCCTTTAGCCAAAGATGTGAATCTTGGGGAAAACAAAAGTTCCAGACTTCCATTCAAGCTGCTGACAGCCATTCATGCCTTAGTATGAATGATGAGGTGGGGGGCACGTTGCTGGGGGGCAGGAATGTTGCAGTTTGGGATGGAGGTTGCCAAGAGTACAGAAAAAGTGTCTCCCAGCCAGAAAAAAAAAAAAAAAAAAAGGAGCCAAACTTAGGGCACCTGGTTCTGAGTTTTTCCTAGTTTTTCTTAAGGCCCTGCTGACCTGATAGTCCCAAAGGGCTGTTAATTTATGTCTTCTGAGAACTCCCTGATGGGCATGCCTGCTTTCTTTCTGATGCTGTCAGCGGGATTCGGCAGAGTTACCTCATGGATCTTTATTACCTCCTGGCTCCCCAGGATCTTGGACTTGAAAACTCTTGGCCTCCCAAAAGATCTGAGATGCTTTCAGAGGAAACAAATCTAAACGCCTGCCAGCTGGAACCTGAGCTCTGCAAGGCAGAAATCTGTTCCTTCTGCCTGTGGCACATTCTTATCCATCCCATTCACACAGCTGCGTGGCCGCCGGGCTGGGGTGGCAGGGTGGGGTGAGGAGCGCCCTGCGCTGCTCTGACCACTGGCTTGGCCAGGTAGACTCAGCCTTTTTGGAATCAGGGCCGTTCAAGGGTGGTTTAGACCAAGGTTAGCCGGGTGCTGCAGAAGAGTGTGCTGCGTCTCCTTGGGGTGGGGGCCAGGACAGAAGGGAGGAGGGGTTGCCTTGCTCTAAGGAAAGCTCTCCTACCTTGTGATAACAGCCGATGTTTTATTGAGCATCTAATATGTGCCAGTCACTGGGCAAAGTGCTTAACACATATTAACTCATTAACCCTCCCGATGACCCTATAAAGCAAGTCCTATTATTATCATCCACCCCCCCCTTGACAGGTGAGAAAACCCAGGCACAGTAACAGGCTCAAGGCTTCATGGCTGGTAAGTAGCAGAGTTGGGCTTCGAATCCAGGCGGTCTAGCTCCAGAGGGTGCTCTATGCTGTCTGGGGCCACAGAACCCCAGCCCACCCCAAACTGCCAGAATCAGCATCTTGGCATCTGCATTTGAACAGGATCCCCAGGTGATTCACATGCACATTGAAGTCCAAGAAGCGCTGCCCGCACTGCATTATACTCTCTATTCCCAGTAGGAGATTTGCTTTCCAAACTCTTCATTCATTCCACTGGCGTAGAATTCCCACGCTCTAGACATCGTGCCAGACAGCTGATGGAAGCTGAGAGGCAAACGTCCTCAGGATGCTGTTGGCTACGTCCTTCATGCGGGCAGGGCGTGGAGTGGGGTGAGGAGGGGTGAAGTGGTACGAGCCAGGGTGCCGGGGCTGCCACTCGCTGGTAGTGAGACGGTGACTGGGTCACTTCACCTTCCGGGGTCCCGGGTTCTTCACCTGCAAAACAAGGCAGGTGAAGCAGAAGACACCTGTCCCATGGTGAATTCTATATGCAAAGGGTGGGCACCCAGTGGACCGTCAGTGAGGATCTGCTGAAAGGGGGAAGGAAGGAAGGAATGAGAGTGCTGATCTCCATGTGGGTTTTCTATTTGTACAGCAAGGAAACAGCCCCCCATTTACGAGTGAAGAAAAGAAGGGGAGACAGGAGCATCCCTTCTGTCAGTGAAGAGGCAGGGCCTTCCCAAACCCCTCATCCATGATACGGGGGTGCTAGGTTGCCCCTCTCAGTGGTCCTCCATCCCCTCAGCTCATTGCTCCTGGTTTATTGCTCCTCTGCTTCACATCTGTGGATCCCTCGGTAGCTTTGGCCGCAGGTCCAGTGTGGGGAGGGGGAGGGGGAGGGGTGGGGAATGACTGAGACTCCTGACCTCTGGCTTCAGGGATACCAGGGATTGAAGGGAAGGGGCGGGTAAGATCCGGACAGTGTGGATCGCTGGGGCTCTTCTCCCTCCTCTCACTCCTCTCCTTCCTTCTCCCCTCTTGCAGACCACTCTGAGTCCCTTTTGGTTACCAAGACAAAAAAACCAATCCTAACAATACTAGCCAGTATTCCATTAGCTCTTACTCTGAGCCAGTCCCGGTATCATGCACTTTACTAGGTCACGGAATCCTCCAGACAACCTGAGGATGCGCAGGAACCATCGTTACTTCCCTTTTCCAGCCGAGGCGACTGAGGCTCAGAGTGGTTAAGCCACTTGCCTGAGGCAGCTCAGCCATTTCGTTGTGGTGATTTGAATCCAGGTTTGCTCAACTCCAAAGCCCAAGGACCAAGTCACTAACTACACTTACTGCCTTGGTAACGTAACTGTGGGTCACTCCTCGGCCACACAGGAAGCCCACTGAGCAGGCCATCCCAACCAAGAACTTCCTGACCCAGCATATCCAAACATAGTTGGAAGGGGGCACAAAATGCAGCTTCCCAGGCCCCATCCTGCAGTGACTCTGACTCAGCGAGTCTGCGTGTGGTGGGGGGGGCCCAGGACCCTTCTTATGTTCTGGTAAAGCTCCTTAGGTGCCTCTGATACTGAGCCTGTGGGGCACTCTGGATCCAGAGAGAAACTGGGTTGGGTCGGGACTGGAGGCGTTTCTCTCTCATTTAGAGTAGGAGGAGCCCGGCTTCTGGGAAGAAGGGTAATTAACTTGGAGGGAGCTTCCTGAGAGTGACCTTTGCCCTCAGTGAAAGTGTGGGGATTAAGATAAGGGAGATGGACCCCTGGCAGCGGGCGGCGGGCAGGGTGTTTGCCGTCTGGCTCCAGGCTCAGCTGCTGCAGCCTCTGTCCCAGAGACAGTGTGGGGTGGCCCAGTGGTGGCTGGAGGGTGAGGAGGCCAAGGGGACAGGGGTGGGATTCATTAAAGCGTGAAGCAGTGAACCTTTGGGCTATCCCGACCGGTTCTTCAAAGCCCCAAAACAAGGTGACACAAGCCTGTCTCCGTCTCGAGATGCAGAAGTGCTCTCGGACACACTGCCTAGTTCAAGGCCCCCCAGACCCAATGCTTTGCTCTGGCCACTGGCCACCTGTCCTATTAGCCTCTTAGGGCCTTCTTTAAAATGACTCTCCCTGATCAGAGAATTTACATTTATTTAGAAAGTGACTCTATCACTACCCTTGATGGAAAAATTAATATCACTTGCCAGGCATACACGTTAACTGTTACAGGATGAAAATCCAACAGTGGGATAAACTTTTAACTGGATCCTGCCGTCGTGCCCTTTTTGTTAAAAGGGGCCATCAGCAGACGGAGGTCTCCTTTAAGGTGTGTGACATGGAAAGAGAATTCGAAAGGGTACGCTTTTCTCACGATGCGATTCAATGTTGTTGAATTCCAGGCCCATATATCATCTAAAATCATGTCACTCGTAACCACTAATACATGCCACAGCATGAGAATGTAAGCTTCATGAGGGCAGGGTTTTTGTTTTTTTTTAAATCTGTTTTAGTCCCTTCTCTATTCCTAGTATTCCGAGAGCCTGGAACAGTGCCTGGAACACAGGAGATGCTCAGGTATCTATTGAAAGCATGGACCGTGGGGCACCTGGGCTGGGCCCTTCCATCCCTTTCTCTTTTCTGGACTGAGAAGCAGAATGTCAAAATGCAGAGGGCATCAGACTGGCAACCGAATGTCTTTGTTCCTTGATTCTAGCCCGGCCGCTCGCTTAGGACTGAGACCTCTGGAAGCCTGAGCCAAAGCCTGCCCAGCCCAGCTCCTTCCCAACCCTGGAGGGGTTGTGAGGGCCCAGTGAGATGCTGGGCGGCCAGGACCTTGTGTGCACAAGGCAGGGCTGGGTTGATTGTAAATGGCAGGTGCCTGATTGTGACCCCGATGACTTTGTGCACCAAAGGCCTGACTCTAGAACGTTTTCTTTGCCCTCTCCTGGAGAGAACCTACTGGCTTCCCTTTTTGCGTTGGGCAAGCACGCTGGCCCGAAGGATGGAGCCAGACCTCACACTGTGGAGACCTGCTTCCGTGTCTTCCTGAGTGCTGGGAGGTTGTGATGCCATCTTCCCTGTGAGTGCCTATCTTTAGTGGAACCATTACTAGACTGCTGAGAATATTAATAATAATACACTCCTACTAATAATCCAAGGAGGCACCCACTTGTCTGCCACTGAGCCAGTCTGGCCTGGAGGCAGGGGAATGGACTCCTGACCTCTGGAGCCTGGTCACAGCCCAGCTTCTATTAGCACTTTGTAAACCTGAGGGTGTTCTGTTTTTCTCCCTAAGGAGTGGTGGTTAGAACCTGCCAGAAATTTCTCAGGACACAACTCCCAATAGTTACTGCCCTTTGTAACATAACTTATTCAGAGCTTAAGATTTGCCAGACAAAGGCAGAGAGGAACTGGCCCCACGGATGAAGGCAAGAGGATTTATGTGACACCCGCCAGGGCTGCAAGGCTAAGTACCATTGCTGAGATCTGATACCTGTCATCTACGGTGGGGTGATGGCCACGCCGTGTCATCCCTCATTCATTAACTACATGCTTAGGGATTCCTATAGTGCACCCGCCACTGCGCTAGTGCAGCCAGGGAGAGAGACACGTGACTAAGCCATTACAATGCCGTGCAATAAATGCTCCTTGGAGGAAGAGCCAAGGAGAAGGGAGGGAACCACTCGGGGGTGATGGGTGAGGAGATGGTGTCAGGGCCATCAAGCAGCAAAGCTCCCCGGACGAAGCTCTGTTTGGGCTGAGATCTGAAGCTTGGGTAGCAGTTAGCCAGGAGAAGCAGGAGGAGGAAGTGTGCTCTGGCAGATGGTCCAGCATATGGAATAGATTGGAGGAGATAGAGACAGAGGGAGAGAGAAGGGGAGAGTGACCTGCCTGTTTGGGGGACTGAATGGAACCAGTATGTAGAAGTCCAGTGAGAAATAGCTGGAGATGAGCTTGAAGGAATAAGTAGGACCCAGATCACAGAGGCCCTTGCAAATCAGGTGATGGAGGCTAAACTTTACTGCAAAGGGAATGGGAGCCATGGAAGTGTGTTAAACCAGCAGATGCACATTATAGAAAGAACTCTGAGATCTCCTCTTCTTCCACCCATGACTCTGAGGACAGATCCCTAAGGGCCTCCTGGGCAGAAGTTCATGTGACATACCTAGGGTGAGAGTGGTCCGCTGCCACGTCGGGGTTGAGGCTCGGCTCCCATACAGCTGAGAGCAAGATGGTGACAAATGACAGCCCCAGACACCGGAACGGTCACGGGAAGGAGGCACCTGTTAGGGTCTTGCTGGTTTGCTGATGGCCTACACATTTAATTACTGAACGGGCTGCCACACCGCTTGTCCTTCTCAACCCCTTTTTATTTTATTTATTTATTTTTAAAATCTATTTATTTATTTATTTATTTGGCTGCGCCGGGTCTTAGTTGCGGCATGCGGACTCTTAGTTGCGGCTTGCGGACGTCTTGGTTGCGGCATGCATGCGGGATCTAGTTCCCTGACCAGGGATGGAACCCGGGCCCCCTGCATTGGGAGCACAGAGTCTTAGCCACTGGACCACGAGGGAAGTCCCCTCAACCCCTTTTTAATCTCTGTTCTCCACCAAGCCCTTCACCTCTCCCCTCTCTTCCCCTCTACCCTCAGCTTTCTTAGCCATGCCCAGGTATCCTGGTTTTCACCTTGGACCAGAGAAGATCTGAGGCAGCATCACCTGATCTTGGCCTAGGAAAGAACACTGCAGGCATCAGTTGGGAGGGCTGGGAAAGTGCCTGGCACTGGAGCAGGACAACCTGGGCTTCTTGTCCTGCTCTACCAACCACTAGACATGGGGCAGAATGACTTTTCCTCTCTGAGTCTCTGTGTCCTCATCTGTAAAATGGGGATAATCTCACAGGGATAGTGTGAGATTTAGATGAGGTTTTATTTGTGAACCTGCTTTGTAAACAGCAAAGCTCTGGATAAATATTTATTTTGGGTTATTATGTATTGCTTTGCTGGAGGATTCTGCAAAAGGGTGGCAGGGAGAGAAATGGAGAGGTCTGCTGTGTTGGAATATTTTTGTCATATGGATATAAATAGATAAATATACACCTGTCACAAAATTAAAACAAAGAAGAATGGGAACTTCCTCCCAATCCCACCCCCCACCTATGGCAGCAACTATTAATATGATTGTTATATATTCTCCCAGTCATACACAAAATACATAATTTAACCAAAAAAATACAACAATTTTATAAGCCTTGTTTTTTAGCTTGTTTTTTTCACCGTATGTGGACATTTTTTAATGTCATAGTATACAGACCTAACTCTATCTTCCTAATATCACTGCATAGTATAGATGGACCATAGTTTATCTTAACATTCTCCTGTTGGTGAACATTAATATTATTTCCAGTTTTTCATCATATATTTCTGTGGTCTTTTGTGCGTATATCTATGAAAGAAATTCTGAGTAATGGGGCTTCTGGGCCAAAGGGTTTGAGCGTTCACATCTTGGTAGATACCACCAAATTGCTCTCCATAAAGATTGTACAAACTTACCCTCCCACAGTGCTCCTGAACCAAATGGGGGTGTTACCTGTTCTTCTGGAGCTTTTGAAACCCCCCTCCTCCCTCCGCTGGCCATGTGGTCCACTGACCAGCTTTGTTCCAATGCTCCTCTGCCTGACAAGCTGAGTGCCACGTGACAGCAGTGGGCAGGGGCCGTCTGAAAAATGGTTACCCAAGAAAATGGTAAGAACCTGGCCCAAGACTATCTGGAATGCTTGCCTTGAGGGTTAAATGGAGTCACTACATTTCCAAACATAAAATCTAGAAGCAATAGAGTCACCTACTTTAAGCACATAGCATTGTACCTGACATAAAGTATTATTATTGTTATTGGTTTTGTTATTCTAGGAAGTTCTGACACACAGATCTTTGTTGTGTTTGGAGGGATGGTGGTGAGACAGAGGAGGAAGATGTGGAGAGGTTGAGGTGTGAGTTTAAAAAAATGTGACTTTGTCATTGTCAAGCTGTGGCTGGTCACATGTCTTGGTCACATCCAGGCCTTCCGTGTTACAAAATGCAAATCGCCAGGTAACCAAAGAGCATTTCCATGGAAAGAGCTCGTGACCTCCTGGTGGTGCTTGCGTGTGAAAGAGTGAGCTATGAGAAAGAGGAAAAGGGGAAGAGTGGGAAGGGGGAGAAGGAGGCCTCTGCAGCCCTTGAAACCTAAAACAAGGGGCCACTGGAAAGTTCTAGACCTGATTACTGACAACACTGGCCCCGCTTGTGTTAACCTAAGACTTAGGGCCAGCTTGGGGTTGGTCACCAATTCAACTGGCCCCATTCTAAACTCCTTTAAGCAGGGACAGGGAGTCAAGCCCAATGGACGCTGGGGAGACGGTGATCTATGGAAACTGTGTAAGACAGAAGGCTGAGGAGGCAGAATTCAGAATGACAGGAATAATAAATCGAATAACTGAAAAAGTAGCCCTTTACATATATTACCTAACTGAATCCCTTTAATTACCCTACAGAATTAGTACTGTAATAGTCCACATCTAATAAATGGGGAAGTAGAGGCTCAGAGAAGTCAAGTCACTTGGCCAAGGTCACACAGCCACAAGTGGCCGCTCTGGAACACAAACTTAGGTCTATCTGACCCTAAACCCAAACGCTGAGGAGAACCTCTCTTTCGACCTGGCAGAGCTCATCTTGGATGGGGATGTCATAGATCGCTAAATATGATAATGGGAGGTTTTCATTTTTTTATCTTTATGAAAAATGACCTATTTTTACCCATTAGTAGGACCACACATAGAGCCCTGGCTTCCATTTTTAAACCACGTGGCTGATTTTTGTATGCTTGACAATTCTATCACACTCCAACTGTACACCCTCCTCCCACCATCTTTGAGGATTTGGGGCTGGTGGGGGCCATCCAGGGAGGCTTAATGCGGAGGCAGGCAAGGCAAGAGGTTATGCAGTGTGGTAGCTGGGATGAGGAGCAGGGGGTCTGGGCTTTTTGTTTAGAAATTCTAGTTGGGTCCCCAGCGGCCTGGTGGAGCTTCTAGACCTCAAAGGCTTTGAGGTTGTGACTCATCACTGTGTAAACCAGCCAGCTCTCAGCCTTCGTGCCTCCTCTCCAGCCTGTAATGAGCGTTGTCACAGGCTGCTGCCTGACTTTGTTCTGCAGTGAGAGACTCTTTCCTTGGTCCTTCTGCATTCCCGAGTCACTGTCAGGCTGACGGGTGCTTATCCGGACTGGCCGATCGTTCACTATCACCTTGGAGGGCAGTACAGTTAGGGAGGAAGAGGTGCTCCCATGGAGGGGGTGCTCCCACCCTGAGCCCCTCTCTCGACTTTCCAGGTACTGGTGAGGAGCATGGGCTGAGAATTGTGGAACAGAGGATGCTGCCCCAGGGTGACCTTTGAGTCAGGCATGTTCACGTGTGTCATCTCATTGAAAGCTTTACAGTACATACATAGTATGAGAGATAGTACATGGGAGAATGGGCAAAGAGGGGTAGAGAGCAAGCATCTTGTGTTGGGCCACCTGGGTTTCAGACCCAGCTCTGCCTCTTACTGGATGTATGACTTTGGCCAAATTTCCTAACTTCTCTGAGACTCTATTTCCTCAACAGAGATAAAAATAGTAACTGCATCAAAGGGCTTTTGAGAGGATTTGATGCAAAGATGCAAATATAATGCTTAGTACACCTGTAAGTTCTCCACAAGGGATGATGATGATAATGAAACTGGGTCAAACTTTAGGCCCATTTTACAGATGGGAAACCGAGCCTCAAGTTGTCCGAAGTGGCATAGCTTGTAAGCGGTAGAGTTGGGATGAAGACCTCAGTCTGTTTCCAAGTCAAGAGCCCTTTTCTCTGTACTGGACGGTCTACAGGCACGAGTCTGCCTATAAGACTGTCATGGGCTGAAAAAAAGTACATCCAAACTACAAAGATTCATCGACCTGGGTTGGTTCTATGTTTTCTGCACAGTCTGAAGCTGGGGAGCCAGGTAATGCGATTATGTAAATATTTACTCAGGGTTCTGGGAAACCCAGCAGGGTTGCAGGATAAGCAATCAACTCGCAGCAAGCAAGGGCTAGCCTAATTCTCCTTCTCTCCGAGGCTGATCAGATTGCCCAGTGCCTCATCAAATGCCAATTTCCTTCTACTGGGAGGGGAGAAAAAGCGATCAGCTCCTGCGGAGGAACGGGGAGAGGATGTTTTTCACTTAAGGTTAGGGGTGGTTAGGGATAGAGACTCTGAGGTCAGGCAGCCCTGGTTTCTGTCTGTCCTTCCCAGTAGTGTGACCTCAGGCAAGTTACTAAATCCCCCTTAGTTTCAGGTTCCTGTCATTAAAATGGGGGATTATAATACTACCTTGAGGGGCTGTGGTGAGGATTAAATGAGAGGTTGTATGTAAATAAAGTACTTAGCATCTGGCACATAGTAAGTGCTTAATAAAAATAATAAGGCAGAGCTGGGTGGATTGTGGGATTGGTTGACAGCACTTGGCTAGCAAGTCTCTTATTTCTTGCCATTCAGAGGCCCTGGTGAGACTATGGCCACTGTGACCACGTGATCCTTGGCACAGGCACCTCTAAATGAGAGCCACTCGGCAAGCTCTCTTACGAGCTCATTAACCAGCTCATAGGACCTTTGGTTCAACTGCAGCTCTCGGTCCAGCCTCCACAGGCTTAATCACAGCAATCATTTATGGTGCACTGGCGTGTTCCCCTAAACATACGTTATGACTTTAATCCCCTCCACAGCCCTGGGGGATGGCAATGTCTCCATTTGCAGATAAGAATACAGGGACTCAGAGATGGTAGGTAACTGCCCAAGGACACACAGCTGTTAGAGAAGATCAGGTGAGAGCCTTTGTGACACACAGCTGGATTGACCAAACTTCCTGGTTTAGCAGGAGTTTCCTGGACCATGGAGTTTCCTGGGAGGTGGGGCGTTCAGTGCTAAAATCAGGAAAGTCTGGGATGCGTTAAGTCCTCTACATGCCACCTCCCCGCCGAGGCTGGGCAGCGAGCTTGGAAAAGACCCGGGGTGAGAGAGAGGAGAAGAGGGAAATGCAGGGATAGAACAGTAGGAGCAGCTCTGCACTGTTTCTTTCTGGAAAGATGTCCAGAGCTTCTCCCGCTCCTGACAGTGTTCTCGGGCTCCCTCCTCTTTTCTGCAGTCACTACAGAGCCTTGTACCATCCGTATCTTCTGTGGGTTTGATTCCCGTCGGGAATTAGAGTTGTCTGTGCCTGGAGGTGTCTCTCCCTGACGCTGGAGGAGAGCGGTTGCAGGGGCCAGAGGAGCCACTGGGAACCATGCACGTGACCTCAGACCGCTGTCCGCTCTGCGCTAACTGCACGACCTCTGGAAAGATGCCAAACCAAGTAGGGTCATCATTTCAACCATCTTGTATGCATCACACGTTCCAGGGACATTGGGAAGATCTAGGGAGACACACAGAGGAAACAGTTTCTAAAGCACCATAGACACCCAGGGTGTGTGGGTTATGCCACTGCTTCTAGACACCTGAGCCCCAGCTCTGTCTGGGGTTTCACCAACTCAGCGCCCTGCTATTGAGAGAAATCCTGTCAGGCCCTCCTAGGGATAGGCAATGTAGACCCTGTCTGCCTAGGTTACCCAGGCCGGCTGGGGAAAAGCGGAACCCCAAATGGCCCCCATGGCAGAATAGTAAATGTGCCGATGTCTCGCTTCTTTCGAATCTATGTTCCGTGATGGCAGGAATTTTTGTCTTTTTTTTTTCTCCAGTGGCTAAATCCCCATTGCCTGGCACAGTGCTTGGCTCATGGTAGAAGCTCCATAAACATTTGTTAAATGTAGACTATTGACTGGTTCCAAGTACAACCAAACCATTTGGGGAGACTTAAATTCTAATGAAGCAATTGGAGAAGACTGAATGGAGAAAATGGGTTGGCTTCCACTGGGCAAAGATGGGGAAGGGACGGTCCACGTGGTGGGACAGCAGGAAGCAGGGAAGCAGAAGCCATGTGGGCCCACGGTGTCTGGGATGTACCCCCAGGGACTTAGGACATAGGTGGAGACCAAGTGATGGGGACCGGTAACGGTGTGCTCTCAGGGAGTTGGGACTGCCTGTCTTTAAGGCATTATTTTCCACATTTCAATCACTCAAATGTTATTATCACTATTTTTGCTATGTCTTGTACCCATTTATATTATTTGCTTAATAATTTTCATTTTGACTTACACTGACTCTCTTTTACTTTACTAAGTTTGTTTTTACATCAAAAACATATAATTGTTAAAATAGAAATTATTTGTGCTTAAAAATCATCTTGCCTACCCTCTGAGGATCACAGCTCCAGGGAATGGGGAAACTGGCAAAGGTTTTTGAATAAGAGAATGATCTAGCTGCTTTTTGAGAAGGCGGCAAACATGAAGAATGGGAGTGTGTGAACACAATTCTGGTCCAGTTGTGACCAGAATGGTAAGAAATATTACCAAGGTGAGTTTGGAGGGTATTTCACAGTTTCTCTAAGGGCTTCAGGATGAAACATGCAGGAACTGCTCTCTCTCCGTCTGTTTCCTTCTTGGTCTCAGTTTACCCTCTTCCCCAGCAACTCTGCCCCACCGCCTAGTGTTTGCTGCCAACAGGTCTGAGGAATGGAGAGGGGTTGCAGTTAGAGCAACGAGCGGTCCGCTGGGGCTCAGGATGTGGGCTGGGCGGTGACCCATGGTGGGTGTGGATGTCCAGTGATTGTGTCCATGGTGGCATAGTGCTGTGTCTTCCTAGGCTCATCTTACCTGGTTGTTCCAAGAATGTTACCCCAGCCAAGGCTCAAGTTCACAGAGCATTGACCCATCCCCTAACAAGCCTCTTTTTCCTAGCTGTGCATTCAGCGTCCAAGTTAAAGTGACCTGACAAGCTGAAAAGAAAATGGATTAGCAAAAATCAGAAATCTGCCAAGGGTGTGCCCCTCCACCATAACCACACACAATTGTGAGAGCTAAGGTTGGACTCCCTGAGGTTTTCTGCTCTAGTGGGTCTGGCTATTCCTGGAGAACCACAAACTGGTGAATTTGAGGATGGTAAACCTTGGGCAGACCTTAAAGTCTTTTGGTGATGATGGAAAAAGTCCCTCAATGTCGGACTTTGGTGTTGATGGAGAATGTCCAAGGCAAGCTGACCGTGCCCTTCTCGCAGGCTCGCCTTGTCAGCTGCCTCTGCCCCTTGCCCTCCATCTCCCATTCTTTCCAGCAGCACAGAGCTCGAGGGCCTCCATGTTTTCCACTGTAAGGAAGTGGGTAGACTGTGGCTGGTCCCTTTCACTTGGGGCTGTCCTCCCGAGAGAAGTTTTCAGATGAACCGACTGTGCAGATTTTGGGTTCAGTTTACAGAGGAGTTCCTTATTTCAGTTTTACTGTGCACCCACCTACACAATATCTTTTGGTTCTCAGAATTTCAGAGCTATTAACCTCCAACCTTAAATCAGGATTCTCATAAAACTTTCCTGGGGCACTGTCATAAGAGAAACCAGGTCTCAAAATAGGTTTTTGATATACTGTTCTTGTCCAGGAAGACAGATTGACTAATTCCAAACCCTGAACTCACATGTGGTTGCTAAGAATGGGGATGGGGGAGAGAAAGGGGAGAAAAATCATAGACACGCCATGATACTTGCGGGGAGATTTCGTCTGGAGTTCCCCTAAATCAGGAATTATTCAGAAATAATTCCAAGGGCTTCTTTCTTGACATTCCACCAAAGTGCAGGTGCATATGGGTTTTTTTTTTTAAATAAATTTATTTATTTATTTTTCGCTGTGTTGGGTCTTCGTTTCTGTGCGAGGGCTTTCTCTAGTTGCGGCGAGCGGGGGCCACTCTTCATCACAGTGCGTGGACCTCTCACTGTTGCGGCCTCTCGTTGCGGAGCACAGGCTCCAGACATGCAGGGTCAGTAGTTGTGGCTCATGGGCCCAGTTGCTCCGCGGCATGTGGGATGTTCCCAGACCAGGGCTCGAACCCGTGTCCCCTGCATTGGCAGGCAGATTCTCAACCACTGCGCCACCAGGGAAGCCCAGTGCATATGTTTTGAATGGCCTGAATGAATAATTTATTTATGCAATGAATTTTTTTACATAGTTCCAGTGGATGTGCTGGTCAACTCTCGGATATCATTTCCAGGAGGTTTCTAGATGCATTATTTCCAGAGGCATGAGCAGGTCCAGAATTCCTAATCTGGAAGGCATTTAGGAGCAGAATCTGGTTGATTAGTATTTTACATTTTCTTGAGACACTCTCAATTGCTTGTGAAGAATGGGATTGAGAAACTGATGAGACCCTGCCCCCAACGAGTTTCAACTACTGCCCTCAACCTTCATATGTAATGCCTTGATCATCACTCCAGCGCTTCACTCTATTCTGCCATTTCTGGATCTAGATGCTGTGGGACTTAGCCTGCCTAGTGCTATTAGGCCTGGTGGGTGGCAGGGTGACCTTTGTGTCAAAAGAGACTCATGACTTCCCAGGCAAGACCAAGTCACAACATTTTCCAATGGGTTTCCCCTCAATTCTTACTCTGAGCATTTGGCTTTTTACATATTTGGTTTTGAAGGGCAGGGGGTGAAGACTATCCTAGAAGGTCCAGACCTGTTTGCCTGTTTCATACCTTTTTTCATTTCACCTTTACAATCTCACTCTCCCAAGAAACATTCACGTGTCCAATTGTCTTCCAGAGCTAAGCTTGGTTTTCCCTGTCCCTGGAAGATATTATAATCCAAATTTCCACACACTGTTAAGCTTCTCTTTTTTGAAGAGGGTTGTGGTTGAGATCTTGTTTTGGAATGACACTGGCTGGGTCTGAGCTCCAGCAACT
Organism: Balaenoptera borealis; assembly: GCF_965194805.1. Lineage (NCBI taxonomy): Eukaryota > Metazoa > Chordata > Mammalia > Artiodactyla > Balaenopteridae > Balaenoptera > Balaenoptera borealis. The sequence goes on along the minus strand of NC_138868.1, from coordinate 24,903,056 downwards.
TGCTCTACTGTGTGGCCTTGGCCAAGTTACTTATCAAGCTTATGAGGCTCAGTTTCCTCATCTGCAAAGTAAGAAGAGTAATAAGACCTTTCTCATAGAGTTTTGTGAGGATTAAATGAGGTGATGCAAGTTAAATTCTTAGTCTAGTGACTGGGACACGGTTAATAATGAATAAAAGTGAAGAGTCATTATTACGCTTCCATTTTCCTATAACTTGTCCAGCACCACCCTCTTCTCCTACTTTGTTGAAACGTGGAGAATTAGGGGTCTGATCACCCATATGTAACTTCATGTATTGCTAAGGGGATCTCTTGAGATTCAAGCCCCATACTTAGAGGAGAGAGTAAGCATTTCCCAAGAGCCCACCAAATGCCAGGCACTCTGCTGAGGCTTTGTACATTTCTCATTTAAATCCTCAAACAGCTCACTGAGAGTGTTTATATCCCCAATAAACAGATGGGGAAACTGAGAGCTAAAGTGTAAGTAAATGTGACAAGATTGTCCTGGTCTGTCTGGCTCCAAATTCTCTGTCCTTTCCACAATACCAGTGGCTGTTGAGAAAGCTGAGTCTTTTTTTTTTTTGAGGGTGAGGGAATAAGTTCTTAGCACCCCTCATCTTGCAACACCACAGGTTCTCCCCAATAATTAGACATTTAGATTGTGATTTTACACATTTTCTACTTGGGTCTGAGAGTTTGCTGTCTCTCATGGTCCCTGGGTGAAAGAGACGAGGCACTGAGACTTTCACCCAAGATCAGTCTCATTAAAATGTCCTCTTGGACAGTAGGAACCTAGGCTTCTGGTTTATCATTGGTGGGATAATATGGGAGCCCACAAAATAAAAATAGATGGTGATGAATGCAAAATTGATTACTGTCTCTGCTGTCACCCACCTTTGGAGGTGCCAATTTGGTAGGTATAGGCAGGAGCCCCTGAGTTTATTAGGCAGTACGGTTGCTCCACTGGCTTAGAGCAAGGACACAGGGGTCAAAGAAGGCTGAGTGCCTGTAGGGGAAGGGAAGGGTGACTGATCAGGGGAGGCTGCAGATGCCTTACCTCCAATCCATCTGCAGAAGCATCTCTTTATTCTGTTTTATATTTGGGGGTTCCATGATAATGGAAAAAGTTCTAACGCCCAAATAATACGTAAATACAACCCCTATAATTGTTAAGAAACTCTTCCCCACACAAAAAAGAAGAAAATATAGGCTGCAAGAAGATGGTCTGGAAGTGGCCAACTTTTACCTCGTCTTTCCTCCTGCTCTGAGATGGAGAAATGAACCTTCCTGAAGACCCTGATGGAAATGCTGTTTAGGCGCTCAAAGCAGTTTGATTCAAGAAACAAAGTGCTTACACCAACAGTGGAGTTGGCATTAAGTCAGGGCACTGTGTATAGCTGTCTGTGAGGCGAGATAAGGCCAGAAAGAAAGTAATAAGATATAGGTGAAGCAGAAGGAACAGGTCAGGGGTGAGTTAAATAAGTCAAGAATGGAGGTATCTTGAGAATAATTAAAATATGAAGGGGGAGTTCATAACATTTATCGTTGGTGCATAGGTAAGATTGGTGACGCATCCAGCTGCCTGAGGGGTAGCTGTGTGTGTGTGCACGCATGTGTATATGCAATGGATCACTTTTTTCCAGAAATGGTGAGCCACCCTTTCCCACTCCAGCACCAAGGTTGTCCCCACTTCAGCAGGTGAGTGGTACGTGCCGTGGGCAGAGAATATTCTCAGCGTGTAGGCACAGATGTGATGGCAAAAGACATGGTCAAAAGGTGCCTTGCATATCTGTTAGGACAGCTGTCAGACCTCCCAAATGGAGCTCAGGTGCTACCTTCAAAGCCCAGGAAATTCCTCCTCAGAGGATTTGTAGATCCCTGGCAGTCGAATCTAAGCCAAAGTGTAAAGGTTTTGGAAGCATAGCTTTTAGAAGGGAGTAGGGTGTGAGGCAAGATGATATTAATTAATCCTAGTACCTTATTTGACTCTAGCCAAGGTAACTGACGATAATGCTCCATGTCACTCCCCTCCCCCCACCAGAGTTTCTTGTTCCTGTTAGTTCTAGAGTAATATTCTTGTGTGGCTCCCACTAAATAGTGTTCCTTTCTGCCCCCGAGGTAATTCCATGTCATCAAGAGCAGATGATAGACAGAAACAGATATAAACACACTCTTGCTTTCAAAAATAAATACAGGGCCTCTAGTTAAAAGGTGCTGTGTAAAGTAAGCCAGCATCCTCTTTTTGCAAAGCAAGCACACTGCTCTCGTTAACCTTGTAACCACAGCCTGTGCTGGTATTAAGACTCGACCCCTTAGGGCTTGATACTTGGCTCAGAGAGATTCTTTGTCTTGGCCTTGATGTAGGAATGCGGATCTCCTAGCAGGCAATTCAACTGAACTCAGGGTCCCCAGGCCACTGCCCACACCCTGGCCTGGTTTGCTCTGCCCCCCTTTCCTCTGTGTGAACCAGCAACGCAGCTTGACTCAAAGCCTCTGTGTCTTTGCACAGGTCTGAGATAGTGATAGGGCCTTGAAATCAGGAAGGTTTCTATGCAGAGTAATTGGGTTTGCAGAGTTGGTTCCAGTTATCTCAGTATTACCTTAATCTTGACCTGAGGGAAAGCTGCTTTGCCTCTCTCTCTTAAGTCCTCCCATCCTTAAAACCCAGGCAGTCAGCTTTGTCTCATCACTCTACTGCTTCCCTTTGTCTTTATCAGTCTACAGGAGATCCTCGGAGCACAGAACAAACAGAATCTATGCTGGGGCTGCAGCTCTGACATGATAACGAAGACTCTTGCCTGATTCCTCCTTGAGAAGGTTATGACTTTCAAGAAACTAACAATGTGTTTATAAAAAGGCTCTGGTGTATTTGATGGTTTTGTGGTTACACTTTTAAACTTATCCATGAGAGACATGCTTGATATATTTGAGGCTCTTGCAGTTGAAGGCTTCAGCATCAAATCTAACTTTTAGCATTTTCAGTTAAAAATCAGGACTTCCATCCATTCCATCATGTATCTATCTATCTATCTATCTATCTATCTATCTATCTATCTATCTATCTATCTATCTATCATCTATCTATCCATCAATCTAATTTGATGTAAGTGCTGTCTCTTTTACCATAGAGTAAAAGACCTCATACTCTGAAGAAATTTCTCTATGGGTGTAACATGCCTAAAAATCTAGCCTTTTTTTTTTATCGGCTTGGGGAGGAAGATGTTTTTGTTTTTGTTTTTCTTCTGGGAGGTTCAGCTAAGTCCCAAGTAGAGAAAATAGCCGATACTTGAGAAGAACCCACTAAGGACCAGACACATTAGTAGGTACTTTGTGTGTATACATAAAGACTCCACAACTAAAGTGGCTTGTGAGTATGAGGTGACGACTAAGGACCAGACACATTAGTAGGTACTTTGTGTGTATACATAAAGACTCCACAACTAAAGTGGCTTGTGAGTATGAGGTGACGTCTTTCCATCCTCGTTCACCACTACCATCCTCAAATGACTCTTCTCAGGAGTGCCTTAATGGGGCAGTCCCCTGATGGAAAATGGGCAGGGTAAGAGTGGATGAAGAAATAGAGATGTAACTGAAACTCTTCACCTAGAAATGGAAGAGCCTGCAGTTAAAGGTGGTTGGGACCGAACCGGAGAGTCACGCCACTTTTGGAGTTGCTTTCGAGGTTTACCACCCCTTGACTACACACCCTCTACCTCCCACCTACCCCGCTGCTGTCTCAGGTTTCTTGTTTGTTTTTTTAAAAATATTTATTTATTTGGCTGTGCCGGGTCTTAGTTGCGGGATCTTTGTTGCGGCATGCAGGGATCTTTTAGTTGTGGCACGTGGGGTCTTCGTTGTGTTATGCAGGGTCTTTCGTTGTGGCATGCGGACTCTTAGCTGCGGCATGCATGTGGGATCTAGTTCCCTGACCAGGGATCGAACCCAGGTCCCCTGCATTGGGAGCGTGGAGTCTTAACTGCTGGACCACAAGGGAAGTCCCTGTTTCAGGTTAATCTCAGGCAAAATTGTAAAGAAGGCCAAGTTTGCTTCCTGGAGTTACACTGGCACTCAAAACACCTGGACGCCCCTCCCCCCAACACACACACACACACACACACACAAACACACACACACACACACACACACACACACACACACACGCCCGCATACACACAGCCCCTGCTGTGGGTGGGGTTGGTAGTTCAGGTGGCTCCTGATTCATCTTTTAAGCAAAACATCACCAGTCTGTTCCCTCAGGGCCCTGCTCTCAGATCTGGAGCTGATAGACTAATTTGGGCTAATGTGATAATGGGCAATAATGACATTTACTGTATTTATCAGACATTTGCCTTTTAACAAGGCCTTTGGGAAACACACAGGTTGAAGATAGGGAATGGTGGGAATGTTTAGTGAAGGCCAAGGAGATAGAGGGGATTTTTAGAGCTTCCCTAAATTGCACTCCCCAAACCTTCAAAACCTTCAAGACCTGCCTGAGTTCCAAGACCCTCCCAAACCCACCCCTGCCCTCCCACCAAGTCTTTTACACTTCCCAAAACCTCAGCAAACACGGTGCCCACACTAGGAAAACCAGCAAGAAAGGAGTGCTACCGTCCACTCACCACTCCACCTTAATAGGACAACTGCTTACTTTTTGTTCTATTCAGTTGTTGCCCATATATAGACTTTCCTTTTTTACACAAGGAACTTCTTGGTTTTGATCACAAAATCTTTGTCTCTTTGCCAAAACTCAAATTCCCTTTCCCCTCCCCCAGAGGGGAGGCCTGGTGAGTTAAAGAAATCTGCTTAGACACTTAACTCATGCCAGGCCGGTGCCCAAGGAGAACCAAGAGAGAAAGTTCATGGTTAGGGGAGGGTATTTTTCCTCGCCAGGAGCCGACACCCATCTGTATTGGCGGAAGGGCATTTGTGACCCGGTGAAGCAGGCCCCTGGCCCAGGGGGATGGGGATAGCATGGGCATTTGAAATCCGTGGATCCTCCCCCAGATTCCATCTTCTTCTTGCCCAAAGTGTGTTGGTGTATTTCCAGTTACAGCATCCTGGTCTTTCCCTCTCTAGCACCTGTAGGGAGGGTCGATATATAGTAAAAAAAGACCGTGGAAGTGTCAAGAGGAAGTAAAGAATCTGGATAATGCACCAACCAGATAGTCAGCCCTCGCATTTTTGAAAGCTGACTGTTCTACCTGAACAACTCAGGATCGACTCTCCCTTCCAGGACCCTCCCTTCAAATTTTCCAGAGCTCTTACCTGGGACCAGGGGAGATGGGCTTTTCAAAGTCCACTGAAATTGCCAGGGGTCACTGTTAAGGAGTTAATCATGGTGCCTGGAGAGAGAACCTATGTTCCCGCTACCTGGCCGGGAGTCCCTTAAGAACCTGGTACCTGTGTGGCCAGGGCAAAGACCTTGATGTCAAAGCAGAGTGGACTGAATACAAGCTAGTACATGAGACAGAGGTTTAAGAGCGCCCCCGAATCCCCTGTACCATCATCTCCTCCAGATTTGAGCTTCTGCTCACTTTGCTCTTACATTCTCCATTCCTGCTGGTGTCTTTGGGGAGCAAGCCTGGTGCTTTTCACCTGAAACAGCCTCTAAGTTGGAAAGAACAGTCACCACCAAATCAATTCCTCATCCATTAACAGGTTGTCTCTGTTCTTGAGACACAGGCATAACCTGGTTAGACCTGTTTTGTTTGAACGCTAACGTGTGAGTTGGCCAAATGCAAATGAGCAAATGTTTGTAATCCTTTATTTTATTTTTTTAAAGGGCCCAGCAGCCAATCAGAAGAGGGGGAAGTGACTTAGGGAATTCCCGGTTGGTGGCTTATTGCTTAACATCCTACAAAATGATTTAAAATTATTGTCATGTGCATTGATCTTCACTCTGATGAGAGCTCAGACGTGATAACACTCCCGGTTCCCTGTCCCTGTAGGAGCTGGCGTGAGCGCTGCTCGCTACCTTCCCTCCATTCACTACAGCTATTGGATTTCCCACCCAGAATCTTTAGGTAAATGAGGTAAGTCCTTACTTTTAAACCTTCTTTTGAATCTGGAATTCAAATACCTGAGTGGAAGGAGAAACCTGCCTTGAATCAGACAGGTGAAAATAAACCAGACTCCCGGAGGCAGCTGGCAGGAAGTGAAGCTCGCCTAAGCTGTGCTTTCCTCACTGGGTTGTCTTGGGATTTTATTTTGGAGGGCAGCAGGGCGACTTTGGATGTTATCTGTGAACTCCCTGCATGGAGTCTGGTCTTCGATCACTGTGAAGTTAAAAGCCCCCTGGTTTCCCTCTCTTTCTGCAACAAAGCCATTTCCCTGGATTGAATTCTGAAATTCTGAAAGCTGGGGATGGGTTCTTCTCAGTGAAGTACTGGTTGGCTGAGTAGCTACTGGGGCTCAGAGCACACGTTCTCACTTTCTAGAGATGTCTTGTGTTGGTAGTTTTTCTGACTCATTCCATTAGTTGTAGAGAAAGGCAGATTATCTTCAGTATATTCTGGTGTTGGAAAATGGCTGGAAACAGGCAAGGGTGTATGCACCCACATTGGAAAAAGTGGTCAGGCAGCCCAGGTAGGCAAGGGTATTGGGGAGAACTGCACATCTCTGTCCAGAAAACAAAAAACAAAAACAATTTTGGCAAAGAGCTTTGTCATTTCATATGGGGACAAACTAACCCTTTGTTTGTTCCGTGATGGGATACTATGACCAGACAGGCAGAAGTGAGTCAGCAGCCCCAAATGCCTTCTAAGACAGGGGCTCTTTTGATTCTGCTTGGACACGATGGAGAAGAATTGGCCTATGTGTGGATAGAACTGGAAACAGTGAGGAGTTAATCTTCTTTCTGGTAAATGACAACGCCGAGTCAGGAAATTTATATTTTCACCATCCATCTTTGCCAAGATTTAGGATACTCCTAGGATTGTGGGAGCATGTGTCTTGTTATGATGAAGCATAAGCTTCTGTGAGTCTAAGTTCACAGGTGTCTTGCTGGTTATCTGCACTGACCTTAGTAACAGGGATAAAGTGAGTGAGTGTTTGGACTTGAGAACTTTTCTGTGGAAGGTCTAATTCAGGAGTTGGTTCTATAGGCATGGCTGTGAAGATGCGATAAGATAGAGCCTTTCACTGCATAAAAGCGTAGTTGGGGATCATGAGTGGCCATGCGCTAATTCCACTGAGGTCAAGGGAAGAGTTGATTTCCAACAGGAGAGGTGAAGTCGTGTTATTGGGAAGAACTTCAGGGGTAAGAGGTGCTACCAGGAAAGGCTGTTAAGAGATTTTAAGAATGACTTTATGGAGCTCTATAACAGTGAATAATCTTTAATTCTTAAAAAGAACAAGAATGACTTTAATAGCTGCATTTGGAGTTTGCAGAAGGCTCCACTTATCCTCTTTCTGAGACCTAGAATTCTGAGACTATGAAATAACTCATCAATTCCATCTTATAATCTGAAGTCGGGTAGGATCACATGATTCCCACACCATCACTCATGGCTTATATGGATAGACTTTAAAAAACAGTGGGAACATGGAACGAGGGTCATTTGGAAGTGTGTGATCACACTTGAAAAAATAATAAATATAATGGAGACAATCCTCCATGTTTCCAAACTATTTTACAGAGGCATTTTAGAAGAAAGTAACTTTGAGGGAACAACCGTGCTGTAAGTTCTCTTGTGTTACTGTTCAAGATGGCGGCATTAGCCGAGACCTTTTTAGGGTGGTTGTGGGTAGGGTGATGCCTTTGATCCAGGCCTCATATGTATGAACGATCTCAAATTCAATTATATTTGTTCTTTTGTGTTAAAAAGCATCTATTTGTTAAATTCAAATAACCCCCTTTTGATTTTTTTCCCCATTTTTGAAATATACTGTGAGCTCCCCCAAATAGAAATGCCTTGGGCCTTTCTGGACCTCTGAGAAGCCCTACATTCACAGTCATGATTCCACCTTTATGCTCCCATTAATTTACCAACTTTATGCAGATCCTCTTTCATTACCTTTTTGACGACTTCAAAGGCTGAGACAAAATGGAAAGTGAGAGGTTAAAATATTTACTCAAGTGCACTCAGTTAGCTAATTGGAAACTGGAAGGAACTCATATCACGTCCTAGGCCAGAAAGTGAGTGCTTTGGGTCAAAGTTCATTTCCAGGAAGTAGAATTTAGCTTTCTGGAATCTTGTAATGTTTTACTTCTTCCTCAACCCCACCTATACCTCCACCCCCAAATTAGAGTTAGCACTGGGCTGTGTTCTTTGCTTTTTGAAAACTCAGTGTAGGAAGCCTGTTTAATGTTAAAGCATCAAGCCCAGCCATAGAGGTTTATACAAATCGTTAAAAAGTGATTCAGTCCTTCCCCCTCTTCCACAAGTTGGAGTCCTCCCTAAGTCCTTTTGAACAGATGGGATTTTCAAAGACCTCTGGGAGATGGGGTAGGGTAGATACCAAGAACGCGTGGTAGAAATTGCTGACACACTTGAGAAGCAACGCCACGGTTTGAAGGAATCCAATATAAAGTCGGAAGCTGATTTTCGGTGATACCTTTTTCGGCCGTTTCAGCCTATCTCTCTCGTTAGGGTCCCTCTCCGGTAGAATTTAAGTGACAATCATTTCTGTTGTGGGAGGGGCCGGTTGGGAGGATTGGGCTCCATGTAGCCTTGGTGTTTGAGACCACGCTTCTAATCCTGGCTTTGTTGCTGGGAAACTGACCGTGCGGGGCTGTCAGCCTGGGTGAGCCATGCCGGCTCTGTCTGAGCTGGGGGTTGTCACCTGAAGACAGAGGCAGGGAGGCAGCCGTATGGTGCTGGACTTCTCTTAAATCTATTGCTGAAGAACTGAAGAGACAGAGAAGATAATAAACTTTATTTAATGTTTTCTTATCTAATTTTTCATAATAGGATTTTAAATCATTGGATTCGTTTTGAGGAGCTGCAATTACGCTCTTATTAGACATATGTGACTATTACGTTTATTTAAATCGCACAGGGTTTTAAAGCCCAGACTATTAAGCTGTGCAGGAAACAAAGAGTGCAGTGGGGGAGGATGGCTTCCCACAGCAGCTAATGTTAGGATGGGACATATGTTCAAGCTGAGTGGCTTTGATGTCAGGAAGCTGAGATGTGCTGGAGTAGAAATTTCCATGGATCCCTCAGAGTTATTTGATAAAAAATTCATTGGACTTCAGAGGGGGAAAATAAAGATATTTCTTTAAGAACCTTCCTTGAAGAATTCCAGACTCACGTTTTTGAGTGATTGGAGCATGGTGTGGACAAGGCACGGTGCAGGACATTCATGCGACTGGCAGTCAGGAGACCTGGCTTTGTAGTCCCAGCAAAGCTGTGTTCCCACAGCAATACACTCCACCTCTCTGGGCTTTTGTTTCCTCATTTGGACAAAGGAGATTGCACCCGATCATCCGTAAGATCCACTTTGGCCCTCAGAATCTGATGACCCAGGGAAACTAGCTATGCCTAGAGCTCAGCAGGTTTAGCTTGAGTCTGTGAAAGCTGAGAATAGGGTGGGAGATGCCTTCCTAAGGATGAGACAGGAAAGAAGACCAGTAGGAGCCCTTAAGTGGCTTCCTAATTCTGGGGTCTTCAGAATTTTGGCCAAGGGATGTACCTGGTGGAGGTACTACAGACTAGATACCTTTACTAGGGGTGCTTGAGCTGTTCCCATGACAACATCCCATCTTTATCAATTGCCTCATTTATCTGAAGTTGGTGTGAGTGTAGAAGTGGATGCAGCTGACTGTTTTGTGACCACCGGGAGCCATTGGTGTACACGGGTAGGCACTCTAATGCTGTCTTCTGTAAAACACGAAAGCAGCCGGCTGAAAAGAGAATACTCAGGACCCCGTGGAGGCTGCTCAGCTTGTGTGGTGCTGATCAGTTCGTCTGACTGTCCATGAATTATTGGGTAGATGGGATGGACATGGGCTCATTTCTCCGAGAGGAAGACCCGAGGGGTCATCAGAAGGGGAACATGGCTGGCCAAGCCACTGGGCAGCCCACCTGGAGAGCCTGGTCTTCCCAGAGGCCCTTGGCCCGAATCTGGAGCAACCAAAGCTTGCAATAGGGTCAAGCAGGATGGCCCATTTAAAGAGGCTACCAGGGTTTTAATTGGCTTTGTTTTAAAAGAGATACCCTGTAAAATACTTCTTTGAATATTGATTTCACTAGCACCTAAGCACACTCTGTCTTCGGTTTGTTTTATGGGGCTGAGCCCCTTGTTCTGGTTCATTGGATTCACATGATCTCTTCTCTTCCAATCTTCCCCCACACCCCAGCCCTTAGAACCTCCTTCCTGTCCTTTCTCAGGAACATCTTCGTTGTTATTAAGGGTATCTGCCTATTTATTTAAAATGTGGCCAGCAGAGGTGCATTCCAAACATGCTTTCTGATGAAAACCAAGCCCCAAATCAAAAGGAGCCAAAATGCTTACTATAATATTTTGATTATTGGACTATTAGACCACCTCATGGACCCCACTATTAAAATAACTATTTTTACTTTTGTAGGACCTTGTCTACAATTTCTTTGATGTTGTTGTAATTGTGTTGGATTTAAAATTTCCTATTCTGTCACATCCCCCTCACTCTATATTATAGACACCACATAAACAATCTTGGGGGCTAGGTCTTTATTGGTCCAGTTGTGGATCTGAGAAATTTTAGTCTGCCTGCCAGCCCTTTCTTTGCCTGATGCAGACTTCTTCCAAAAGTCTATTGAGTCTTTTTTGGAATATGAAGAAGGTCTTCTACTTTTGTGTATGACAGTGGAGCTTGGAGCATATGACTGTCTCATAGAGATTTTTTTGGGGGGTCCCTCTTAGGAACCTTTAAAAAATTCCCTCAGTAGGGCTAATGATATATCCTATTGGATGAGGTAAGTGGGGTCTGAAAGGTGAAGATTATTTCAGCCTTGTCTCCAGGGTGACTACTGACAAGATGTTTTCTTTGCAACAGACTTTAGTTTATTATTTTTTAAAATAAACTTATTTATTTTATTTATTTATTTTTGGCTGTGTTGGGTCTTCGTTGCTGCGTGCGGGCTTTCTCTAGTTGCGGCGAGAAACTAGAGAAAGCCCTAGTTTCTCTTCGTTGCAGTGTGCAGGCTTCTCATGGCAGTGGCTTCTCTCGTTGTGGAGCACGGGCTCTAGGCGTGCTGGCTTCAGTAGTTGTGGCACATGCTCTCAGTAGTTGTGGAGCATGAGCTCTAGAGCACAGGCTCAGTAGTTGTGGCACACGGGCTTAGTTGCTCCGTGGCATGTGGGATCTTCCCGGACCAGGGATCGAACCCGTGTCCCCTGCATTGGCAGGCGGATTCTCAACCACTGCACCACCAGGGAAGCCCCTGCAAAGGACTTTAGATTTGGCCCAAATTCAGCCTCTGTCTCAATTATGTCCACTGAGAAAATCAGAGAGCACCTAGCTTACCTTTCACTTGTCTTAACTCCATTGGCCAGAGGCTGTGGGTTGAGGAACGTTGGGGAAGAGTATACTTTGGCTGCTTGTGTATCTGAAGGAGCAGGAGGCTATGAGTTTTTGTTGCCTGGAAGCAGCTGGAATGTGGTACAAAGAACACGGAGGTTAGAGTCAGAATACCTGGGTTCACATTCGACTCTGCCACAGAGTAGCTGAGTGACTTTGGGTGAATTATGTAAGCTCAAGAATATAAATTCCTCATTTGGAAAATAGGGTTAATAACATCTGCACAGGCTGTTGTAAGGATTAAATTAGACAAAAATTCTGAAAGCACCTGGACAAATACTTGTGAGGAAACTAGTAATTTGTGGAACGGAATTGGAGGGTCAATGCTCAACGTGGGTGTTTTCGGCGAGGCGCTATTGAGTAGGAGTGGCTGATAATAATTCTGGAATTTTGTTTTTCAAAGTGATCGATGTTGGTTCTGCACTGTGACCTTGGGAAAGAACTGCAGTGGGGTTTTCAGTGGGGAAGGTGGGCAGCAGGGAGATGGGATGAGCCATGTGAAGCCGGGAACTCCAAATGGAGCCTTGGGTTGAACTGGCTGCAAACCACCACCCATGGCCGTTCCAAGGAAGACCTGGGGTAGGTACATAGCACGTTTTTATCCCTTCTTGATGCCTGGCATGTAGGGGCCTCCAGAAGAAACTGATCTCCCTCCCAGCAGTTCACATGATTAACTGCAACTTTATATATGTTGCCCAACCCTTAAATTCTTGAGTGTCTCCAGATAACTACTGGCCACTGCAGCTAAGGCATTACTTACTCCGGGTATTCTAGAGGCTTTAAAAAAATTCCTACTTATTTTTCCAAGGCACTATAGGGTCTGCCTCCTGTAAATTGTTCAGCTGAGGCTTCTGGCCATGTGGAAGTGGTCTCAAGAGGCTATCTGAATTGAGCAAGCAGTCCTTGCTGTAAAACAGCAAGGGTTTCTAACCTGGGATCCAAAGATCTCTTAGTGTCCATGGGGAGAAATCAGAGGGTTTGTGAACTTGGATGTGGAAAAAAAAATTACATGTTTATTTTCAGTAATCTAACTAAAATTCAACATTCAGTGTGAATTCAATTCAATTTCAATATGAATGTAAGCAAAACTCCCCAGTAGCAATAGCTGTAACTGACTGGCACCAAGAGGAATTACAGATATTTTCATATCATGTTATACTTGTTACAGATGTCTCAAAATATCACTATTCATCACTACTTTGATATTACGGAAGTTATTGGACCTGCACTAGATATTCTTGTTTAATGTACTAATAAAGAAGCACATATGTTATTATGATATCACACGTTTATTTTTAAAGTATTTTGATAATTGTATTTCAAGATAAACTTCCTTTCTAATCTTATTATTTTACTTTGTCATTTTAAAAGCATTTTTTTGAGAAGGGGTCTATAAGCCTCAGCAGATTGCGTAAAATGGGTCCATGGTATAAAGAGAAAGCTAAGAATGCCTAATTTATAGCACTCTCTCACACAGAGCTGATGAAATGACTTCTGAACAGCAGTAGCTAATAGATGGTCTCTGTCGAAATGGGGTGTATTTTCTTCCCACCCATCATTCTTGCCTATGGGTAGCTTTGGAGTTGTCAAGGGACCTTGGCATAATGAAGATAATAATAATAATAATAACAACAATAATAATAATAGCTAACATTTGTTGAGTGCCTGCTGTAAGCCAGGTGCGGTTACAGGCATGTTCAATGTCGTATTTCATTTAATTCTCCTAACTACTTTAGGAGCTTTAGACAGAAAAGTTTTAGACAGCAAAGATTCCCCCTGCCTTCCGTGATGATAGAGCAAGGGTACAGGTAAAGGCAAAAGTTGGGACTGACCCCCGGGACAGGGGGGCCGGTGTCAGTGGGATAGAGCCACTGCAGTGACACAGGGTCCAACACTTAGAAAGCCCCTGTGCTTAGTTTAATGCTCTGTTGTGGCTGTCTTGAAATTCTTAATATATTTGGAACAAGGGGTTCTGAATTTTCCTTTGCACCAAGCCCTGCAAATTATGTAGCTGGGCCACCCTCTGGATGTGATGAAATTATTCAAACATGTGACAGCTCCTGATGCTGGGAAGCCAGCAAGCCGGGAACTTGCTGGGAGAGCCCCTACTCATTCTCATCGTGCTCATCTAGCTGACCTTGGGTGTTTTGACTTGGTGAGTTGGGTCATTTTGTTTGAGTGTCAAAGTTGTCCACTGAAGCAATGGGAGGGATGGCTGAATAATCGGCTGGAAGGGATTTGATTCCTCAGAAAACATTTCTGATAGGCAGTTGCTTGCCTTGTTGAGGAGTATTTTCATTTGTTATTTTCCAGAGGGCTTAATCCACAGGCCAGTGAGCTAGGAGAAGCGGAGCAAAGTGTGTTTTGGAAGGAAAAATGAGGCTTGGGTTGCTGAGAGTCTATTGTTCTTGTAGGATGGCACTAAAAAGGAACTCGGCTTTCTTGTCTATTGTTGCTTAATGACTGTCTGTACAAAGAGAAAACCCTACTTCTTCTAAAGAGGAGATCCTCTAATTCGTGAGAAAATTCAGATATTATTTGTTTCTTAAGCTGCAAAGATGATACTGGAACGAGTCTAATGAAGTTCTGTCTGTGTTTTATGGCTACATTTTTACTAACTGCTGCAGGGTCGTGTGCCTGGTGGAGGAGGGGGAGGACTTCCCTAGAGTTCTTCTCTGAGTGATGGAATGCAGGCTCCCAGAGTGACACATTCACAGTCCTACCCTTGTGGGTGTGACGTCCACAACACAGCAGGTCTGACATCAGGGCCTGTGTGTGACAGCTCAGTCGTCAGATGCTTTTCCAAAGGAGGCATAATTTTCCTTTAATTTTTCAACAGTTTGTTTCTTTGTTATTATTATTGCTCTTTTATCATGGCTAATAAGTCTGAGGTGGCTGCAAGCAGCCAAGCCCAACTCCTGAGTCAGTCTGGGGCTTTCAACAGGAAGCCAGGCTGAAGTTTTGACAAATGGATTTGCATGGCCGTGAATTGGTGCTTCTGTAGCATCCACACTGATGGACACTAAGAGAGCTTTCATATTAGGGCACAAGGATGCTTAGTATGCCTCGTGTTCACATTTAGGGAAAAAGTTAAAGAATCTCAACTTCAAAAATAAAAGCATGCGATCCTAAAGAGACATCCTCCTCGTCTTTGGAAATAAAAGGATCCATTTTCAAAGCTACAAGAGTTGTACTGCACTTTCCTTCCACACTCCAATACATGTATTATAATATATCCAGTCCATTTACTAGCTCTGTGTGTTTGGGTAAGTTGCTTAACTTCTCTGTGCCTCCTTACCTGTAAAATGGGGATAATATTAGTACCAACGTTTGAGGCTATTGCAAGGATCGAGTGAGGAAATTCCTGCAAAGCCTAGCTCAATTCCTAGCACGTCATAAACACTCAATAAATATAAACTATCATCCTCGTCATAATTTTGTCTGTTGTTTTGTAACTATACAGTCTGTGAGATTCTAAATTGGTGGCTGTTGATCTTTCCTTGGCTGGGTCATCTTAGTCTTTCTCTGGGAAGACACTTGAATCTCAGCATGGTCAATTTCATTGTCCAAGTCCATCCCAACCCTTCCCTGGCTCCGGTTCCCACCTCTTACCTCCCTCCACCCTTCCCGCATTCTTGCGTCCTTGGTCTTATTTATTTTTCAGTCAACTGAGGGTGTTGTTAAATCCTTTATTTTTCTGGCCGCCCAATTTGGTTCCAAGGCGCTCCACTCCCTGCCCTGCTCATGACAAGAATGCTTGGGAATGCTCAGCCAGCCATATCCCTCTTCTGTCGGAACACCTTGTTCGTAACACTCCTTGAGAAGCGGCGTTTCCGAGGCCTTCCCCCACTGCTGTGACTCCCCCATTAAGCCAGTGGTCTGGTGATAATGAAGGCCCAACAGCGGAGAGAAAGCTGAGGGGAGGTGGTCATATCGGGGAACAGCGAGCCTTGCCCACGTCCTAGGCTTTCTGCTCAAGGCTTAAAAAGAGATATTAAGAGGCTTCTTCTGACACTGTGTGTTGAAGGGTGGGTGATGATACCACTGCTTAATTAGTATCGTCATGATCTCCATTTGAGTGATTTGTTTAGCCCTTTGTGGCCCTTTTTGGCTTGAGCTCCTCATGTGATATTGACAAACTGTTGAGAAATGAGATCACGATGATGCTTGAATTAATGCAGGCATCACACTGTGAACATCTTAGGTCCTTTCCACTGGGGACCTGGCACAACAAGTCGCTTGGTGGGACATGAGTGAGTCTACACATCTTGCCTTGGAGGTAGGTATGGCTAACCTCCCTTCCCCACTGGGAAAGCTATGGTCCAGGGACCTGGAGTTTTCAAACTATGCTTGCTGCCCAGGGCTAGATGAAGACGTCTTTGGGAGAAGCAGGCTGAGTCTCTGCTTAGGGAGGTACCCACAGGCCACACCTACTACTTGAACCATATTGACTTTCAGAAGTCAACCATTTGGAAGAGTGTGGTTTGGGTTTTGATCATACCCCAGCAGCCCCTTCTCCGCCCTTGTTAGTCTGACTCAGGATCTTAACCTGGGCTGGCTGGAGGCTGGCCATGTCATTCTGCAGATCTTGGACACCCCTCAGCGCCCTCACAGAACCAGCCGATGGAAAAGTACAGTGTCTTCTGGCTCCTTGGCCCTGCCAGCTCTGGCTGGCCTCTTCGATACCGCCTTTTCTTCTGAGGGAGTGGGAGGGTAGCATCCAAACTGAAAGTGCAGGTTTTTCTTTGATTTTTATAGGAAAAACAAATTGGCATGAACGCTCTGTCAAACCAGCTCAGGCTGTTTGGGCAGATGCCTTTCTTTGCTTTTTTCTGTTTATTTTCCAACAAATCAATGCTTAACTGCGTTGTTATTGGAGCAGAGCAACAGGTGCAAAAAAATAACTCTGCTGCCAACTCAAATGCAAAGGTAGGGCTTATACCCTCTGGGAGGTATTCAGAAGATAACAGAAGCCCCTGCCAGCAACTGAATTAACAGCTCTGTTTACGGTGGGTTTTATGTTAACCTGCCCCTAACCCTCCAACACATAAACACGCCATTGTCTCGGGGAGAGACATTCAGCCATCCAGACAACCAACTGCTTTATTCTGCCCTGAGCGGAGATTGGTTTTGGCTGAGGCTGCTTCGTGTGAAACTCATGGCTGCCAACTCCAGGTCTTGGTGAGGGTTTCCTGTGAAGGTGAGGGCTTGGGGTTGTTGGAGAGAAGAGGATCAGTCCTGTTTTTAAATGGAGTTGAAGTTCTTTCCAAGCTTGGTGATTTCCAAATGCCAGAGCAGGTTGCCTGGCTCTCTCTCTCCTCTTGCTCTATGGTAACCCCAGCAGGAGATGGTGAATGAGGTCAGATGATTTTGGAAAGAGCTATTGTTGTTTTCAGAAGTGGTGTCCTCTCTGGATAGTCCAATCGAGCAGGGCAGCTTCTGTGTTTTGTTCACTGTTGTGCCCCCAGTTCCCAGCACGGTGCCTAGCATCTAGTAGACAGTCAAGAAATATATATTAATTGGAGGGGATAAATATTTATACCTGTGGGACAAACATTCCTTGATGATTGTTTCTCTCTGCTGAAGGCTAAGATACTAATTTTCTTCGGTATGAGGTCTGAAAGCCAAGGTGGTTAAGTAAACTTTGGAAGAGCTGAGGTGGGGGGGGGGGGGTTGGGGTAAGGGGTGACTCAGCCAGCCATGAGATTCCTTTGATGGAAATAATCCTTACAAAAATCCTCTGCAAATGCTGTGTTCTGAGGCTGGCTTTGTTTGTTCGGCCTTCAGAGACTCATACCTGTAAGTTCGTTGAGCACTGTTGGATTGAACCATTTGGTGGTACTGGACATTAGGAACAGCTTTATTTCAAGTTTGCAAATAATGCAGTGATAGAATCTCTGCAGATGAACTGGAGCTTGAGTTCTTCGGATTGAATGTATTGTCTCTGACTTTACAAAGATTTCCTGGTGTTTATGGATGTTTCTTTTAGGGCTGATATCTGCTGGAGTTTGTTATCTTGTGGTGGGAAATCGAGGGAAGGCAAGTAGAGGAATCTTTGGCCAGAAGCTCTCAGCTGTGAGAGTGCTTAAGGATTCGTGAAGGGAGGGTCTTAAAAATGTAGATTCTGATTCACAGTCTGGGCGGGACCTCAGGAAACTTCAAATTTAACTTCTCCTCGGGTGGTGATGATACAGGTGGCCTATAGACCAACCTTTGAGAAACACGTGTTCGGCTTCATCAGTCAAGTAGGAAAATAAGCACCATAAATGTAATCCTCTAGACCCCATACCTGTACCTTTCCAAAGACCTACAGAGACCTAGGGTTGTAAAAGTAGGCCTGGTTTTTTGTTTGTTTGTTTTTGGATTTTTTTGTTTTTTCTATATGGTCTTTACTTTATGATTATTTGATCTTAGAATAGAGATCAAGGATTAGTGGAGAGAGAGATACTGAGGTTCAGGGTGGTGGGAGGATGGTGAATTCTTCACTGCATTGCCAAACAGAGGTCCAGAATGACTCTCCTGGATGCAGCATGATCCCTACTTTAGGTGTCGATGGAGAAGGACAGTGGGGCCCCTCCTGGTGTCACCATAGGAAAACTAGGCAACAGCCATGTCAAGTAAGAGCAAGAATAGAATCTCTCAGGCCTTCTCTCAGAGGTCAGAGTACACTTGTCTCCCAACCCTAACTCCACTGCAAAGTTTTCTTTACATTTCAATCCAACATGAGTGCAAGAGAGATTTTTTTTTTTTTAAAGATCCATGGTGTCCCTAGATCTTCAGGGGTCAGTGGATGGTCTTTAGAGGGCCTGGGGCCCACAAAATACGTGCAAAACCTGGTGTGCATTTTGAAGAGGAGAAAACCCTAGTTTCTCTTGAGGTCTCAAAAGACTCCGTGACCTTTTATGCTTCAAAGCTTGCCCTATTTTTCTTAGTTTGTCATATCTGAATGAGATTGATAAAGGCTCCTGGGGTCATGAAAGGTAATCTTGTTTTTTGATCAACTTTGGGGCCTGTCCACTGTCAGTATCTGCATCTTGTCTGGATCTGGCACCAAGACTGATAAAGATCAGCCTAATATGTATATTTCCAAATGGCTCACAGTCAGTAAAGTGTATCTATAATGGATCAACTCTTGGCCTCCCAATATGGCATCATTGCTCATGTAAACGCTTGAAAGCCCAGGAATAATGCTTCTGATGTTGCCCCTGGGAACATGAAATGTCTGTTTCAAAACACATTATGAGGGTATGAAATTACCTGTGATGTAATCCCGAGAGGATCAAATACATTCCCCAAGCTTGATTCACATTTTATTTCATTTGGAAAACACAAATTATTGTCTGTATTACATTCAGTTAGATTTCACATGTACTTGAATTTTCTTTTCTCCTCGTTGGGAGTAGTTCTCTTGAAATGACAGTCATATTGAAACAGGAAGTCAGTAATCTGTTGCAACATCCTTCAGGCAAATGCTGTGAATTCACCTGCTGGTAACTTTGATTAAGGACCGAGAATGGTTTGGATATTACTGTCATTGCAAAAGTAATTATTTACAATGTCTAATTGCTCCTCGGGCCTGAGGAGTAAAAATAGCCACACAAGGCAGCCAGGTCTGAGGCCATTTGGGGATGTTGTGGTTGAATGTATCAAGGAGCTGGGAAGAAGGCAGACCATGGCTTTGACTCCCAGTCCCCTGGGGCTGGGAACAGGGAATACAGGCAAAGCCCTGCTTATGGTCTGCTCTGTGGTCCTGGTGGCTCCCAGTGTATCTTTACCCTCCCAGAAAGAGCAAACCCTACTTTCTGGACTGAGAGCCAATTCAGATGAAACACAAAGAATTATGGACCAGTTTATTTCCAAAATATAAAATAAAAATAACTTTATTGAGTCATAAAAGGAGAGTTTATATTATATATGTGTGCAAATATACTCATGTATATATATGCATGTAAATATATATGTATGTGTATATAAATATATAGGTGTATAAATCTGTAATTAATGGCTAAAAGAGTAAAACTGGCCCAGCTTTCATACCCTAAATATTCCTACCTGAGTATATCGTAGGTATGACAGAATGAAGACAGATTTCTACCCTTTCATTCTAAAAAGAACTCTTGAATATAGTGAGAAGAGTGATGGCTTCAGGTTGCTCTGGCAAAAAGGAAAAGGGTTTCAATCAAGGTCACTGCATGATTGAATGAACCAGAGAATTTTGTAATCTTGGAGAAACCTGGTAAAGGTGTGAGGCCCCAGATGGCAGAGGGAGAATGCTGTGAGTATGTATGGAATGGGGATGGGGGTGAGGATGAGTTGAAGGCATCTTTCTTCTCTGGCAAGGCACCCCCTTCTCAGCAGAAAGTTCCCAGGGTTTGTTGCTAGACACTTGGAGTTTGAATTCTCTTCTAGCTTCAATTCGTTCGAAACTGTGTGAGCTTGAACAAGTTATCCAACCTCTCTGAGCCTCGGATAAACCATCTGTTAAATGACATAATGCCTTACAGAGTAATTGTGAATATTGACTGAGATAATGTATTTAAAACTATTAGCACAGAGCCAGCACATTTTAAATGTTCAATAAACCCTAGCTACTATAGTATAGTTACTATTATTTTTTTATTTTTCATTTTTACAGCATTTTGTCCTAGGTCTCAGTAACCTTACCACAGAGCAAAAGACACACCTTGCTCCAGATAAGTGAGCCCAAGCTGGGCTGCATTTGTCTCTGCTGGCAGGTTCTCTCTGTGTGTTTAAGAAGAGAGACCAGTGGAGCAGTTCTTGGCCTCGGTAGGAGTCCCGAGACTGGGCAGAGCCTCCTGGGTTCTGGAGTGCATGACTCTGGTCCCTTGTCAAAGTCCCAGTGGTGCCTCCTTCCCCTCATTTTTCTGTCCCTATGAGCTCAAATCCCAGACCCCCTTCTTCCAGTAAATGAGCAGTTCATGTGCTAAGGGACCCTGTAGGATAGAGAGACCCTCTGGCCATTCTCTGCCAGGAGCTCCCACTTTGGATGTGCTGCTCTCCTGTGCACCTGCAAACCAGCCATGGTGTGTGAGAGCACAATGCCGGGTGGTAACCCAAGGCCTGCAGAGGTGTGCCCTTCCACTGCTCCTGGCAGCCTCAGGCAGCGTGTGTCTGGTGGGACGAAGGGGCGCAGGAAGGATGCATGCCCAGAGGGGCGGAGCACGGCTTCTGTGAGCAGGGGCTGAGAGATGCTGTCCACAGCTCAGCCTAATGGGGCGTCCACCCAGCAGCCCAGGATGGGGAGTGGGGAGGCACGAGTCCAGCCCTAGGCTAGATTGTGCCAGCCAGCTGGGATTGCTGAATATTATGTAAATGGTGGAAGTTAGAAGCCTTGCTTGAAGTGAACTTAACCTTCAATTTCCTCCTTGGAGATAACAAAATAATAGCCACAACACAATAAAGAAATGATAATAGGGCTTCCCTGGTGGCGCAGTGGTTGGGAATCTGCCTGCCAATGCAGGGGACGCGGGTTCGAGCCCTGGTCTGGGAAGATCCCACATGCCGTGGAGCAACTGGGTCCGTGAGCCACAACTACTGAGCCTGCGTGTCTGGAGCCTGTGCTCCGCAACAAGAGAGGCCGCGATAGTGAGAGGCCTGCGCACCGCGATGAAGAGTGGCCCCTGCTTGCCGCAACTAGAGAAAGCCCTCGCACAGAAACGAAGACCCAACACAGCCATAAATAAATAAATAAATAAATAAATAAATAAACCCCAAAGAAAGTAAAAAAAAAAAATAATAATAATGATTATAAAAACCAGCTGGGCTTCCCTGGTGGCGCAGTGGTTGAGAATCTGCCTGCCAATGCAGGGGACACGGGTTCGAGCCCTGGTCTGGGAAGATCCCACATGCCGCGGAGCAACTGGGCCCGTGAGCCACAACTACTGAGCCTGCGTGTCTGGAGCCTGTGCTCCGCAACAAGAGAGGCCGCGATAGTGAGAGGCCTGCGCACCGCGATGAAGAGTGGCCCCTGCTTGCCGCAACTAGAGAAAGCCCTCGCACAGAAACGAAGACCCAACACAGCCATAAATAAATAAATAAATAAATAAACCCCAAAGAAAGTAAAAAAAAAAAAAATAATAATAATAATAATAATGATTATAAAAACCAGCTGGGCTTCCCTGGTGGTGCAGTGGTTGAGAATCTGCCTGCCAATGCAGGGGACACGGGTTCGAGCCCTGGTCTGGGAAGATCCCACATGCCGCGGAGCAACTGGGCCCGTGAGCCACAACTACTGAGCCTGCGTGTCTGGAGCTTGTGCTCCGCAACAACAGAGGCCGCGATAGTGAGAGGCCCGTGCACCGCGATGAAGAGTGGCCCCCGCTCGCTGCAACTAGAGAAAGCCCTCGCACAGAAACGAAGACCCAACACAGCCATAAATAAATAAATAAATAAATAAATAAATAAACCCCAAAGAAAGTAAAAAAAAAAAAAATGATAATAATGATTATAAAAACCAGCTAAAATTTACCAAGTACTTAATATGTGTCAAGCGCTTTTCCAAGCACTCTACAGGTATCATCTCATTTTGTCTTTCAACAACCCTTTTCATATCATCTATCAACACTTTTCATACCATTCTATCAATGAGGAAACTGAGACCTTCAAGAGACGTTGAATCACTTGTCCAAGCTTGCCCCATTAGTAAACTGGCAAAGCCAGGGATTGAACCATGGCCATCTGACTCCAGAGCCTGGAACTCCCCACCATTACACCATCCTGCCTCTGAAGGGTCTAACCCGACCCCAAGAATGTTGCCCAAGCCAACCAGCACAGTTTAGAGAGACATCCCTGGGCAGACCCCATGATAACTGCTAACATTTCCTGGGTACTTGCCATGTATGAGATAATGTGTGAAAACTTTACATTCTTACACATTAAACATTCTCATTTAATCCGCACTTCAACTCTATTTCCCCCACTTTCTGTCATAGGGGGAAATTGAGACTTTAGAGAGGATGGTACTTCCCCAAGGTCAACACAGCCTGCCAAGGGGCAGAATCAAGATTTCAACCCTCACCATGTGAGTCACTGTAAGAGCTGCCCTCCAGAAATGCAGCAGCACCGGGCTGGGTTTGAAGCTCCTCACGCCTTGAGTATGCCCTTTCAACCCAGATGTTAGTGAGACTCTTTCTCATGCGTTCCCATTTGTGCCACTGAGCAGCAGCTAACATGTGAGACTCTTAAACTTTAGGGTCAGGCCAAGTGCTCTGATGGCCTCCACCCCGATCCATTGGTCCTCCTTGTGCGTGGTGGTCAAGCTGGTGCTCGAAGGGAATTTAGCCTTTGATGAAGGTCTGGTAGAGCGGGTACAGAGGTGGTAGATCGTCTTTATGCGTGGGTGGCCCAGAAGTGGTCTGAGACCCTAGCAACTTAGGGCTTTGTGGGAATTTGTGTTTAACCCCGAACTGCCACTTAACAAAGTAGGGGAGTAAAGAGTGTCTGTGGCCACCCCCAGCACAGCACGGTGCCGTCTCTCTGCCAAAATGGGTTCGGACTGGTCAAACCTTAGTGGCCCATTGTTTGCCAGGGAATTGCTGCCTAAGGTGGAATAGGTCCTAGCCAGAAGGCTGGCATGAGGTACCGTCTACTGTAGTCGACTGGGTCCCACGCGTGGCTCCAGACTTATGTCGCCCAAAGGGTCAGTTTTAGGACTGCCGTGCAAAGGGTGATGTCTTGGGCGAATGTGGAAGTCAAGACAATCACACGGGGCAAGAAGTTTCCTCCGATTGTTTGTATACACGAAGGGTGGATAAGAGAATGCAGATGGAAAAACGCTGCATCACCCACATTGCATTTCACTCTTTCGGTTTGAATTAAGATTTACCTTTTTTTTTGGTGTGCAGTTTTTAATAGCCCAAGTAGCAATTTATGCTGTGTTCCCAGAATACATACCATGCGGGAATAGACAAAGGTGGGCCTGATACTCAGTGCATTTTCTTAAATTTCCACCTAGGAGGCAATTACCCGGCATGACCAGGCGCTGTGCTGGGGACCTCGCAGTCCCTTATCTCAGTCAGTCCTCCAGCAAGCCTAGGTGGTGATACTAATGCCATGGCTGTTTCCTGGAAGAGGATATAGCAGCTCAGAAAGGATAGAAAACAGTCCAAGGTCACCACACCAGCAAGATCAAAGCCTGAGCTGTCACCTCCACAGGCTCTAATTTGACCGGTGTTCACAACTGGGGGTGATTTGGCTCCAGGGGGACACTTTCAGGGGGTGGTGGGCGAGTGCTGCTAGAATCTAGTGACTAGAGGCCAGTGACGCAGCTAAGCGCACTGCAATGCACGAGTCGGCTCCGCAACAGAGAACCATCCTGGACCAAGATGCCGGTCATGCTGAGGTTGAGGAACTGCTTTTCACCCCTAGAATTCTCCCTCGAGCTGGAGATGAGGCCCAATAGGTCCTTTTCCCAGCTTGCTTTTGGCTCGAAGGGTGGAACCATTCTTACTTAGGCTCTGAATTTACTTCTTCCAATCTTGGAAGAAGTAAAATGTGTTAGAGAAACACCCTGAGAACTGATGTTTAAAGAAAGGAAAAGAAACTGATTTTAAATGAGGGCATCGGACTAGGGACCTTTAAATCCATGATATTATTTATCCTTCCAAACAGCCCTTGGGCTTGGAGGACATCCACTTTCCCCGACTTCCCCTTTGAAATCAGTGAAGGCATTGAGCTGGGAAAGGGTAACATACTCAAGGTCACGTGGCTGAAGGATGGGGAGCCTGGATTCCAACCCAGGCCTCAGAGATTCCAAAGTCTCTACCTCCCACACTTGATACATTTTTCTTTTGAAAGAAAATAATAAAAGCTACGCTGAAGGTAAAGTAGAAAACTTAAAGAGCAGTATTAAATAATTCCCTTACTTTTTAATGAAAAGTGTTGCTTTTTATACCCCATAAAGTAATCACCATGTACCATAGAAAGTTTATATTCATATATGGGAGTGTGGGTGAGTTGGTTATAATAATGCTTTTTTTTTTTTAAACAATTCGCAAGGCACATTTATTATCCATTATCTCATTTGATCTTTTCAACAGTCCTGTGAGGCTGCTGGGGGGCAAATGTCCTCATTTTACACCTGAAGAGCTGGGCCTCCGAGGGGAGTAGGACTTGGTGAAAGGCCTTCCGCCATGCTGGGCCCGAGGTGGGGGGCCTTCGGTGCCCACCCTAAGGGCGCTGTCCCTGCAGCCCCAAGCTGGCTTGAAAATACTGATCTTCTTTCCTCACAAGCCCGGGTGACCTCGGCGAACTCTGACTCACTAACGAATAAGCCACATAAACTCTTTTATGGGCGGTAACCATTCACTGTGCCCTGTAAAAAAGGGCCCTCACCCTGCCAGCTGCTTTCCCTTGGAAAGGGGGTGCCATCAGGGAGCACGCTCAGCCTCCTGGGGGGCCGGGTGGCAACCGAGCAGCTGTGACCTTGTCGTCCTCAGGGCTTCTCTGTGGGTTGAGAGTTCTGGGCGCCTCGTGCTGAGAAATGATGTCTGCCTGGAGGAAAGGGGCTGGTGGGCATTCGGTCATAAGAGGAAAACTGGCCCACACGGTCATGCGACATTTATTGAATTCTTCCTTAGTACCCACTCGGCTCTCTGCATGCACAAGCTTATCTGATGCCCACAGCCCTCTGCGTCTGGGTTGTTCCCATTTTACAGGGCGGCAAAGTGAGGATCAGAAAGATTTAGGCTAGACAGACTTGAACTTGCTCAAGGTCACCCACGGTGGGCAGGGGAACTAGGATCTGAGCCCACCTCTCCCTGACTTCAAAGCCAGGCGTTCAGTCCTCACACCACCCTGCCTTCCAGTTTTTCGGGAAGTGGTGAGCAGGAGGTCTGGGCCAGCCGGCTGAGGAGGTGGGTCCTTGTTGGCCCCGGCAGGTCTGACTTCCACTGAAATGGCCACTTTGAAACAGCCCTGCGGGCAAACCCTTGTGAAAGAATTTCAGGGAAGCCTCTGCTGCCCACCCCACCCTTACCCACAGCCTGGAGGGCAGATGGGCTGGGCTCTGAGCTGCAGCCCCTTCAGGGTTAAACAGTAACCTGTCTACTGCTTGTAGTTGAGCAAATGCTGGCAAGGAACAAGCCCAGCCTTGAGCAAACAGGAGCCGGTGCCATGCCTCCTCCCTCCCCCAGCCACCCCTCTGGGGACCTGCAAGTTTTCTTGTACCTTGGAGTCCCCCATTTGATTTCTTAGCTTAGGGCAATTGCTGTAGAAAGCTCGATGGGAAAAGGCCCAGTTCCTGTGAAGGCGAAGAAGGCTTGACTTGGGTTGGTTTCCTCTGAGAGTGAGAATCAAAGAGATTTCTGGAAATGAACTTAAGAAGCAATTCACCTTCTTTAAATTTTTGCGTGGGGAAACTGAGGCCCAAGGTTGCTTCTGGTTTGGGTTATGCAGAGATGCAGTACCCTTCCTCCTCATAACACCTGCCATGAGGTCATGTCCTGCTTTGCGCCAAGTGCCCAAGGTATAGAAACTCGTTTAAGCTCCAACCAATATGCATGGTACGTATGATGACCTGTATTTTGCATAAGAGGAAACTGGGGTTCAGAGAGGTTAATGACTTCTGTTCGACTTAGTACCAACTTTAGCAGGTAAGTGTGAGAGCGTGGGATAAACCCCCGCTCTTCCTGACTTCGAAACTTATCTCTATGGCACCACCACGTAGAATCCAGCTCTGCCGTCTCCCCACCCTGTGGTCTGTTACAGTGTTCATTATCCCCACCCCATCTTTCCTTGTCCTACCTTCTACTTAGGCCTAATTATTTGCCAAACAACCAGGATGATGATGTCAATAATCATGATAAATGTTCCTGTTTAGCCTAGTTCAACTCTTAATCACTGCTCTATCCCTCGTCCCTAAAACTGTGCCCAGCCCATTGCAAGGCTGATAAATATCTGTTGAATAAATGAATACATGAATGAACTTTTAGGCCTTTTCCAGACGCCTCTTCTCCCCTCTCAAGCCCTACATAGAACCAGAGGAGCACTAGCTAAATTAGAGGAAAGGGTTTTGAGGGATGGAACCAGTCAGGCTGGGCAGTTTCCAACTGGGGGAGGTTGGTGACTCGTGAAGATGCAAGATTTCCCCCATACAGGCAGAAACATTTCCATGATCTGCTACTCTAAAGCTAGACTCTTCTCCCTACCCGAACATTTAGAAAGAGCAGGTTACCCTTCGAGGCCCTGGGTAATGCTCAATCATCCTCTGGAAACAAGCTGTTCATCCTTTGGATGATTGAGCACACTTCTGGGGCTTTGAGTCTGAAAGGTGGAGGGCGCCTGCCTTGAGGGTAGGAACATTGTAGATGCTGGACGACTGAGGTGAATATTTCTAAAGCGCAAAATTTTTACATGGTTTAAAAAACCCAAACAGGCTCATGGAAGAAAGCCTCTTCTCCTGGGGTCCTTTACTGAGAAAATGAGCCCTCAGACTGAGAAAGTCAGCTTCAGATCAGCTTTGAAGCCTGCGGAATTCTCCAGGTCTCGAAAAGGAGAGGGAATGTGGGGCTGAATTTTTACCAGGAAAGAAGGGAAGGGGCAGTGTCTTGTCCCAGAAACCAACTGATTTATCACGGAGCCAAATACTTGAAAAACTCTAGGTCAAATATGGCTGAGGTCCTCCAAGATGAGCCCATCCCGTGGCAGATATTTGTGCTGAGGAAATTTACTGGATGCCCAAGGTGTAGGCTGCTCAGATGTGTCGGGACTTGTAAATGTCTGATTTCAGGTCAGAGTTCCTGCACAGGTGCCGGGTCTGTTCTGCTACCCGTTTGGGTTTTCATTGATTGAAATTTTACTTTAAATAAAAACCTCTTTGGCATTTTCACTTTTGTCAAAAAAAAAAAAAAAAAAAAAAAATTGGCTGCTGGCCAGACTCGCCCAGTGAGCAAGTATTACATTTTCCTCCCGTTTCATTCCCGATCAGAGATTATTCATTTGTGAATGGGTGGCTATAAAAACTTGCCTCATGCATATGAAAATCGAACCTGGAAATTTTTAATTGCCAGTGAGTTTTGCTTTTACTGAAAGGGCTGTGGCAACATGCTTCGCAGGCAATGGATGGAAGGACCAAATTCTTTCTTCCTTCCTAAATTCACTCTATGATCTATACTCTCAAATGATGTTTGTCCAAGAGGCACTGGCTGAACGGCCTGTTTGATCCCCTTACAGATCATGATTCTGGAAGGAAGTGGTGTAATGAATCTCAATCCCAGCAACAACCTCCTCCACCAGCAGCCGGCCTGGACAGACAGCTACCCCACGTGCAATGGTAAGGGGCCGCGCGGGGTCAGTGTCACTCCCCATGGGGATTCTTCCTTGGCTTTAATTAGGCTTCGTTTCCCAACTTAATGAAAAATACAGGTTTTATTCAGCCGGGGGGTGTGGGGACCAGGGTGACTGGAGAAAACTCTTCTTCATGCTGGAGGTCCTCACAGGCCCCCCAGGGCCCCAGCCAGAAGCCCATTTGAGATATTCCATGGTTTTCTCCCAATATTCAAAGGTCCAGGTTGGTAGCCTGGCAGAGAGGGTGATAGAAGAGACACCCCAAAGGAAGGCCAACTTTAATAGTGTTGGCTGGGATATCAAGATAGGATAGGATGGAAAACTGTGTGTGCGTGTGTGTATATGTGTGTGTGTCACATGGAAGCGTGGAAGTTAAGGAGAAGAGAGTTGTAGCAGCTGAATCTTTCTATTTCATCTTCTGGTGACCTCCCTTTGTAAAGGGAGGGGAGAGTCGTTAGGAGACCATGTGCCTGCCTTTGGTGCTTTAATCTACAACCGATTGACTAGAAGGAGGGCCTGGTGGTGGGGCTTATAGAGGGTTTGGTGATCAAGCCCATGGCTGACTGTAGAAGCTGGACTGAATAAAGGTGCTGCTGAATCAGGGCACCGCACCCCATTGTGAAGGTGTTCAGTTTGCGTAGACGGCTGTGCACCGAACCGCAGTGGGTGTAGGGAGCTCTGGGCCTTCTCCCATCCCATACCTGCTGCTAATCTCCTCCCCAGAGACTCTGCTGTGCTTGCTTCCCTTGAGAAAATGTAAATGGGCCATCGGTGAACAGAATCTGGGAAGCAGCAGTGGGAGGCTGATGGAAGGGGTGCATTCTCCAAGAAGTGGACGATCCGTGGGCAGCTCCACCTTCCAGTTTTGAAGCCCAGCCACACATGATCAAAAGCAGGGATGGGTGACCTTCTCTTATTGATCACCTGTGCTTCTGAACTCCTGCCTTTTCTGGGCATGACCTTCCCTGTGGCAGGACTCAGATTCCTTGTGGGGACCTCGAAGGATGATTCCAAACAGGGAAAAGCTCTTTAGGCTGCAAAATCTTTTGGATGCCAGGCCCTAGGACCCTCGATTAAGGCAGCAACCCTCTGGTTTGCTCTGGAGTGTAGTCAGCAGGGAGTGGAATTTAAACATCACTTTTTTACTCTCTAACTTCTGGAGGCCCCAGAGAAGGCCCAGCTCCTGGTCATGATTGATGGGGGAGGCCAGTTGAATGCCAGAGAGGAGCTGAACTCATACAATTTTCAGTGCTTTTCCCAAAGCTTCAGGAATCTGATGAGTCGCCTGGCTGATGGGGAGTCTCCCCTGGTCAACTTTAGACAAAATTCTCGGGTTCTGCCAAGTTCTAACAGGCTGCACTGTCAGGAAGTATCCTCTCATCTGGGTCACGTGACACTGAGAGAAGAAAGTACCGCAGGCCTGGTGTGGGGTTATTGAGAGTTGTTGTCTCCTGTTTACAAACCCGGAGCTGCAAGGTCATAACAACACAATTAATTAAAAAATAAAAGAACAAAGACTTGGGGAGCTGCAAAAAATGTAGCCCACCCTTAAATAGCTGCATTGGTGGGACACCAAAAAGTAGGGAGGAAATAGAGACATCCGGTCTAGGCTCTGTGTGTTGGTGTATTAGGGAATATTTCTATGTAATTAAATTTTGGGACTAGATTCGTCCAGTCCCTGCCCCTTCCCCCTCCACTGTTGGCTTCTCCTTTAGGGCCCAGGCTGAGGGTTTAGGCCTGCTTTTGTGTGGCCATGAGGAATGAGGAGTAAGGCACACAATATGAGTGGCAGGTGGGACCGGGTTGGAAACATTCCCCCTTCAGCCTTACCTCCTGGGGTGTTGAGGCCTAGGCCATAGGCATTATGGGGATCAAACCTTTTGAAGCTCTGTAGCTCCTTGCCATTCAAACTGTATCCACTGACCAGCATCATAATCATCCTGGGGAAGCTTGTTAGGAATGCAGAAACTCAGGCCTCACCCCAGGTCTATGGAATCAGAATCTGCATTTGAACCATATTCCCTGGTGATTCATAATCACATTAGAGTTTGGGAAGTACTGATCTAGCATGACCTTGAAGAAAAAGTTAGGGACCATTTTCTTTTGCTACGTTTTCCTCTATTGGTCCATCCTTAGGGAATATCTGTGTGTCATGCTCAGCTGGATTTCCCCTCCTTCAGCTTGGTGGGCTATAATAGGGTTTTCCCCTTGTCCTTGCCCCTCACCTTTCCCACTAGAGAGCTCATTCCTTTGGCCCATGCTTTCAAGGGGATCGTAAGGTCTCTCAGTCTGGTTACATGCCACCAGAGGCTGGTTCTCTCTTCTCCATCCCTCCAGGATTTGGGGCTGATTTAGTCATGTTCTCTTAAGTGAGTATGAGAGTCACATACATAGATGGTTAGCCCATAGTGAGCTCAGTAATATTTATTGGCTTAAATGAACTCCTCTTCTTCACCGGTACTTGAATTAACCATCTTGTGAATGCACCTCACAACTCTTCCAAGTTCCCAAGTTATTTCTTCTTCAGCCCCAAATTTACTAAAGAAATAGAGAGACAGTACCTATGATGGCAAAGTCTCTGAGGTAGTTTTTATGGGAGATACAAGGATGGGTAAGACAGAGTCCATGACCTTGAGCATACAATTTACAAAGGAGAGCAGGACTGTAGTTAGAGACCCATCAAGAGAGGCAGAACATGACAAACGTCATTAGGAGAAATGTAAAGTGCATCTCCTGGAGATTCAGAGGACAGCAGCCCTCAGCAGTCAGTCAGGGGGGTCTGCGATGGCTTTATGGGGGTGGTCAGGGTCAGCAAGCTGGGTAGAAATTCAACAGGGAGTGATAGGTAGAATACAAACCGGGCTGAAAGAACAACATAGAAAAAAGGCAAAAGGTCACTTGAGGAATAGTTAGTGAAGAGCCTTAATGCCTGACTTGGCAGTTTTGGGCCTAATTTCAGTGGATAAAGGGAAATTGCTGAAGGTAGCTGAGTAGGGAAGTGACATCCTAGTGGCTATAATAACCAGTATGGGGTGGGAGGATGTCAGCTCAGTGAGCACATGAATCATCTGGACCACTTTGGGGAGCAGCAAAGGCATCACAGAGAAAAGAACCTGAGTCTCAAGCTTCATTTTTGGTTGAAGATGGTCTGAGTTTTGGGTATGTATGTGTATATATGAGTGTGTAAATGGGAAATAAATGAGAAATAAATGGGAGAGAGAGAGGGAGAAGAAGGAGAGAACTATGTGGGTGTGGACAAGAAGCTAATACTCTGTTGAAACTGTAGCAATGCTTTACCTTTCATGGTAGTTTGTGGGAGGTGGGGAAAGAGCTCATGATCTCAGAGCATTTCAAGTGTTGTGTCCTCATCCAGAGCTCAGGGGTAAGTGTATGGAGAACAAAATGAAGATCTACGGAGGCTGAATGATTGGCTCCCACCACAACTGGGGAAAGAATTGCATTTCCTAGAGCCTCCTCTCCAGAGCCCATCTCACGCTCCAATCCCCACGGATGCACGCAGAGGGTGGTTGTGACCCCTGTGACGTCTGGCAGCCAGAAGGGCATCCCCATGTCTGGGTTCATGCTCAGAAACAAACACGGGTCACTCACAGGGCCGACTCCTGTTTTGCAGTTTCCAGCGGGTTTTTTGGAGGCCAGTGGCATGAAATCCATCCTCAGTACTGGACCAAGTACCAGGTGTGGGAGTGGCTCCAGCACCTCCTGGACACCAACCAGCTGGACGCCAGCTGCATCCCTTTCCAGGAGTTTGACATCAACGGCGAGCACCTCTGCAGCATGAGTCTGCAGGAGTTCACCCGGGCGGCGGGGACAGCGGGACAGCTCCTCTACAGCAACTTGCAGCATCTCAAGTGGAATGGTAACTCTGTCTCTGTCTCTGTCTCTCTGCCCTGCTAGGAGCCAGCTGGGAAGAGCAGAGACTCCACAGCTGGCAGGGTTCCTGTTTAGGGCCATCCAAGGATGGTCTCACCTCCAAATTACTGTTTCCTGAGACAGAGAAGTAGAAGGGAGGTGAGAGGACAGGCTTGAAGCCTAGGGTACAAGGTGTGTCTAATCCCATACAAATCCAGCATAATGTAATTCTCTCCTTACATGGTTAATTTCCAAGGAGACAAAGGTTAGCTGGGTATTCACAGGATACTTGGTACTCTCAGAAAACCACTTCTTTCTCTTGCAAATGGGGTTCAATTGTTTCATTCCCAATCCCTTGCTTGTTAAGATCATCATGGCTATTTTTTAGAAAAAATTTCTACACCTAGGTTCTTAAGATGGGACTTAAGTGTGGTAAGAAAATAGGCAAAATTAGATCTAGTTTGTTTTTTGGGAGGGGAGAAAGCTTACGATATTACAACAGATTTTTAAAAGGTCCTGAATCGAAAAAAGGCTTAAAACGAATGGTCTGGACATGTTTGGGATGTTTCTGCAGTGATTTCTGGGATTGGTGCTGCCCTAGAGCCCCAGGTGTCTTTCCTGAGGCCTCACCTAGCACATAGACAGGCATCGTTTAAAGGCTGTCCATTGGTGATAGTTTATTCACACATGCACGCGTGCTACACTGGCTTGTAAGAGCTGGTAGGGTAGACAACTATCTTGCAGAATGTCCTTGACACTGGCCTAAGGTGCTTCTGATAATGGTTATAAAAACTAGCTCCTCTGAGAACTAGTTTGGAAAGCAGTGATATGTACGAATAGTGAGCTGTCCTGTCCACATCAGAATGGGCATGTCTGTCTAAGCAGAATCTGTGTTTGGGCATGTAGCTGGGGCTTTGGGAAGCATGAGCTCCAGGGCTATGAACCAGATTCAGATCCAGATAGCTGCCATCAACACTGAAGAGAACCCAACGTCTGGCTTCGGAGCGGGCAGAAGTGGTGGCCATTTGAGATGACCTCATTCAGCTCCTGGGCACTCCCTACTTCCCACCCACCTCACAGAGGTGGTTGCTCATTTTTCTTTTACGAGAACCAAACCAAACAAAGCTCTAAAAATAACCCCCAGGAATCTTCAGAAAGAGCAGACTTACACTTGAAGAATTAAAAGTATTTACCTCCCCACCTCCAATTAAATCCGCTCCTTTAAAGCTTTGCCCTGATTGAAGCTTAAGGCAGGGAAGCGTGGGAGGTGATGTGGCCATCCTTGACCTTCCACCTTTGACCTTCCATCTTTGGCCTTCCATGACTTGCACGCTGCTGGTGCCTCTGAATGCCTAATGGCCAGATTTCTCACCTTTGTTTCGTTGTTTGCCTTTTTGTAGACATTCTACTAACCTACATTTATTGAGTATTTACTTATACAAGGACTCTAAGTGAATTGATTCATTTGGTGACCTTATGAGAAAATAAATATTGCACCCATTTGACAGGGGCAGTTTTCATCTGGGAAAACTGAAGGTCAGAGACATTAAAGCATGACCTCTGCTCCTGAGATACTTATAATCTGGGTGGGCAGGAAAAACATATGAAATGAATTCACATGTATATATGATACATCTGGAGAGAAGTTGCCAGGCATAAACAAGGGAAGAATCACTGCACTTATCCAGACATAGCTCATAGATTAGATCTAATCAAAAGGGGTTTGATTAAATTTAAGATCAAAGAAGAATTAAGGTGGTTTTCCTTGTGTTTTCTTTGCATTTTGTATCAAATCTTAGTATGGGAAAGCACCTTAGAGGAAATCTAATGACTTTATCTAGTTTAATCCCCTAAATATACAGTTGAGGAAACCAAGATGAAGAAAGGTGAAGTACCTTGCAGCTATTAGTGGAAAAACTGGTCTTTCAACTTCTAAAGTTCTATTTCCTTCATACTGGATGCCTTCTCTACAC
The DNA here is from genome assembly GCF_965194805.1 of Balaenoptera borealis. Classification (NCBI taxonomy): domain Eukaryota; kingdom Metazoa; phylum Chordata; class Mammalia; order Artiodactyla; family Balaenopteridae; genus Balaenoptera; species Balaenoptera borealis. Next base: position 24,869,403 of record NC_138868.1, on the reverse strand, counting down.
AAGGCCAAATAATTCCATCTGATGTTGGTGCCCTAGCTACTGATTTTCTAGGTCAAGGGCCCCAGGCTTGAGATTATAGATCCAGAGAGGGAAGCCCCCTCCCAGAAGCAAAGAAGGGTGATCATGCTGCGGGATTGTCAGAAGCTCTTCCATGAAGCCAGCTTCGTCCTTGGTCAAGCATCACACTTTGGCTCCACGTGGGCCTGCCCTGAGTTTCCCAATCTGTCCTTCACAGGCCAGTGCAGCAGTGACCTATTCCAGTCCACACACAATGTCATTGTCAAGACCGAACAAACCGGTGAGTCGTGGCAGATGAAGGGAGCCAACTTGGTAGGCAAAGGCCCACGGAGGACAACTGGGAGGGAGTGTGAGGGAGAGTGTGGGAGCAGGACGGAGCCAGGACTTTGGCAGGAAACCCAGGGATGTCTCTTCCCTGGCTGTCTCCACTGGGCCAGGCAGCCATGAGCCTCATCCCTCGTCCTTGGGACCAATGACTGCCGACAATTTCTGATTTCTAAGGTTGATGGTGAGCCTAATTCTGCCCACACTTCTCTGCTTCCCATGGTTGGTCAAGGGAACATCCAGGCTCTGATCCAGGAGCCCAGAAAATGCAGAGTCTAAGTGGGCTTTCTTGTCACCACAAAGAGTCAGGGGATTGCACTTGGCCAAGTTAGGAGAAGCAAGGGGAGAGAAGAGGAAAGGTCAGTGTCTCCTCTCTCCCTCCTCCCTTGGAGGGAGTGTGTTTCACAAGGAGGAGGAAGATTCGGACTCTGTGTTGTAGTTACTACAGTTTCTGGGGAACTTGGAGTTTCTGTAGGGGTGTCCAAAGGCAGCTGTGGAACTGACTCCTGCCTTAAGTACGCTTTTAGACAAAAGCCACTATTCTGAGCTCTGAGTAGGGTCTGCAGTCCCAGAGTAGCTACATTCATTTTTGTTCTCCTTCATCTGCCTAATCATCCCTCCTTCCTCTGTCCCAATGTCTCTCTCCTGGGGACTGTCTGTCTCCCCTAGGGACTTGCAGGGGGCAGTATCTGCCTCAAGAAGTTGTGCCCTAGAGCCTTGTACCAATCAGAGGTCTTTGCATAGTGACCTTTGGCCTATGACCTCTTAGTCTAGGGAGAGCTCTGCAAGTCCCCCCAAGTCCATAGGAGCAGCCACTGCTCCAAGGTCACTCCCCATGTCCACATCAGTGAGAATGTGGGCCACATGGACCAACCACCGAGTTTGCCTCAGGCCTCCCTGCAGGTTGCGTGCCAGTCACCAAGGACTGTATTTGACCTGGGGTGATTTGTGAGTCACTAGGGGCAGAAATTGGCCCCATGCATTATTTACTCTTTTATAAGGGGGCTGGTCTACCATTATTAAAGAAAAAACAGTAGCTGCTGAACATGTTAATTAGGTATTCCTAGCCCTGCCCTTCCCCCCAGAGACCAGGGTTGAGTTACCCAGATGGTCTATGCTTTACGGGCGTGACTGCCCTAGAGGCAGGCACAGGACTTGGCCGAGAGGATGGTGCCCCCTGACCCCTAATCCCCACTGTTGACTGGACAGATAGCCCAGCGGAGGAGCCAGGTTGGTACTGGAGAGGTCCCAAGTACTTGACAATTCCTCCTTGACCATCCAGACATCCTCATGTTGCCAGTTCAGAAAAGCTGAGCCGAAGGGTGGGGAAGAAGCTCCACCCTGGGAGGAGGGGAAAGGAGGCTCATACAGGGGCCAACACCCCCAAACCTTATTGGTTCTGTTTGTTTTCAGAGACAACAACAGGTGTATAAGGTGACCCAACGAGGACAGAGGGTGTAACCCCTAAGAGATCAGGCTTGGGGTGCCCAAACACGTAGCTATTAGTTCAAATACCAGCTAAATCCCTATGTCGTAAACAGGAGGACTTAGCCAGTGAGTCAGGTTTTTATACCATTTATGCTACAAAAACAAAATGAAACTCGGCCAGTGGCTTACCACCCCGACCCTGAAATTCAGAGGCTGGGCAGGAGGGAGCTGAGGGCAGCCTCTGTCTGTGACGAGGGGAGAGCAGGAAGTTCCTGGTGGGGATGAGGTGACAGCTCCTGCCAGGTCTCACAGCTCTTGGCCAGCCAGGAAAGAAGAAGCTTCTGTTGGAGATCAGCCCAGAGGTGAGGGGTGTGTAGGAGTCGGGCTTCATTTAGGGTAGGTGGAGGGGAGTTTCCTTGGAGTCTGAAATCTGAAGAGTCAGGAGACGTGCTTACCCAGCACACTGAAGAGAGAGAGAGAGAGAGAACTTTTCCTAGATGAAGCAATGAGGCCCTACTCTTAAAACCTGTTTATTTGATTTGGTAACACTCTTATCTCCTTCTCCTTAGTTTTGTTTTGAAAATTTTATGTCACCCCTTAATCATATTGGAGAAATCCTGGAGGGAGGGGGCTGTCACCCAACTTGAGGAGAGTTTCTCTCTGGATTTTAGCAACAAAGACTCTGTGATAAGACTGAGCAGACTTTTTCTTAAAGAAACATCATTAATTCTCCCAGGAAAATGTTACTAGGAAAAGATGCTCATTAATCATGAAATTATTTTGTCCCTACCATTTTTTTTACTAGTATAAAAATATTCTGGTGACAATATAGTAGAATGTAAGACAACACCAGGCTCCTGGACCCCCCCAAGTGCAGACTGGGAATATCCTCAGGAAAGCATTGGTCTAGGACAGGATCCCACTGTTGCAACTTCTCTCACTTCCCTCAAAATGCAACAGGTGTAGAACACCTGCATGGGGCCGTAACAAAGTCCATCTCCCCTAGGGCCCTGGAAGAAAACTGAGGTAACATTATTATAAGGTAACATGTGGCTGAAGCAGAATCTTATCTCTTCTCTCTGAGAACCACCCCCTTGTCCCACACCTCTTTGATGAACAGCGAGTAAGAAAAGGCAAACTCCTCACCTGGGGAAGGTGATTGCTGACATTCCCATTTTCTGTCCTTTGTAGACCCTTCCATCATGAACACCTGGAAAGAAGAAAACTATTTATATGACACCAACTATGGTAGCACAGTAGGTAACTAACTCCCCAACGCTTAAGACCCTTTTACATTCTTATTCTGGTTTTCTAACAGCCAAAAATTTATATTGTAAGGAGGGGACTCTTAATGTCCTTTATGTTTTCATTGCCACAGAGTTGTTGGACAGCAAAACTTTCTGCCGGGCCCAGATCTCCATGACAACCAGCGGTCACCTTCCCATTGGTAAGTTGTCCTGACATCCGAGGCTGAGTGTGCCTCCTGCAAGTGCTTGCCGTGAATTAATGAGAATTACCAATGCCTTACATTTCCAACTTTGCTGGAGTCTTTCCCATTAAAAGGCTAGGAAAGGTTTATAAAGAATCTGCTTTGGGGCCCATATTTGTACATTGAAAATGACCAGCAAGGATGCTTCTAGGAAATGTGTTTTGCTCCTGTGAAACCAAGTCACTCTCTGTGACAACAGAAACTCTCTTTTCAGTAAAAACTTGCTTTTGTGAAATTATCCAATAAAATTATTCATATGTGGGTATACTTATGGGGGAGAAGGCTCTATTTAATTTTCAACAAGCTGTCTTTGGCTTTAGAGAAAGAATGTCTAACAGTGGAATTCAGAGGTCAGTGAACCTGGGATGATGGTCTCTGGGTGGAGGGGCAGTAGCTGAAAACTTCTGGAACCCTGGGAATCACAGGTCAGTTTTAAAGTCTGACCTTGTTGGCTCATCAGGACTCTCTAATTAGTCAGACCACCTGCACGTTATGAATTATGTTCATATGAGTTGTGTTTGGTTAGGATTGATGCATCTGGGGGCTACCCATGACTCTCAATCAAGGTTACACTGAGTGGGAGGGTTGGTCTGTTGGGAGTCTGGGAGAGGAGCTTTCCGATTGTATTTCAGATTACTTCCCCTTGTCCACTTACAAATAGGTCCATTGGTAGGAATGAGTGCATGGGGGAGGTGAAGAGAGGGTTTCGTGCTGTCCCTTGATCTCGGTGCGAATTTGTGAATCTGTTTGGCTCTGTGAAATGAAGCTTAGACCTGTCACAAGTGAATCTGTCTTTTCCTGGAATTGGATTTGGGGCAACTTCAGGACTGGGATTTAAAAGAGTGTCTGTGAAAGGAAGAATCAAAAAACAACCCCTCCTCCTTCCTTTTTTTTTTTTTTTGATTTTGTTGAGTGTGCTTTTGAGAACTGAAAAAATGAAAGCTTTTGGTTTGAGGTTTTGTTCGGGTCAAGCCCTTTGAATAAGACAGGGCTGGGAGCCAGGGTAAATGCTTCTGGAATTGAGGTTAAGAATGGAGGCCAATTCATTTCTCGACCTCCCCCTCCACACAGAGGCCCATCGCATTATGTGTCACTAAGTATTTGCTGAAATTAGGGAACTAGATCAAACACTGGAAAGGTTCTGCAGTGGATTTGCCGTGCTGGGGGATCTGAGCCAGCCAGGGTAAAATTTCTGTGGCAATCGTTGTCACTCAGTCAAGACCAAGGTTTTCAGAGCTGAAGAAACCACCCTGGTCACCCTCTGACTTCCTGACACACCTCCTAAGGTGTCATCTCCCATGTCCTGGGTCTTTGGCTTAGGGCAGAAGATTCCAAGGAAGAATAAAGTTGAACCAACCACTTCCTGAGCCTCAGGGATGGTTAGGTCTCTAGGCACCTGGGAAACGAAAAGCCATAATCAACAACTCTGCTGCCCTCACAGCCAGGCCACCCTGCTGTCTCCTGCATCCTGACTTAACCTGCTGGAATCTCCCAATCAACAGGGACCAATGTCGGCTTTCATATTTGTAGTAACAGGGAACTCACTGTCTCCTGAGTGCGACTATTCTACTTTTGAATAGTCCTTCTTCAGATGGGCTTTACAAATCTGCTCTCCTGCACCCCCCTTGATTCTTGATCACCTTACTCCAGATTCCTATCCCGAAATTGTAACACAGGCTGGAAAATGAGATAAGCCATCCAGGACCCCGATCAGAATGATCACTTTAAGAATCATTTCAGTGTCTGGGTTGGTAAATTCTTTGGGGTAACAGCCTTCCAGGTAGGATAGTTAATTACAGCCTTGTAAGGATCAATTCCTTTCAGAATAGTTTAGTCTCTACTGGACGGGACCAGAACCAACCCCCCCCCCCCGCCCCCGCAAAGACCCTTGTCATTTGTCTGAGTCTTTAGATTTCCAGCTCCCATGAAATGGAGCGCAGTTAAGTATCTTTATGTGTTTTAGTGCAAGTCACAAGCCGCGCTGAGGCGAGGCCACATGTAAACTGATGCCCTCGCTGATAAACACAGGTGGGGAAGCGGGCTCTGTTTTGATTTCTCTGTCATCTGCTCATTTCATAAAATGGCCGCCGTCAGTGTTCCTGATCTGCCCGATAGTCCTCGAGCCAATCACGCTAACTCGGGATTGATGTGTTTATTTACCGACTCGCTGAGCCTAGAGCGAGGGTGGCATGGTCTATTATAACACTGAAATTTGTATATCCCGTAAAGAAATGGCTCACAGCTGAATCATATGCAAATGCTTCTAATCTTTGCTTCTTGTGAAGCAGCTTAGATGAAGTCACGCTCTGGAACTCATCATAAACTTGTGCCTTGGTGCTGCCCCGTCTGGACTGGACCTTGACCTCAGGTGCCTGGGAGTGGAGCAGGAGAAGGCCAAGCTGGACAGTTTCCCCAAAGCAAGCCATTATTTTATAAGGATGAATCACTTAACCACGAGGCTAACTTCAAAGGTTTTGACTTTTATTTTGGGGCCAGGGGAAGATACAGGGGGCAAGGCCATCATATTAAGGTAAGGTTTCAGATCAAAAGATTTTAGCGCTGAGGCAGGTGGGTGATTCCACAGCTTGTCCCCCACGCCCTGGGGGCTGGAAGAAGAGGCTGGAAGAAATTCAAGTTTCTTTTGCCTTTGGCTGCATATTCTTGCATACGATGATGCACACATTTTTATTTGGGGAATTTTTTTCGCGGGAGGTCTTTCTTAAGCTGGATGGAAGTCTAGCTTGGGTAAATGGCTGACATCTCAAAGAGAACATTTCCTCGTGGTGTAGCTGGTCTGGGGGTTCTTAATCTGGAGTCCATGGACTCCTAAGTGACCCACATACTCCTGAAATTGTTGCAGAATTTCACGAGTGTACACATATGTGCCTTTTTCTGGGGAGAGGGGCCAAGGTTTCCATTTTATTCATAAAGGTACCTTAAGCCCCCAAAGTATCTGATTCTTGCATTACATGAGTTTGCAACCCCTAAACAATGATTGAGGCCAAAAAGCTGAGAGACACCTATACTCAGGTTTTTCTGAGTTCAATGCTGGCTCTGAAATAATGGCCCTGCATCCCTCCTGGATGCCATTTGAAAATGAGCTTTGCTTGTGGCCTGCTGGGTAAATGCCACTCTTTGTCTGCAGAACAACGTGGCCCTGTCAGAGTGATGTATCACTTGGAAACCGGGGTGGGTGCCAACCTGTCGCAATATTGTCACATCCTGATGGGATGTCGCAACCTCACCCTGAAACCTACAGGGAGGGAGAGTGGAGTCTCCTTGCATTTCCTGCGAATTTGTTCATTCAGGTTTCAGAGAAATCCAAGTCAGGTGCAAACCCTCCTGCTGACAATGTTGAGGGGGAGGGGCGGCGGGGCGGGGGAGGGTGGTGGCGCATTTAACCAGAAAAAGAGGTTTCTCTTCTAACCAGATCTTATTAGAACGCTCTCATCTATCCCACCACGACTTTCAAACTGCTGGGAGCTCTGAGTTGTGACAATCTGGGGGATCAGATAGGTGAATGCATCCATGCACGCGGGGAAATAGAGAATCATCAAATTGGAATGACTCTTCCCCACTAACTAGTGGGTTGCAGAACTGAAGCTGATTCTCGGCAGGGAAGACGTTTATGAAATCTGTTATGTGGCACCATCTTTGGAAATGACATAGAATAGTGGTTATGAGTAAAACCTCTGGATCCTGCTAGTACCTTCTTCATAGGATGATTGTGTGAATCAAATCAGGTGATTCATGTAAAGTGCTGACCACAGTGCCTGGTACATAGTAAGTGGTCAAGAAACAGGAGCTAGTCTTCTTAACCATTTTCCTTAGGAGCTAATGGTATTCAAACTTTATTGAATATCGGATCACTGTTGACAATCTTGAAAGCTGTGGACCCTCTTCCTTTGCCTGCGGTTTCAGTCAGTCTGAAATGCCCTTGAAGTCCACACATGGGTCAGCAAACCTTAAGTTAGGGAGCCCTGATGTAATGTACACAGAAGGGATGCAATATACTGGTCCAATTTCTTATCAGGATTGGCTACCACTTAGGGGCTGTCCTGGATTCAAGTTGGCAGATTTTTGATTGTGGGAATTTTTTTTGGTAAGATCTGCTTTAGTTTTCCTGACACTTGAAGTGCCCACTGACACACACACACACCCACTGCTAGATCATTTAGTTTTCTCTTTAACAAGTTTTATTTCACAGATTTGCCTCTGTCATCTCCTCTTTGTTAATAATCTCAAGGGTTACCATAATGAGTCATTTGTTAAACTAATCTGTGTTTCCATAGTCCACTGTGGCCCTCTGTACTGAGCTCAGGCCAGTCAATGGCCCCTTTGTCAGGCTGATTAAAAGGTAACTTTGCATGCCAAAAAAGGCACTCCTCTGGCTTAAAAGTCATCTTTCTTTGTTATAAATGTTTACATTTTTGTATCCTATATATATATATATATATATATATATATATATAAACCTAAAACTTTTCAATGACCTAAATCCTTCAGTGGGGACTTCCCTGGTGGTGCAGTGGTTAAGAATCCGCCTGCCAATGCAGGGGACATGTGTTCGATCCCTGGTCCGGGAAGATTCCACATGCCGCAGAGCAACTAAGCCCGGCACCACAACTACTGAGCCTGCGCTCTAGAGGCCGCGAGCCACAACTACTGAGCCTGCGTGCCACAACTACTGAAGCCCACGCGTCTAGAGTCCGTGCTCCGCAACAAGAAGCCACTGTAATGAGAAGCCTGTGCACTGCAATGAAGAGTAGCCCCTGCTCGCCTCAACTAGAAAAAGCCCGCGGGCAGCAAAGAAGACCCAACGCAGCCAAAAATAAATAAATTAAAAAAAATAAAAATAAAAAAATAAAAAATAAATCCTTCAATGGCTTCCCATCTCTCACAGAATAAGAGCTAAAATCCTCAAAAAGTCCTACAAGGCCTTAGTGATCTGAGCCTCACCTGCTCCCCTCTGCCCCTTGTTCACAGCCACACTGGCTTCCTTCTATTCTATGCACACTGACCTCAGGGCCTTTGCACTTACTATTCTCAGGCGTGGAAAGCTCTTCCACAAGCTCTCTGTATGGCTGTCTCCCTCACACCTTTCTGGTCCCCTTATCAGAGACGTCTTCTGTGACCACCTTATATTTAATGGCAAAATTATTCTCATCTCCATACTTCTACCCCTATTTCTTACCCTGAAATTTTTTCTCCAGAGCACTTATCATCTCTGTTTTGTTTTGGACACGACCACCTACCTGAACAGTGCCAGGCATGTAGTAGGTGCTCAATAAATACTGGTGAAATGAGTGGATGAATGGATGAAGATGATAATTGTAGGAAATAGAGAAATGAAGCAGTTCTCATTTTTCTCTTTAGCAGAGTCGCCTGATATGAAAAAGCAGCAAGACCAACCAACAAAGTCCCACACCAAAAAGCACAGTAAGTTGGCTGGCTTTCAGATGCCTCCTGGCCCTTCCCCTTGAGTGGAGAGTAACTGGAGGCCACCAGTTTTTAGACAAATATTGCCTCTGCCTGCTGCCTGCATTTCTTCACCTCAGACTGGGTAGGGTGTGAAAAGAGAGGCATCACTTGCTGGCTAAGTAACCCCCTCTGCAGTCGTTTCTCAAAGTGGAGCCCCCGTGGATATTTCCTCCTCATTCTGTTCTCTTTGTGCTAAAACTGAGACATCAGTGAACGAGAACTTGCAGGCATAGGGTGAGCAATTTCCCTTTCTCCAGAAAAAAGGGTGGGAAGAGGAGAAAGATGGGAAGAAACAGCTGAGGGTGTATTCTTTTTTTCTTTTGCTGAATGTTGGCTTCTTACTTTTGTGGAGTTATTGTTCCAAGAAATACTGTTTATTCTTAAGATTCAACAGTGCTTTTGGGGAGTTGTATTTCCCCCGATAATAAAACCTTATGAAAGTGTATGAAATATCAGAGACGTGGAGGTGGGGGGGTGGGGAGGACACGGAAAGAAATCAAGGTGGTATAATCTGGAAATTGTAAGGAGTTGGACTGCTATCTGCTATCTGCTATTCCAGGTCATCCCACAGAACTGAATGAACACAGCCCTTCAAATTGGGTGTGGGAGGGAGTTGTGTGTCACAAATCCAGTGGGGGTAGAATTGAATTTGGTTGCTAATTTCATTACAGTAGCTGTTTCATTTTCAAATTGGCCCCCGCAACCCCTGTGAGACCCTGCCCCAATATATTCTATGAGTTAGAATTCTAAAACCCTACCGATGCGCATTTGGCTGACACACAGTTGCGGGGTGGCAGCCGTCTAATTGGTTGAGGTTCTAAATAAAAGAGATTCTGAATAAAAGTGGTTGAGCCGTTGCTCTCCTGGGAAGTAACAAGTTGAAATGAATACCCACCAATCTGTCAACCATATTTAGAAGATACTCCTCCTAGCCTAGGAGATCTAAAACCTATTTTTAAAATTTATTTCTTTTTATTGAAGTACAGTTGATTTACAATGTTGTGTTAATTTCTGCTGTAAGGCAAAGTGATTCAGTTATACATATATATACGTTCTTTTTTAAAATATTTTTTATTATTGTTTATCACAGGATATTGAATATAGTTCCCTGTGCTATACAGTAGGACCTTGTTGTTTATCCATTCCATATAATAGCTTACATCTGCTAACCCTGACCTCCCACTCCGCCGCCTCTCCCAACCCGTGCCCCCTTGGCAAACACAAATCTGTTCTCTATGTAAGACGTATTCTTTTGTCTTGGCTTTGCCACTAGTTAGCTGTGCGACCTTGGTCAAGTCAGTGAAATTCTCCATGCTTCAGCTTTCTGATTTGTAAAATTAAAAAACTGTGCTAGTTCATTCTTAACTACCCAGTGGGGATTCTGTGATTTGGCATCACAGGTGGGTAGCATGGAATCGAGTATCTCTGACTTGATGTAAGATGTTTCAACTCTAGGCTTCCTCTAGCCCTTTCTTTGCGGTGACTTCAGCCATGAATAAACTCCTTTTTCTACTTTGCCTCAGATCCGCGAGGGACTCACTTATGGGAATTCATCCGCGACATCCTCCTGAACCCAGACAAGAATCCAGGGTTAATCAAGTGGGAAGACCGGTCTGAGGGCATCTTCAGGTTCTTGAAATCAGAGGCTGTGGCCCAGCTATGGGGGAAAAAGAAAAACAACAGCAGCATGACCTACGAAAAACTCAGCCGAGCCATGAGGTGAGGAGTTTCCCGTCTCCAAACATAAGGCCGTGTGACCAGTTATTCCCCCGGCTGTCTTAATCAGACCAGCCACCTTATGCAATGTGTTTTGTTACAGATATTACTACAAAAGAGAAATTCTGGAACGTGTGGATGGACGAAGACTGGTATATAAATTTGGGAAGAATGCACGCGGATGGAGGGAAAATGAAAACTGAAGCTGCTGACACATTGAACACAAACCTAAACACATCCCAAATGATAACCAACCAAGAAGTCCCTGGACGTAAATATTTCAAAGACTACTTTTGTCTGATATTTATGTACCATGACGGGGAAAAAAATACATCCACTTCTAACAGGAAGAAGGAACATGACAGTTGATAGAATTATTTTGTTACTTTGAAGTATGTCCTATATGGGGAACAAACGTACACAGTTTTCTGTGAAATATGACACTGTATGTGGTTGTGATTTGTTTTTGCCTCTGTTGTGAAGTTCTTTTCCACTGCAAGAACAGAGTCTGTAGCCATGTGCTTCTTGCTAAGGAGAAAGAAAAAAAAAAAAAAAATCAGACGGCATTAAAAGTTTTTATATGCAAAATGATTTAGGAAAAGGTGACGTGTCCTCCGCACATAGCATCTTCGTGGCCTCGTCAAGAGAGGTGGGCGTGGTCGCTAGGATGAACTCCAGGGTCTCCGATTGGTGGGATGAACCAGAAGGATGCTGAGAATTCTACCCTGACCTTCAGGAGTCAGTGAGTGAAGAATGAAGACTTCCACAATCCACAGTGGACTGAAATCACTGCATAATCACATGACTTTTATGCTTAAATCAGAGAAGAATAATGGTGGAGGGGGCTTTATACTCATTCAGGAATGATTTACCTGGTGCCAAGTCTATCTTCCCTCCTCCCCCTTGGATGATTGGTGAAAAACTTCAATTGCCACCTCTGCTCACTTTGAGTTACTTAAGAGAAGGTCCGGCTTTGGTTATTTTTATCCCAGTTGCTTAAAAATAAGTGGGAAAAGGGAGGTAGTTATGAGTTTGCTCTTGTACTCCCGTTGTCCTGTGGTTTCCCAGTTAGCACAATTGATATTTTTGGCTGAATTATTCTTTGTTGTGTATTATTTGGCTGTCCTGTGTGTTTTGGGATGTTTAGCAGTGTCTATGATCTCTACCCACTAGGTGCCAATAGCACTCTGGTCCTCGAAGTTATGACAACCAAAAATGTCTCTAGACATTACCAAATGTCCCCGGGGCTGGAGGGGAGGGAGAACCACTGATTTAGCTAGTCAAGATGAAGATGGTGATTTATTCTCAGAGCAACAACAACAAAAAATCCCTAGACTGAAGCAAAAGCAAGACTTTAAAGTCAACCTATTTTTCATTTTTAAAATGTTTGGACAATGGGTTGAAATAGCTAGAGGGATTTCTTTTCAGAACCTGAGATGAGAGCTAGACTCTGATAAATTAAACAAGGGCTAACAATAGAACACATTTGCACTAGAATTACAAAACAGAGTAAAAATTATATTGCAGAAGGAAACACTGAGAGGAGAGAAAAAGAGTGTGTGTGTGAGAGAGAGGAAGTTAGTTCCAGGGGAAAATCTTTGCAGATGTTAGTTCTTATAATCTTTCCTCTTTTGGATAATCTCTTTCCTGTCTCATCTTAACTCATTCCAAAGTGAATGATGTCTTGCCTAGATTTGCATCCAGAAGAATGTTAAAAAAAAAAAAAAAAAAAAAAAAAGGACAAAGAAAAGAAAGGAAGGATGGAAGAGAAAAACAGAAAACTCAGTTCAGGATCTATGGTCAGGAAGGAGTTGGAGACTTCTCCAATGATGGCGTTGTTCTGGGTCCCTGAAAACTTATCGCCAGACCCTGAAATCTGGGAGGAACTTGAGCCTGTAGACACTTTGAAAGTGAGTTTGAACATCCAGATCCCTTTTGCAGCTTTTCTTTTCAGCTCCCCATGTCCTTGGCTTTCTCCTCCCTCCTGCCTCTCTATCTTGAGCATAATATGGGAATGAAGACATGTACCAATAAGAGGGGGCTCGTCTCATCCACTGATGGAACACCTCCTGCAGTGCCTTCCTCAACTCAGGCAAGCGAGTCATAGTCAAAGGTTGCAGAGTGTCTGTAATGTATTCAGAAGGTTGGAAGTATGAAGAATTAAGAATTTGTCCTAATTATAATGAGAGCCATTATGGCCAGTGACCTTGGAGCACAGCTTAGTGAGATGAATGACCTTCTGAAGGTACAACCGAGTTGTTTTTCTCTCTGCCTGACTTGGGTGCTACTCAGTGTTGTCAAGTCACAGTTACTGAGGGAACTGAGAGAAATGAAGGTGAGCAGCACAGATCTGAGACATTCCTGCATGAAAGACACACCTTGCTCTCCAAGGAAGACTAAAGAACTATGAGGCTTTCCCAGCAGTTGACTATACTTCCCACAGAATGAATTAAACCTCCAGATATTTGAATTAGTATAAACACATGGATGTTTGTGTGACTGTGTGTGTCTGAATTGTGTGAAGTTATTAGGGGTGTCTGCTAATTCGCTCTCTGCTGTTTCTTCTCTGGCTTGGCCTGTTCATCATCTAGGCAGCCTGGATCCTTCTCCGACCTTGCTCTTCCACAAACGTGTAAGTTTCTCACATTCCTCCAAATTGGTCTTGGCTCTTTCCTCACCCTCTCCATTGAAGAGCAGTCCCTGCTTGGTACTGAGTCTGGGGCGTACTGACTGGAACGCTCTGCAGATAATTAACAGATTGTGTTATTTGTTGAAAGTGACGGTTTCTTGGCACCCGGTTCCTGCATAAATAGGTGGGTGTATTAAGTTCTCAGCATATCTCTCTATTGTCTTGGCTTGAGTTTGATGCATTTTCTGTGTGCTGTTCATGACTTGGAGAACTCAAGGTAATCGAGCCATACCAATTCGGGGTGTGAACAGAATCCTTCCCCCCGGTGTTGCAAGGGAAAGCAAAATCCCAGAGACAAGTCAGCACCAGGTGAAGCCCCCTTCTTTTGGCAACTCACAGCTTCTCACTTGAGAAGCTCGTCTGAGCCGATGCTCTTATGGTCACTACGCATGGTCTCCTTAAACTCTCCTTAAACTAAAGGCTTGGGCTCTTATTTGTTTTTTTCCTGGGAACCTGAGGCAGGAAAGGTATTGTTAAGACTTTACCAGACTCAGATCATCTGAGGCTTCTAGATATTTGACTTGATGAAACGAGCAAAGCCCTGACGCCCAGGGACATACTTACAGCTTCTTGAACTTGCTTTCTGAGCAGGGCAGACCCGGGCAATGAGTTTTCCTTTGAATGTGCTTGTCCTTCTTTAAACTCTTACCTTGCTAGACCGTAAGCTCTTTGAGGGCAGGGATGATATCTTAGCAATATTGTTTTCCCAGTATCTAACATGAGACAGGTCCTCAATAACAATATGTTGAGTTAATGAATGACTGTCTTCTGGAAGACTCCTCGGATTGGGAAGCCATGTCCATAATCGTGATGTAAATTGTTTTCTTCACTGGACGAAGAGCACAACAGCCAAAACTTCAAGGACATATTATCTATCAGGTGAACATTTTACTGTGAGACTCTTTACTTTGCCTTCCTACCTGTGCTGAAATAAAATCAAAACAGGTTATTTGGTTCTGCAAGTCAACATATGTTGTGTGAGAATTCTGTCACCTTATTAGGAACTGTGAGACTTATCTGGTCTAAGAAGCCAGTCATGAACCTTGAACCTGTTTAAACCAATGAAGATTATGAATGTGTTTATATGATGTAAATTGCTATTTAAGTGTAAAGCAGTTCTAAGTTTTAGTATTTTGGGGTTGGTTTGTATTTTTTTGTTTGTTTTGAAAAACATTGAGGGATCTTTTGATAAGGTTAGTCATGCATGTTAGATTTTAGTTTTGCAAGTGTGTTGTTTTTCCAATGTATAAAGTGTAGGAAAAGTTAAAATAGTAAGAGGGAAAGGCAATTATATTATTCTTCTATAGTTAAAAAAAGTTTATCGAGTGCCTACTGTGTTCACAGCATGGAACCATATTTGTGAGGAGCTTATCTAACTATGTGGGGTGTAATGGGTACTCCATAGGAGCCCATTGGATGGATACTTCCCGTGTGAAAGAAAGAACACAGCAATCACAATTATCGGAGTTGAATTAAGCTCAGCATTGCTTCTCAGTATTCCATTTCTGGAATAAGAGATAGAGAGAACATTTAATAAAAACGTGTTGAGACTGGGCCTCACGAACCACTAAAATGTATAAGCCTTCACAAGTTTAGCTTAATTGGGATTAATCTTTCTGTAACTATATGCCTAATTCTTGCTTTTCTTCCCATCTGGCTTCTGGGTTGACAATTTGTGGGAAGCAACCCTACTGCTGCTATTTTTTTAAAAATCAGAAATCTTGCCCTTGAAACTGTGTTAAATTCAAACTGAGTATTTCTGTTTTATGAAAGAATTATATTTTTCAAAATACGGTTTTTTGGTTTGATGGGTCCCAGAAAACACTAATAAAAACCACAGAAACTAGCCTGTAACTGTGTGCTTCATGCTTCAACAAGTCATTCAAAACCAGGCTTCGAGGGAATGCACTTAGCAACACAACATATGCAGTTTCTGCATGTAGTTACTCAATATGCATTTATCTACTGAGCATCTACTACCATGTGCCAGGCACTGTCCTAGGTACTGAGTTATGGCAAAGAATGAAAGAGACAAAAAAAAATTCTGCTCTCGTGAAGTTTATGTTCTATTGGATGGAAACAGACAAGAAACAAAATATTAACAAACAAACATAGCATATCAGATGTGTAGTCAAGAAATGTAGAGCAAGGAAGAGGAGTAAAGTGTGCTGGATGGAGTATGTAGGGTTGATTGCAAGTTTAGGCAGGGTTAAGAAGGGTAGAAGGAAAGGAGCCATGAAGATGGCTGGGGGAATGGTACCCTACTGGAGGGACCAGCAGGTGCAAAGTTCCTGAGGTTCCTGACGCGTGTTCCTGACATGTCCAAGGAACAGCAGGGCCCGTGTGTGTTTGCCAGAGTAGACTCAGCAGTAGTAGGAAATAATGTTAGAGAGGCCCTGGCAGGCCAGATCACACAGAACTTGGAGGTCATTTTGAAGGCTCTGGTTTTTCTTTTGAGTGAGATGGAGAGCATCTGATGCTGAGTGTACATTCTTAGTGAAGGATGAACAAAGGGAGGCAGAAAAGATCACTCTTACATCCAGGTTTCCAGTAAAACAGGTAAAAATATTTCCAGGCAAGAAATGAGCTCTAGGGGCTTCCCTGGTGGCGCAGTGGTTGAGAATCTGCCTGCCAATGCAGGGGACACGGGTTCGAGCCCTGGTCTGGGAAGAGCCCACATGCTGCGGAGCAACTGGGCCCGTGAGCCACAACTACTGAAGCTGCGCGTCTGGAGCCTGTGCTCCGCAACAAGAGAGGCCGCGATAGTGAGAGGCCCGTGCACCGCGATGAAGAGTGGCCCCCACTTGCCACAACTAGAGAAAGCCCTCGCACAGAAACGAAGACCCAACACACCCAAAAAAATCAATCAATAAATAAATTAAAAAAAAAAAAAAAAAGAAATGAGCTCTACCAGTTCATAACATATTTCTCCTGGGGCCCAGAAAGTCTCAGTCCTTCAGTCACTTAAGAAGTCATAGCGAGGGACTTCCTTGGTAACGCAGTGGTTAAGAATCCGCCTGCCAGTGCAGGGGACACGGGTTCGAGCCCTGGTCCGGGAAGATCCCACATGTCACGGAGCAACCAAGCCCGTGTGCCACAACTACTGAGCCTGCACTCTAGAGCCTGCGAGCCACAACTACTGAGCCCGCGTGCCACACCTACTGAAGCATGCATGCCTAGAGCCTGTGCTCCAGAACAAGAGAAGCCACCGCAATGGGAAGCCCGCGCACTGCAACGGAGAGTAGCCCCCGCTTGCCGCAACTAGAGAAAGCCCGCGAGCAGCAACAAAGACCCAATACAGCCAATAAATAAATAAATAAATAAATAAATAAATAAATAAAAGTCATAATGAAAATAATAATAGCTAACCATTTGGGGAAGATCCACTTGATCCCAGGAACTATGATATGTTCTTTGCATACACTATTACATTTAATCCTCATGCAAGCCTGCTATTTATAGATACTATCTCCAATTTTCAAATGAAGGAAATGAAGGTCAGAAAGATTAAATGACTTTCTCAAGGTCACACAGCTAGTAGTAAGTGGTAGAACTGGCATTGTTCACCCAGCTCTCTTTTTCCCAAAGTCCATACTTTTTTTTTTTTGGCCTCACCGTGTGGCTTGCAGGATCTTAGTTCCCTGACCAGGGATTGAACCCGGGCCACAGCCCCGCAGTGAAAGCACCGAGTCCTTACCGCTGGCCCTCCAGGGAATTCCCCCAAAGTCCATACTCTTAACCTTAATATTTCTCTAGTGTGTCAAAACACTAATGTTTTACACACACACACACGCACACACACACATACAGAGTTTCATGGTTAAATAACATTGGAGAAAGTGAGTCAAACAATGTATCACAGAGTTATTTACTGTAGGATTTCCCAGAGCCTTTGTGTTATGATGTGTATTGTGAATCTATAGGAGAGGGAAAAAAGTGTTCCCGATTTTCCAAGCCTATTTGACAATGCACCTTTTTCATCAAAGAAGACTTCATGAAATCAGCACCCTTTAGAACACACTTAGGGAAATGATGATCTTTAGAGATTACCTTTCTGATTTACAAGAAGCAGTATTTTCATGTTTGGGCTAAATTAGTATGCTGATAATATTCAAGCACATCAAACTTGGCCTACTTTGTATATATTCCTTTTTTTTTTAATTGAGAAGAAATTCCCTCATTGCCCTGGGAATTATTTATTTGCATTGATGCATTTCTCAGTAATCACAAAGAACTTGCAGAGTGTCTTCTCTTTGGGAACTATGAACTCTCCTGAATTTTAACTTTAGAACTACCTGTCCAAAAATACGGGTGCTAGCCACATGTGGCTATTTAAGTTAGCGAAAATTATGTAAATGAAATGTGGCTTTTTTTAAAACTCTATTCTGTTTTAATGTAAAGCATCATAAGTCAATAACATTATGAAATTATATTCATATACCTACAGA
Organism: Balaenoptera borealis; assembly: GCF_965194805.1. Classification (NCBI taxonomy): domain Eukaryota; kingdom Metazoa; phylum Chordata; class Mammalia; order Artiodactyla; family Balaenopteridae; genus Balaenoptera; species Balaenoptera borealis. The sequence continues at coordinate 24,851,810 of NC_138868.1, read as the reverse complement.
ATAGGAGGATTTGTCAAATCTGCTCTTTAATATCTAAATAATAGCTTAAATTAACTCTCTGATGAAAATAAAATGAGTCACATATGTAATTTGAAATTTTCCAATTTTCCCTTTAACCAGTAAAAAGAAATAGGTGAAATTACTTATAATAATATATTTTAAAATCTAATATATAAAAATATTGTCATTTTAAAATTAGTTAATATATTAATAATGAGATATTTTATGAAATAAGAAAAAGGTTTCATATTAAGTTTGTAAAATCTGGTGTGCATTTTACACTTCCTGAACACATGTTAAATATTGATTGGAAAGACTTGATCTGTATCTAGATTTCATAAATTTTATAATCAAATTATTTGACTCATATACTTGATTTTTTCCAAACATACTTGTTTTCCGAACATTTAAATGTGTCATATTTTTAAATTAATGTTTAAATAAAATTAAAATATAAATTCTTCTGTTGTCCTAGCCGAAATTTTGGCTTCTTAATTGCACTACCCAGATTCCAAATGCTGCATAGCCACATATGACTAATGGTTCCTGTATTGGACATGCAGATATAGAACATTTCCATAATCGAAGAAAGTTCTATTGGACAGCCTTTCTCTAGAATTTGACCTGGGAGGATGGGGTAAGGGTGGAAAGATAGTGAGCAAAACTAACCAACAGTAAAATAAGATACAGTAAGCCTTAGAAACCAGAGGTGACCCTGAATTCTAGAGAACAAAAAAAATAATAAAGATCCAAAGCAAATATCTCTGTGTTTGCTGGAATGGTGACAGTATCTACAAGTGCAAACAAGTTCCATGCTGTCAGTGGAGACTTGGAGTGGGAGGATTTGAGTATTCTTATCTCCAAACCCCACAAATACCTCATAGTCATTAATGTGAATGTTCCAAGGATGTGGCTTTCCGGTTGAGAATATTGGTATGGAGGGGAAATCACTGAAATGGGAAGGGAAATGAAAGGTACCCAAATAGAAATGGCTGGCACTGCCCACTGTCGACCATAAATGCCACCAATACCATTCTCTTCCTTCTTTTCAAGACCAACTCTTTGAGTGAGTAGTTTACCCATAGACTCTCTATTTCCTTATACTTCAATTCTCTTCTGTTAACTGTCATGATCTGACCTCTGTTCATATCAAGTCACTGAAAATGCCCCACTGAAAGTCATAGTCAAACTCATCCCTACCTCGGGAACTTTGCTTCAGCTGTTCCCTTTGCCTAAAATACACTTTTTTTTTTTTAACACCTTTATCGGAGTATAATTGCTTTACAATGGTGTGTTAGTTTCTGCTTTATAACAAAGTGAATCGGCTATACATATACATATATCCCCACATCTCCTCCCTCTTGCGTCTCCCTCCCACCCTCCCTATCCCACCCCTCTAGGTGGTCACAAAGCACCGAGCTGATCTCCCTGTGCTATGCAGCTGCTTCCCACTAGCTATCTATTTTACATTTGGTAGTGTATATAAGTCCATGCCACGCTCTCACTTCGCCCCAGCTTACCCTTCCCCCTCCCCGTGTCCTCAAGTCCATTCTCTACGTCTGCGTCTTTATTCCTCTCCTGCCCCTGGGTTCTTCAGAAACATTTCATTTTTTTTTTATTCCATATATATGCATTGGCATACGGTAGTTGTTTTTCTCTTTCTGACTTACTTCACTCTGTATGACAGACTCTAGGTCCATCCACCTCACTGCAAATAACTCAATTTCGTTTCTTTTCATGGATGAGTATTATTCCATTGTATATATGTGCCACATCTTCTTTATCCATTCATCTGTCGATGGGCACTTAAGTTGTTTCCATGTCCTGGCTATTGTAAATAAAGCTGCAATGAATATTGTGGTACATGACACTTTTTGAATTATGGTTTTCTCAGGGTATATGCCCAGTAGTGGGATTGCTGGGTCATATGGTAGTTCTATTTTTAGTTTTTTAAGGGACCTCCATACTGTTCTCCACAGTGGCTGTATCAATTTACATTCCCACCAACAGTGCAAGAGGGTTCCCTTTTCTCCACACCCTGTCCAGCATTTATTGTTTGTAGACTTTTTGATGATGGCTATTCTGACTGGTGTGAGGTGATACCTCACTGTAGTTTTGATTTGCATTTGTCTAATGATTAATGATGTTGAGCATCCTTTCATGTGTTTGTTGGCAATCTGTATATCTTCTTCGGAGAAATGTCTATATAGGTCTTCTGCCCACTTTTGGATTGGTTTGTTTGCTTTTTTGATATTGAGCTGCATGAGCTGCTTGTAAATTTTGGAGATTAATCCTTTGTCAGTTGCTTCATTTGCAAATATTTTCTCCCATTCTGAGGGTTGTTTTTTCATCTTGTTTATGGTTTCCTTTGCTGTGCAAAAGCTTCATTAGGTCCCATTTATTTATTTTGTTTTTATTTCCATTTCTCTAGGAGGGGGGCCAAAAAGGATCTTGCTGTAATTTATGTCATAGAGTGTTCTGCCTATGTTTTCCTCTAAGAGTTTTATAATGTCTGGCCTTACATTTGGTCTTTAATCCATTTTGAGTTTATTTTAGTGTATGGTGTTAGGGAGTGTTCTAATTTCATTCTTTTACATGCAGCTGTCTGGTTTTCCCAGCACCATTATTAAAGAGACTGTCTTTTCTCCATTGTATATTCTTGCCTCCTTTATCAAAAATAAGCTGACCATATGTATGTGGGTTTATCTCTGGGCATTTTATCCTGTTCCATTGATCTCTATTTCTGTTTTTGTGCCAGTACCATACTGTCTTGATTACTGTAGGTTTGTAGTATAGTCTGAAGTCTGGGAGCCTGATTCCTCCAGCTCCGTTTTTCTTTCTCAAGATTGCTTTGGCTATTTGGGGTCTTTTGTGTTTCCATACAAATTGTGAAATTTTTTGTTCTAGCTCTGTGAAAATGCCATTGGTAATTTGATAGGGATTGCATTGAATCTGTAGATTGCTTTGGGTAGTATAGTCATTTTCACAATATTGATTCTTCCAATCCAAGAACATGGTATGTCTCTCCATCTGTTTGTGTCATCTTTAATTTCTTTCATCAATGACTTACAGTTTTTTGCATACAGGCCTTTTGTCTCCTTAGGTAAGTTTATTCCTAGGTATTTTATTCTTTATGTTTCAATGGTAAATGGGAGTGTTTCCTTAATTTCTCTTTCAGACTTTTCATCATTAGTGTATAGGAATGCAAGAGATTTCTGTGCATTTATTTTGTATCCTGCAACTTTAGCAGATTCATTGATTAGCTCTAGTAGTTTTCTGATAGCATCTTTAGGATTCTGTATGTATAGTATCATGTCATCTGCAAACAGTGACAACTTTACTTCTTCTTTTCCGATTTAGATTCCTTTTATCATATGGTTTTTCTCCTTCAATTTGTTAATATAGTTTATCACATTGATTGATTTGCATATATTGAAGAATCCTTGCATCGCTGGGATAAACCACACTTTATCATGGTGTTTGACCCTTCTAATGTGCTTTTGGATTCTGTTTGCTAGTATTTTGTTGAGGATTTTTGCATCTATGTTCATTAGTTATATTGGCCTGAAGTCTTCTTTCTTTGTGACATATTTGGTTTTGGTATCAGGGTGATGGTGGCCTTGTAGAATGAGTTTGGGAGTGTTCCTCCCTCTGCTATATTTTGGAAGAGTTTTAGACGGATAGGTGTTAGCTCTTCTCTAAATGTTTGATAGAATTTGCCTGTGAAGCCATCTGGTCCTGGGCTTCTGTTTGTTGGAAAATTTTTAATCACACTCTCAATTTCAGTGCTTGTGATTGGTCTGTTTCTATTTTCTATTTCTTCCTGGTTCAGTCTCAGAAGATTGTGCTTTTCTAAGATTTTGTCCATTTCTTCCAGATTGTCCAATTTATTGGCATATAGTTGCTTGCAGTACTCTCTCATGATCTTTTGTATTTCTGCAGTGTCAGTTGTTACTTCTCCTTTTTCATTTCTAATTCTGTTGATTTGAGTCTTCTCCCTTTTTTTCTTGATGAGTCTGGCTAATGGTTTATCAATTTTGTTTATCTTCTCAAAGAACCAACTTTTAGTTTTAGTGATCTTTGCTATTGTTTCCTTCTTTCTTTTTCATTTATTTCTGATCTGATCTTTATGATTCCTTTCCTTCTGCTAACTTTGGGGTTTTTTTGGTTTTCTTTCTCTAATCACTTTAGGTATAAGGTTAGGTTGTTTATTTGAGATGTTTCTTTTTTCTTGAGGTAGGATTGTATTGCTATAAACTTCCCTCTTGGAACTGCTTTTGCTGCCTCCCATAGATTTTGGGTCATCGTGTTTTCATTGTCATTTGTTTCTAGGTATTTTTTATTTCCTATTTGATTTCTTCAGCGATCTCTTGGTTATTTAGTAGTGTATTGTTTAGCCTCCCTGTGTTTGTATTTTTTACAGATTTTTTCCTGTAATTGATATCTAGTCTCATAGCATTGTGGTCGGAAAAGATACTTGATACGATTTCAATTTTCTTAAATTTACCAAGGCTTGATTTGTGACCCAAGATATGATCTATCCTGGAGAATGTTCCATGAGCAGTTGAGAAGAAAGTGTATTCTGTTGTTTTTGGATGGAATGTCCTATAAATATCAATTAAGTCCATCTTGTTTAATGTATCATTTAAAGCTTGTGTTTCCTTATTTATTTTCATGTTGGATGATCTGTCCATTGGTGAAAGTGGGGTATTAAAGTTCCCTACTATGATTGTGTTACTGTCTATTTCCCCTTTTATGGCTGTTAGCACTTGCCTTATGTATTAAGGTGCTCCTATGTTGGGTGCATAAATATTTACTATTGTTATATCTTCTTCTTGGATTGATGCCTTGATCATTATGTAGTGTCCTTCTCTGTCTCTTGTAACAGTCTTTATTTTAAAGTCTATTTTGTGTGATATGAGAATTGCTACTCCAGCTTTCTTTTGATTTCCATTTGCATGGAATATTTTTTCCATCCCCTCACTTTCAGTCTTTATGTGTCCCTAGGTTGAAGTGGGTCTCTTGTAGACAGCATATATATGGGTCTTGTTTTTGTATCCACTCAACCAGTCTATGACTTTTGGTTGGAGCATTTAATCCATTTACATTTATGGTAGTTATTGATATGTATGTTCCTATTATCATTTTCTTAATTGTTTTGGGTTTGTTATTGCAGGTCTTTTCCTTCTCTTGTGTTTCTTGCCTAGAGAAGTTCCTTTAGCATTTGTTGTGAAGCTGGTTTTGTGGTGCTGAATTTTCTTAGCTTTTGCTTGTTTGTAAAGGTTTTAATTTCTCCATCGAATCTGAATGAGATCCTTGCTGGGTAGAGTAATCTTGTTTATAGGTTTTTCCCTTTCATCACTTTAAATATGTCTTGCCACTCCCTTCTGGCCTGCAGAGTTTCTACTGAAAGATCAGCTGTTAACCTTATGGGGATTTCCTTGTATGTTATTTGTTGTTTTTCCCTTGCTGCTTTTAATATTTTTTCTTTGTATTGAATTTTTGATAGTTCAATTAATGTGTCTTGGCATGTTTCTCCTTAGGTTTATCCTGTATGGAACTCTCTGCACTTCCTGGACTTGACTATTTCCTTTCCCATATTAGGGAAGTTTTGAACTATAATCTCTTCAAATATTTTCTCAGTCCCTTTCTTTTTCTCTTCTTCTTCTGGAACCCCTATTGTTCGAATGTTGGTGCGTTTAATGTCGTCCCAGTGGTCTCTGAGACTGTCCTCAATTCTTTTCATTCTTTTTTCTTTATTTTGCTTTGTGGTAGTTATTTCCACTATTTTATCTTCCAGGTCACTTATCCGTTCTTCTGCCTCAGTTATTCTGCTATTGATTCCTTCTAGAAATTTTTAAATTTCATTTATTCTGTTGTTCATCATTGTTTTTTTGCTTTTTAATTCTTCTAAGTCCTTGTTAAACGTTTCTTTTATTTTCTCCATTCTATTTCCAAGATTTTGGATCATCTTTACTACCATTACTCTGAATTCTTTTTCAGGTAGACTGCCTATTTCCTCTTCATTTGCTTGGTCTGGTGGGTTTTTACCTTGCTCCTTCATCTGCTGTGTGTTTCTCTGTCTTCTCATTTTGCTTAACTTACTGTTCTTGGGGTCTCCTTTTAGCAGGCTGCAGGTTTGTAGTTCTCGCTGTTTTTGGTGTCTGCCCCTAGTGGCTAAGTTGATTCAGTGGGTTGTGTAGGCTTCCTGGTGGAGGGGACTGGTGCTTGTGTTCTGGTGGATGAGGCTGTATCTTGTCTTTCTGGTGGGCAAGACCAGGTTCAGTGGTGTGTTTTGGGGTGTCTGTGAACTTATTATGGGTTTAAGCAGTCTCTCTGCTAATGGGGGGTGGTTGTGTTCCTGTCTTGCTAGTTGTTTGGCATAGCATGTCAGCACTGTAACTTGGTGGTCGTTGAGTGGAGCTGGGTCTCAGCATTGACATGTAGATCTCTGGGAGAGCTTTCACCGTTTGATATTACATGGAGCTGGGAGGTCTCTGGTGGACCAATGTCCTGAACTCAGCTCTCCCACCTCAGAGGTACAGGCCTGACACCCGGGCGGAGCACCAAGACCCTGTCAGCCACACGACTCAGCAGAAAAGGGAGAAAAAAATGAAATAAGTAAATAAATAAAATAAAATAAAGTTATTAAATACAAAAATTATTAAAAATAAAAAAAATTTTTAAGTAATAAAAGAAAAAAAATAGAGAAAGAAAGAAAGAAGAGAGTCACCAAGCCAAAAAACAAATCTACCAATGATAAGAAGTGCAAAAACTATACTAAAAAAAATAAATAAGTGGACAGACAGAACCGTAGGACAAATGGTGAAAGCAAAGCTATACAGACAAAATCACACAAAGAAGCATACACATACACACTCACAAAAAGAGAAAAAGGAAAAAAATATATATTTCTATATATTAAAAAAAAAAAGAAGAGAGCAACCAAATCAATAAACAAATCTACCAATGATAACAAACTCTAAATGTTAAACCAAGATAAACATAAAACCAGAAACCAGTCAGTCGCATACAGCAAACCCCAAGTCTACAGTTGCTCCCACAGTCCACTGCCTCAATTTTGGGATGATTCATTGTCTATTCAGGTGTTCCACAGATGCAGGGTACATCAAGTTGGTTGTGGGGATTTAATCTGCTGCTCCTGAGGCTGCTGGGAGAGATTTCCTTTCTCTTCTTTGTTCACACAGCTCCTGGGGTTCAGCTTTGGATTTGGACCCGCCTCTGTGTGTAGGTCGCCTGAGGGCATCTGTTCTTCGCTCAGACAGGACGGGGTTAAAGGAGCAGCTGATTAGGGGGCTCTGGCTCACTCAGGCCGGGGGGAGGGAGGGGTAAGGATGCGGGGCGAGGCTGCGACAGCAGAGGCCAGTGTGACGATGCACGAGCCTGAGGCGTGCTGTGCGTTCTCCTGAGGAAGTTGTCCCTGGATCACGGGACCCTGGCAATGACGGGCTGCACAGGATCCCAGGAGAGGCGGTGTGGATAGTGACCTGTGCTGCACACAGGCTTCTTGGTGGCTGCAGCAGCAGCCTTAGCGTCTCATGCCCGTCTCTAGTGTCCGCGCTGATAGCCACGGCTCGAGCCCGTCTCTGGAGCTTGTTTAGGCGGTGCTCTGAATCCCCTCTCCTCGCACACCCCAAAACAATGGTCTCTTGCCTCTTAGGCAGTTCCAGACTTTTTCCCGGACTCCCTCCTGGCTAGCTGTGTTGCACTAGCTCCCTTCAGGCTGTGTTCACACTGCCAACCCCAGTCCTCTCCCTGGGATCCGACCTCCGAAGCCCGAGCTTCAGCTCCCAGCCCCCGCCCGCCCCAGCGGGGGAGCAGACAAGCCTCTCGGGCTGGTGAGTGCACTGATCCTCTGTGCGGGAATCTCTCTCCGCTTTGCCCCCCGCACTCCTGTTACTGTGCTCTCCTCCGTGGCTCCAAAGCTTCCCCCCCACCACGTCCAGTCTCCGCCAGTGAAGGGACTTCCTAGTGTGTGGAAACCTTTCCTCCTTCACAGCGCCCTCCCACTGGTGCAGGTCCCATCCCTATTCTTTTGTTTCTGTTTTTTCTTTTTTCTTCTGCCCTACCCAGGTACGTGGGGAGTTTCTTGCCTTTTGGGAAGTCTGAGGTCTTCTGCCAGCGTTCAGTAGGTGTTCTGTAGGAGTTGTTCCACACGTAGATGTATTTCTGATGTATTTGTGGGGAGCAAGGTGATCTCCACATCTTACTCCTCTGCCATCTTGAAGGTCTCTCCATTTCCTTGTTTTCTGCAACAGTTTTCTTCACCTGCTTTCCTGAGTACTCATTCTTCAATTCTTACTCTTCCCATCCTTCTAACAACACGTGTTCCCGAAGATTAAAGCCTTAGCCTTTACTCTTCTCCCTTTTCATTCTCACCCTCAAAGCTTAGCCTCTTGAAAGCATAGTTCAGAGACTTCGTGATGATATGGGGGCTGGACAGTCTATTTTCTTTCTGGTCCTGGCTTCAACTCTAAATGGTTGGAGACCGTGGTCATGTCACTTAAGTTCTCCATTCTTTAGTTTCTTCCTCTCCTAAATGGAAATACATACCTATTTCCCATTGGTGGTGTGGGAATGGAGTGGACAAATTCTAATATTTATGGAGGGTTTATACATGTAGGCACTGTGCTAAACACTATTTATTTAAGTCATTGCCCATGAGATAGGTTCTACTGTTATTTCCATCTTGCAGATGAGGAAACTGAAGCTCATAGAGGTAAAGAATCTTACCTGACTTCACCCTGCTGGTATGAGGTAGAGCTGAGATTTGAGCCTTTGTCTGGTGAGTCCAGAGTTGGGATCTTAATCATGATGCTCTATAGTCTCTCTTGGAGAGTGCTATGAAAAGAATTAAGTACTAAACAAAGTAAAGGAATTATTACTAAATTTGTGACAACTCCAAGAGAGGTATTTAAGGTGTCTAGTCTGGGAACACAATGCTATCTAACCAACATGGATGTCTTCAAGCCATTTTGCCTTGTGTTAAAGTCATACTTGATCAGCCCTAGCCAGGGACGAAAATTCAAAGAGGATTTGGTGTCTGATCCACCTTAAAATCTCAGCTCCAGAGATGCTTAGAGCTGGAAGATCATCTGATGCAAACTGCCATCATAAAATTGCAGAGAGCTTAATGCGCAGTCCCAAGGTCACCCAGTCTCTTAACTAAGAGGGGAAGCTGGTTTTCCAGTTTTCCTGTTCATGAATCATTTCACCCGAGTGTGACCTTTCCTGACGGTGGGTTCCTCCATCCCCAACGTGGAGGTATCCTTTAGAAAGTTCCTTTTTCTCCTGGCCTCCATGGTGATGCCATGTAACTTTCTTATGCTGATTCTTCAAATCCAGCCAACATCATCTCTGCTCTGGGTCCCAGCCAGGTCTGGTAGGAAAAAACTGCACATCCTAGAAGTTAGTAGAAGAGCAGATGTGGAATCAGGGAGACCAAGTCAAAGCTGCTAAGATATGATGAATGCAGAGGTCTCTAGCACTGCTAAGGAAGGAGCACAGGAGAATACAAAATCTGGTAAAAGATCCCATTAATCATCAGCTCTCTGACTCTCCTCGGCTTCATTGTGTATGTGTGTGTGTGTGTGTGTGTGTGTGTGTGTGTGTGTGTGTGTGCGCTCGCACGCATATGTGTGTATGTACCTGAGCCTACCCTCCTCTCTCTTACTCTCTGTATCTCTTTGAGTCCCTGTTTCTTTCCCATACCTTTCCTTCCTCTTGCTCACCAGTCCCTTTCAGACTCCTTCCCTCTCCAAACCTGTCTTTCCAGGTTGCTGAAAGACAGAGAGCTGAAAAGAGGACAGTCCAGGGCCAGGAATGGTGCCATCTCTCTGAAAGCCTCAGTGGTGACAATAACAAATGGTATTTACCTAAGGGTTATTAACACATCAACTGTTCTCGCCTTGACTGTTTAGTCATGACATTCAGCACTAATGGACTTTTCCAACGACAAACAGAACGAGAAGAAGGAAAACAGTGTATTCACACTCGATGATAGAGTCAGTGATCCCTGCTGAAGCTGTGAAACCAGAGGCGATCTCTTCAGTTCGACCTGAGGATGCCTCACCTGAATGAGGAGACACAGGATTCCGGGCCCATAATGGACTCCGCTGAGGTGCCCTGTGAGAGGGAAAACAAGAAGTAAAGAACGTGGCTACGTGGTACTGGGGGAAAAAAGCTTCACACATTCAACAATTTTCAGCTACATATGGATCACGGCCAAGGTGTCATGCACTGCACCAGGTGCTGCCACAGTCTTACTGCACAAGACAGACTAAAAGGCAAGGTCAAATGACTGGTCCAAGTTCACACAGTAGGTTAGTGTATGAGTCCACTTGACTTCCTGTTCTACTCCACTGTCCTGCGTCCACCGTTGATGTCCATTCTTTCTTTAGGAAGAGATATCTTTAAGTCACTGGGACTGGAAAACAGGCTAGCAGCATAAAAAGCACAGGCTTTTGAGTGGAAGCAACCTAAGTTCCAAATCTCATACCTTCACTTACAAGCTGAGTGACCTTGGGCAAGTGACTTAACCTCTTTAAACCTCAGCTTCCTCATGAACAAGCAGGCACACTAAGTTGGAGCTCATACTTTCTGGGGGAGACGGCCAATTAACCAACATATTACGTGGCAATATGATCAATAATAGGGAAATGCAGGAAGATGGGACCTGGGTTCCAGTCATGGCTCCGTTACTAACTAGCCATGGGCCCTTAGGCAAGTTTCTTAAACTCTCTGGCTTTGGTTTCTTCATTTGTAAATCAACAGGTTGGACTAGATCATCTCTGAGGTTGTTCCAAATAGAAAATTCCAGGAATTTATGAAAGTAAGTTTGAATGGAGTCCAAAATTTATTTAAGTGTTTATGATTCTGCCCTGGGAAGGGCTGGTGGACTGAGGTGAACATGGAGTTGTCTCTGGTGGTTTTGTAGGACTGGGGATGTGGGAAAGGGGTGGAGACAAAAACAGCAGAGCCTGGATCCTTGGACATATGTGGTCAGTTCCAGGGTAAGCTGTCCTTCAGGATCTAAGAACTGTATCTCCACCTGGTAAAGTTGCCCCCCAGGGATATGGCTCATGGGTAACAGTGATGGGTGATACTTATGTCGTGCTTACTCTGTCAGGCAGAGTACCATGCACTTTACTTATATGATTTCACTTAATTCTATGAGATAGGTAAATATCATTGTTACCATCTCTCCCTTGGGATGAGGAAATGGAGGCTCAGAATGATGAAACAATTTGCCCAGGTGGCAGAATTGGGACTTGAACCCAGCCTCCAAGCAAAGACCTTTCTATCATATGAACTCCTAAGCTGCTAAAGGAGGTACCACCTGAGGTTTGAACAGTTGAGTGAAGTCCCTTCTTTCTTTGAGTAGGCTTTCTTAGAAACAGGAAGTTGAATTTTGCCAAAAATGCAAAAATAAACAGGTTCCTGGGACACTGAGTGTAATTTGAAATTCAAAACTCATGTTAGCTATCACTTTTTCTTGAGGCTTACTGGTCTGTGTAATGCTAACAGTGGAACCCCAGATTGGACTTCCAGGGAGCTCCTGCTGCAGGAATGCGTTACATGTCCACAAATAGCGTTGGTCTCAGAGAGTATGTGTATGGTGTGCGAGGGCTGCAGAGTAAGGGATATGGATGATGGAGAAGAGGGAGAGAGGTAATTCCTGCTCCTGAAAACCAGCAAAGTCTTCACAAAAGAGTGGGATTTAATTGGCCATTGAAGGAGAGGAATTATTTTCATTTTTTTTTTTTTTAAAGGTAGCTTAAAGAAGTCAATCTACCATTGCTTAAACAACACACATGGTAAGCTGCTCTTTATTTTTGAATCTTTTTTTTTTTTTAATTTTATTTATTTATTTATTTATGGCTGTGTTGGGTCTTCGTTTCTGTGCATGGGCTTTCTCTAGTTGCGGCAAGTGGGGGCCACTCTTCATCGCGGTACGCGGGCCTCTCATTATCATGGCCTCTCTTGTTGCAGAGCACAGGCTCCAGACGCCCAGGCTCAGTAATTGTGGCTCACGGGCCTAGTTGCTCCGTGGCATGTGGGATCTTCCCAGACCAGGGCTCGAACCCGTGTCCCCTGCATTGGCAGGCAGATTCTCAACCACTGCGCCACCAGGGAAGCCCCTTCATTTTTAATATAATAACTTAAAAATTATATCTGATTACTATTTGAAAAAATAGAAGTATAGATAAACAGTAAGAAAGGTAAAAAAGAATCTCAAATCCCACCACTCCAAATAACCATGTACACTTTTGGTGGACGTAATTCCAGGCTTCTTAACTAATAAAAAGATAGATGAGTTGAGGGCTGGGAGTTGGGAGGATGGAGGATATGGGTGAAAGCATGACTTTTCACTGTAAAACTTTATATATGAACCATATTAATGGATTACCTCTTCAATAAAAAGAATAGATAGGTATATAGATAGAAGTAATTTTAGAGAAATGTGATCTTATGCACAATTCACAAAGTTAAAACTATTCAATTTGACTTCAACTCAACTTGAAGAAAAAGAAATGGAGGGAATCTCTGAATTCAAATAAATGTTTCTTTAATACAAGGTATATTAGTTCAAAAAAGGTACCTTTAAGTTCACAAAAATGAAGCACGAAAATTTTGACATTGGAGCAATTGTGCTTTCTAAAAGTACATGTTTCCATTTTAGACAGGATTGATTGACTCCTTGCTCTGAAATATGATAAAATTAACATGTGTTGTTCCTCATATATCCCTTCCTCCATTTCCTGATTTCGGTTAGTATATTTTAATTGCTGAGGGTTAAAATTTTTAGTCTTTCTTGACAAAATCAAAACCCCAATTCTAAAGTTGTTTAGTCAGGTCCAAATTTAAGTGTGTTAAATGTTTGCCCCCAGATCTTTTACCTTGGTTATCCATTTTGTGTTTCTTTATTTTGATTCACCTCTTGGATGTCAGGACTTCATAATGTAATGAATTTCTGTTGGTTCCTCCCAAGTGCACATTCTTCTCTTATCTCTTTCTAGTAGTTCTCAGTTTCAACTGGGGATCTATGTAGTTCTGAGGAAAGTAGCTCTTCCTTCAACTCCAGGTATGGAGCACATAACCCAGGCTGAGCAAATCAGGGTAGTCTATATCCCTTCTGAGGGTTATCGCTATAACCTAAACTAGTACAATCAGAGTGAGTCTCAAGACTTTTTGCTGGGGATGTTGGGACATAAAAGTCTCTTCCTCAAGACTGTGTGATATGAAGACGTGAATCATAAAACTACTGTAACTTTTTTTTCTTCTATAAGGGAAGTTAACCTGAGGATAAAGTCAATACACTGAGGGGGGCAGAACAAATCAAATTTCAGAGAACTGGTACTAGATCCCTCATGAATCATGGACCCCTGGATCAGGATGTACTTGAAGCCTTCCTTACTACTAGAGTTTTCATTTACAGGAGCTGATAAATCTTTGTTTAAATTTCTGAGTTTTCTGTCGATTGCAAAACGAAGAGCACTAGTCAATACAATTGTGAAGGTAGCTGGTGACAGTATTGGAAAGAGTATTTTTGTAGAGGAAATGGCATGAACAAAGCTTCAGAGGCCAGCAAACAGAGAGCATATGGTCTAGTCTTTGGGAGTTTAGATTTTTCTCAGGTTACAAAGGGCCTTATTCTTATTAAAGAGGAGTAGAATTGTGGTGACAGCTTGCCTATCATATAAGTTTTTTCTGTACAGAAAAATTTTACCTGGGGCTGGGAAAATGCAAGGAAGCCAAGAAGAACCCAGTGAGAGAGTTGGAAGATGGGGGAAAGGACTTGTCCTGACAAATAGATGGAGCCTATTTCGTTCCTTTGTGTGGTGTTTTAAGGCATTAGGTACAGGTTAGTCTTGGGACAAGTAGAGACAGAATCCTGAGTAAGAGAAACCTTAACCCATACTAATGAATGTGACCACTTTCTATCAGAAATTCTGATTGTCTGTCTACAGGGCAAAGTCCTTTCCTGTAATCTCCTGAAAGAGTCTAGATTTGGAGTCACCAATTTCTCATCTGATTGAAACTATGAGCCAGGACCACTGCAGGACTTGAGTGACCTTGAAGAGAACCTATTGTCTTCAAACTAATCTGCACAATGGAAAATATTGTCTTTTGGAAATATCTGACTTGGGGGACTTCAACAACAATCTCTGATTCTCATAGACACAGTATATTGTAGTACTTAAACTCTTGACTCCAAGGCCAGATTGCTTGGCTTTGAATCCTGGCTCAACCACAACACTAAAATCACATTTAATTTGTGAAATAACTCTATGGGGCATTATATTCCCATTTTAGAGACAAGAAAAATGAGTTTTAGAAAGTTTGTGATTTTACCAGATTCATAGTTAGCTAGTGGCAGAGACAAGACTTAAAATAAGGTCTATCTGGCTTCAAAGTCCTTATTTTTATCCTGAAACCACCTTTTATCACTTCTGTTAGACGTTGCTCATAAGTTCCCTGTTGTAGGGAGAACACCTTTTCCTGATTTTTCTAGAGCAAGGAGCAGGAGCCTAAAAGGTTGGGTCATTTCTCAAGCAGGGACAAGAAGTAGGGAAACAATTGCCAGTCTCTCCTTTTCTGCTTTTTCCACCCCCATTCCTTTCCACATGCCTCTGCCAAGAAACTCCACCTAGTATACAGCCAGAGTTATGCCATCTCTGTGTTTTAAAATCTTCAAAATCTTCTCATTATCTACAGATCAACATCTTTGCTGCATTTCCCATTCTCACCCTTTAAAAAATAAAATAAAATTACGGTCCAATGAAACAAAAACACTCCTCAAATTTCAAATCACACTATAGACTTCTACTTCCAAATATAATACAGTAGCCCCCAGCAAAATGACTAGAAAGATTTGAGGGCATTGACAGCTGGTAAAGGCAACGAGGACTTGAGGGAACAAAATTCCAGGGAAGAGGGAATCATGCAAGGAGGTGAGTTGACATTTAAAGTGACTTTTAGGGCTTCCCTGGTGGCGCAGTGGTTAAGAATCTGCCTGCCAATGCAAGGGACACGGGTTCGAGCCCTGGTCTGGGAAGATCCCACATGCCGCGGAGCAACTAGGCCCGTGAGCCACAACTACTGAGCCTGCGCATCTGGAGCCTGTGCTCCGCAACAAGAGAGGCCGCGATAGTGAGAGGCCCGCGCACCGTGATGAAGAGTGGCCCCCGCTCGCCGCAACTGGAGAAAGCCCTCGCACAGAAACGAAGACCCAACATAGCCAAAAATAAATAAATAAATTTAAAAAAATAAAGTGACTTTTAAACCTCAGGGCATTTTTCAATTTGGGGTTTGAAACAAAGGGTCCAGGTAGGAGACAGCTACTAAGACGCAGAGAAACCATAGAGATTCTGATAGTCTTACGGGGCTGGAAAGACAAAAAGAAGATACTTGAAGATAGAATAACAATGAAAAGAGAAGGCTAGAGACCTGATCCCAACACTCCATCAGATTCACCACCTCTCAATATTTGCCAAATTCTGAATTTGCCTATGGAGGAGATTAACAGAGGTAGGCTCTAAAAAGCAGAATGAAATTTTGTTAGTGTTATAACACCAAAGATAAAAGGATTAGAATTCAGGACCAAGCAGGTAGAAAAATCTTCAAGAAACACCTCAGTAATGATTACCTACCGGTAATTCCAGAAAGGGGAGATAAACCAGAAGTGATAGATCTTTGCCATAATTACAGATCTACTTCAAACCAGCTTAGTACTTGACTAGTGAAAGTTGATAACCCCTAATCTGTCTGTCAGCAAAGGAAAGGGTGAACCTTTTCAGGAGGAAAATAACATTATTCAAAATCTTGACAATTTTTTATATGCAATTCAATAAAATATTACTAGAACTAAATGACCAAAGCCTAGAGAAAAACTAGACAAAAGGGAAGACATATGGAGGCAGTAAATAGGTCAAAAACCATATAACTAGGGTCCTAGAATGAGAGGAGAAAAAATGAACTGAAGCAACATTGAAGAGGTAACAGGCAAGAATTTTCCAAAATGGATGAAACCCCTAGGTTCAGACTCCAAGAAGAAAGAATCAGAAGAAAACCACATCTAGGCTTTCATTGCTAACCTCTGAGAAACAAAACAAAGACAAGAGACAAAGAGAAAACCTTAGAAGTAAGCAGAGAAAAAAATAGATAAATAACATTACTTTTCTTAAGAAATGGTGAAAGCCAGAAACAATGGAATAACTTCATTAAAGTTCCAGAAGAACATTTCCAAGTTAAAATTCGATGCACAGCAAAAATATTCTTCAAATGTTAAGGCCAAATAAAGACTTTTCAGACAGAAAAAAAAAAAAAAAGAATAGATTTAGTCACCAGCAGACCTACAGTAAAATAAATACTTAAAGGAGTTCTTCTGGAAAAAGAAAAATTATTCTAGTCTGGAAAGAACCTGAAAAGTCCAGTCCTTTTGCTCTGTCTCTGGGAACACAAAACTCCCTGCTCTCAAGTAACTTCGAGCCCAGAGAGAGTCTAGGTAAAGTCTGCATGTTGTTTGGCACACAGTGAGCACTCAATACACGAAAGGGATAATTGCATGGCCACTATATTTCATGTAAAATCTTTACCTTTCTGGTCTCGCTGGATGAAGGATAATAGAAAAATTTCTTTGTTCCAATACATAAAGTCTTGGAATTCTACAATGTCTAAGTTGGGAGGGTAATGGTCTTGTTTACTGCTTTGGTGTTTTTCTTGCTGTGACAAGAACCAGAGCAGAGATTTCAAGGGTTCAGGACTCTAAGCTGCTACATTGCCATAATTTGCCACACTGGGAAGAGTTTGGAAATTTTTCCTGCGTGCGCACGTGTGTGTGGTTGTACATACAGTGGGCTGTAAGCTCCTCCAGGGCAGGTGCTAGTCATATTGCTTGTTCCATCTCAGCACCACACAGCTCTGGGCACATGGTAAATGTCGAATGGAGGCAGGGATGTGCATTTTTCAGCCTTTGTGATTATACATGCTTGTCTTAAGATATATTTTCTTTATTCATTTTAACCCCTAAAAATTTCTTCTTCCTTCCACAAAAACAAAATAAACCAAACCAAAACCCCAGGTTAATGATCCAAGAGCTAACAGTTGTATCCCTTCTTCTCTGTGTCTTTTACTGTTTGAGGCCATTTTCACCAATTACTGCATTTGCCCTCTACAGCCTTCTCAGGTTGGGATCAGAGCACCATTTTACACAGGATGAAACTCACTCAGAAAGATTATTTTCCTTGCCCAAATCACACATATCATAAAGAACAGAGATGTAATATGAACCCAGGACTGCCTGATTTCATTTCCACTATCCATATGGTCTCTGCCCACATACAGAAGGCATAGCTCTTTGGTCTCCAGATGTACGGCTACCATTAGTGAATTAAGAGGTGCATATGTCAGGGTTCCTTGGAGGAGGTGAGACTCCGGGCCTCCCAATTATTTTCAACAGAGTGGTTTCGCTTTTGTTGACTTCACACTTTGGGCTTTCCTATAACATTTCGTTTAAGCAAAGGGTTCCAATGAAAAATCAAACCAAATCAAACTAGAACAAACAAACGAGTCCACTGACCGTGAGATAAGGTAACGTCTAAGGTCCCTCCTATAAAAGCCCAGTCCAGTTCCTTCCTTCTGAGCCACCAATCTCCAGTCTCAGAGAGGCTCCTGCAATGCAGAGTGGGGATGGAACCAGACTGTCCTGCATCTGCTTCCTCCTGCTGTGCTCAGTTTTAGGGTTCATGGGAAAGGGGAAACTCTGGCAACATTACACCGAGACTATCCAGCGGGTCACAATTTCCACTAGTTGACCCGTCAGCTAGTATATCCTAATGGTTAAAAGCACAGGCTTACTCAGACATATCTACTGATTGCTAACTTTTTGTCTGTGACCAAGTTCCTTTATCCACTAAGCCTCAGTATCCTCATTGGTAGAGTAGAGGCCACAGTGATGAGCATTTTATAAAGTCGTTGCAAAGATGAAAGGAGACCATGTGTATAAAGTACCCAAAGCTACCATTAGCTGAGCACTTACTATAGGCCACGTGCTCTACAAAGTGTTGTAGATATGTTGCCTTATTGCATCTCCACAACAACCTTGTGAGGTGGCCTATTTGGCCTGGGACCGGCTACATGAGAAGCTGTTGGTAAGTGGGAGTTGTCATTATATGGTTATTTCTGTTACAGTGACATGGTCTTGGCTCAGCATTGCCAGGTAATTGCAGGGAGCGCCCACATGTGACGATGCTGGGCTGTACCCTCCCCTGTGCTGTCTCCGCCTGGTTCTCTGGATGGGGAGGTCCACACCGGCACAGAGCTAAGGGCTTTTCTCAGTGAGCTCTTCCTGTTGGGTTTTCTCCTCTCTTGGCCCCTAAGAACTTGTGCTCATCCTCAGTTCCGATTAGGCCCGCACCAGCTGGCATTGATTGGCAAGAAGGCAAAAAGAATTTTCAGAATATGCATTAGATTTTAAATCAGGAAGTTAACTAGACTCGAGTCCCACTTCTCCCACTTTCCAGACAGAGAATGAATGTCTGTCATTCACCAATGATGAGGGAGACTTTTGGCAAATCACAGAATCTCTCCTAGCCTAAATTTCCATATCTGAACAAACTGGAAAGAGAATGGTTAAGGAATGAAATGTTCATTGAGCACCTACTATATGCCAGGAGATTCCTATAAGCTGTCTCAATTGTTTATCTCAACACCCTGGAATTACTGTCATCATCTTTCAGATAATAAAACTGAAAATAAAACTCGGGGAAATTAAGAGACTCACCCAATATCATAGGATCATTAGGTGAGAGAAGCAGAACTTGAATGCAGGTTTTCTGAAACCAAGTCATATGTTCTTTCGGCCACACCAACCCACGATTCCAAAGGCTGTCTTAGAACCGCCTCCCATCCCCCCTCTCGGCGTATGGAAAAACAGAATCTCTTCTTCTGTCTTTTCATAGGGAAACATCTCTTTGCCAACTACACAAGACACTGGAGACAGGTGCCTGCAGCCTTTCAATGGCATTTCAAAGGCTGTACTATCTCCATCTGCAGGCAGCCTATCACTCCACCTTTTGCAGGTATTTTGGAGTAATATGAGCCTCTGGTTTTTTCCTGATTTTTTCTCTTCTCTGAATTTACAAGCTTGGAACAAATGTAGCTTTGGTCCCTGTAAACCTACAGTGACACAGTCATATGACTCACCCACCAGTCATTTCCAGTGGCTTTCCAACGCATGGGCATGACATGGCCCTGACCACCAGTTCTTTTCTCCTGGGAAACCGACTCTAGGACCCGCCTGGGAGGACTAGTCTAGTTTACGTATCAGTCACCTGGGCTGTGCCATCTTGGCAGACATTGAAGAGGTGAGACACAAAGTCTGAGAGCGAGGGGAATTTATGGCTTTGCTAGGAAAGAATGAGGTCCCCTTTTTGCTAGAAGAAATTGATCACTGGATAACCAATTGATTTAGCATCTGTCAAGAGCCTGGTGCATGGAATATAAAAAGAGATGAGTTCACAGGACCTTAGAGGCAAAACCAAGGTTGGAGAACATCATTGCCTGACCAGCACAAGTGGTAGAATATTCAATAGTAAGACTATTTAGGAAAATCTGAATTCTGCCATAGGTTTAAAGACATGAAACTCTGCCATTAACCCTATAATCTTTTGGTAAAAGAAAATGAGGGTGTTGCGGTTGAAAGGCCCCTCTTTCCAAATCCCCTTTTCCCAAAATTGACCACCTAAAATTCCACCTGGATTTTTTTTTTTTTTTGTCTTTAGCCTAAACTTTTGATCTAGTGATCAAATATGTTAATAGTTAACATATAAATATCCTGGGGAGGAATAATACATGAGACCAAAGATAGGCTTTACCCGTTGTGCTATTTCAATTGATTAGAAGGAAAGAGCTGGATTATTATATTAAGGATTGTAAATATCAAGTAGGATTCAGGGCCAGAATCACAGGAGGCTGGGACTGACTAGCAATGTCCCTCTCAGGCTAGAATGAAAAGTGGTAGGATGGATTCTTTGTAGCCACATTTGAGGGTGCATTTGTTTACTCATTCAATGGTGGTACCCAAGTGTGAAAAAAGCATCTAGGAGTAAATCATAAAAGCAATCAAATACTTTTTTCCACTAAATTAATTTTATAGAGAAGTTAGGAAGTCAGAAAAATACGAAAAGAAAAACAATAATGTGTAGTTTTAGCTTCCAAATGTATGTTATATGTGTTAACACATATGTGAACATTTTGGTATATTTCTTTGCAGTGTTTTTCTTATGCATTACTTTTGAAATATAATTGAGAATAAATTATAGTAATTTTGATTTACATTTCTCTAATGATTAGTGATGTTGAGCATCCTTTCATGTGTTTGTTGGCAATCTGTATATCTTCTTTGGAGAAATGTCTATTTAGGTCTTCTGCCCATTCTTGGATTGGGTTGTTTGTTTTTTTGATATTGAGCGGCATGAGCTGCTTGTATATTTTGGAGATTAATCCTTTGTCAGTTGCTTCATTTGCAAATATTTTCTCCCATTCTGAGGGTTGTCTTTTCATCTTGTTTATGGTTTCCTTTGCTGCGCAAAAGCTTTTAAGTTTCATTAGGTCCCATTTGTTTATTTTTATTTCCATTTCTCTAGGAGGTGGGTCAAAAAGGATCTTGCTGTGATTTATGTCATAGAGCGTTCTGCCTATGTTTCCCTCTAAGAGTTTGATCGTGTCTGGCCTTACATTAGGTCTTTAATCCATTCTGAGTTTATTTTTGTGTATGGTGTTAGGGAGTGTTCTAATTTCATTCTTTTACATGTAGCTGTCCAGTTTTCCCAGCACCACTTATTGAAGAGACTCTCTTTTCTCCATTGTATATTCATGCCTCCTTTATCAAAGATAAGGTGACCATATGTGCGTGGGTTTATCTCTGGGCTTTCTATCCTGTTCCATTGATCTATATTTCTGTTTTTGTGCCAGTACCATACCGTCTTGATTACTGTAAATAGATAGCTAGTGGGAAACAGCCACATAGCACAGGGAGATCAGCTTGGTGCTTTGAAACCACCTAGAGGGGTGGAATAGGGAGGGTAGAAGGGAGGCTCAAGAAGGAGGGGATATGGGGATATATGTATATGTATAGCTGACTCACTTTGTTATACAGCAGCAACTAACACAACAATGCAAAGCAATTATATTCCAATAAAGATGTTAAAAAGATTATAGTAATTTGTGTCTTGCTTTTTCGTTGCCATTATACTATGAGCACATTCCATATTATTACAAACTTTCCATTCATCCTAAAATTGCTTATATATTTTAAGTATCAACCGCCAGTATGTGCTAGACAGCATGCTAAACACTGCGTTTTCTTCTCATTTAATCTCTACACAGACCCTACTTAGTGGGTCCTATTACTGTTTTCTTATTACAGATGCTGACACTGAGGCTTGGAGAGGTTAGTTCATGTGTTCACAGCCGCACAGCTAGAAGTGGAAGGGTTGGTACATACACTCCAGCTTGCCAGGCTGTTGAACATGTAGTATTGTTTTTTTAAGGACACCATTATGTCATAGTTAAATTGACAATGTTTTTCTTACTTAATGATTCATAAAATAATGGAATATCTTACAGTCAATTAACATAGGTGAAATTTAGTAGTATTATGTCAGGATTACTCATGATACCTCTACAAATTTCTATGGCCTCACTCAATTAATTTTGAAAAAATATTTTATTATATATATTTTTTCATGTGTGACCTGCCATTGTCAGCAGCAACCATTCTGAATGCCCAAAGGATTGGTAGAGGTGTGGGATTTGTTAAATTAAATCCTGCTTACAATGCAGATGAGACAAATCACCAGGGATTCCAGCCAGAAAGACTCACGAGGAGAAATTGAGCTCTGCTTGGGAATCTGTGTTTCTAGCCAAGAGGAGTCATCTCCTCCTTAGTGCTCATTCTGTCTCTTCTTCTTAACATAATTTTCATGAGTCTATGATATTTTATCAAATGGGAAACGCCATTGGCTTGACTGTTCCCCTATTTTGGGGCATTTCTGTTATTTCAAAGTTTTTACCATATAAATAAGGTAGGAACAAGTATTAAAAGATGATGGGGGAGAAATTCTATAGATGGGAGAGAAAAAGGTACAGGGGAAATGTTCACTTTTTTTCTTTCTCTACAAGGTCATGACAAAATCTAAAAACATAGACGAATACACGTAATAAATGGTTTATTGACATTACATAAGATAGATAGGATCACATTTCTGTCCCTCATTATCCAAAGTGTTGATGAAAATTGCAGTGAACACGGAGCATTTCCATCAATTCCCACACATGCATCTGTGATGCATTGCCTAAGATAATTCGTGCTTAGATTTTCATTGAATAAACTGTTCCATTAATATACCCCCAGAAGAAGAAACCTAGGACCTTTAGTCTGTAAAAAAAAATACATGTCGGGCACTCTATATTATGTTGTAATATATCCTATATGATGGCTTTTGTTACAGTCTGCCTGGCTTAAATAGTAGCATCTGTATGATGAATATCTCCTCTTTGCCAGACACCACGTGAATTCCTTAATACATATAAAATTTCTTTGACTTTTTTAGTATCTTTTTCTCTATGAGAGTATGCGCACTTACAGGGCAGGGATATCTTCGGTTGCAGAGCTAATCACACTCTGCAGTTTACGGGACATAATTATTACTGGCCCCTGAAGGGTTTCTTTTTTATTTGATTTATTAATTCATTGTCTTTTATTTTCATACCCACTTCTATGAACAACCATTCTATTCTACTTAATGTGTTTGTTATTGTGGTTCCTGTTTAGGTCTTTTTAAGAGTATGTGTTCTTCAAATATATATTTTTTATGTGCATTATTTCAATTTTATGTAAATTATATTTGATTTTATATCTCATTCTACTTTTTATTTTTTTACACTAGGTATAGCATTTTTCAAACCTGTCTCCATACTACGATATTTACGTCTAACCCATTGCTTCTCATTGCTACATAATGCTCCAAGATAAGCGTCTCCCACAATTTATCTCTCTCCTCCTCCCCTGGCAAATATGCCAGGTGTCTTCAATGCTCAGCCACCAATGCAATAACCACAATAACAATAATAGTGAACTTTCTACTACTTGATCTCTTATGGGACTGGGTAAAGAATTCACTTGAGATATACACCCAGCAGTGAAATGACTGGTTCTAAACTCCCACCCATAGTGCATGAAGGTTCTCGTGGCTCTGTTCTCACCAAGACTTCCATTACCCAGCTTTGGGAATCTTGTTGGTATGGTAGGTATAAAGCGATATCTTGCTTTAAACTGCTTTCCTCTGGTTATTGATCATTTTGAGAGTCTTTCATATACTAAACCTTTTGTGTTTCCTCTTCCATAGATTGCTTTTTTACTCCCTCTACCCATTTTTCTATTAGGGCTACTGTCTTTTATTGAATTTCCTTGAAAATTGTAGACATTGGTTTTAGAGGTTGCAAATATCTTCTCCTATTCTGCCATTCATCTATTACTTTTGTTCATGGCGTTCTTCAATGAACAAATATCCTTAATTTTATTATAGTCAAATCCATCTCTTTTTTTGTCATAGCATTTGTTCTCTGGAAGTTTTATTAACCCCTCACTTTTCCAACTCCTAGGTCACAAAAATATTCTACAGTTTCTTCTATTAATTTTATAGTTTTAGTGCTCACATTTAGGTCTTTAATCCATCTGAAATCTACCCTTGTTCATGGAGTTAGATAGGAATCTAGCTTCAATTTTCTTCCTATAATAGTTTTCTAGTTTTCCAACGTTATTTATTAAACAAGTGTCTCAATAAATCTTTGGGACTATCTATCTATCTATATCTATCTATCATCTATCTATCTATCTATCATCTATCATCTATCTATCATTTGTTTTGTTTTGTTTTGTTTTGTTTTGACTGTGCCTCACAGCTTGTGGGATCTTAGTTCCCTGACCAGGGATTGAACCCAGGCCCTAGGCAGTGATAGCGTCTTAACCACTGGACTGCCAGGGAACTCCCCATCAATCTGTCTTTATATGATACTAATTTCTTCCCTTCCATTGACTGATTTGTCTGTTTCTGAATGAATACCATACTGTTTTTATTATTGGTCTTCTAATACATCTTAAAATTAATGATGTCTTGATTAGTCATGAGCCAATATAAGTGTTAGATGATCAAGTTCCTGAAAAATAATCTAACTGGAAAATTTATTGGGATTGCATTACTTTTACAGGTCTTCACCTGAAGCCCAAGAGGTTTTTTTGGCTGTTGGTGATTTTGTGACCGTGGGCAATGGGCCAGATGTGTTGCTAGGTATTAGGGGAAGGGTTGGTGATGGTAGCACATCTGGTGAAGATGGCACTTCAAGGCACTCCTCAGGCTCCTGGAAATCCTCACTGAAAGGGATGACTCATGGTTTGGTGAAAAGCTGCTGATCTCATTAGTTTGAGAAACACTTGCATGGCTGGACAGGGCCAGGTAGATGCGGTGCTGCCTGGGTGTCCCCAGAGCAACACCTCTCACTTCTCCTGAGATGCTGAAATAGCCAGAAATTGGTTTCCATCCAAACCCTGGAAACCATCATGCATGGCGCCATTCCACACAGGCCACAACCTTTGTGAGGTTATTAACTGTATGGTCCAGAAAAATCACTTTTCCACCAAAAGTTCTAGATAATTGATGGAGAAAAAAATTTCTCCAATTGTGTTGTCATTGTTACTATTAAAGAAATATGTGCTGTATCACCCATATACACATGTATATACACATCCAAAATATTCAGATGGGAGAAAAGCCTAATTATTTCATATTCAGTAAAAAAAAAAAAAAAATTTCCTTCTCTGCACAACAACAAAAAAGGTGAAAAGAAAAAGGGAAATCCTAAAACAACAACAAAATAAATTCACACACTGAGAGATGATCACTATCAAATCCTTGATTTTGCTTTTCCTTCTGGATTTTTAAATAATTGTGAAATATTTCAAACATAAAGAAATGTATAGGGTTTTTTTTTCTTTTTGAGAAACAAAGGATTACAATAACAGACACAGATGGAATCCCCTGGGTTCCTAACCCCAGTTCTATTATCTTCTGTCTCTTCTGAAAGATAACCACTCTCCTTAATTCTCATGCTGAATTTAATACTTTTGCTCTCTATGTACGCATCCCTAAGCTGTAAGTAGCAAGGTTTTGCACATTTATAAACTTTATATAGATGGCTTTATGCTGTCTTTATAATTCTGTAATCGATGTTTTATCAATATTGATACTTGCTACTCTCTCAGCTTCATTTTAAGTGCTGAATGGTATTCCATGATATAAATGTATCACAATTTCTCCATCCTTCTACTGATAGATATTTAAACCATTTCCAAGTTTTCACTCCCATGAAAAAGCTTCAATAAACATTCTTGTGCATGTTTTCTTGCACTCATGTGTTAAAATTTCTCTAGAATGTTGTACTGGAGAGTATGTGTGTCTTCTGTGTTCCTAAAGGATGCTAAAATGTTTTCTAAAGCAGTGGTATCAATTTACCCTCCCACCAGCAGGCATGAGTGTTACCATTGTTCCATGTTCTCACCAACACTTGGCGTTGCCATAATTTTGAATTTTCATGAATGTGAAGGATGTGAAACTGTATCTCATTATTGTTATAATTTGCATTCCACAAATGTTAATGAGGTTGAGCACATTTTCATGTACTTATTATCATTCAAGTTTTCTTTCTTGTGAATTGCCAGTTCATTTACTTGACACATATTTCATTGCATTGATTATTTTTCTTATTGATTTGTAAGTTTTTAAAATATACTTTGGATAGGAACCATTTGGGCTATATACTTTGAAAGTATCTATAATCAGTACATGGTTTGCTTTTTGTAAAAAGACAATATTTTTAGAGCAGTTTTAGGTTCACAGCAAAATTGAGAGGGCAGTACAGAGATTTCCCATATACTTCCTGCCTCTACACGTGTATAGCCTCCCCCATTATTAACAACCCCCACCCCCCAGAGTGGTACACTTGTTACACTTGTTGAGCCTACACTGACACATCATAATCACTCAAAGTCCATCGTTTACCTTCAGGTTCATTCTTGGTGTTGTATATTCTGTGGGTTTGGACAAAAGTATAATAACATATATTCATCATTATAATATCATACAGAGTATTTTCACTGGCCTAAAAATCTCTTGTGTTCCTTCTATTCATTCTCTCCCTCATGCTAATCTTGGCCAACTATTGATCTTTTTACTGCCTCCATAGTTTTTCCTTTTCCAGAGTGTCATATAACTGAAATCATCCAGTATGTTGCCTTTTCAGATTGGCTTCTATCACTCAGTAATATGCACTTAAGGTTTTTCCATGTATTTTCATGGCTCATTAGCTCATTTTTTTTTAGTTCTGGATAATATTCCATTCTCTGGATATGTCACAGTTTATTTATCCATTCACCTACTGAAGGACATTTTGGTTGCTTCCAAGCTTTGACAATTATGAATAAAGCTGTTATAAACATCCATGTGCATGTTTTGTGTGGACATCAATTTTCAGACTCTTTGAGTAAATACCAAGGTGTGTGATTGCTGGATCATGTGCTAAGAGTATGTTTAGTTTGGTAAGAAATCGCCGAACTGTCTTCCAAAGTGACTGTAACATTTAAAATTCCCATCAACAAATTCCTGCTGCTCTACAGCCTCATCAGCATTTGGTGTTGTCAGTGTTCTGGATTTGGCCATTCCAATAGATGTGTAGTGGTATCTCGTTGTTTTCATTTGCATTTCCCTGATGTCATATTATGTGGAACATCTTTTCTTATGTTTAGTTGCCGTTTGTATATCTTCTTTGGTGAGGTGTTTGTTAAGGTCTTTGGCTCATTTTAAAATCAGGTTATTTGTTCTCTTATTGTTGTTTTAAGAGTTCTTTGTATATTTTGGATAACAGTCCTTTATCAGAAGTGTCTTCTGCAAATATTTTCTCCCAGTGTGTGGCTTGTCTTTGCATTCTCTTGACATTGTTTATTTGTGGAGCAGAAGTTTTAAATTTTAATGAAGTCCAACTTATCAGTTATTTCTTTCACAAATCATGTCTTTGATCTTGTGACTAAAAAGGCATTGCCATACCCAAGGTTGTCTAGGTTTTCCCCTATGTTATCTTCAAGGAGTTTTATAGTTTTGTGTTTACATTTAGTTCTGCAATACATTTTGAGTTAATTTTTGAGAAGGGTATTTATGTCAGTTAAATTTGAATTTCGCGTAACAATGAGTAATTTTTTAGTGTAAGCCTGTCACAAATATTGCATGGAACATATACTTAAAATTGTTTGTTGCTTGCTGTTTATCTGAAAATCAAATTTAACGGGATATCCTGCAATTTATCTGGCAATGCCAGTTTGAAAGCAGAAGGGAGAAGGTCATGGAGTACACACTGGTTCTGAAAACTTCCACTTGGAGGTAATGTATATTATTCCCAAATACATTTCAATGACCAAAGAAGTCAAATGACCAAGCCTAATGTCAATAATTCAGAGAGGTATTATTATTTTAAGGGAGGGCAACCTCACAAGAAGCAAAAACTAC
This sequence comes from Balaenoptera borealis, assembly GCF_965194805.1. Lineage (NCBI taxonomy): Eukaryota > Metazoa > Chordata > Mammalia > Artiodactyla > Balaenopteridae > Balaenoptera > Balaenoptera borealis. The sequence continues at coordinate 24,824,172 of NC_138868.1, read as the reverse complement.
GTTGAATAGAATTACAACTTGCCATATATACACAACTGTAAATTTTTTCTAACAAAGTCCAAAGTTAATCAGTGCATTATATATGTGCCTACTTTTTCATACACAAGGCTCAGAACTTAGCACATCTTAAATTAATCCACTGTATATTCCTCATCTTGTCTGTGTTGTCTGAAGTTTTATTTTTACCTTCTAAAATAAACAAGATACAATTTTAAAATAAATGTTATTAGTTATTAAATTTATTGGCATAGCTTATATAGTTTTGTCAACGCTCTCACATCCTTTTTTTTTTTTTTTCCCGCTGTGTTGGGTCTTCGTTTCTGTGCGAGGGCTTTCTCTAGTTGTGGCAAGCGGGGGCCAGTCTTCATCGCGGTGCGCGGGCCTCTCACTATCGCGGCCTCTCTTGTTGCAGAGCACAGGCTCCAGACGCGCAGGCTCAGTAATTGTGGCTCACGGGCCCAGTTGCTCTGCGGCATGTGGGATCTTCCCAGACCAGGGCTCGAACCCGTGTACCCTGCATTGGCAGGCAGACTCTCAACCACTGCGCCACCAGGGAAGCCCCCAGGGCCACTCTTTATCGCGGTGCGCGGGCCTCTCACCGTCGCGGCCTCTCTTGTTGCGGAGCACAGGCTCCAGACGCGCAGGCTCAGTAGCTGTGGCTCACGGGCCCAGCTGCTCCGCGGCATGTGGGATCTTCCCAGACCAGGGCTCGAACCCGTGTCCCCGGCATTGGCAAGCAGATTCTCAACCACTGAGCTACCAGGGAAGCCCCCTCTCACATCTTCTTTATATGTGTTTGCTTTTCGTCTTAGTGAGACATATCCTTTAATAGTTCTTGGAGTCTGTGAGGTAGTTTCTTTTGGTACTTTTACGTCTAAAAATGCCTTAATTTTGCTTTCACTCTTAAATAATCGCTTAACTATTTATAAAATTTTAAAGTAACAGGTATTCTTCCTCATTAGTTTGAAGAGATTACCCTATTGTTTCTGGAAATCAATATTGCTAGTGAGAGTATTGCTGTAGACTGTTGTTTTTTTTTCAGTAGCTTCTAATATTTTTAGTTACCTTTAATGTTATGAAATTTTACCACATTTTGCCTGAGTAGATTTATCTTTATTTATCCTGCTTGATGTTCAAATTTCAAATGTGAAGATTTAGTTTCTTCTCCAATTATAGAAAATTCTTAGCTTTTATTTTTTTCAAATACGGCTTCTCTATCATTACCTCTTTCTCTCTCCTTCTGGAATTCCTGTTAGATGATCTTTGGAGGCTTGGCAATCCATCTTTCATGTCTCTTAGCTGCTCTCTTAATTTTTCAAATCTTTGTCTCTCTGTGCTCTGTTTTGGATGAGTTCCCCAGCACATTATAATGTACTAGTACTCTCTTTGTGTTAATTTAGAGCTGATTCTATCTTTTGTATTTCTTTCCTTTATGACTGTATTTTTTATATTCAATATTTCTAGCTACAGTTGATCCTGAACAACTCAGGTGTTAGGAGTGCCGATCCCCTGCACAGTAGAAAATCCACTTTAACTTTACAGTTGACTCTCCCGTATCCTGATTCAACCAACCGTGAATCATGCAGTATTGTGGTACATATTTATTGAAAAAAACCTGAGCATAAGTGGACCCGTGTTCAAACCCATGTTGTTCAAGGGTCAACCTTGCTCCTTTTTCATCCTTTTACATTTCTTGTTTCATTTCTTTTATTTGTTGTATAATTTTTTACTCTTCCTTGGAAGTTATCTTTTTATTTAATTATTTGAGGATCTTAAGACATTTGAAAGTCTTTGTCAGATTACTGCATAATGTTAATTTCACTCGGAGTAAATCTGTGTCTTGATTCTTGATTTTGTTTGCTGTTTTAGCATTTGATTTCTTTTTGGTGGTGGAATTTTAGTATGAAGTCTCATTTTGTGTGAGTACTTTATTTTCATTTGTTCCCCAATACCCCAACCTCTGTGTTCACACTGTTTTGTGGTTTTGTGATTGCTTCCACCTGGCTCTCCTGAGCCTCTCCATTCAGAGTCAAGTTCTATGTGGCATTTTGAAGCTCTTGCCCCTACCGCAATTCAGGATCTCACAGATAGAATCATCTATTCTAGCAGATGCTGGGGTGCTCCACCCAGCTGTTCTGGGTATTGATGCTAACGGATAACACTTGCATCCTTCTCTGGCTGATTGCCTTAACTAACAGGAGCTCCATTTCTGAATGATTCACAGCTTCACTTTGGGAGTTGGCATGTGGCCATTGACTGATTGAAGCAGGAGTATAAGAGTTTATCTCTCTTCCTTCTGGGCAGGACAACCTTTGTGATACTATTTACACTCTAGAGCTCCATGTGGGATCAGACTGAGACTAGGTGTTCTCTGAATGATAATCTGTGCCTCTCTTCTTTTACACTATTGTGCTTTCCTCATGTCATTATAGGTTTCTCCTGAGAGAACTCTCTCAGTAAGTCAATCAACCCATCTAAGACTTTGCTTCTGGGGACCCCAACCCAAGATAACCCCAAGGTGGCTTGGTTTACCTCCAGATCACAAGTTTATGTCTGTTTTATTCCTGGGCCCACAGCTGGCTTAAACCATTGCCTCAAATGCTTACCAGGAATTTTCTTCAGCCTCTTTTCATGGAGAGAGAAGTTTCTAGTCAGGCAATGATGCTGACTGATTTATTTTATATTTGTGATTTTTTAAATATTTATATTGACATTTATATTAAATGTCAATCCTATCTTACATGAAACTTTTTTACTCTCCTTACCTCCCAGGAGCAGACTCTCAGCTGTTACCATGTGCTTCAGGACCCAGAGCCCAGTATATCTTTGACCTTAACCACACTCATAACTACATTTGTTGTGTTTCCAGTACATCTTGCTGTTGAGCTCAGCGAAGTCTTTCCAACTGTTACCTTTACATAAAGTCATTGTTCTGGTTTGGGATCAGATGGTTCCATCAAACTTATGGGAGTCACTGAGATCCTTTTTTATTTGTACACATTTATATATTTTCCCTTTAAAGAGATACTCTTTGTGACCTGATATTTCCCCACAATTTTTATTACAAATGTATTTCTATGTCAATAGATGCATTTTCTGCAACATCATTTTTTTTTTCTGGAATAAATTGCATATAGTCATAACATACTATCCTCTTTATATATTGCTGAATTTAATCTGCTAGAATTTTGTTGAGGATTCTTGCATCTGTATTCACAAGAAATATTCATCTGTTACTTTTGCTTTCTTTTCCTTTTTGAAATATCTGTTTTTGGAATCGGGGTAATGCTGGCCTCATAAAATGAATTGAGAAGTAGTTTCTCCTCATCTGTTTTCTCAAAGAGTGTTTATGGTTGATATAATTTCTTACTTAAATGTTAAAATATATCATTGAAACCATCTGGGCCTGGATCTTTTCTGTGGGTACAATTTTAAATTATAAATTAAATTTCTTTGATAGATAAAGGACTATAAAGATTTTAAAATTTCTTCTTGAGGTATTTTTGGTAATTTTTAATTTGTTTTAAAATTTATCATTATAAGTTGGTTATTATATGAATTTGTTATAATTTTAATGTCTGTAGGACTTGCAGTGATGCCCATCTTGCATTCCTGATATTGATAATCTGAACCTTTTCTCTTTTGCCTTGATCAGTTCAGATTTGTCAAATTTATTAATCTTTTCAAAGACTCAGATTTTGCTTTAGTGATTTTCTCTATTGTTTATCATTTTTCTATTTCATTGATTTCTGTCTTATCTTTATTATTTCCTTCTTTCATGTTATTTTGGGTTTAATTTATTCTTATTCTCTAGCTTCTTAATGTGAAAGCTTAGATAAATAGTTTTGGACCTTTCTCCTTTTTATATAAGCATTTAATAAACTTCATTTTAAGCATTACTTTAACTGTATCCTACAAGTCTTAATACAGTGTGTTGTCATTCTTACTCAGTTAAATATTGTCTAATTCCTTTATGATATCTTATTTGACCCATGAATTATTTAGAAATATATTTTTAAATTTCCAAATGTTTTACTTATAAACTTGGCGTTATCCATATATTTTTGTTATGATTTCCAATTTAATTCCCTTTTGTTCAAAAAACAACCTCTGTATGATTTCAATGCTTTTAAATAACTGAGGCAGATTTCTGTCCAGGAATATGGTCTATCTTAGTGAATGTTTCATGAACAATAGAACAGAAAGTATATACTGCTTTTGTTTTGGGTAGTGTTCTGTAAATGTCAATTAGGTCAGTCTTGCTTGATAGCATTATTTAGGTCTTCTGTATCTTTACAGGTTTATCTAATTCTACTTTCACTGAGAATATGCTAGTGCGTCCAGCCATAACTGTGGATTTGTCTATTTCTTTTTAAAAAAAATTTATTCCAAATGCCAGTGTTGTGTCCTACATTTGAAACTCTATTATTGGGTGCATACTCCAAAATTAGGATTGTTATATCCTTCTGATTAATTGATCCCTTTTATAAAATAATCCCTATTTTTGCCTGGTAATATTCCTTATTGTAAGTTCTCTTTCATTTGATAAAAATATAGCCATTCCAGATATCTTTTGCTTAGTGTTTTGTGATATACCTTTTTCTGTCCTTTTACTTTTAATTTACCTGTGTCTTTTTATTTAAACTAGGTTTCTTTAGACATTATATAGTTGTGTCTTACCTTCTTATCTATTTTGAAAGTCTCTGCCTTTTAAGGCAAGTGGTTACACAAGTTACATTTAATGTCGTTATCAATTTGATATGTTTAAGTCTATTATCTTGTGATTTATTTTATATTTATACCATGTCTTCTTTGTTCTTTTTTATCTTTTTTCTCTTGTCTTGCTTTATTTTGGGTTAAATGAATTTTTTTTAGGATTTAACTTTATCATTAATATTGTCTTACTATTTATACCTCTTTGTTTTATTTTTATTTTCCAGTTCTCTTCATTCCTTAATATAGCTCCAAGTTTTCTTCTAGTTTCAATGTCCTTCTACCTGATGAACTTCCTGCATCAATTCTTATAGGACAGATGTGATGGCAATACATTTTCTCAGCTTTGGTTTGCATAGAGATGATATTGAAATTCATAAAACTGGATGAGATCATGTGAGGTGTGAATGTAAATGTAGAAGATATTTAAGATATACTGGTCATGGCTTTATTACCTTGAAGTGTTGGAAGCTGCCTTCCTCTTTGTTACCACGGTTTAGTACCTGGACCACAGTCACTTTCCATGGTACTGTCTTTAGATGCAAGTAAGAGGGGGTCCTGACCCAGGCCCCACCCTTTAGAAGACTCCACTCTGGCCTTTCTCCGGCTAGGACACCTGGTCCATGGGACCAAAGGAAGGAGCTCACCTGAAGCCCATATCCTTCCTTCACGACCATGCTTCTAGACCCAATAATTCCCTGTTTGAATGGCCTTGAACTTGCTTCTGGGGCTTGCCTAGGTTTCTTCCTCAGGATGGACTGTCCCTGGGGATGAACTGTGCCTCTGGGAGAGTTAGCCAATGGGCACCACTTTGTGAGGGGTATGGTGCAGCTTGGATGTGTGGCTAGGATTTCTACATATATATGTATGTAAGACACTCTTGGTACAGGATGAAGTCAAGGGCGGGAAGAGAAGGAGGAGATTTCCTGGAAAATGGCAGGGACTGTTTTCTCCTGAGCAACATGTTGCAAAGTGCTGGAGAAGTCCAAACTGGAACCCAGTCTTCTGTGTTGTTCTCGGGGTTTATTTGTCAAGGTAGGAGGATAGAACATATTTTAGTTAACTGTGTAGAATGTAATTTACAAATTTTAAATATTTAAAAATATGGTATGTGGGTCTTCATTATAACTCTTGTCTTGAGTTCACCTGAGTGTCCTCCCCCTCAAGATAACTTGTCCTCCAACCCAGCATGGTTTGGGGCAGATAACACTTGGAATCCATTCCTTGTGGAAGGAGCAGGGAAGAGGTTAACCATTCCACACTGACTCCTGCCTGCAGAGCTGGATAGTTGGTGTTATCCAACATGGCCCTATCAAGTTATATAGTTCAGGGCTTTTTATTTCATGCCAGATCAGTGGGTTAATAGTGCTAAGGAAGCTTGAAAAGGTCCTGGTCTTGGCTACCTGTCCAAAACCCTGTGAACTTGTGGTTTGGCATGGTTGATTTTTCGAAAACTCTTCTCTTGGTAAACCAGTTTGAAGTTCTTTTCTGACGTTATTGTGGTTTCTCATCTGGCACAATCTGGCTGTAACCTTGCCACAGAAGTAAACTGTGGCCAAATTGAGATTTTACAAAGCACAAACCTACCAAGCTGAATAAAACATATTGCTTGCCCTCATGTAGTTTGCATACATAGACAACTGAATTATAAGATAAACACCATAATTAGAGATACCAAGTGGGAACAAAGAGCAATAAAATCATTTCCAGACCAAGGGAGACTGCATGGACAAAACCTTTGGGAAAGGAGTGGGATCCTGATATGTTGATAGACAGAGGAGGAGGGGGATAAGTGAGTGATCAGGACAGATCAGACAGAGGGAACAAATTGAGCCCAGGTATCATTGTGGAGCTGTTCAGGGAACAATGATTGGTCCTTTGCTGTTGAAAAGTGAATGAGAGGAAGGAGTGGGTACATTCACAAGGCTCTTTCTTGTTTCAGAGCCTTCCTATGAGCTATTCCATTTACCTGGGATGCTCTTCCCACATGCACATCACAACATTTTGCTGAGTATCTTGTAGGGCTTCTATCTCTCCTTCGTAACACTCATCACAATGTAATTAAGTAATTATGTAATTACTTGTTAATGTTTGCTCCCATTTGCTAACATACTCCACGAAGACAGAGATAATGGAGATATTCCCACTACTGTGCATGGAGTTTTGCACATAATAGGCACTCAAAAAATATTTGGATAATGAATAAATGTATGAATGAATGAGTTAATAGAGAACTGATACATTAATTAATAATGTATTAACTGAATAATAAGGCTGGAAGCATGAGTTGCAGTTACATTGTGGAGGTACCTGAATGACATGCTAATGAGTTTGGACTTCATTTGGTAAATAATTATGTTTTATTTATTTCTTTATTCAAACTCAAATATCCATTTAAGTGTTTATTTTGTGTCTGGCACTGTGTTAAATACTGAACATAAAATGATAATTAAAACACTCTGCCAGGATCTTGCAGAACAGTGGAGGAAGCAGATAAGCAAATCTCTATAATAAAAGATGTGGGAGATCTTTAGAGGAGGTATGTTCCAAGTATTTGAGAACACAGACAATGGACTCGTTTATTCTGCTTTTGGAGGGGGAGAGAGTGGGACAGTGAATGTTCCCCAGAAGAGATGACATCTCAGTGAGAAATTTAAGGATAAGCAAGGGCTTTCCAGGTGGGAAGGAAGGGGGAGAATGTTATGGGAATTTCTGTTTCCAGCAACAAAGAGGACTGGGTAGTGTAAAATCCTTCTAAAAAAAAAAAGAAAGAAAGAAAAGAAAAGGGATGAGGGGAAAAATTAGAAATACTGGATAAAAGATAAAGTAAAAATCTTTTAAGCAACCTAGCTGATTTTGCAAGAAAAGAACCCCTCAGAGGCTAAATCCAAAATTGGAATACAATCCCAGAGAGAGGATTAAGCACTAAATCTGGCAGCTTCTCCAACAATTTATAAGCTAAAGTGTTTTGTTTTGTTTTGTTTGTTTTTGACAGCTACACTTGTAACAAATGAAGACAAGGACAGGACTTGAGAATGCTCAAGGTAGGAGTCAGAACAGAGATTCCTATATAAAATTAGGACCCCAAGAGGGCTGCTCCCTCAGAGAAACAATGTCTAGGAAAACAAGATCCACCTAATAAACAGGTTGGCAAGGAAGGAGGTGTGTTTCAGCTTTGGCTCCGAGTAGAGGGAAAAGTTGCTTCCTCCAAGAGTTCCTATCCATAAGTAAGTCCTCATATGAACTTGGATTCAAATTCATACTACCTGTGTGGTATAAAACACTTCAAACCAAATATCAAAAGTAGTTGCTGAGTTAGTTCTCTCAGGTAACCGGCAGGAGCAAATACTAATCTTCTCTGGTGGATTGCCATTTAACCCAACCACAAAGAATGCCCATAGGTAATGTCTTATTAGCACGTAAATAAAACTTCCAGTATACATGAGAAAATAAGCCACAATGAATGAGAAATAGACCCATAAAGAATGAAGATACTTGACTCGTACCAAATAAATATTAAAAACATGATGACTGGTACAGATGAACTTATTTGCAAAGCAGAAATAGAGTCACAGATATAGAAAACAAATTTATGGTTACCAAGACAAGAGTGCCCACCATCACCACTTCTACGAACCTTTTACTGGAGGCTCTTACAAGCACAGTAGTTCAGGAAAAACAAATAAAAAATATAAGTACTGAAAGACAGAAACACAAATATTATTATTAGTCAATGATGTGATTGTCTAGCAGAAAACCCAAAAGCATTTACTAATAAATTATTAAAATTAATGAGAACATTCAAAAACATTGCTGTATTTAAGTACTTAAAAAATTTAAAGATAATATAGAAATAATATTATATAATTTCAGAGTAGCAGAGAATTTCTTCAGTAAGACACAAAAAGCAAAACCCTTTATAATTGATTAATTCCATATATTAAAAATAAAATACGTTCACTGAAAGGCACTATAAAGTGAAAGTCCAGCCACAAAGCAAGAAAAAATATATGCTATACATATAATCCACAAAGAATTCGTATCCAGAATATCTCATATATAAAGAACTTCCACGAATCAAGAAAAAAGATGATCCAACAGAAGTCAGAAGCTATGAATAGGTGTTTCACTGAAGAGGCAACACGAATGGCCAATACCCATGAAAAGGTGCTCAATCTTATCAGTCATCAGGAGAATACAGATTAAAACCACAGTGAGATACTATTTCACACTACTAGACTGGAAAAAAGTTAAAACTTTCACAATGCTAAGTTTTGACTAAAAAGTAGAGTAAGCAATATTTCTCTCATTTTTCTCATACTCTCTCAGGGTAGCTGTCTCAGTTGGTACTTTACCTAGTAAAGATGAAAATGTCCTTCACTAGAGGAAACAGAAATTCTGCTTCTAGCTGTATAACAGAGAAACCCTTGCTCATAGGCCCCGCTAAAACATGAATACAAGTATTTATGAGTAAAGGTGGATTCTAAGGGTTTAGTTTTCATATGAATGGGAATTTGAGAATAGCTAGTTTTTAAAAAAAAAAAAAGGGAAAAAGATACCACTTGATAGCTTTTGTGTATTGAGGACAATGCCTCTTAATATAGGCTTTAAAGACTGGCAGGCACCTAAATGACCTTCGGCAAGCTGTTTATACTCTGTAAGCCTTGGTCTTTGCCTCTATAGACTGAGGATATGAGACTTGTCTTAAAGATTGTTGTGAGAATTAGATATAAACATGCAAAACACCCAGCGCATAGTAATGTTCCATGGATGTCAACTATTATTATTCCTCCATTGAACAGATTGGACATGACCTACTAAGAAGGGAAAGGAGAAGAAAGGAGCCAGCTACTTACTGAGCATCCCCAACAACTCAGTCACTCTCTAAGAGAAGGAAAGATAAAATCTTTAGAGCTGGGCAAATTGAAATTAGAAAAGAGTATTCCCTCCAGTGTAAAATGTGAAGTGCAGGTATGAGGGAAAAGCACAGTCTTAGAGACTCAGAACCCGCATCTGAGTCCTGCCTCCACCACATGTTGGATCTGTACCTTTGGGTATGTCATTTAAGCTTCTAGGTCTCAGTTTATTATATGTAAAAAGGAAATAATAATGCACCAGGTGGCTGTGAGGATTAGGAGATAGAATATGCACAAAAACTCCAATCTAAAGGGTTATACAAAAGTCTTAATAGCGTTAGTAATAATATGTTTCTATTTTTCACTCTTTACAGAATTCCCCTCTCTGCACATTTTGGACACCCAACATTCTATTGCAGTTCTAAGGCTGCTGTTTCCTTGAGCTCTTCTTATTCACTAAAAGTTACCCACCCCAAGTCCCATATGTCAGGGTCATGGTGAAGAGCTGACTGATCTGATGAACCAATTTGTATTCATCTATCAGTAGATAATCATGGATTCTTCCACTTCTCTCCCATCTTGTTGTCATGTTGGCTATTAAGTAGACATTTTAAAGATAGACCTTCAGAAGGGAGAATCCTTTAATGAAAATACTGACAAGTGCTCAAAATTTTAAGTGCTCAAGGCAGACAGTTGGGTGAGATTTACTGGATCAAGTGAGGCTTCTTCACACGACACCCCCGAGACGTCTTCTTCCCCATTCATTCATTGTGTCAAACAATGACTTCTTGATCCCCAAGTAAAGTTTGAAAAAGCTTCTGGGAGAAATATAATAGATACAGTTTCAGACCTTGATACTGAAGATGAGTTATAGAGATGGTATCCTACTAGCACTTTATGCTGCAGGAAGAACTTTCATATCTGTTGTGTCATTCGGTTTTTACATCAATCCTTGGAGAAGGAAAGTGAGATAGGGTTTGCTACCCCATTTTGTAGATGAAGAAAATGAGGCTCAGAAGTTTAAAGAAATAATTTGCACAAGGTCACACACCTCTTTATTGGCTGAGTTTAACCACACCTTTCTTGGGCTCAACCTCCCTACCTGGTCTCTGGAGCACTTGGTCACACCTACCACCTGGGCCATCGAAAAAAGGATGGTAGGTGTGAGTCACTACAAACCAGTTCCTCTTGCTAGTGCTTGGTATTCCCAATTCCTTGGTATTTCCAAGCTAATTGCCAGGGAAGATCATGGTGAAAAGACCAACAGCCAAGCCGGAAGCCCAGAAAACCCATTGCAGACTGTTGGTCCTCACACATCCTAATACATACCAACATGGCACCACAGGCTGGTTACTCTAGATGCAGAAAGACCAGTTTTCCAGCACAGGCTGAGAGCAAGTGGTGAGAGCTACACCTGTATCCCTTTCACCTTCCCCATCCCATAGCCCTCTCAAAGTTTTTCCCGTGGAGAGCAACAGGTGGTTGCCCCTTCCACCAGCAACTTTTGAAATAATAATTAGCCAGTCCTCCTAATGACTTAATAATCATGCCTTGCATGTCAAAGAACCTGGTGTTTTCAGGCCTCTTCACAGTCATTAATTAATTCTTCACTCAGCCGCTTGCAGCTATAGGTCACCTCAAACGCCTTCAGGGTGTGGCTGAGTCACGAAGCCAGGCCAGGTCACCCAGCAGTGTCTGCAGCTCAATCAACCCACCAGCTAGTGGAAATCAAGGGTACAAAGTCAGCTCTCCCGTCACACCTTCCTCCCCAGGGTCCAATGCTCTCCTACCACCTACCTCCCCATTCCAGTTATCTTGGTAAAGCCTCTCATCCAAACTTATGTGTCCTGGTTTCCTGAGGGCCATGTTAAATAATGAGGTCATCCAATTCAATAATTTACACGAATGCATTACTGGTTAATAAGCCTTACTTTATTCCCCCACAGGTATGTGCATCTTAACAGATGGTCTTCTGGAGCTCCAAAGCTTTCATCCACAGGGATGAAATTCTAATGGTAGAATTCCAGGCACTTGTCACCATCAGTAGACAAGCCACTTTAGCAATGGGGCTTTTTGGGCAGAAGTTCCTCACACAACCCTGCAGGCCATGTGCACTTGAGGATCATGCTGGTGCGGCCTCAAGCCCCTTGTCTTGCTTGGACTTGGTCTTGGTCTATGAGAGGAGAACACACTTGGATGCGGGTGCAACACTTTAATTAAGAGCTGGAAACCAGTTCTCCCTTAATTAATTCCACCTGAATCTACAGCCCTCAGACAGCCAAGCCATGTGCCAAGCCAGCATTTACCCTGGTGAGATCTGGCCGGCCCCAGATTTCAGGATACTCAGACACGTGACTCACAGGGGCTCAGTGTGTGCATTTGTGTGTGTGTGCGCATGCACACTCACACACGTGCATGTACCTGTGTGTGAGGCAGAGCAGCAAAGGTGACCACCTGCCCAAGCCAGTCTAGCCGGGAGGCCTATGGAAACCAAGTGAATGAAGTCCAATAAAGTGCAGATGGATGACAATGATAGTTGAACTTCATTTAAGTTGGTTCTCAATTATGTGTTCTAATGAGGGGCTCAGGAAGCACAAGAGTGCAGTCGCTAATCCCAAAGCATTTACAAGGAGTTTAGGAGGAAACGACCAGTTGCTGGAAGATGTCTTATTTGTGCTCAAGCTATTATTATTAAAAAGGAATTGACCGTAATTGGAAATCAAGAGAACCAGGCAAAAACTGGAGGTGACTACAGTTTGGAAAAGCCATCTTGAATAGTTGTGGTTTTCTTGCAAATCCTTCTCCGAACAGAAGATTTGGAGCAATTAATCTGGGTGGAAACAGTTGGCTACAAATCAGTTCGGCTGATGCACTGAGAAGATTCTGAAGCAAACTGTCTTATCCTAGGCTAAAAAGTCTCCTGTGGAATATTTGCTTTCTCTTCTTGCTCATCTTTTGGGGAAGCACTGAGACTGGGTTTTGAATCAAATAAATTTGAGTTTTTATAAATTCACCCCTTACAAGTTACCAAGGTTGATTACATGACAATTCTCTGAACTCCATTTATTTATTTATTTATTTATTTATTTATTTATTTATTTATTTATTTATTTATTTATTTATTTATGGCTGTGTTGGGTCTTCGTTTCTGTGTGAGGGCTTTCTCTAGTTGCGGCAAGCGGGGGCCACTCTTCATCGCGGTGCGCTGGCCTCTCACTATTGCGGCCTCTCTTGTTGCGGAGCACAGGCTCCAGACATGCAGGCTCAGTAGTTGTGGCACACGGGCTTAGTTGCTCCGCAGCATGTGGGATCTTCCCAGACCAGGGCTCGAACCCGTGTCCTCTGCATTGGCAGGCAGATTCTCAACCACTGCACCACCAGGGAAGCCCCCATTTTTTCATCTGTAATAATTTGGCAGAGTTTCTGTAATGACTAAGCAAGACAACAATAACTATGATTCTTGTTTATGATAATTGTTAACATGTATTGACTCTGTTTACATTTATAATACCAGTTTACAAATATCGTGTGAGATACAGAGCAGGAAACTAGGGTTCAGGGAGGTGACATACAGGTGCCTAATAAATAGTCATGTTCTCAAGATGGCATATGCAAAGTCGTTCCATTTTTGTTAAATTGAAAAGTATTTGTGTGGACATAAAAGGGAAAGGATGTTGTAAAATATTAATTGCGGTTTATCTAGGAGGTAGGTCAGTACACAAATCTTTGTTTTTCTTATTTAGTAATCTGTATCTTCTGAAATGTTTGCTTATTACCTTGTTAGGATGAACGAAGTCATGGTTGGGGTGGAGGGTGTGGGTGGTGAGGATTAAAGGCATCGCTCCCACCTGCCGTCTGCCTCATCTGGGGCGGTTAGGGCTTGAAATCCTGGTCTGTTCACTTAGCAGGACTTATATGAGCTCTATAGCCCTGCAGAGAAAATTCAGAATTGGGCACTTACTGTTAATTCTATGACATGTGTTTTCCCTCTTTTATTCGCTTTTTAGCTTAGAATTACAAAGCATATCAAAATCAGTAATTCTGCAAAGCATATTTACTTTCTTTATGTACATTTACACATATGTATTCCTATTTATGTCCTTCCTCACTTCTCTGAAGATGGGTTCTGAACATTTGACTGCAATTCAATTATCTGTGACATACACGTCTGTGTTTAAGGCCCAGAATTTGTAGCCTGAGAAAGGAAGATCCGGACACACCAAGTTTGCTGCCTTGGATCATAGAAGAATGTGTTGGTAAAAGCATCTGGGGATTGAAGAGGCACCCTGCCCCCTTTGAGGACATGGGGACATGATTTTGTTTGGGGACTTGTCTTGGTACCGTCCCTTTGTCCATCATGGTTAACCACAGTGCCAGGGCAAGTTCAGGGTGGACAGAGGGAGAGCTTTTGTAGACGAAAGCAGGTGTCAAGGTACAATAAGGGCATCTGGTGTGTGGGAAACTCATCCCCGCAATCCATGGGGTTGGCACTGGAGATAGGAGAGGAGGCTGGGCAGAATTCTCCCACAGCCCACTTGTCTGGTTCTCCCAGACTCTGTCCCCTCAGTGCAGGTGACCCAACCACAGCCCAGGAAGGGCATGGCTGGTAATACTAACAACGGCACCCATCATTAAATTTTAAACAGTTTAAATGTTATCATAATTAAGGCTCCAAACAACCCTATAAAATAGGCACCATTGTTAGCAGCTTCGTTTCACAGTTCAGGAGTTGTGCAAGGTTCACAGAGGTTAAGTCACTTGCTCATCAGCACACAGTGGCAGAGCTGAGTCTCAAACCCAGGTGTGTCTGAAGTCACAGCCCCTATGCACTTGTCTCCGGCGACTCAGCCTGTCAAGCCTGCCTCACCTTCCTGCCCTGCATCGTGTCTCCCACGGCTCCTCTCCCCTACGGCAGGCACCCACTTTCGGTTCCCTGAGCACAGAAGGCACGGACTCCCTGTGCTCTTTATGTGTGCTCGACCCTCAGCCTGGAATCCTCACCACTGCCTGTTTGAGTTAACTTCTTTGGGCCCAGTTTAAGTCTTCCCTTGTCTTTCTGTTTGGAATGAATCTTTCCCTCCTTGGCTCAATCACAATGAAAATTATATATAATTAAATATATATACAAGTATATATAGCATACACATGCATATATATATATACAATGTATATTTATGTACATATAGTTTTTAAAACTCCCTGTGGGAATGGATGGTCCCCCAAAAATATCCATTCCCTGGAACCTGGGAATAAGTTACCTTACATGGCAAAAGGGACTTTGCAGATCTGGTTAAGATTAATGACTCTGAGATGGGGAGATTGTCCTGAGTTATCTGGGTGGTCTCCATCTGATCATTGTGACTTTAAAAGTAGAGGAGAAAGTCAGGAAAGTAGATCAGAGAGATGTGAAATGAGAAGAACTTTGAAGTTGGAGGAAGGGGGTTATGAGCCAAGGAACGTTGTAACCTCTAGAAACTGGGAAGAGTCCTCAACTGACAGCCAACAAAAGATGGGACTGCAGTCCTACAACCCCAAGAAACTGAATTCTGCCAACAAACTGATTAAGCAGGAAATGAAGAGCCTCCAGAAAGGAATGCATCCTGCCAACACCTTGGTTTTAGTTTAGCAAGACCTGTAGTAGAACTCTGACCTACAGAACTGTAAACTAATACACTGTGTTATTTTATGCTGCTAAATGTGTTGTTATTTGTTATAGCACCCATGGAAAATGAATACACTTTCATAGGGTGTTATAATTTTATTAGAGCATTTGTGTCACCATTCCCACTGTAATTGCTTAAGCATGTATATTTTCTCTCATTAACCTTTTATTTAAATGGGCTAAGTCTTCGACTCATTTTTATATTTTTTCCAGAGCCTGAATTCTATTGCATTGCATTGTCATCTGTGTTACCTGAGTGACCACAATGTGCCCAGCCTCATCCCAGGTGCAGAGACAGCTGAGTACTTCACCGATATCTGGACTCCAGCTCCTTTCAGACACACCGGAAGATTGCACCTCTCTTCCCACTTGAAGTTCAGTGTGGCCATGTGACTTGCTTTGGCCAAGAGCTACGAGCAAACACTTTGTCTCTCTCTCTTTTCCCTTCCATATGCTACCTGATGATGTTCGAGGTGGCAGTGGTCTGGCAGCTTGCATCCCTTAGTGACTTTGATGTGTGGAGCCTACCGGACCCACAATGGACATGTAACACAAAGGAGAAATAACCTCACTGTTTAAGCATCTGAGATTTTGAGGTGGTTACCACTGCATAATTTAGCATCCTAATGGGGAAAGTCAGTTTCTGCCTTTCAGATTCTTCCAATCTGAGGGAAGGGAAATAAAATATATGCACAAATAACTACTATACAGAATAGTCATGGTGGGATTAACTGTATGTGTTAGTAGTTTAGCGTGTGTTCTTCCAGACTTTACACATACATTCACGCACAGAACACCCACAAATATGTAAGTCTACAAAGGAAATGCTTGTTTTATGAGAGTGTGTCCCAACCGTATCTGCTGCCTGGACTGTCTACACATTATTTTGTAATTTGCCTCACTGGGATTTGTGGGAAAGGTCACTTCGCTCTCATAACAACTTAGAAGGTGGGCATTGTCCCTTTTTAACAGATTAAGAAACAGCCTGAGAGGTTAAGCCAACTTTTCCAGGTCACTCAACTGGCAAGCGATGGAACTGAAACTTGAACCCAGGTCTCTCTGGCTCCAAAGTCACTGAATAGCACAATACGTTCCCTCCCTTCACAAAGCAGGACACACAAAATGCCTTATACGTAGGAGACGGCACTTGCTGAGTGACAAACCAGAACGACGACTGCACGTGTTCTAAGTGTTGAGTGAAGAGCTGGCTCTGAGGCCCAGGGCAATGGAGGAAAGGCTTCACAGAGATGGTGGGGCTGGAGCGTGACCTCTGAGGAAGGGCAGGACTTAAGTAGATGAAAGGGAAGGCATTCATTAACCCATTCACGATGCATTCACTTACCCAATGACTATTTATATCTCCTCAGTATCAGGCAGTCCAGGCAGCAGACATGGTGGGGACACAGCCTCAGACATGGGAATGTTCAGGAACAAAAGGCAGCCCTGGTTAACTGGGCTTGAGGACTGAGGTGGAGGAACATGGGTGATAAAGCAGAACAGGTGGGTAAGGAAACAGCCAGAGGATATCTTGGTGCCCTCCACCACCGCTGCCTAAGAATAACCTCAAGCATTGAAAGAATGTTGAATATTGCCATAGGCATTTAGGAACACAACTCCTATTCCAAGATCAATAAGAGATGACGGGGGGGGGGGGGTGGGGGGGTGGGGGGTGGGGGGGGGTGCTTCCCTGGTGGCGCAGTGGTTGAGAATCTGCCTGCTAATGCAGGGGACACGGGTTCGAGCCCTGGTCTGAGAAGATCCCACATGCCGCGGAGCAACTAGGCCCATGAGCCACAACTACTGAGCCTGCGCGTCTGGAGCCTGTGCTCCACAACAAGAGAGGCCGCAATAGTGAGAGGCCCGCGCACCGCGATGAAGAGTGGCCCCCGCTTGCCACAACTAGAGAAAGCCCTAGCACAGAAACGAAGACCCAACATAGCAATCAATCAATCAATAAATCTTTAAAAAAAAAAAAAAAAAAAAAGAGATGATGGGGCAGAGAGTGGAGGGATGTGGAAGATGGGAGAAAAGTTAAGATTTTCCCTAAACATGGTTTCACTAGCCCTGAACTTCAATTTCACTCATCCACGATGGTCTAGTACACTGCTGGGCACTCCGTGGGACCCAAAGGAAGGGAGACACAGCTCCTGACACAGCTAAAAACAATAGGGTCCACCACACGGCAGTATATTGTTGCTGCTAGTATAGGGTCTCCCCACATTCCACCCCTCAGAAAGGCAGAGGGGTGGAAAAGTGGCCCTGTGGATGAGGAGTCCACAGACCTGGTTCAAATCCCAGCTCTGCTGCTTCATGGGAGGCGCCCAGCAAATCACTGAGTTCAGTTTTCTCCTTTGATAAACAGAGATAATAACATCTGACATGCAGAATAGTAAGAATTGGGAAATATTGTATATAGAAAGGCTAGCATGGTGTCTGGTGCATAGTAGGTGATAAACAGCTGGCAGTGATGACCAGTATCTTGTTCTGAGAATGAGCAGTTAGCTTTGGGCAGATAGTGCCATGTTGCAAGGACATGAGCACGGCTGCACCTAAGCTATAAGCTAACTGGAAGGCAAATGAAATGCAGTTCAGGACCGTGGGGTGGCTTCCAGAATCTGTCCTAAGGAAAGGCTTTGTCTACCAGATCAGCGCCTTTGTAAGGGCTTCTGATGGGAGACGACCCCTCTGTGCTTGATACTTAGATGCTTCTTGCAACAGCACAAAGCACGCCCTGATTCACCAACCTTACATGGGTGGCTGGGACTCTTGTGGCCACAGCCAACACTTAATCTCTGAGCTACCTGCAGCCAGGTGTGCTCAAGCCTGTGCTACAGAAACCATAGGCTTCAGGAGTGAAGGGTACAAGGAGGAGGCTGCTGGGAAATTTTGCCTCTGGGGGAGCCTCTTTCAAGATTTATCCTTGGCTTGCTGAAGCCCTTTCTCTCTTCTTTATCCCAGGCTTTCAAAATATCTTTTGGTGTTGCTTTTTTCTTTTTTTATTCCAAAGCAAAGTATTGTGGGAAATGGAGATAAGCAACAAAAAGAAAAAAAAAAAGAGAGAGAGTGGGCTTCCCTGGTGGCGCAGTGGTTGAGAATCTGCCTGCTAATGCAGGGGACACGGGTTCGAGCCCTGGTCTGGGAAGATCCCACATGCCGCGGAGCAACTAGGCCCGTGAGCCACAATTACTGAGCCTGCGCGTCTGGAGCCTGTGCTCTGCAACAAGAGAGGCCGCGATAGTGAGAGGCCCGTGCACCGCGATGAAGAGTGGCCCCCGCTTGCCACAACTAGAGGAAGCCCGCGCACAGAAACGAAGACCCAACACAGCCATAAATAAATAAAATAAATAAATAAAAATTAAAAAAAAAGAGGGGATTCTGGGGATTGTAGAGTATGAAAAAAAAAAAAAGAGAGAGAGAAAGAAAAAAGAAAAAAGCCAACCAACCACTATTCCACCAACCTAGAGATAACCACCCTTAACTCTTGATATTTTCTTTATCAATGTTTTTTTGTATATGTACACATATGTGTACATATACATATACATGTACAAAACAGTATATATTATAAATATCTTTCCACATCAAGGGACACGTTTCTCTTACATAATTTTTAATGGCTAAATGGTATTCCACTGAATGAGGGTACTGCCCCAATTTTTAATCAGGGAGATAGGCTATTTTGATCAGTATTAATTTTATAGCAGTATTTCAGTAAATATTAAGATTCTATCTTTTCTCACATATTTCATTATTATCACAATTTCTAGCAGTAATATTTCATATCATTCATTATTTCCTTGGGATAAATTCTAGAGTCATTTTGCTGGGTCAGAAAGGGAACACATTTTATAACAACTGTAGCCCTTACTTTTGGTTGGATCCCTTTCTTGTAATTTTACTTACTGATAATGAAAAACATCTCTGGGAACCAAAGCAGAAGTGAGTGTTATATCTTAATGTGACTGAGTCCCTAGCACAGGGCTAGCGTTCCATATAGCCACAGGAAAGTGGTATTTCCCTTCTGGCTTCAATAGCAAAATAATAACAACAACAGCTATTATTGTTGTTGTCATTGTTGCTATTGCTACCGTCTTCTGTATGGTCTTCCTGCTCTGAGGTCCCCTCCAGTTGGGCTCATGAGAGAGGAATGGGCCATTTTCTGGAAGCTCCATTGACCTCTCTTGGAGCATAGCACAGAGGTTCTGGTACACTCCTTGTCTGAGCAGGTGAGATAAACTTTTCCTGAGCCCTCAGAGCTCCTCAACTCTAGACAATAGGTCTTCTATACCGTTTGCCCAGTGACACCTGCAAGAGTCTGGTGTTCATTGTTGTGTGCTCCTCTCAGTAGGCTCGTCTATTGCGTTTGGCTTCTGCTGACTACAGTAAGGGAAGCTGACCTAGTTGAGGAGAGTAGCTTGAAAGAATAATCTTAGTGTTGGTATACGGCCTGAGGGCTCCATGTGAACCTGTCAAAATACATACACATGAATTAATCATCCCAGACCAAAACGAGTCCCAGCATTGAGCACAGGACATGGCATACAGTACAGGCACTTTTTCGCAAGTGTTTGCTAAGTGAAAATAGATGAAGGACAGGGTTAATTATCTCTTGCCTTCTCTTGTAATAGATGGCATGTCATGCGCCCAGAGTCAGATATTTATGTCTCCAGGAATCCTTTCACAAGAGAGGCGGAAGATCATGCCTCATATGTGGCACCTATTCTTCTCCAACTCCAGGGCAAAGAGCAAGATACATGGACCTAACAAGTGCCATTAAGTTTATAAAGAAAATTATTGACCTGTCAACTATAAATTGTGTGAGCATATAATCAAAATATGTTCAGATACACATGGTCTCAAAGTCACTTCTCAAGCAGATTTTTTGGGAAGTTAGAGGAGGATGCATTTCACTGAAAATGGGGGAGTAAATCAAGACATGGAACCTGGGATCCAGGCATCCAGTCCAGGGGAGAGGCTCAGGGAATTCTTCGGATGATGATGAAAGAAAGACCATAATACTATCAGCACAGCAGACTGACAATGCAACCAGCCTAGAAGGGAGGAGGACCAAGGGTCTCCAGAAGAGGTGTATTCCCCACAAAAGAAGATCTTTTGACTACACGATGGGTTTGACTTCACTGGGAGAAGTTTTATAGCTCTATGTGAGAATTAGGGAGATGAATTAATGCTAGGTACACAAAACCACAAAGGAAAAATAAGGCCATTGTTAACTATAGGAAGAAATACTTGAGAGAAAACGTAACCTTGGTATATTATGTGGCTCACTTGTGAACAATATTTTTATAGATGTTATCAGGTAAATAGTTAATATTAGATTAACAAAAAAATTGGTGTAGTTATATGTGAATGAATAGCAGAGGTGAAGTGTGTGTGTTGCGGAGGGACAAGGTACAAGGAAAAGAAAAGTGGTGTAAAGACCTGAATCCTTATCCTTCATCACAGAAAGTCAAAATATAAATGTCTAAGATTGAAAAATTAAGAACTAGCAGTATAGGCATGTCCTTTCAAGATAAAGAGGTAAATTCCAAAGAAATGGCTAAAAAGGTTGGAAGTTATTGCCTTTTGGGAGAACAACACAAGGGTAAGAAGAATTAGAGCGGGAACTGCTGTTTTTCACTTTAAGACTGACTTTTAAAAAACTAGGTACATATATTATTTTTTAAAATTAAATTAATAAAAGTGCCAGATATGAGCAACTGAGGGAATTGATGCAGACTTCTTCTCTTGGGGGCTTTTGATAGCTAAGCCTGTGGGTTGTTTTTTTTTTTTTTAATTTTAAATCATATTCCCTACAGTTGCTTCAGGGACAGTCATGGAGAGAAAAGGGGGCCCTGAGAAGGTACAGCTCTTCAACACTTTTATTGGTTTAATGTATTGGTGTTCGTGGTGAGATTTCACTTGAATTAAAAGGTCAATTGCTTTAAAAAAACATTTTTTTTTGAAGTTTGAAAGCACAGACCTAGACACAACTTTCCAGGGACTAGATTTCTCTTGAAAGCCCCATGGATCCATGTGCCAAGCCCAGGGCCTCCCTGACAAGGTGCAGGAGGAGAACCCCTCTCTCACCATTAGAAAGATATAAACTTCCAAGACTGAACCAGGCAGAAACAGAAAATATAAACAAACCAATCATATGTAATGAAATTGAAACTGTGATTAAAAATCTTCCAACAAACAAAAGTCCAGGACTAGATGGCTTCACAGGCGAATTCTTTTTTTTTAAATTAATCAATCAATTAATTAATTAATTAATTTTGGGGGCTGTGTTGGATCTTTGTTGCTGCGCACCGGCTTTCTCTAGTTGCAGCGAGCAAGGGCTACTCTTTGTTGTGGTGCACGGGCTTCTCATTGCGGTGGCTTCTCTTATTGCGGAGCATGGGCTCTAGGCATGTGGGCTTCAGTAGTTGCAGCACGCAGCCTCAGTAGTTGTGGCTTGTGGGCTCTAGAGCGCAGACTCAGTAGTTGTGGTGCACAGGCTTAGTTGCGCTGCAGCATCTTGCCAGACCAGGGATCAAACTCATGCCCCTGCATTAGCAGGCGGATTCTCAACAACTGCACCACCAGGGAAGTCCTTTCACAGGCGAATTCTATCAAACATTTAGAGAAGAGCTAATGGCCATCCTTCTCAAACTCTTCCAAAATATTGCAGAGGAAGAAACTCTCCTAAGCTCATTCTATGAGGCTACCGTCACCCTGATACCAAAACTGGACAAAGATATCACAAAAAAGGAAAATTACTGACCAATATCACTGATGAATATAGACGCAAAAATCCTCAACAAAATACTAGCAAACAGAATCCAACAACCCATTGAAAAGATCATACACCATGATCAAGTGGGATTTATCCAGGGATGCAAGGATTTTTCAATATATGCAAATCAATCAATGTGATACACCATATTAACAAAGTGAGGAATAAAAACCATATGATCATCTCAATAGATGCAGAAAAAGCTTTTGACAAAATTCAACACACATCTATGATAAAAACTCTCCAGAAAGTGGGCATAGAGGGAACCTATCTCAATGTAATAAAGACCATATAGGACAAACCCACAGCAAACATCATTCTCAATGGTGAAAAACTGAAAGCATTTCCTCTAAGATCAGGAAGAAGACAATGATGTCCACTCTCGCCGCTATCAGCCAACATAGTTTTGGAAGTCCTAGCCGTGGCAATCAGAGAAGAAAAAGAAACAAAAGGAATACAAATTGGAAAAGAAGAAGTAAAACTGTCATTGTTTGCAGATGACATGATAATATGATACATAACATGATACATAGACAATCCTAAAGATGCCACCAGGAAACTACTAGAGCTAATCAATGAATTTGGTAAAGTTGCAGGATACAAAATTAATGCACAGAAATCTCTTGCATTCCTATACACTAACAACAAAAGATCAGAAAGAAAAATTAAGGAAACAATCCCATTCACCACTGCAACAAAAAGGATCAAATACCTAGGAATAAACCTACCTAAGGAGGTAAAAGACCTGTGCTCAGAAAACTACAAGACACTGATGAAAGAAATCAAATATGACACAAACAGATGGAGAGATATACCATGTACTTGGATTGGAAGAATCAATATTGTGAAAATGACTACACTACCCAAAGCAATCTACAGATTCAGTGCAATCCTTATCAAATCACCATTAGCTTTTTTCACAGAACTAGAACAAAAAATCTAAAGATTTCTATGGAGACACAAAAGACCCCACATAGCTAAAGCGATCTTGAGAAAGAAAAACAGAGCTGGAGGAATCAGGCTCCCTGATTTCAGTCTATACTACAAAGCTACAGTAATCAAGACAGTATGGTACTGGCACAAAAACAGAAATATAGATCAATGGAACAGGATAGAAAGCCCAGAGATAAACCCATGCACCTGTGGTCAACTAATCTATGACAAAAGAGGCAAGAATATACAATGGAGAAAAGCGAGTCTCTTCAATAAGTGGTGCTGGGAAAACTGGACAGCTACATTTAGAAAAATGAAACTAGACCACTCCCTAACACCATACACAAAAATAAACTCAAAATGGATTAAAGACCTAAATGTAAGACTGGACACTGTAAAACTCTTAGAGGAAAACATAGGAAGAACATTCTTTGACATATATCACAGCAAGATCTTTTTTGACACACCTCCTAGAGAAATGAAAATAAAAAAATAATAAACAAATGGGACCTAATGAATCTTAAAAGCTTTTGTACATCAAAGGAAACCTTAAACAAGACCAAAAGACAACCCTCAGAATGGGAGAAAATATTTGCAAATGAAGCAATGGACAAGGGATTAATCTCCAAAATATACAAACAGCTCATGCAGCTTAATATCAAAAAAACAAACAACCCAATCCAAAAATGGGGAAAAGACCCAAATAGACATTTCTCCAAAGAAGACATACAGATGGCCAAAAGGCACATGAAAAGATTCTCAACATCATTAATTATTAGAGAAATGCCAATCAAAACTACAATGAGGTATCACCTCACACTAGTCAGAATGGTCATCATCAAAAAATCTACAAACAATAACTGCTGGACAGGGTGTGGAGAAAAGGGAACCCTCTTGCACTGTTGGTGGAAATGTAAATTGATACAGCCACTGTGGAGAACAGTATGGAGGTTCCTTAAAAAACTAAAAATAGAACTACCATATGATCCAGCAAGCCCACTCCTGGGCATATATCCAGAAAAGATGAAAACTCTAATTTGAAAAGATATATGCACCCCATGTTCATAGCTGCACTATTTACAATATCCAGGTCATGGAAGCAACCTAAATGTCCATCAGTGGATGAATGGATAAAGAAGATGTGGTCTGTGTCTTTATTCCCGTCTTGCCCCTAGGTTCTTCATGACCTTTTTTTTTTTTTCTTAGATTCTATATATATGTGTTAGCATACGGTATTTGTTTTTCTCTTTCTGACTTACTTCACTCTGTATGACAGACTGTAGGTCCATCCACCTCACTACAAATAACTCAATTTCGTTTCTTTTTATGGCTGAGTAATATTCCATTGTATATATGTGCCACATCTTCTTTATCCATTCATCTGCTGATGGACACTTAGGTTGCTTCCATGTCCTGGCTATTGTAAATAAAGCTGCAATGAACATTTTGGTACATGACTCTTTTTGAATTATAGTTTTCTAAGGGTATATGCCCAGTAGTGGGATTGCTGAGTCATATGGTAGTTCTATTTTTAGTTTTTTAAGGACCCTCCATACTGTTCTCCACAGTGGGGTATCAATTTACATTTCCACCAACAGTGCAAGAGGGTTCCCTTTTCTCCACACCGTCTCCAGCATTTATTGTTTGTAGATTTTTTGATGATGGCCATTCTGACTGGTGTGAGATGATATCTCATTGTAGTTTTGAATTGCATTTCTCTAATGATTAATGATGTTGAGCATTCTTTCATGTGTTTGCTGGCAATCTGTATATCTTCTTTGGAGAAACGTTTATTTAGGTCTTCTGCCCGTTTTTGGATTGGGTTGTTTGTTTTTTTGATATTGAGCTGCATGAGCTGCTTGTAAGTTTTGGAAATTAATCCTGTGTCAGTTGCTTCATTTGCAAGTATTTTCTCCCATTCTGAGGGTTGTCTTTTGGTCTTGTTTATGGTTTCCTTTGCTGTGCAAAAGCTTTTAAGTTTCATTAGGTCCCATTTGTTTATTTTTGTTTTTATTTCCATTTCTCTAGGAGGTGGGTCAAAAAGGATCTTGCTGTGATTTATGTCATAGAGTGTTCTGCCTATGTTTTCCTCTAAGAGTTTTATAGTGTCTGGCCTTACATTTAGGTCTTTAATCCATTTTGAGTTTATTTTTGTGTATGGTGTTAGGGAATGTTCTAATTTCATACTTTTACATGTAGCTGTCCAGTTTTCCCAGCACCACTTATTGAAGAGGCTGTCTTTTCTCCACTGTATATTCTTGCCTCCTTTATCAAAGATAAGGTGACCATATGTGCGTGGGTTTATCTCTGGGCTTTCTATCCTGTTCCATTGATCTGTATTTCTGTTTTTGTGCCAGTACCATACTGTCTTGATTACTAGATAGCTAGTGGGAAGCAGCCACATAGCACAGGGAGATCAGCTTGGTGCTTTGTGACCACCTAGAGAGGTGGGATAGGGAGGGTGGGAGGGAGGGAGACGCAAGAGGGAAGAGATATGGGAACATATGTATATATATAACTGACTCACTTTGTTATAAAGCAGAAAATAACACAACACTGTAAAGCAATTATACTCCAATAAAGATGTTTAAAAAAAAAAAAAAGAATTATTAGATCTCAGCTCTTCTGTCCTAAAGTCTTGTCTCCCATCTTGAAAGTGTAGGGACCTACTGTATAGCACAAGGACCTCTTCTCAATATTCTGTAATAACCTATATGGGTAAATTATCTAAAAAATAATGGATATAATTATATGTATAACAGATTCACTTTGCTGTACACCTGAAACTAACACAACTTTGTAAGTCAACTATGCTTCAATAAAAAAAATTAATAATAAAAAAAAGAAGATGTGGTACATATATACAGTGGAATATTACTCAGCCATACAAAGGAACGAAACTGGGTCATTTGTAGAGACGTGGATGGACCTAGAGACCATCATACAGAGTGAAGTAAGTCAGAAAGAGAAAAACAAATATCATATATTAACGCATATATGTGGAATGTAGAAAAATGGTACAGATGAACCTGTTTGCAAGGCAGAAACAGAGACACAGACGTAGAGAACAACTGTATGGACACAAAGGGGGGAAGGGGATGAACTGGGAGATTGGGATTGACATATATACACTAATATGTATAAAGTCGATAACTAATGAGAACCTGCTGTATAGCACAGGGAACTCTACTTAATGCTCTGTGGTGACTTAAATGAGAAGGAAATCCAAAAAAGAGGGGATATATGTATACGTAAAGCTGATTCACTTTGCTGTACAGAGAAAACTAACACAACATTGTAAAGCAACTATACCCCGATAAAGAAAAAATAATTACCATATGATCTGACAAACAAACAAACAAAAATTTTAAATCATATTCCTTACAGTTGCTTCCAGGACAGTCATGGTGAGAAAAGGGGGCACTGAGAAGGTACAGCTCTTTAACACTTTTACTGGTTTAATGTGTTGGTGTTCCTGGTGAGATTTCACTTGAATTAAAAGGTCAGTTGCTTTAAAAAACACTTTTTTTTTTGAAGTTTGAAAGCACAGACCTAGACACAGCTTTCCAGGGACTAGATTTCTCTTGATAGCCTGGTGGGTCTGTGTGCCAAGCCCAGGGACACCCTGACAAGGTGCAAGAGAAGGATCCCTCTCGCACCACTAAGACCTTGAGCTTTTCTGTCCAGAGGAGAAATGGATTCATGATGCCCTGTCTGCATCTTTGTATTTATTCCCTTCAGGGACCAAAGACCTGTGTCTGTGAGATGAATGATTTGGGATTGCGAGTGTGGTATGATTCTAGAAAGAGACTGTCAGACAGACATGAGACCCTGAGCTCACGGTCAGCCTTGACGTCCCACTGCTGTACGCAGCCGCGCCAAGCCACTGGGAGCTCAAACCTGGGAGTATACCAGTGATACTATGGCAATAAAGCAGGCAGCCATTGCCTCTTTGTACCTTGCGAGGCATTGCTCTGAGCACTTCACATTACTGACCGCTTTAATCGTCACAACCACACTAAAGGCACTGTTGCTCTCCACATTTTACAGATGAGGAAACTGAGGCCTAATGTTGATCAGTAGCAAGGGCCGGGGGCAGGATTTGAACCCAGAGCTCATGCTGTCAGCAGCTTCACTCTGCTGTCCCTCTAATCCACACACTTTAATATTCCTTTTCCTTCCATGTACCCATATACCCCTTCATGGAGACTCTCAATTAGGACTTTTAATTCTCTCAATCTTCTGGTTCGTTTTTAGTTAAACTGGAGTTTCTGCAAACATCAGACTCACTTAAAACCAAAGCCGGCAGAGAAATCCTTCATTGACAAAAATGCCTGGCACTCACCAACAGACCATTTGAAGTCATCAGCAGCAATCGGATACCCGTGTTGTAATGGTTTGGAATTAAGAGTTTAAGTCTCACACCCAAGGGCTGACACCCAGAGAAATCACTCACTGATCTCTGTGCTTGGTGCTGGGGCAGGGAGGTGAGGGGCTGGTTTTCTCGTGGGGAGGCCATGTGGAGCTTTCAAAAGACCCCTCCTCACAGCAGAAACCAGGCTCCAACCCAGCCCCAGATACACTTGAATTGGGTGGACCCAGGTACTGAGTAAGGGATAGGGCACTGCGGATGGGCCCGGTGGCTGGGGGGCGGGAAGGAGGCTGGAGGTGGGCCCTACCTCCGTGACCTCTTGGTACACCTTCCATGCCCCTGTCACTCATCCCAGCCTCAGCGAGACTTCTTTGTATTTCTCCAACCTGCCAGGCCTGCACCTACCTCTGAGCCTTTGCACTTGCTATTCCCTATGTTCTTCCCCTGCCTTTTTCTCCCCACATGGGTCTCATCTCAATGTTACCCCTTCAGAGAAGCCAACCTGTCTGCCTAAATTTAAAGGAGCCACATATTTCCCATGCTTGTTTATTTCCCATATACTGTTTTTAAGGGAAAAAAAGACTTCATAGCACTTATCGCTAGCTGAATTTATGTTGTTATTTTATTTTACTTATGTATTTATTTATCTTATGCCTCTTCCACTTCTGTGAAAGCAGGGACTTTGTCTTGTGTAAATTTCATTACCCCCAGAGCCTTAGAACACTGCTAATATACAGTAGAAATCTAATGTCTATTTCTGGAATAAATGAATGAATGAATGAATGAGTGAATGAATGAATGGGGTTCACAAGCTAGATGCGGGGAAGGCTGTCTTGAGACCGTGTTGAAGATCTTGCTTCCATGCTCAGGGAGAGAGCATGAAACCTTCCTGTTGGGAACCCTATGACTCTTCTGGGGGATTTAGGCCAGGATTGCATCAAGGCAAAGGGAAGTCTGAGTCCTTTTTAGCCTTACTGTTGAGAAGCATTTGGTAGGGGGTCAGTAGGGGGGAAAGGGCATCCTTCATGGATGCCTCCCTAATCTCATGCCTATGACACATCTAATACCATGATAACATGGCCTCTATCATTAATCTTGGGCTGTCCAGTCAGTGCCTTCCCCATGCCTGTTCCTCTCCTCGGAGGTCTTTGGCTAAGGACACCTGTAAGCTGATGAGCAGGGCCAGGCATCTCTTGAACTAGGAGCTGTAACTTACTCACATCTGTAGATGTTCCTCTCCCTTTCTTTGTTCTGAGCCCCACAATGAGAATACTCATCCCTAAGACCTTCCTGCCTTGCCAGCATTATGGGGACCATGTTAGTAGGGGAGTAAAACCCAGCTTCAGTGGGGCTTTCAGCTTAAGCCTTTTCACTCCCTCCCCTGAAGCCCCACCCCAGTGTGGTACAACCTCGTCCTAATGGGTCACCAGACTGGTGAAACCTGAATAGTTGGAGGCCAAAGCAGCACTTGATGACAAGAGGGTAGGGAGGAGAGAGAGTGAAGGAGGAGCGGGGGCTTCCGAGGGGGGCCTGGGAGAGGCACCGGGGCTATTTATTTTCAAATGGAGATGGATTTTATATTTCAACTTCATTGTTTTTATCATAGTGAAATCTTATGAGGTTGATGTGAACGGAGCCCTGTATGCATTGTTATGCTATTTGGTTTTGATAAAGAGTGGCATTGTACAAGATGTTCCTTGGCCACGTAAAACCTCGCTGCATAGGTAATGGTGGCACACAGCCATACCGCAAGTTGTGCAATGCGGTGGCAGCGAAAACAGAGCTGCTTCTCAGGGATTAAGGCTGGTATTTCAATTTGAACTTTAAGAAAGAGACTGATGGTACAGGAGCAACAGCAAGAAATAAAAAGAAAAGGAGAGAAAAAGAGGAATGAAGGGCAGGAATAATGGAAGACAGGAAGAAAGGAATATAGGAAGGAGTGAAAGAACGAAGGCAAGAAAAAGAAAATGATACCATTTAATGGGGGAAGAATTTTTTTTGTAAAATGGGAGAGAGCTGATAGGTTCTGAAAGAGATGACATTTCTTTGCTCTTCTTGCTACTTTCCTTCCCGTCTACCTTTGTTCCAGAGCATTGCTGTAACTGTAAGTATATTCTTTTCTCTCCTTCTTTCCACAAAAGAGTAGGAGTCAAAATGTCTGAGGTGCTTCTCTCAGTTTTGTAGGTTTAGAAGAGTCCAGCAATGCTCTTTCATTAACTCCAAGGCCCAGATTTTTTTCTTCACTTAAATCTCAGCCTGGGGCTGTGGCTGTCTCTCAGTGGCCTCAGTGAGATGTAAGGAGAGAAGGGAGACCACTTTCTTCTCATCACTTTCCTTTTATTTTGGCTCCTTGGAAATGAAATGCTAAGACCTACCCAAGGCTCTTTGAGAAGATACTTTAGAGGCAAGGTGGTAGAGTGGGATGAGTGTGATTTTTGGAGTTAGATGTGTGTACGTCTGAATATTACACAGAGTGTTGACAAAGTTAGAAAGCACTTAGCACATGTTAGGTGTTTGATAACTCTTGGTTTCCTTATTGACAACTCATCTCATCTCACTAGAACATTGTGGGTCATTGTCTTGTAAGAAAACAAATCTATTTCTTAATCTGTAACTCCTAACCTTCCACTTGAGCAATGAACTTGAAGACAGGAAAAAATCTGACCCCATTTCTAAGAAGAACTCCACCACAGGGTCGGAATTCAAACAAATGGCTTCCACCTGGTGCTGTCTCTAATGACGATGACCTGATTTAGAAAGAAATCAATCCAGTTGGGGTTGAGTGCCTGGAAAACCCTGCAGAACCACATCCAGACTCACCACACACAACAGAGCTGTGACCTGTCAAGGTCAGTGGTTGGCAGCTGAGTTGGGACATAGCTGAGTTCCTCTTCTGTTGTCACCAATTGTGCAGCATCTGATGTCCTCCCTTCCCGAACAGATCTGCATTTGCTTAAAGAAAACATGTCTAGGACTTCCAGCTCCTTCTCTCACTGGGTCTACCACACAGCACTCTCCACTCCTACCACCCTAACCTCGGTGCAGTTTCTAGATTTTGCAGGACTACTGCATGTACCTGGGCCTTTGCACGTGCTGCTCCTTATGCAAGCAGTTCCCTTCTTTACCACTTCTATCTGGTGAACACCTACTCATCTTTTATGATTCGAGTCCACCCTCGACTCCTCTGTGCAACCTTCCTGACTGACCCCCCTCCCGGAAGAACCTACACATCCTTCTTTGGACCTCTGATGTACCCTGAACAGACTTCTCTCATAGCCCCTGTGCCTCCTTCCATTTACCTGGAAGATTTTTGAGCTTAATGACAATGTCTGATTCATTTCTGTATCCCTAATACCTAGCGCTGTACCTGGCACATAGAGGGGATCAAAATTTGATCATTGAATGAATAAATGAAAGAGTGAAGTAAATGATAGGGGTAAAGAAATCTTCAGACAATCTATTGAGATATCTAAAAAAGCAAGGGGTCGGTTTTAGCATTCTGAGCTATTTTACCTTTGTTATAATTGCAAATTTATTTAAACTTTCTTCTAATGAATAACCAGAACTTTCACAGGGCAACAGTACTTGGCATGTGACATGACAAGTATACACGTTCAAGACCTTTCTGAATAAATGGAACAGAATGTGAGTTTTTAAGATTCTATGGAAATCTATTATGCTAATAGAGAGGAAGGGAAAAAGAAAGAATAGAAGAAGAGAGGAAATAAGATTAAATCATTGGACCAGAAACTGTTAGATGCTCTTACACACATAATTTCATTTGCTCTTCACAAAGAGCCTGTGGAAGTGGGTATTATTATCCCATTTTATGCATAAGAAATTCTGGCCCAGAGAAATTTTATACCTGGTAGACATTGAAAGTTGACCAAAACATGTCTGCCTCCCCATTCCAGGGGTTGTAGAATTCTGAAGTTGGAGTGTGAAAGATTTAACAGATCATCTAGTCTTACTCCTTGAATTTACAGATGAGGAAACTAAAGCTCAGGGACATAGGAGTCTTGCCTCACGTCAGCAGTTGGTGGCGGAGGTGTGATTCAACCTCAGGTCCCAAAAGCTCAGCCTCTTGAGGCTATAGGACAATGGTCCAAGAACAGGGGAACACGGTCCAAGCCCATCCCACTATAGTGTCTGGGTCAGGTAATGTGCCTGGAGTAGCTAATAACATCAGAGCTTTCAGACAAAAACAATTTCAGAAATTTCAGAAATCAAGCAACTTTAGGCTGACTCCGGTAAAAGGGAGACAGTAGCCTGCATATTTGACTGGCCTACGTGTTTTCTTTCTCACCCTCTTAAAATAAATATTTATTTATGCACAGCCAGAAGATACTATAGATTAATTGCCATTACCCATCTCTATTTTTCACTTTGGCGATATGAGCTGGTCTTTTCATGGTGCATTAGAAGATTTGCAATTATTTCAGTGAATTTAATATTTTGTTTATCATCTTCCATTAAATGATAATTATCAAAACTTAGGAATACAGGAAGAAATTTTCAATTTTTTTTCATCCAACATTTTGCAGAATCCTTGTTGGCTTTTGGAGATGTACATGCTTGAATGAGCTGACTTGGTAAGAAGAGGAAATGCACACCTGGCTGACTGTCTCCTAGGTGCTGCTCCAAGTATCTTATAGGTATTATTTAATTTAATGGTGATAAGAACCCATGAACTATTTATTTTTCTTAAGTCAGTTTTATAGAAATATAATTTAAATACAGTAGAATTCATACTTTTAGGAGTATAATTCAGTGAATTTCAACAAATATATACATAGATATAGCTACACCACAACCAAAATATCAAATATTTCCATTACTCCAAAGAGCCTGCTTATGTCCCTTTACAGTCAATCCTGTCCCCTCACCCAAGGCATCCACTCATCTGTTTTATGTCCTTTTCCAAAATGTCATATAAATGGAAGCATACAATATGTAGCTTTTTGTTCTGGCTTCTTTCACTTACCATAATGCTTGTGAGATTCATCCATATTGTGAATTACTTACTTTTATTATCCCACCTTACATATGAGGAAACTAAATGCCAAGCTGATTTAATGATTCACTCAGGCTTATACGTGGAGGCAGAGCTCAAACACAGCCAGCCTGATTCTAGCGCCTGCTCTCTTACTCACCTCTCTATACCTCTGCACCTGGGGTCAGGGCCCCTGGCCTTAGTCACAACACACAGAGTGGTCTTGGCTAAATGTTTCACTTGTTTGACTTTTCCTCCACTGTATAATCATAATGCTAGCTGTACACATGGACCCCCAGATGTTGTGCAAAGAACATGAGCTGCTTCTTCTTCTTCTTCTTCTTTTTTTTTTTTTTTTTCATTTTTAGGCTTGAGCAGAAAATGTTCCCGTATAAAGCTACAGCAGAATACCTTGGTCAAGAAAAATGCACTGTTCACATGCTTTCTAAGGAGGTGTCTTTGGTCCCTGCCCTCTGAATCTGTGAACCCCAGTCCTTAGCTCTGGCTGCCACACCACAGTTGGTATTGAATGAGTATTTACTGAATGGTGAACACTACGCCTATTCCATCCCTAGCTAGTTCAGCCACTTGCTAGCTGGGTGATCTTGAGCAAGTAACAGCCTCTTGGAGCCTCAGTCTCCTTACCCGTAATATGGGGCTCAAAGGCTGTGTTGAGTGTTAAGTGAAATCATGCTTATAAAGCACAGTGTCAAAAGTCTGGCAATACCTCCATCAGCATTAGGCTCTTCTTATTTTCCTTCTGTCACAATTATCTCTAGAATTGAATTAAAGCTCAGGTGTGATAAAATGTGTAAAGAACTATGAAAATATAAGATTTAATAAATTCACTCAACAAACATTTATCAACCACTCACAGCGTACTTGGCCCTGGACTCAGCTGGGGGTGCAGCAGTCAACAGACAGACTCACCCTAACAAGGGAGAAGATTATACTACTATCTTGAGTTACTCATGCCCCCAAAAGACCCCCAGCATATTAAGTTTGTCAAATATATGTCAATAATGAGGATCATAATTGGGAACATTTATCAAGTCCTTTCTGAGGGCCAACTATGGTGTGAGAGCTTGTTACATACATGTTACTTTATTTAATCCTCCCAATAATCCTCAGAGGCGCCAAGATTCCTGTTTTCCAAGTGAGGATAAAGAAGCTGAAAGCACTGAATGACGTTGCAGGTAAATGACTGAGCTGGATTTGGAACCAAAGCCTAAGTTTTAAATCGCTATATTCAATAGTTTTTAATTATCTCTTATTCACTAGAAATAGAACAGCAAGAGCTGCCAGCAGGGCCGCCATGATGCACAGCACCCAGGACATATCGTCGCCTTCACTGTCCGTGTGACTCATATCTCTGGAGTGGTGCAGAGCATGGCGTGAACAGCCTATGGGACAGCCCTGGCTGCCAAGAGGAAGGCAAGGACTAGACTTCAGAAAGGATGTGCTTGACACCTGGTAGGTCCCTAATAAATAGCTGTTGAATTTTTAAAAATGAGCTTGGCTTTCTGCTGGTTCAAGCACTCACCCAAGAGTTAACAGTCCGAAATAAAGATATCTATGCTAGAGAGATGGAAAAGCATACAAGCATTGTAAGAGTGGAGGTCACCAGTACAACCTGAGCTCACCAGCTATCACCCCTCCCCAGGCACAGAGCTCTTGTTCCCGAGTTTGAGAAAATAAGGAGGAAGATACAAAAGCATGCGACTTCCTCTTAGTCACAGGAGACTTCATGGAGGAGGTGTACTTCTCAGAGAACTATGAGGGTGGGAAGAGGGAGGCACCAATGAAGCTTGAAAACTTTTTAAACACAGAAACTTCAGCATAAGTTCGTGGTCACGTAAACACACTGGAGAGTAATGTGACAATTATGATCTGGCATTTATAAAAAAGAAAATCTTCCAGGATTCCTTTGTAAAGAGAAGGACTCTCCTTTTTAAGAGGAGGAATAAAAGAGAATTCCTCTACTCTTCTTCAAATGACCTTCTCATTCCACTCTGCACAAGTAAGCCTACATTTTTAATCGTTTATTTCTCAAACCAGAGGTTCCCAAACTTTCCCAGTAAAGGCACCCTTAGAGTCTCAGTAAACTTCACAGTGTCTGAAGCCAAAAGAGAGAATTTGCAGTTATAATATTGATTAGGTCCATACAACCTAATAAGCATTTGTCTGCTAACAACTTAGTAGCTGTTAGAAAGAATAATGCACATACATTGAAAGAAAAAAATGTTTAATTCTTAAACAACCATAATTACTTACTAATGAGATGTATGTGCCTTTTAGGCACTACACAACTCCTCAAACTTTGGAATCAGTTTGGGTATTGCTACCCTAATTTTCTATTCCACAATGATTTTCACAAAACTGAGAGTATTATGCTATCTGAGGTCTTCCATGTGGAGGGGAAACCACAAAATAGTCTTGACCCAACATCCAGAGGAAGATGGTTGCCGGCATTGGTTCAGAATTTCAGTCATATCAAGACTGTCAAGGTGATTCTCTTGACCTTTTCCTCTTGTTTGCAACGTGGCTGCTACAAGTCCAAACATCAAGTGAATGAAGCAGGAAAAAAGGAGGAAAAGGTGGTGCCAACCTCGTCTGATCACTTTTAACAGGGAACCAAAAGCTACTTCAGAGATTTCCTCGCAGCCCAGAAGATGTTCTCTAGCGGATCTCATGGGCCAGAAACTGTGTCGTATGCCCATCACTAGCTGCAAGGAAAGCTGAGAAAGTCAGCATTTAGCTGGATACAAAGTGCTCCAAGTCAGGGCTTAGTAGCAAGAAAGGAGGGTGTGGGTTTGGGGTGAACGAACAACAGTATCTACTCCAGAGCCACTTTTACTCACACAAAGATCAGCAAGACAAGAATTAATTCCTGCTTTCAATAACCTCAGGTCTAACCTGGAAACAAACAGACCTTCCCCCCCAAATTTCGACTACTATAAAAAATGATAACTAGGTACCTATTGCTGTAGGAAGGTACTTAATTTGCCTGGGAGGGTCAGAGAAAGTTCTAGGAGGGAGCTGACCACACGGTAACAGAAAGGCATTCAGAAAGAGGAACAGCAAGCACAGAGGCCCAGAGAAATGAAGAAAAGAGTATTACGTGATTTGAGTAGTACGTGATCCAGTGTCTAGAGCACAGGATGGATGGCAGGGGGGTGGGGCTGGCAGGAGAAGACAGATCAGGTCATGGAATCAGCTCTGTGAAGAATCGTGTAAGAAGGGCAGTCTATCACTTCTTTTTTCCTTTGGCCCGAATGACTTCCTTTGGGGAAATGTTCTTTTCACATTCTACAGGTCTGCCAGTTATGTAGGATAACCTTCTGTTTTCTGCGTGTGGTCCCCTGACCCAAACAGATCCAGAGTCCTTACAGGAATTGATATGGATGTTGAATGAGGGACTCCATCCTAAGGAAGACATAAACCTGGGGCTGCCAGTAGCCATATTTTCCTCCTTCAGAGAGAGCTTGCTTGAAGAATGGGGGAGGGTAGGGGGTGGAGGGAGTGGGGAGAAGCTAAGGGGGAAATGGGGAGAGGGAGGCTGATGAAATAATTCTAACATCCTGGATCCAACTTAATTAAATCCATCCAGGGGTTACTTAAGCTAATAACATTTCTGTTTTTATTCAAGCCAGTTTAAGCTAGTTTTTATTAAGCTGGTTTGAGTTGGGTTCCTATCATTTGTAGTTGGAAGGGTCTTGACAAACGGGCTACAACCTGGAAGCAGGAAAACCCATCAGAAGGCTCTCGCCACATTCTCTTCTCATATCTGGCTACAGGCTGGGCCTTCATGGGCTTCAAGACCACCTGCCCTGGCTGCTGGGGAGAAAAGCATAACTTTTCTGGAGATTTCCATCGTCCCCACCTTAATCTCCAGGTGCAGTCTGAGAGAGACATTGATTCTCACCCAGCTGGCTGGATGGCACCCACTTCCTGTCCTGAGAATGTCGGCTGTCTTCCCGGGCTGTTATCCGACTCCACTATCAGCCAGTGGCATCCAGGAACACATTGGACTTCTAGGAAAAGTGATGTTCTACAAGAGCAAACACATGCGGCCAGAGCTGACGGTAACTCTAGCAGCTGTGCGCACAGTGAAGCCCTGGACATTGTTCATGGCCTCTGGCGTTCAGGAGCCTGGCACAAGCTCCACGTTCAGGAGCTGGCAAGATAACCAGCCCATTGACAGGCATTTCTGAGCTGGTAATGCAAATCCTTGGAGGCTGTAGGGCTGAGATAGGACTTATCATTGCTTCCAAGGAGTTTCACCTGCAGATTTTAGTGCATCTTACATTCAAAACCAGACATCTACTAGCTGGGTGAGCCTAGGGAAGTTACTTCACTTCTCTGAGTGTCTGCTTCCTCAGATTTAAGTAGCCATGGTAACAGTATTTGCCAACGCATACTGAGCGCCTACTGTGTACCAGTCCTGCTAAGCACTGCACAGGTAGTCACCTCCCTCTGCAAGGGCTGACACATTTTGAGATTTTAATCTGGGTTTGTCATTGCTGTTATTATCTGTGGTACCATAGGAACCATCAGCTTCAATTCAATCTTTTAATGAATAAGAAAAGTGGCACCAGAAAGCAGTGAATGGCTTGCCTAAGTTCATATAGCATAATCAGTGACAGAGCAAAATCTAGAACCCAAGTCTCAAACAAATTAAGTTACATGACCCAAAGCAACAAACATTATAGGGTATCTATAGATTAACCTAGAATATATATGACTTCTATGGAAAAACAATTTAAATCCTAATGAAAAACATAAAACCTGATCTGAATAAGCAGCGGTTAGAGATATTCTATGCTCTTGAATGGGCATTTTCAGATTATAATGGTAACAATTATTCCCAGAATAATCCATGCATTAAATGTGATCAGATACCAGTTGGGCTTTTTTTTTTTTTTTTTTGATATATCCTGTATTAAATTTAATTTTTATTTATTTATTTATTTATTTATGGCTGTGTTGGGTCTTCGTTTCTGTGCGAGGGCTTTCTCTAGTTGTGGCAAGCGGGGGTCACTCCTCATTGCGGTGCGCTGGCCTCTCAGTATCGCGGACTCTCTTGTTGCGGAGCACAGGCTCCAGACGCGCAGGCTCAGTAGTTGTGGCTCACGGGCCCAGCTGCTCCGCGGCATGTGGGATCTTCCCAGATCAGGGCTCGAACCCATGTCCCCTGCATTGGCAGGCAGACTCTCAACCACTGCACCACCAGGGAAGCCCCAGTTGGGCTTTTTGAGGACCTTGAAAAATGGTTTTTAAAATGTCTTTGGAGGAAGAGAGATCCATCTAAGTCAACTTTAGAAAAGCAGAAGAGGAGAGAATTGCCTTACCAGTCATTGAGATGCATCACAAGGTTATGGCAGTAAAAAGTAGTTTGGTATTGTTGCAAGAATGGACAAACAGATCTATGAAACATCCAGAGAGGTGAGAGTCAGACCCATGTGTATATGGAGCCTAACATATTGTAAAGGAGGGCATCGCAGTTCTATGGGGGAAAGGCCAGATTGTTTAGTAGCTGGAGTACAGGAAACTGCTTCACTATTTGGAGAAAAATAAAACAGGATCCCTACCTAAGGAGATTCCAGATGAATAAAACAGCTAAATGTGAAAGATAAAATATCAAATGTTAGGAAAAAAAGTGAAACATCTTTGTGATCTAGGGGTAGGAAAAGATTTCACGAACAATATAAGGATTTCTTTTCAGCAAAGGACATTATGGACAAAGTTACTCAAAAAATGACAGGAAAGATAAAAATTTTCTGATATCTAAAATTGAAAAGGTATTTATATATGGCAGACCTCAGAGATATTGCTGGTTTGGTTCCAGATCCCTGCCATAAAGTGAATATCCCAATAAAGCGAATCACATGAATTTTTTGCTTTTCCCAGAGCATATAAAATTTTGTTTGCACTGTACTGTAGTGTAGTAAGTGTGCAGTAGCATTATGTCTAAAAAACCAATATGTACCTTAATTTAAAAATACTTTACTGCTAAAAAATACTAACCATCATCTGACAACACCACAGAGTTGCCACAAACCTTCAATTTGTAATTAAGAAAAAGCAATATCTACAAAGTGCAATAAAATGAAGAATAATAAAACAAGGTATGCCTGTGTAGCATGTGATATCCTCCTACGCAACCAGAAGAGGAGAACAATCCCTGTGGGAAAATGGGAAAAGAGTGCCTTATGGATAATTACAGAAGAAGAAATCTTAAAAGTTAATAGATAAATGAAGAAATGCTTAAAATCATTAATAGTCAATAAAATAAAAATTAAAGCAATAAGGCAGCTTTAAACTTATTAGATCGAAAAATTAGAAAGCTGTATAATGCAAGTGTTGGTTGGGTATAGGGATAAAGAAACACAGACGCACTGATCTACACAGATGAGAGCGGATCTAGATTATTTAATCTGGGTTATTTAGTGAAATTAAAAATATATGCATCCCCAATGGCCCAGCAATCCCACTCCCAGGCATAAATCCCAAAGAAATTCTTGCCAAGCTCTAAAAGGGGTAGATTGTATTATTGTTCACAATTATTTGCTCCCCTTTCCCAAGGAAAGGACTACACACCTCCACCCATCTCCATGTGATTTTCAGTGCCTGACTGTAGGAGATTGTCTTCTCTGCCCC
This sequence comes from Balaenoptera borealis, assembly GCF_965194805.1. Taxonomy (NCBI): domain Eukaryota; kingdom Metazoa; phylum Chordata; class Mammalia; order Artiodactyla; family Balaenopteridae; genus Balaenoptera; species Balaenoptera borealis. The sequence continues at coordinate 24,785,208 of NC_138868.1, read as the reverse complement.
AGTGTCAGTCTTAGCCACGTGACTTGCTTTGGCCAATGAAACAGGAGTGGAAGTGATGTATGTCAACTGGAACAGAAGCTCCAAATGCTATTGCATGTTCTCTCCAGCTCTCTTGCTCTTTTTCTTCTGCCAGCAGTAGGGCTTGTTCCAAATAAGGGCTGTTCCTTCAGCCTGGATCCTGGAATGAAGACACACAGCACAGGAGGTAGCCTGTTGCCATCAGCTACAACATGTGGCCTGAACAAGAAAGGAAACTTGTGGCTGTAAGCCACTGAGGTGTCTTCTTTTGTCTTGTTTATTATAGCAGCAAAGTAACCAAAACAGGGACACATAAAATAATTGTTCGTTGCAGTATTATTCATGATAGCAGATAGTTGCGGGCAGCCTTAGTGTCAGTCACTGATAAAACATGGCACACACCATAGGGTATTAAGAAATCACAATATGCAAAAGATTACATGTTCGCATGAAAACGTGGATGAACCTCAAGAACAGTGTTTAGTGAAAATATTAAGAAATAAAATCATATATATAACCAATTAACATAAAAACACAAAATTACAGCTATCTATTTTGCAATAGTATGTACCTATAAAAAGATTAAGACGTTGGCATGATTGTCTAGGGGATGAGAGAAGAATGGGAGTGAGATATGGAGATAAATAGAATTTTTAAATGTCCAGCCATTTAAAAATTGAAAGAGTAATTTGAAAAAAAGGAAAGGAAAAGGGGGCTACAGCTCCTGATGACCTGTTTGGTGCTTTTTCTTCCATACCCCATTGATTCTTGTATAGTCATACTCTCAGAATAACGATAATGCCTTATATCATAAATTGCTTCATACGTTTTAACTACAATATTTCCTCTGATCACCAGAAGAACCCTGTAAAATAAGGAGAGCAGATGTCATAATTCTCATTTAACACATTTTTAAACAGGGCTGGGGTGTCCACTGGTTTTGCTGGTAAGAGATTAATAGTTGCTTACCTTGACATAGTACGTAGTATGTGACAGGCCCTATTCTGAGTATTTTATAGGTTTAACGCATTGAAATTTCTCAGTCCCAAGGGTAGGTCCTATTATTATCACCTTCTCCATTTTACAGCAGAGGAAACTGAGGCACAATGGAGTGACTTGCCATGAAAATAGTACGTAGTGGGTCTAGGATTTGAGTCTAGACATTCTGACTCTAGAGTTAGGGTGACCACATATTTTAAAGCCCCAATTGGGACAGTTTTAAGAATAAAAAAGGGTGCTAATAAGAATTAGTCTGGGGCTACATCCGTAAACTAAGATGTCCTGTGAAAAACAGGACATGTGGCACGAGGCCAAAACCAAGCTTCCAGACACTCTGCTACGCTGCCTCTCAGAAGGAAGCCCAGGCCCCTGAGTTCATAAGTCAGTGTCCTTTTCATCACAGCAGGACTTAACTTAAGCAGTCCCAACTTAAAATTAGATCTTGCCAATTGCCTGCAAAAATAACAACAGAAATTGGCTCCATGATTATTTAGAAAACGGAAATGGGAAAAGTGAGCTGGTTTCAGAGCTGAAAAGCCGTCGAGTTGGGCCCTCAGGGCCTTGGGTGGGGGCTTTCATTAGCAGGAGGATAAAGCCTCAGTCAGGTTTTGGCTCCACGTCAAAGAAAAAAGGATAAAGAATCTGGAGATGTGAGCTCTCGCTCCTGATCTGGGGCTAAATTGGCTGGTCGACAGAAATCACTTTCCTCTAACACAGTGCACTCCACCCCTGTAAAATGGAGATACTTCTGCTCCTTTCCCACCCAACCACCTCAGGAAGAATGAATGATTACACTGTAATAGCTATGCTAAACTGATGCTTACAAAGTGGCAGCATTCACTCACTGCCTTATATCCATGATCTCATTTATCACAATAACCCTGGAAACAAGTATTATTATTGTTGTTGCTGTTATTATGATATCCATTTTGCAGATGAGGAAACTGAGGCTAAAAGATGTTCAGTTGCTTGCTGCAAGTTACACATTTTGTAATAAATCCAGGTCTATCTGCCTTAGAGCCCATGCTCTAGGACACATATTTGCTCCCTATGAGAATTTAGTTTAGCAATTCTCCCCCATTGCTTGGAATAATGTCTGGTAGACAAAATGGGGACAACATTCTTCACTCTAACTCATCCATGGATAGAGATTAATAGTGGTTCCAAAGATTAGCTTCATTTCCCCCTCAGTTTTAGGAGAATCTATATACTCCAGACTTGAAAACAAATGTGTGTTCATTTGGAATGGAAACAAATATCAAGAGAACCTCTTGGACTAATTTTTTAATACAGAAAGAATTGGGGATGAATAAGGTTACAGAAAAGGAAAGTCTCCTCTTAAAAGGGAAGAAAAGAAGGTACCATGATGTAGAGAAATTGAGTCACCATAACTGGCATAACATCAATGCTCCATGCTGGTGTGAAAACTTCCCCTGCACAACACTTGAAGTTATTGACTCCAGCATCTCAGAGCCCCTTGGGCATGCTCATCTAATCATCCAAAGTAAGAACAGCTTCTCATTGGCAGGTCCAAGGACTCCCACACAACTCCAGCTGACCTCTGAAGCTCAACAGTCTTTATTAACCTGCTTTAGCTTTCGAAGAAGGATAAAAATTAAAGGAATTGGTGTTAGTGCTTAAAGCACCTCAGGGCAAATTATCCTAAAATTTATGTGGAACCACAAAAGACTCTGAATTGCCAAAGCAATCTTGAGAAAAAAGAACAAAGCTGGAAGTATAACCCTCCCAGACTTCAGACTATACCACAAAGCTATAGTCATCAAAAGAGCATAGTACTGGAACAAAAACAGACACATAGATCAATAGAACATAATAGAGAGCCCAGAAATAAGCCCACACACCTATGGTCAATTAATCTATGACAAAGAAGGCAAGAACATACAATGGAGAAAAGACAGTCTCTTCAATAAGTGGTGCTGGGACAACTGGACACTTATGTGTAAAAAAAATGGGGTTGGGACTTTTCCTCACACCATGTATAACAATAAACTCAAAATAGATTAAAGACCTAAATGTAAGACCTGAATCCTTAAAACTCCTAGAAGAGAACATAGGCAGAATGCTCTCTGACATAAATCGTAGTAATATTTTTTGGATCAGTCTCCAAAGGCAAATGAAATTAAAGCAAAAATAAACAATAGGACCTAGTTAAAAGCTTTTGCATAGCAGAGGAAACCACTGACAATATGAAAAGACAACCTACAGAATGGGAGAAAATATTTGCAAATGATGTGACAGATAAGGGGTTAATATCCAAAATATACAAACAGCTCATACAACTCAATAACAAAAAAACACACAACCCAATCAAAAAATGGGCAGAAGACCTGATTAGACATTTTTCTAAAGAAGATATACAGATGGCTAACAGGCACATGAAAAGATGCTTCACATTGCTAATTATTAGAGAAATGCAAATCAAAACAATGAGATATCACCTCACACCTGTCAGACTGGCTATCATCAAAAAGTTTAAAAACCAGACAAAGATGTCACAAAAAAAACTTCAGGCCAATATCACTGATGACCATAGATGCAAAAATCCTCAACAAAATACTAGCAAATAGAATCCAACAGCACATTAAAAGGATCATACACCATGATCAACTGGGGCTTATCCCAGGAATGCAAGGATTCTTCAATATATGCAAATCAATCAATGTGATACACCATATTAACAAACCAAAGGATAAAAACCATATGATAATCTCAATAGATGCAGAGAAAGCTTTCGACAAAATTCAACACCCATTTATGATAAAAACTCTCCGGAAGGTAGGCATAGAGGGAACTTTCCTCAACATAATAAAGGCCATATATGACAAACCCACAGCCAACATTGTTCTCAATGGTGAAAAACTGAAACCATTTTCTCTAAGATCAGGAACAAGACAAGGATGCCCACTCTCACCACTATTATTCAACATATTTTTGGAAGTGTTAGCCACAACAATCAGAGAAGAAAAAGAAATAAAAGGAATCCCAATAAGAAAAGAAGAAGTAAAGTTGTCACTGTTTGCAGATGACATGATATTACACATAGAGAATCCTAAAGATGCTATCAGAAAACTACTAGAGCTAATCAATGAATCTGGTAAAGTAGAAGGACACAAAATTAATGCACAGAAATCTCTTGCATTCCTATACACTAATGATGAAAAATCTGAAAGAGAAATTAAGGAAACACTCCCATTTACCATTGCAACAAAAGAATAAAATATCTAGGAATAAACCTACCTAAGGAGACAAAAGACCTGTATGCAGAAAACAATAAGACACTGATGAAAGAAATTAAAGATGATACAAACAGATGGAGATGGATTGGAAGAATCAACATTGTGAAAATGACAAAAATAAACAAATGGGACCTAATGAAACTTAGAAGCTTTTGCACAGCAAAGGAAACCATAAACAAGACGAAAATACAACACTCAGAATGGGAGAAAATATTTGCAAATGAAGCAACTGACAAAGGAGTAACCTCCAAAATATACAAGCAGCTCATGCAGCTCAATATCAAAAAAACAAACAACCCAATCCAAAAATGGGCAGAAGACCTAAATAGACATTTTCTCCAAAGAAGATATACAGATTGCCAACAAACACATGAAAGAATGCTCAACATCACTAATCATTAGAGAAATGCAAATCAAAACTACAGTGAGGTATCACCTCACACCAGTCAGAATGGCCATCATCAAAAAATCTACAGACAATAAATGCTGGAGAGGGTGTGGAGAAAAGGGAACCCTCTTGCACTGTTGGTGGGAATGTAAATTGATACCCCACTGTGGAGAACAGTATGGAGGGTCCTTAAAAAACTAAAAATAGAACTACCATATGACTCAGCAATCCCACTACTGGGCATATACCTTGAGGAAACAATAATTCAAAAAGAGACATGTACCACTATGTTCACTGCAGCACTATTTACAATAGCCAGGGCATGGAAGCAACTTAAATGCCCATCAACAGACGAATGGATAAAGAAGATGTGGCACATATATACAATGGAATATTACTCAGCCACAAAAAGAAATGAAATTGAACTATTTGTAGTGAGGTGGATGGATCTAGAGAGAGAGCGAAGTAAGTCAGAGAGAGAAAAACAAATACCGTATGCTAACACATATATATGGAATCTAAAAAAAAAAAATGTGGTTCTGATGAACCTAGGGGCAGGACAGGAATAAAGACACAGATGTAGAGAATGGACTTGAGGACACGGGGAGAGGGAAGGGTAAGCTGGGACGAAGTGAGAGAGTGGCATGGACTTATATACACTACCAAATGTAAAATAGATAGCCAGTGGGAAGCAGCTGCATAGCACAGGGATATCATCTCAGTGCTTTGTGACCACCTAGAGGGGTGGGATGGGGAGGGTGGGAGGGAGACGCAAGAGGGAGGGGATATGGGGATATATGTATACATATAGCTGATTCACTTTGTTATACAGCAGAAACTAACACAACATTGTAAAGCCATTATACTCCAATAAAGATGTTTAAAAAAAAAAAGTCTACAAATAACAAATGTTGGAGAGGATGTGGAGAAACATGTACCCTTGTGCACTCTTGGTGGGAATGTAAATTGGTGCAGCCACTATGAAAAACAGTATGGAGGTTCCTTAAAAGACTAAAAATAGAACTACCGTATGATCCAGAAGTTCCACTCTTGGGTATATATCTGGAAAAAACAAAAACACTAATTCAAAAAGATACATTAACCCTGCTGTTCAGAGCAGCACTATTTATAATAGCCAAGTAGCCAAGACATGGAAGCAACCACATGCTCAACAACAGACAAGATGATTAAGATGTACATATATATGTACATATCTTCTTAATCGTGAAGATATATGACATATATGAAGATATATATGATATATATGTCATAGAATATTACTCAGCTATAAAAAAGAATGAAATTCTGCCACTTGCAGCAATATGGATGAACCTAGAAAGTATCATGCTTAGTGAAATCAGTTAGACAGAGAAAGACAAATATCTATGATATCACTTTTATGTGGAAACTAAAAACAAACAAACAAACAAAAAAATACCAAATGAATGTATACACAAAGCAGAAACAGACTCACAGATATGGAAAACAAACTTGTGATCACCAAATGGAAGAGGTAAGGGCGAGAGGAACAAATTAGGGGTATGGGATTAACAGATACATACTCCTATGTATCAAATAGATAAGCAACAAGGATATACTGTAAAGCACAGGGAATTATAGCCATCATCTTGTAATAACCTATAATGGAGTATAATTTGCAAAAATACTGAATCACTATGTTGTACACCTGAAACTAGTATAAATTGTAAATCAACTCTACTTCAATTTAAAAAAATTAAGAAATTTTCAAGGCACCTTAGGGGTAATTTTTCCAATGTCAGGCAGCGATGGTCTCCTTCGTTCATCCAGGCTGCATCTAGGGTAATGCAAAGGGACCCTGTGCTCCCTCGCCTGTATATGACATATGGCAGCATCAGAAAATAACATTCACTCCTGTCTGCTTTGCAACTGAGATAGACCTTCCAATCTCAACTCTTCATTTACCTCATTATTATTTTTAAACTTAAATTCAGGTCTTAAAATCTGAGAGATGGAGAGAGCTACAGTGGATTCAGTTCTGTCCCCCTCATCAACTATAACTGAGTGATGTAATCTCTTTGGAACTTGTTTCCTTTTCTTGCTTCACAGGAGAAGGAAAAAAGAGATTTTTTTTTTAATTAAAAAAAATTCAGAGAAAATCACTTTGAGAATCCTTTAGCTGCTTTGGGGTAAAAAAGATTAGCTTCCTAATAGCAATTTTTGGCACAGTTCCTCAGCCAACTTAACTAAACTGAATAAATAGCTCAATGATGTGGTAACCTGGGGATAAAGTCATGGTGGCTAGGAAAACTATTTGGCAGCTGCCAAAAAAAACACACAAATTTATAAAGGCAGTACTGACCCCAAACCTTATAGGTAGAGCAAAATTATTATTCCTTTTCATGCAGTTTAACTTCCATAACACTCTTCAATGTTGGGAGATTAGCTTGGCAAATGTCCAAGAGAACAGAAGAACAGAGCTAGCTTTTAAGACATTAACATTCCCCAAAGGCAGAGCAAACAAAGGATTAGATCCCAGGGGCAGAAATACCCCAGCAGAAATACTGCATCACTGATGCATTTACACCAAGACAAGAGCGTTTCTTCTCTCTGAATCACCTACTTAATGCCACCCTTCTGAAGACGAAACCACTGGAAAGCAACTGGGATTCAACTGGCTAGGACTTTACTGACTGGAGGGACTTCCCTCAAGGCACAAGCATCCTATCTTCTATTTTCTTCTCCATTTGAATATTAATAAATCCAAAGCACGAGGGGTAAGCGGACTCTAAAAATCAAGTCTCAAATTCTATGGATGTAGCACGATGATATTTTAAAATATACTGTGATTTCGTATTTCTACTTACTCAAGCAAAAGTCATCCACTGTCTGAAGAGGATTGGGCAAAAATGGCAGAAACAGCAACAACTTATATTTACTGAGTCTTTCTTAAGGGCCTGGCATTATTCTGACCACTTTATACCTACTCTCTCATTTAATCTCCCTAGCAACCTTATGAGAAGAGCACTATTATCTCCATTTTACTGATGAGGGAACTGAGGCACACAAAGTTTAAATAAGTTATCCAAGATCAAAGAGCTAGGAAATTCAACGCTCAGTTTTTGCCTTCCAAACTAGGTTTTTTATAGAGAACATGCTTATGAGAACAAAAACTTTTGATTTGCAAGTGCTTGGCTTAAGAAAAACAAAAAAACAAAAAACAAAAAAACCTTTGTTGCATTATAACATTCATATATACTAAAAAGTGCACAAATCAATGAAGTCTCACAAAGTGAACAGTCTCGTGTAATCAGTACCCAGGTCAAGAAACAACATTGCCAGCACCCACAAAATCCTCCTTAAGCTTTCTTTCAATTTCTCCCATGCCTTCAAGAGTATTTTGACTTTTAAAAACAATTGATTGATTTTTGCACGTTTTTGAACTTTTTATATTTGGAATCATAACCTATGTACTTCTTGTGTGTGTTGGCTTCTTTCATTCAAATTTTAATTGTGAGATTCACTCATATTGTTGTGCTGTCTCAATGATGTGTGCTAATCTAAATGCATATACCAAAATGTGTTTATCCATTTTACTCTTGATCGACACTTGGATTGTTTCCAGTTTGGTTCTATGATGTATATAGTGTCACTATGACTATTCTTGGATATATCTTTTGTTAAACATAAACACACATTTTGGGGGGTACACAGCTAGGAATGGAAGTGCTGGGTTATACGTTACACCTGTGTTCACTTTTATAGATATTGCTCAACAGTTTTCCAAAGTCGTTGAAGCACTTTATACACCTATTAGGAGTATATGAGTTTTCTAGTTACTCTACATTCTCCCCAACATTTTCTGTTGTCTGTCTTCATTTTAGCCATTAGAGAGGGCAAGACTGGCTATATAATTTGTAGAAACCAGTGAGAAATGAAAACGTGGAGCTCCTTATTTAAAATTATTAAGAATTTCAAGACGTTGACAGCAAAGCTTTAAGCCAAGTGCAGAATCCTTTCAAGAGTGAGCCCTGTGTGACTGCACAGACCACATGCTCATGAAGCCATCCCCGGAGGTGAGGATGTAGTCTTGTCACATTGTGATTTTAGTTACGTTTCTCTGATAAAATTGAATATATTTTCGTGTTTATTAGCCATCTTGATATCTTCTTTCAAAAAGTAACCTATTCATTTAAATGAATATTAATTTGTAGAAATTAATTTGTAGAAATCTGTAGAAATTAAATTTGTAGAAATTAATTTGTAGAAATCTATCTTATTTCTGGATATCAGGTCTTCGTTAGACCCAGGTATTAGGACTTGGCTATTTCCCAGATACGGGGTCTTGTTGTATACATAAACATATGTATTTGTGTATGTGTGTGTATTAAATCCCTTCTCCCACTCTGCGGCTTATCTTTACAGTCTCTTCGTGGTGTCTTTTGTTGAACAAGTTATTAGTTTTAAGATATTTTAACTTGTGAAATTTTTACGATTAGCGGTTTTGTATCATACTTGAGAAATCTTCGCTTACCCAAAGCCAGGAAAATATTATCTTCTTTTTTTGGGGGGGGAGAAAGGTTTGGGAGGGGTCCTTTTTTTTTTAAGATTTTTTTTTTAAGAATTTCACTTTTTATTTATTTATTTATTTATTTATTTATTTATTTATTTATTTCTTGGCTGTGTTGGGTCTTCGTTTCTGCGCGAGGGCTTTCTCTAGTTGTGGCAAGCGGGGGCCACTCCTCATCGCGGTGCATGGGCCTCTCACTATCGCGGCCTCTCTTGTTGTGGAGCACAGGCTCCAGACGCGCAGGCTCAGTAGTTGTGGCTCACGGGCTTAGTTGCTCCATGGCATGTGGGATCTTCCCGGACCAGGGCTCGAACCCATGTCCCCTGCATTGGCAGGCAGATTCTCAACCACTGCGCCACCAGGGAAGCCCGAAAATATTATCTTCTGTTTTCTTCTGAAAGCTTTATTGTTTTACCGTTACACATTTTGATCTAAAAATTCATCTGGAACTGATTCTTGTGTATGGTTGGAGGAAGGAGGATCAGGATTTATTTTTATCCATATACCTGGCGTCTAATTGACCCAGGACAATATTTTTTTCAAAGACCATCTTTTCCCTCTCTGCAGAGTAGTATCACCTCTGTCGTATTTGGGCACTGAGTGGGCAATAAGTGGGTCTATTTCTAGATCCTCTACTCTCTTGCCTTGGACTCTTTGCTATCCTACTAATATTAATCTATCTTAACAATAGTTCTTAATATTTGGTAGGGTAAATCTTCCATCTTTATTCTTCTTTAAGATTGCCTTGTCTATTCTTGGCTCATTGTATTTCTACATAAATTTCAGAAGCAGTTTGGTGTTTGATTTGGAATTATATTCAATCTATAGATCAATTTGAGGAGAACTGACATCTCTATAATATTGCCTTTTCAGTTCATGAATAAGTTGTATTCCATTTATTTATGTTTTCTGTGATTTCTCTCAATAATGTTTTATAAGTTTTAGTGTAGAAGTCTTAGTACATCTGCCATTTGATTTACTTGAAGGTACTTAACTTTTTATGCTATTGTAAGTGGTAATTTTATTTTTTTCTTCCAGTGTTATTGAGATATAATTGACATACAGCTCTGTATGAATATAAGGTGCTCAGGGAACTCCCTGGTGGTCCAGTGGCTAGGGCTTGGTGCTTTCACTGCTGGGGCCCAGTTTGATTCCTGGTGGGGGAACTAAGATCTCACAGGCCTCCTGGCACTGCCAAAAAAATAAATAAAAGTTTAAGGTGTACAGCAAAATTATTTGACTTACATACATCATGAAACAATCACCAACGTAAGTTGTGAACACCTGTCATTTCATATGGATACAAAATAAAAGAAAAATTTTTTCTTGTGATGACAACCCTTAGGATTTACTCTCAACAATTTTCATATATAACATAAAGCAGTGTTAATTATATTCATCATGTTGTACCTTGCAGCCCTTGTACTTGTTTACCTTATAATTGGCAGTTTGTACCTTTTGACCATCTTCACCCAATTCCCCCGCCCCCCTCTACCCCTACCTTACATAGGAGATGTCCTATGTTGCTCAGAAGTCCAATCCCTCCAGGCCACCAGAACCAGGTGTTCAAGGGGTGTCCCCAGCGTGGGCTGCGTGAGCCCTTTTTTGTGGAGGGTCCACTGGCTACTGCTGCCCTGCTCTGGTGGGCGGGGCTGGCCCCCAGGCTGCTTCTCAGTGGCTGCTGCGTAATGCTGGTGGGCAGGGTCGTCGCTTAGCAGGCTGAGGCTCAGTGGAGGTGCTGGAGTGCGCGGGGCTTTCAGCAGGGCATGCGCGCTGGTGCTAACCTGTGGACAATTCCAAAACGGCGCCTGCTATCCCCTGTCTTATGAAGGTAGCCTGAGTCTGAAAAAATGGTTCCTGCCAGTGTGTCAGTCCGCCCAGCGTCCCAGCTGGTTCCTGTCTCTCTGGCAGATGCTTCGAGATTAGTAAATGGATCCCCTTCACCTATGGTCCGGGCACTTTTTTCAATCTGCTGGTTTGAGCCAGATTTTGTGGCGAGTGAGTCTCGCACAAGCACTCTAAGAGTGGGTTTTCCACTCCCTGCAGTTCTATAATTTTCCTTGGGTGTATTCCTTGTACACCCAAAGGCAGGTGTATGGGGGACTTGTCTCTCCTGTGCAGGATCTAGGGGTTGAAGTGCCTGATAGGGAGCTTAAATCCCTCACTCCTTAGGGAAAAGATCCATACCTTTGTGATAACCCCCCGTTGTGGATTACTGCAGCTGCGTGTGGTTTTTTTCTTTGGTGGAACTATATCTCTGCCTCTCCTACCCATCTCGATGCTGTCCTTTTACCCTTTGTTGTGGAGGTTCTATTTATCCAGTTTTCAGGTCCCTTTCCAAGGGAATTATTCCATATGTAGGTGTAGATTTGTTGTATCCATGGGAGGGGGTGAGTTCAGGATCTTCCGAAGTCGTAATCTTGAACCAAGTCTAAGAAAAATATATTTTTTAATATAATATTCACAACAATACTATGAGGGAGTTATTATTAGTATCCCTATTTTATAGAGGAGGAAATATGACTCAGAGTTTAAGTGGTCTGTCCACGTTCGCACAGCTGGTAAGTGAAGGAACTGGGTTTGACATCTGGGTTCAAACCCCACTCCACCACTTACTAAGTGTCTTTGGGTTCTCCCAGAAGCAGACACTGAGACATGAATTTGAATGCAAGTAGTTCATTTAGGAAATGCAGGGAACATGGGTAGAGAGAGGGGGAGGTGATAAAGGGAAGGGTCAGTAGACAACACAAGGCTATTCAGGTGATATGCAAACATATTCTTTTTTTTTTTTTTTTTTTTTTTTTTTTTTTTTTTTTTGGCTGTGTTGGGTCTTCGTTTCTGTGTGAGGGCTTTCTCCAGTTGCGGCGAGTGGGGGCCACTCTTCATTGCGGTGCGCGGGCCTCTCACTATCGCGGCCTCTCGTTGCGGAGCACAGGCTCCAGACGCGCAGGCTCAGTAGTTGTGGCTCACGGGCCCAGTCGCTCCGCGGCATGTGGGATCCTCCCAGACCAGGGCTCGAACCCGTGTCCCCTGCATCGGCAGGCAGACTCTCAACCACTGCGCCACCAGGGAAGCCCCAAACATATTCTATTCCTTATGGATTTTCCCACAATGATTAACATGCTGCTTTGCACTCATATGGAGTCCAGGAAATGGGCAGACAGACATTAGTGCAAGGGAAGTTTCTGACACCGCAAGAATGTCAGTTGATCTATTGATAACAAACAAATGAGTTCCCTATGGCTCTCTACTTTCTAACATCCATTTTGTCTGCTTGTTTTTTCTAACTTCTCTTAGATGTTCTTTTTTCTGTAATTTTCCTCCTTGTGGGTGAGGATTATCATGGCTCCTATCTGTTGAAATATTTGCCCTACCTAGGAAAATAGCCAGATAAATAGCAGTGATCAACAGTAATAAGAAAGACAGAAGAGGGCTTCCCTGGTGGCGCAGTGGTTAAGAATCTGCCTGCCTATGCAGGAGACATGGGTTCGAACCCTGGTCCGGGAAGATTCCTACGTGCTGTGGAGCAACTAAGCCCATGTGCCACAACTTCTTGCCTTCTTGATGTTTAAAATTCCACTCATAGAGTTAGAAATAAATCTTAAAATACAATTATCTTTAAGGGAAAGGGGACCCTTAGATATTACACCTTTCAAAGCTGATTTGGCTTGGGCAGGGCATTGAGGTGGTTTTGGAGGGGTGGGTAGCTGAGAGACTTGGGGAAGGCATCTGGAAGAACTTGGAAAACAACAGCCTAGGTTTAACCTGGACAAAATGGCAGAAGCAAAGTCATGAGTGGGTCACAGATTCAGGGGCTGAGACTCCCCAGAATCCTTGGAAAGCCTGGTCTATTTGTTCTTTTTTCACACACAGAGGGTCTGAGTATTAGCATCCAGATCAATTCTGTCAATAAGAAATTCCATTACTGAGGAATAGGGCAATTAAAAAAAAAAGGGAAAGGACTTCCCTGGTGGCGCAGTGGTTAAGAATCCGCCTGCCAGTGCAGGGGACACCGGTTCGAGCCCTGGTCTGGGAAGATCCCACATGCCACAGAGCAACTAAGCCCGTGTACCACAACTACTGAGCCTGCGCTCTAGAGCCTGCAAGCCACAACTGCTGAGCCTGCGTGCCACAACTACTGAAGCCCTCTCACCTACAGCCCATGCTCCACAACAAGAGAAGACACCACAATGAGAAGTTTGCGCACTGCAATGAAAAGTAGCCCCTGCTCACCACAACTAGAAAAAGCTCACCCGCAACAACGAAGACCCAATGCAGCCAAATAAATAAACAAATAAATACATTTATTGAAAAAAAATAAAGGAAAAGCATATTATGATCCATCTGGGGAAGAATGGCCTAGAGAAGACTCCTCCAGATGCCCATGATACCAACGTGTCCTCAGAAACACACCTCTAGTTCCTCCAAGTAGCATGGAAAATCAACAGCACTTAGATCCACCACAAAATGAGACCAGGGAATATGTGGGTGGCTTCATGCTTGGCTCTCTTGGTACCTGACCTTGGCTCAGTCATTTACAAAATGTAGAGTTTCATACAGATTTACTGGCGCCTTAGAGTGTTGGTCCAAGGTTTAGTAAACAAACAAACAAAAACACCCAACAGCAACACCAGTCTTTGGCCAAATGACAGCTTCTCAGTGAGGCATTCACTAAATGCCTGATTGAAAATTGCAGTACCCCATACCCAACTCTCTCTACCCCTCTGCCTAGCTTTATTTTTTTCAATAGCACTGATTTCTGCCTTGTATCATACTATATAATCTGCATATTTATTTGCGTATTGACTTCCCCAGGGAGTATAAGGTCCATGAAGGCATGGATTTTTGAAGGCTTTGTTTGTTGCTATATGCCCAGAACCTAGAACAGTGCCTGGCCCCTAATCCATGGTCAAGAAGTATTTAACGAGTGAATGAAATTAATTTATTCATATAACGGATTTAGAAAAATATCCAGCACACAGTCAGCGTTCAAGAATGTTAGCTTTTACTATTTTCTTTATAATGTTTAAATTTCAACAAAGTAGAAATATTTGTTATAAGTCCCTAATATTAAAATAACAGAAAATGGGGAGTCTTTATCATGATTTTTAAAAGTAAGGTCAATACTCTCTCCCTAATGCTCTCTGATGCTTATATCTTTAGTTCTTCTGGGTCCAGATCACTTTAATCTTACATTGCCTTGATCTCTGCTGTATATTGTCATCAGGGAAGGCATGTTTCTATGTACGTAACTGAGCAAAGAAACTCCATAAAGGCAAAAATTGCTTTTTTTGGTTATGAGGATTAAAGGCGTCAATCAGTGAATCAATAATAGATTTGAATAAGGGGAATGGCTTCAGATTTTGTTTGAAGCAAGTCCTGAGATGCTTGCTAACCTTAGGCATATTAGGAACCAGTTATTAAAATGGAGCCATGAACTCTATGTTAAATGAACTTGACCCCTTCCTGCTTCTAAGCTTTATCTTCACTCAGTGTCTTCCTGGTTGGTTAGCGGTTCTCAGGCTCCATGTGAATCCTGCTTCATATACCAAGGGGCTCTTTAGAGGCTTAAAGTGATGCTTTCTTTCACTGTGAACTCCTCCCTCAAAAGCAAACAGAAGAAACAGAGAAATCAGGTTGTCAAAGCTTCGCCCTCACCCACCCCTTTCAAGAGTTAACAAACTGATTCACAGATGTGGTCTTTGCCAGGTCGCTCAGAAGTAGGTGGGGACAGGAGGTGAGGTACTTAGGGAGGAGTCCAGAGGCTTTTAACATTGATCGAAAGAAGTTGCCTAACAGGCAATGGGACTATCTGGGAGAGGTTCCTAGTGTGGAGGAAGTGCCCAAGACTCAGGAATGGGGTGGAGAGTGTTTTGGCAGGTGACAGCCATTAAGAAGAAAGAACTACTTCTCTGAAGCAGAACTGGGGAAGATGGTCCAGAATGGAGCTGGTGAACAGCATCATGGGTCTCCTTGGGGCAGGAACCTCGCTGCCTCCCCACATGATCATTTCATATCAGGCTAATAGGAGTCTCAAGGGTGGAAATGAGGTCAGCTTCTGTTTGTCTTGCACTTATTTGTCCTGTTTGGACCCCTGTCAATTTCCTGTAGGCATAGAAGACCTCCTCTGTGGAAACTAAGCCTTGGTCCAGGAATAAGAAGAGACTGTTTTCATCCTAGTGAGGATTACTTTGTAGAGCCAGTGTCCCATTGTGGAGGTAAGGAAGGTGAGAGAAGATGACTCAATTACTCATTCATTTATTTGCACATATTTGCAGGGCACTGGGCTAAGTGTTGGAGATAACAACAATAACAAAATAATGAGTATATGTGCTAGGACTATATCAAGTGCCTTCCTTGATTCGTTATTTAATTGTCACAACAATCCTACAAGGTAAGTACATTGTTCATATTACACGATAGAGAAAACTGAGGCTAGGAGAGGTAAAGTAACTAGCCCAAAGACACCTGTCTAGTGAAGGTAGGAATAGGACTGAAATCCAAGTCTGTCTGACTCCAGATGCTCTGCTTTTAACCATCATAAGGACTTAGGTGGATCTCAACACTCATGCGGTTCACAGCCTAGGCAGAAAGACAGACAAACATGTGAGAGATGTGGTAACTGCTAAAGTGTTGATTAATTTCAGCCACAGTGCAGTAATTCCCATAGCACAGAAATTACTATCTGAAGCTTTGCATTATAACTAAATACCCTTTATGCCCTCTACAACAGAGGTTCTAAACCTCAGCACTATTGACACTTTGGGCCAGATAATTCTTTCTTGTAGGGGAGTGTCCTGTACACTGTAAGGTGTTTAGCAGAATCCCTGGCTTCTACCCACTAGATGCCAGTAGCACATGACCCCAGTTGTGACAACCAAAAATGTCTCCAGACATTGCCAAATGTCCCCGGGGAACAAAATTGCCCAAAGTTGAGAATGACTGCTCAGCCAGATTTAAACTTTTAGAGGGCAATATTATGTCTTATTCATCCTTTTATTCCACCCCAACATATACACATTCATAGAACACTCCACACAACAGCAGTGGAGTACACATTCTTTTTAAGCACCCATGGGACAGTCTGTAGGATAGACCATATTCTAAACTATTAAAATAAGTCTCAGTAAATGCAAAAAATTTGAAATAACCACATGTATGTTTTCTGACTACAATGGAACTAAATTAAAAATCAACAACAGAAAGAAATATTGGAAATTTTCAACTATCTGAAAATTAACACATTCATAAATATCCCATGGTACAAGAAGAAATCACAAAGGAAATTAAGAAATTTCTTGAACTGAAAGAAAATGTAAACACAACATATCAAAATTTGTAGTATGCAGCTAAAGCAGTGCTGAAAGGAAAGTTTGTAACCTTAAATGCTTATATTCTAAAGAAAAAAAAAATTAAAAATCAATAATCTGAGCTTCTATCCCAAGAAACAAAGGAAGGAGAGTAAATAAAATTTACAATAAATAGAAGGAAGGAAAAATAGAGATCAGATTGGAAATCAAAATAAAAAACAAAAAAAAAACAAAAAAAACCCAAAAAAATTTTTTTAAAAAATTTAATCACACCAAAAGTTAATAATTTGTAAAGATCAACAAAATTAATAAACTTTAAGCTAGGTTAATGAAGAAAAAAGGGACAACAGAAAGTAATAAAATCAAAATAAAATCACTACACTACAATCACTATTAAACCTACAGAAATTAAAATATTATAAGAAAGATTATGAAGAACTTTATGCCAATAAATTGAATACCTTAGAAGAAGTGGACAAATTCTAAGACATATATTATCATAACTGACTCAAGAAGCAATACTAAATCGAAATACTAGCAATGAACAATCCAAAAATAAGATTAAGAAAATAATTCAATACATATAGCTTCAAAGAGGGTAAAATACTTAGGAATAATTTAACATAAGCAGTGAAAGATACTCAAGACAAAAAATATTGCTGAGAGAAATTAGAGATCTAAATAAACGAAAAGCCATACACTTTTCATAGATTGGAGGATTCAGTATTGTTAAAATAGTAATTCTTCTCATATTAATTTATTGATTCAAAACAAATCCTACAAAATCCCAGCAGGCTTGTATGTATAAATTGAGAAACACATCCAAAATTAATATGAAAATGCAAAGAACATAGAATAGCCAAAAGAATTTTGAAAAAAAAGGACTACGTTAGGGGATTTATATTACTTGACTTGAAGACTTACTATAAACCTACAACAATCAAGACATTGCAGTATTGGCATAAGAGCAGACATATAAAGCAGTGGAACAGAATAGAGAATCTAGAAATAAATTATATATTTTTGTTTCATTGATTTTCAACAAAGATTCCAAAGTAATTCAATGGGGGAAAATATAGTCTTTTTTAAAAAAATGAAGCTGAAATAATTGGATAACCATATGAAAAAAATGAACTTAGATTCTGCCTCACTTTACACATAAAATGTTAATTAAAAATGGATCATAGACCTAAACTTTAGAGCTAAAGGCATAAAATTTCTAGAAGAAAACATAGGAAAAGATCTTTCTGACCTCGGGTTAGGCAAATAGTTTCTTAGATGTGACATCAAAACCACAATCTATAAAAAGTAAAAACATTTACTAATTGAACTACATCAAAATAAAAAACTTTTGCATTTCAGAAAGCACCATTAAGAAAATAAAAAGACAATCCACAGACTGGAATAAAATTTTGCAAATGATGTATCTTATAATGCAGATAGGACCAAAATATATAAAGAACTTTTACACTCAATAATAAGATGACAAACAACCCAATTAAAAATGGCCAATGTATTTGAAAGAGACACTTCATCGAAGGAGATATATGGACTACAATAAGCACAGGAAAAGGTGCTGAACATCATATGTCATTAGGGAAAAACAATACCACAAGAAGATATTATTACTTATAGACTGGAATGATAAAAAATTTAAAAGACCAACAATACCAAGACCTGATGAGGAAATGGATCAACTGAAACTCTCATACATCACTGGTGACAATGCAAAATGGTGCAGTCACTTTGGAAAGCAGTTTAGCAATTTCTTAAAAAATTAAACATAAACTTACCATACGACCCAACAATTACACTCCTAGGAATTGACCCAAGAGAAATTAAAAAAGAATGTCCACACAATGACTTGCACACAGATGTTTATAGCAGTATTTTTCTTTTGTTTTCTTTTCTTAACAAAAATTGTGTATATTTAAGGTGTACAGCATGATGATTTGATAGACGTGCATAGTGAAATGTTTACTACAGTCAAGTTAATTAATGTATCATCTCCTCAGAGTTAATCTTTTTGCACAGTTAATCCTCGTGTGCGTGTGATGAGAGCACTTGAAATCTACTCTCTTATAAAATTTCCAGTATTTAAACAGTATTAACTGTAGTCATCATGTACATTAGCTCTCTAGAGTTATTCATTCAGCACAACTGCAATATTGTATCCTTTGACCACATCTCCCCATTTCCCCCACCTCTCCACTCCTGGTAACCACTGCTCTACTCTCTGCTTCTATGTTTTTGGCTTTTTTAGATTCCACATATAAGTGAGATCAAGCAGCATTTTATTGTAATAGCAAAAAACTGGAAACATTTCAATGCTCATCAACTGGTGCATTGATAAACAAATTGTGTTGTATTCATACAGTGGAATCCTACTCAGCAATAAAAAAAGCATGATACATGCAACAATATGGATGTATCTCAAAAATATTATGCTAAGTGAAAGAAGCCAGATACAAAGACTACATATTTGAGTCCACTAATAGGAAATTTCTAGAAAAGGAAAAGTTATAGAGACAGAAAGTCAGTGGTTGCCTGGAGCTGGGGCTGGGAGCAGGGATTAAATGCAAATAAGTACAAGAGAACTTTTGGTCAATTGAAATATTTTAAACTGGATCTTGGTAGACAATTCTATAAATTTACTAAAATTCATTGGAACATCCACTTACAAAAAATACATTTTATGGTATGTAAATTCTATCTTGGTAAAGGTGTAAAAAAGTAAAAATGATTCAAATAAGTTCTAAATTAAACAAATTATAATATTTGAGTTTGGGGTTATTATTTTCTCTTTGCCCGCCTTCTGAAAATAAATGTTTTCCCTATTACACTAATTCTATGAGAGAACAGATAGGTCAGAGAACAAGTCTTTGACGTGTGTTCATGATTTCTGTCTCACCTTTTTACTGCTTATCATTAAGTGGCAAAAACTAAGGGACGTTTCCTTGAAGTTCAATAGCTTGTGTTCTGAGTTTACTTTTAAATCATAAACATGGAAAAACTAATTAAATAATGATATGCTAACCAAATTATACATAATATAGATGATGTTCCAAGACTACCGAAGTGGCGTTGGACCTGTAAAAAAGTGTTTAAAAAGTAACCTCTAATGCAAACAGACTCTGGTGCAAGGTTGCAGGGACCTGCCACTGAGTAGGTATGAGGCTTGAACAAAGGCCTTCATCTCTAGGTTGGTCTATTTCTAGGTGTATTTCAAAGTGTGATCCCTGGACCACCTGCATCAGAGTCACCTAAAGACCAACTCCTGTCTTTAAATCTGTCAATAAAAGACAGATTCCAGAGCTTCATGCCAGAAGTCATGAATCAGCTATTAACTGATTTGTCATCTCTGTTAGGGGTTTAGGAGTAATATCCAGTATCTGCATTTGTAATAAGCTCCTTGGGTATTTTTAATGACCATTAAATTTTAACAACTCTTGACCCAGGTCTTATTTTCATCATTTGTGAAATGAGGGAATTAAACTAGAATTATTTCTAAAATTGTTTTTAACTCTATGAATTTGCATCTTTTCCTTTTACCCATATATTTTACCTGTTTTTTTTTTAAGCTCCTAATTTTCCTCTGATCAGATTTTTTAAGTTTCATATATTTACGTGTAAAGGACTATGACTTCCTCACAATGCATTCATCCTTTATTCTGAGAAGCCCATTTTCTAATCATTGTCAATGCATCAGTCAATCAGTACGTGCTTTCAACCTTTCTAGATGTCTCTCCTCTTATCCACCATTTGGACAGAAGGATGAGCTTTGTACTTAGCCATCAGTACTTCACCATCCAGCTCCCTCAGCCACCCACTTGATGGTAATTCAAGGGGGCCCAGTGTAGGGGTAAAGATTGTGGCTGCTAGAGTCCCGAGCCCAGGTTCAAATCCTGGCTCCCCAAGTACTGGCTCAGACAAGCTCCTTGACTTTTCTATTGCTGTTCCTCATCTCGGAAATGGAGATAAAAGTATCCTTACCTCATAGGATTGTATTAATACTTGTAAAACACTTGGAATTGTACCTGGCATACAGTAAGG
The DNA here is from genome assembly GCF_965194805.1 of Balaenoptera borealis. NCBI lineage: Eukaryota > Metazoa > Chordata > Mammalia > Artiodactyla > Balaenopteridae > Balaenoptera > Balaenoptera borealis. Next base: position 24,764,634 of record NC_138868.1, on the reverse strand, counting down.
ACTATGTAATTGTTTGTTAAATAAATGTGCTAGTTTGAATTGGTTTCAGGCATAAGTTTCCCATGGGACAGTTCTGAGGTGTCAGGGCAGTGCTCCGGCACATGTGTCAGGTACAGGTATTTGCTTTTGGGTTTCAGTATTTGGGGGTCTTAACCCAGCCAAATAGGAGTCTCAAAGATACGTTCCAAGGAGACCCAGAATTCCATAGTGTGTGTACATGTGTGTGTGCATGTGTGTGCTTGGATGGGGAGGACAGATAGTAAACATGTAAGATGCAATGAACAACACCTCTCAGACAGTGGTGTTAAGAAGCAAACAAAACGGAGTAATGTGATGACCAGGATAATTCTGGTCTTGCTGAATTGTTCCCTTGTGACTGCCTCTGTCCCATCCTTCCCTGGTCCTACCTTACCCCAACCTCCTACCCCACCCATCCCAAGCTTGGACAGCCAGGGCCAAACAACTGACACGTGGAGTCCTCATCAGCACACTGGATTTAGTCCACTCCTAAGGGTCAAATGGGCCAATTTCCCACATCCTGTGCTTCTCTTTATTTAAATGCCCGAAATGACTATACCAGTGACAACCTTGTGAAAAATTTTCCATGAACTTTGGGCTAAAACCTTCCTTTATTTAATTTCACCTTAATTGCATCAGTTAGGCTGCTTTCATGTTTGCTCAACAAACTCTTTTGTTTATTTCACTCAGCTCTGAGAAACAGCTGCCAAATGGAGCCTTTGTTCTGAGGGCCTTTTCTAATAGTTTTCACACCGATCCTGTTTGTCTTCCTCAGGGGCAGCTCCTACCCAACCTGAAAAATGTGTGGCCATTAAGCCTCTAAGGGCAAGCTCAGTTGCCAGCTGCCATTTACGCCCCGTTCAGTTCCTGGAATGGAAAACTATGCCTTTCTTCTCTCATTTTGAAGGGAGCTATTTTTAGTTGTGTGGGGAAGGGTGTCAGAAGCCCTCAGATAACTTGAATTTTCGTCTTAGTCTCACTATGACACCCATGCCCAACATCGAGCCTTTAGCCCTCCCACCCCCAAATCACTTTTGTTCTTTAAGGCTAGAGATCTCCTTATAGTTCACCTCCCTGCCTCCCATCTCATCCCACCCCACCCCATTCTTCGTAGCTGTCAGAAGTGTGTGATTCTGAAATGAATTCCATAATTCCACTACCTTACCTCCATGCCACTGCTTCAGCCCTTCTGTGGCTTCTCACAGAGCTCAGGGTCATCACTCCACAGCTTGTTTCTCCAAGTTCTTCAGGCTCAATTCTCTCTAGTCCCAATTTCTTCAACCCCTGGAACCCACTGAGGAAGCTTTTCTCCAAAATGACACCTATCAAATTTCTTCCCTCCTTCTGTAGGCAAGCCATTCCCCCATTAAGGGAAGGGGCTATTTCTCCCCTCCCTTTGAATCTGGGCTGGCCATAGTGACTTGTTTGCTCATTAGAATACAGTGAAAATATGTTCTGGAACTTCCAAAGCCAGATTGTAAGAAGATTTGCAGCTTCCTCCTGGGCCTCTTGAAATATTCACTCTCGGAGTATTTGCTTTGGGGGAAGCTGGCTGCCATGTAAAAAGAAGTACCCTGAGTTGGCTGTGTCATGAGCAGCCAGACCACATGGAGTGGCCGTGGATAATGAAACACCATGTGGAGAGGAAGAGAAGCTAAGGAAGGCAAGGCACCGAAATGATGATGAAGAAGCCATCTTGGAGGTGGACCATCAGCCCCAGATGCCCCAGCTGATGCCAAATGAACAAGAGATGAACCACCCAGCCAAGACCTTCCACATCCCTTACTGACAAAAGTACAGTGGAAACAAAATGATTGGCTTACGCCACTAAGTTTGGGGGTAATTTGTTATATAGCAATGGACAGCCAGAAAATCACTTCTTCAGACACCTCATTCAGACCTTTGTGAAGTCCATGCAAGGCTTTGATTCACATTCCCATTCACTGTCCTTGAACCTGCTACTTTCTCTGTCTGAAATACCCTTCCCTCTCCTCTCTGCATGGCTCACTCTTGCTTTTTCCTTGAAAACCTAAGTAGCACTTTCTTTGACTAGACTTTTTTTAAACCTTCCTAGTCTGTGTAAAATGATTTCCCTCTAAGACCATTCAACAAACGTTTATTAAGCTCCTCCTATGTGCCAGACACTGAGGATTCAATAGTGAAGCAGGATCTCAGGATGCTCTGTGCTTTCCTCTTAGGTCAAGAACTCCTCGTTCTGTTTGAAATGGCTTCTACCTTTGTCTGACAATGAGCTCCCTCCAGGCAGAGGCACTATGTTTCTCTCTCCACATTCTGAGGATCTAGCGCAGAGCCGGTATATAGCAGGTGCTCAATAGATCCCAAACAAACGATCAAATGAATTGCGATCTTTAGTTGGCATTTGTATGAGCTATTGACTTTAGGTTTGGCTGAGTCAGTTCAAGCTGATTTTTGCCAAGTCCAGCTTCCTCGAGTGGAAACATTATCAAAACGCTGAAATGACAGTGGTGGGAATAAAGCCTAGTAGCAAATTTCCTGATATGGGTATCCTTTAAATGCAAGTCACAAATGCAACAACATTAAGAACCCAACGATAGAAACTCTATAGAATGAGCATTGAGAAATACTTGCCCAGAAATGCACAAGGAAATCTTCTCTTTTGAAGGTGAGAGGGAAGATTAGGAAGATTAGTACTGTTCCTATCACTCTGCTTGGGAGGTATATCACCGAACCTCTGAACCCAGCCCCTCTGTCTCTTCTGCCCTAGGGTAACAAACAAATAGGAGGATGGGAAGAGCCTAAACTCTGAAAGTTTTTCTGTTTTGTTTTCTCTTGAATACACCAAGCAGCTGAGCAAGAGAACTAGCTCTGAAAGTCAAAGTCACGTGCTCTTGCCTGAGGGTGGATTCAAAGGAAAGATTTATCAGGATTGAACAACAAGATCTGCTGTCATGTGGTTCTGTCTTTTTGTGCCTATCACTGTTGTGTGCTAAAGAGCTTCCCAGATAGGGTGGCAGCTGTTTGTCAATATGGCGCAGAGGAACGACAAACAGTTTGCCCATTATCTCAACCAGGGGTGATTTTACCTCCTTCACCCCAGGACGTCTGGCAAGGACTGGAGACATTTCTGGTTGTCCCATTGGATGAGAATGGGGGCTACTGGAATCTAGTGGTTGGAGGCCAGGGTTGCTGCTAAACATCCTACCATATACTGGACAGCACCCTCTATAAAATCATCGAGCCCTAATTGTCAACAGTGCTGAGGCTGAGAAATGCTAGCACTAGCTTCACACTTTAGTGTACCCCAGAATCACCCAGAAAGCTTGTTAAAATACAGGTTGCTGATTTGGTAGCTCTGAAGTAGGGCCTGAGAATTTCCATTTCTAACGAATTCCTAGGGGAGACTGATGCTGTTCTTGGGACCACACTTTGAGAATCATTGGCCCAAAACTTCTCTTCCCTGTGTGGCAGGAGCTCAGAGGGGGTGCACAATGGGAACATCCAAGAAGGAAGCCTCCATGCGGGCATTTTTGGGGACCTCTCTGACCTCACCTTGGGTCAGTGAACTCCCTTCTAGCTCAGTCCAAACACCTACTTTGGGTTGGAACTGAACAAACAATACATAACACAGCAAAAATAAACAAACAACAACAACAACATTCCTGAAAGAAAAAGAGCAACCTGAACAGAGGAGGGAAATCAGCCACAACTCGGGTCAAGTTTTTGGCACATTCTGTGGAAGGACTTGAGGAGCAGATAACAATAGCTCCAGTTCTCTGGAAGGGCAGCCAGACCAACAAAAGTTCAATTAGTAAGTCTTGGCAAATAAAGACAACAAACAGTTTGGCAATAATAAATTAAGGCCATGCTTGGCTGACACCCAGGCTCAATACTGTACCCCTGCCAGGCTTTGTGAAAGGGTGGCTTTGAAGGCTTCTGAAAAGGGTCCATTTCTCAAACAATTCCAGCTTTTGTTTGTGGCCACCCTGTTCTTCTCTTCGCTCCTTTCTTCACTTATCGTGAAGGGCACAAACATGACAGGTAGGCTTCTGCCCTCCCAAGAGTTTGCCAGTTCACTTCCTTTTTTCCCAAGATGGTACCAGGAGTCCACTGCTCACCTCTGCTGTCACCATGGAAGACACCCATGGATGGGACCTAAGGGATAGGAGACTCAAAGAAATGAGCTTTCTAGTTTAAAAACACCGTTTCCAAGAAAACAGAGAACAAAGGCTGCTCTCACTTAGAAACACTGTTTCCATTTTGAATCTGTGTTTAAAGGTGAGGAAGTGAAATCATTTAGTGAACTTGGTAAACACCTTAAAGCCTTGAAGAATGTAGTGTGGAGTCCACATCCCTTAAGGTTATCTGCATCCTGTAAGATGCTGTTAATGACATTAATGATGATAATGACATTATCTAATATTTATTGAGCTTTTGTTGTGTGCCAGACATAATTCTAAGTGTTCTATATCTGTTTCATTTATTTTTTGAGAAACCTTCGAGGTAGACATTTTATTATTCCCATTTTACAGATGAGCAAATAGAGACAAAGAAAAATTAAGTCATAGAGCTAGAAAGTGATTAGTGTCTCTGAGATGGGGATAAAGATTTTTATTTCCCTTGTGGAAAACTGAAGTCTGACTCTTGCCGGTTTTGTAACTATGTGTGCTAGGTGGATATTCTATGCTCCGTAGAGGGCCCTGTAGCAACAGTGCACTCTCAAGCAGATATCTCTGCTCCAGGCAAATATGTTGCTGGACACCAACTCCTAGCACCATCAGGTGATGTCTTGCTGGCAGGACCTAGGTGTTCCAACTGCGCTCTGGCTGCTGGCATTGATTGTTTAGGGCAAGGAGTAATGTTGGGTTGTACTTAGGGTGCACTGAATGCACAGGGAAGAGAACACAAAAGGGCAAAAGGGGCTGCCAACCAAAAGGAAACAGCAGACCTAGTTTACTAGTTAAAATCAAACCTAGTGACTTTAGGTTTGATTTTAGTGATCAACAAGGTCACCTCTCACCCCTCATCCCAGTGTCTCCAAAGGGGCAATGGAGGCTCAGGTGATGAACCTACCCAAGAATACACAGTGAGTGGTAGAAGGAAGACTAGAACTTGGGACAACTGACTCTGATTCCTGAGCTCCTTCCATTATACCACTCAGCCCCCTACCATTGGTAGATCAGTGGAATGAACCATGTGGAATTTCTGGACTCAGTGGGTTTGGTAAAATTCACAGAATCACAGAATCTTAGCATCCAGAGAAATTTCACCTGGTTTAATCTCTTACCTTCTATGAAGCTAGAGAGAAAGCAGTAGTGACATCGTAGGCATGTTCTTGGGTCTGCGGTTAGAGGTATGAGCGCCACACAAGGCAGCATTGACTAACCCATCCAGCAAGCGTGTTCCCGTCCACTGAGAGCCGGGATTGCTGTAGGTTAAGTAAGATGGTGCTGTCTAGGCAACCATCCTACAGGAGCCTAAGATCAAGGCGACTAGGTTGTCAGCTCCCAGAGAGCATCAGGAAGACACAGGAAATAAACATTGGGAAAGAAAGTTGAGATTGAGTTGTGGGGAGTCTTGAATGCCTGGCCAGGCAGGCTTGACTTTACTCTGAAGACAATGGGGGACCACTGGAGCTTCCTGGGTAGATTTTTGACATGGAGAGAGTTCTGCTTTAGGAAAAGGCATATATGGCTTAATGCCTGAATTTGAGAGCTGACAGCAGGTGGCAGGCATGGAAGCAAGGAGAAGTTTGCAGCCATCCAGACAAAAACTAATGTAGAGACTCAGAAATTTTACACCTAGGCTGTATCAAATAGAAACGAAAACATAGGTCCATTAAAAAACTGTACAGGGCTTCCCTGGTGGCGCAGTGGTTGAGAGTCTGCCTGCCAATGCAGGGGACACGGGTTCGAGCCCTGGTCTGGGAAGATCCCACATGCCGCGGAGCAACTGGGCCCATGAGCCACAATTACTGAGCCTGCACGTCTGGAGCCTGTGCTCCACAACAAGAGAGGCCGCGATAATGAGTGGCCCGCGCACCGCGATGAAGAGTGGCCCCCGCTTGCCACAACTAGAGAAAGCCGTCGCACAGAAATGAAGACCCAACACAGCCAAAAATAAATTAATTAATTAATTAAAAAAAAAAAACTGTACAAAAACATTCATAGTAATTTTATTCACAATGGCCCAAAATAGAAATAACCCAAATAAATGTCCACAATAGTAGAATGGATAAACAAACTTATTCATCCAATGGACATCAATATTTAAAAATGAACAAAACAACATGCAGGAATCTCACAGACGTTATCCTCAGTGGAAAAAAGCCAGACACAAATGAGTATAGAGTGTATGATTCCATTTTTAAGAATTTCTAGAACAGCCAAACTAATCTAAGATCAGAAAATCAGAACCGTGGTTGCTTTGGGGGAGGGGAGAGATTGGGCAGGGACACAAAGAAACTGGGGGGTAGAAAATGTTCCACATCATAATGGAAGCCTGGGTTAAATGGATGTCTCCATTTGACAAATTTGTACAGCAAAGATTTGTGCTGTGTAAATTTTGCTTTAGAAAAAAAATTTTGCTTAGAAAATAATTGTAAAATAATAATAATAATAATTGATTAGGGGATGGAAGATGGCATAATATTGGTAATTGTAGGAGCTGAGTGACAGTTACATAGATGTTCATTACATTATCCTGTTTATTTTGTAGGTGTTTGAGATTTTCCATAAGAAAGTGTTGAAAATAAATAATGGGCTTAGATCAAGGCAGTGGAAAGAGAGAAGCCAGGAGGATGAAAGACATTGTAGGGGTGGGCTCAAAGCATCTTGGAAACTACTTGGAGGCAGGGGGTAGTTTTCAAAGGTGAATGTTGAAAATGATATTTCAGTGGCAGTACCTGTAATGAAGTGAGGAACAGGTTTCAGAGGGAGAGTGGTAGGTCGTTTCAGTGTGAGATGTAGTGATTCTGAAATGCTGGTGGGATGAGCAAATGAAGATGGAAAACGGAAAGGAAGGAAGATGGTGTCCTGCCTTGAGTGTCCTGGTTATTATGTAAAAAGAGTGGTAACTTACTACACACATTAAAAAAAATAATGCGAAGGAGGGAAAAATAACTTAACAACTAGGAGATCATAGAACAGTCCGTTCATTTTTACAGATAAGGAAAGCAAGTTTCAGAGAACTTGTGTCACCTGTTCAAGATTGCACAGCTCTTCAACAATTTCAATTGATTTCTTAGAATTCTGAGCTATTTGATCCCAACTCAGGTGTCATGAGCTATGCTGCTTTATCTCTAGCCCAGTGCTATTTCTGCGGCAGCTCTCCAACTCTTCCATATTTACTGTGGATGGAAACACTTGCTCGCCCCCTGTGCCTGCTTTTCCACCCACATCCATGTAATGAACTCTGGCTACAAGGTACTCAGAGTGGACAGAGGCCACGGCTCCCCCGAATGTGAGCCCAATGCAATACACTATGAAATTCAACCTTGGAAAAATGGCACAAGTGACTTGCTCCTATTGGAAGCCAATCTCGACATCAATTAGGCCCTTTACATTATCTCTGATTCGTGATTACACACATTTTAAAAACACAATTAGTTATGGGCCAGAGCTATGGAAGCCTTTGATTCATAATTGGCCGATTGTTTCCAGAAAATTAAGCAAGGGAACAATAATACTGAGTTGGCTCTACAAGCCCCATTGCAAACACACACCCTAATTCCTGCAGCTGCCCAGGGTTAAAGGGCTTTTTCATTGAATGGCCCCCTACTCACCTCTCCAACCCTCAGTTTTTCAGTATGTATAGGGGGTTATGTCACTCCCTGGCTCAAAACCTCTCAGAAGCTCCCCCACTGTACTTGGGACAATGTCCCAACTCCTTGACATGACCGTGAAGCTCTTCATTCTCTGGTCTCTGTCTCCAGCCTCACTGTGTCCTGGCAACCCTGGCCTTTCAGATCATGGACTCTCAGTAGCACATGCTGCTAACAAACCTATATTCATTCATCTATTCTTTTGCTCATTCATTAATTCATTCTGTGAATATTTCACATGACTTTATTAGGTGCCAGCCCCAGTGCTAGGTACTGGGGATTAAGCGATGAACTGGGGAGTCAAGGAGCTTTCATTCTCAGAGGAAGACATTAATCAAATCATCACACATCTACATGATGACAAATTGTGGACACACAAAGAGTCAGAGAAAGGACATTCCAGACAAAGGAAAGAGCAGGGGCAAAGGTGTTGGGGAGGAGGAGGGCTTGGCAGGAACTGACAACGGCATCACAGTGAAGGAGGAGGAGGTTGGAGAAATAGCAAAGGGCCAAGTCATGCAGTGCCTTGTAATCCAAGGTAAGGAGTTTGAATTTTCTTCAGAAGGTAGGATTTTAAGTAGAAAGGATGACACAGTAACATATGATGTCAAGGGATTTCTGTGGGCTACTGGGTGGAGAGAGAATTAAAGACAAGCAAACAGGGGAAGTGGGAGACCTGTTAGGAGACTCCTAGAGAAGACCAGGTCAGTTGAGAAGTCAAACATCCTGGTTTGCCTGCAACTGAGGGATTCCCTGGGGGTGGAACTTGCAGCACTAAAACCTGAAAAGTCTCAGACAAACCAGGAATATTTAAGTCACCCTCCAGGTAAGACATGATGATGTCTTGAATTACAGGATGACACTAAGTGGAAGGATGTGAATGGTCTAGAAGTAGAGGACTTTTATTGATGAACAGGACAAAAAGGATAGAAAAAAGAAGGACTCACGTTCTGGCTTTTGCAACTAGTTGGTAGAGCCTTCTATTGAGAAAGAAAAGACTATTTGCCATTTCTCTGTCTACCTCAGGGCTTTCTGAGTAGAAAGCAAGTTTACCTAGAAGAATAGCATGAAAGAAGCCACCTCCTCATTGTGTAGTAATTTCCAAAACTTCAGGCAAATCAAGGATGTCTTGCATTAGGGTCAAAGCCATGGTCAGCTAGGAGTTTACTTTGTGTCTTGTTTTCAAAGAGGTCAAAGCAGTTTACAAACTTTTATGACAATCTTCATAAAATCCCATGTGGCACCAACTAAAATACAGGCAAGGAGACAAACAGAGGGAGATGAAACTATCATCATTATCGCTGGTAAAGCCAGTGTCTCACTATGCTCACTGGATAACTGAAAGCAGTTGAAAATGCATCTTCTTGCAGAGACCTGATTCCTCCCTAAAGAGGGCTGTGTGGTGCAATGAGTACAAAATTTGGGCTCCAATCCTCCCTCAGTCACTTACCAGCTGTGTGACCTTGGGCAAGTTACCTAACCCCGTGAGCCTCTATTTTCTTGCCTATAAAGGGAGAATAATTACCTACCTTCCAGGGTTATGATGAAAATTAGAGATAAGGTATGTACCTGCTGTGTAACAGGCTTTCCATAATGGTACCTTTCATTACCTCTGTGCCTCACTCTCCTCATCTGTAAAAGAAGGATGATCACTCTTATATCTACTTGATAGGATTTTTATGAGCATTAAATGAGATTATCCATGTTGAGTGCTTAACATGGCTCCTGGTACACAGAGGGAACTAAATATTATCAATGACTTGCTATTATTAATAGTGGGAAGAGTTGCTACCGGTCTCCTCACTCTCCATTCACTTCTACTCATGACCAATATCATGCTGTGTGGAGCAAGGGCACCCTCACCTTGCACAGAAGTCAGGTTCCAAAGGTAGTATGTAAGGTGAAACTCACAGGTATTCAAAATTCCCCTTGAAAATACTTTCAAGTCTCCCCAGAGTACTGTGTACTTGGTTTTGTGCTTACAACTCTATACCTTAATATTTATGTATAAATGTATAATGCATTCAGCAACTTACAGTACATAATAAAAATTATGTATGCAAAATTTGCTTTTACAATGTCACACAGTATTTTAATATTTTTGCCAAGCATGAGTAGTTGAATTCCTATGGGTTAAATCATGTGTGATGTGATGCCACTGTGATCATCAAGAGTAAGAGTTTTTGCAAAGCTAGTGCTTTTCTCTCCAAATCTAGAGACAATGGCTATAGTATTTCCTAATGCTACCATAGTCACAATTAAAAATGTAAATAAGCACATAATTCATTCAGCTAACCAAGTACGATAAAAAGCTATATCCATCAGCGTTTATTCAGCAACATTTATTGATATATAATAAATCAGCAGGTAATACATGCCAGACACTGTGCTAAATCCTTTACCTGTATTTGTGAGAAGCAGCATAGCCCTATGGTTGATGCTCTTGAATTAATTACTTGGGTTCCAATCCTGGCTCCACTATTTACTAGCTGCGTGTGAGCAGGTGCTTATCCCATCTGAACCTCAATTTTCTAATCTGCAGTATGGAGATAATAAGGTATCTGATTCATCAGGTTGTTTATAATGGATTAATAATTAATGCAAAGTGCCTTGAATAATGTTTAGTCTATAGGAGGCACTCAGATATTAGCTTCTGTTATCAGTACTTCATCTGTACATTAAAACTATGAGGTAGGAACTATTCCTTTCACAATTTTATATGCAAGTCTCCTAGGACAGAAAGTTTATATAATAATGTTTAGTTAGTATTTACTACAAACCCAAGACATTCTTAGTGGTTTATATAGGTTCCCTCACTTACAGCAACCCCAGGATGTAGGTGCTGTATCAATCTCACTTTTCAGATGAAGATACCAAGGCTCAGAGGGATCATCAATGAAATCTAAGGAATGGTTTGGAGAAATGCCCACTTGAATTTCTAAACGAGGGGCTAGAACCAGTGCTTATTCCATAAGTAGCCCTTTTCAGTGTATCTTCATTCTGGATCAAAAGAGATCATCTTCCTTTAAAATTGCTCTGTCCCCTCACCTCTACTGTTCTTTGCCTGACTGGTATATGTGTATAGTGTGGTGAAATCAGTGGTTTATTCACTCCTTCAACAAGTTTATTGCAAGCCTGCTATGCCAGCTGCTAGGGACACTGCAACCAAAGATCTGCTCCCTGTCTACACTTGCACCAGCACATTAGGAGACTGAGAGAGAACAACAATTTCCCACAAAGCATTTATCCACACATAATCTCTTGAGATGCCTGCTGGGAGAGGTTTCCGTGGTATTCATTACCCAGCTCCTAAGACATTGACCACATGAGCTCCTCCTAAGAGCTAACTGCTCAACGGGCTCTGATTAGCTCTCCAACCAAGAGAGACCTGTCTTAGATGATAGAACATTTCAACAAGGGGAAACACAGATAAGCATGATGTGTTAGAACTTGTGGTGGAGGCTTAATCATTTGATTTTTCTCTACTTCTGCAGAATGATTTTTTAATATCTTCAGGTTAAACTGGTTCACCTGACTTGCTCTGATCTGCATCTATGCTTCCAGGTTATTGACTAACAAACAAGTCAGGGCAGCAGTACAGGGTTCTGGTCAACCCGGAAGTGTCAGCAAAATATCTGAGTTTTCACATAAATGGTATTAGTATTTTTCCCAAAACTATACGTTGTGGTTATTAGAGCACCAAACCAGAAGTGTGGAGAGTTCAGCTGAAGTCTTGGTTTGCCTTAAAAAATCATGTGACCTTAAGTGGGCCATTGACCTTCAGCAGCCTCAGTTTGGTTTTTTCCCATTAGAGTTAATCAGCTGCTGGGTCCCTCTCAAGACTAATATTCTATGATTCTTGGATTTGATTTCTAAGAATGTCCTAGTCCCCTGGAAACCCCCACTATGGGGTTTAACTTCATATATTACTGACAGAATTAGACTTCTGTGCTCTAGTAGCTAGGAAGAGAAATGTGGAAAGTACTCTAAAGCTAGGAAAACTGCACATAAACTTCTCATTCGTTGGTAAGGAAGGAGATTTTTTTTTCCTATACTGGTTACAATGGTGACTATTTTTATTTTCCTCATCATAAGATGTTCTGGGAATACCCTTGAGTCCAAACAACTAGAAAGGTGAAGGCATTTTTTAACATTGGCAACCCAACCTACCACTGGGTGCCAGAGAACACGGGCACTTTCTCTGACCAAGAGGTGTGAGACTAGCCAGGTAGCCAAGGCTACTCCCATCAGGTTCTTCTTCCTCCCCTGCTTCACTCTTCCAAACATAATCAGTAACCACAAGAGCATGGCAAAGGTGTTAAGTAGGTATTTTGGAGCCCAGGATTCTAAGAACTGTACCAAGCTTCTACCAGGACTGTTTTCAGAGCCAAACCAACAGGAAATGACTTTTTCTGTTCCCACTCCACCAAAAAAAAAATAAAAGAAAAATTGCCAAACCTGGTTTGGCATGTGACCACAGTAATGCCAAAGAAAAGAGGTGTGGCTGAAAGGAGAAGGCAATGAAACTGAAGCCATTACCCATACCCCTACCCCTACAATACACACACACACACACACACACACACACACACACACACACACACACACTCTGCTGCTCCATTTCTTTCCCCAGTTTGCCCAATGGACAGTTATATCAGTATTAAGCTCAGCAAAGTAAAACTTTGAGAACTCAGAATTTCCCTTAGTTGAGGCCCTAAAGCTTAGGAAATAATTCCATTCATTGCCATTGAACTCTGGAAAAGGACTCTCTCTCTTAATTTCTGCCAAAGAAAACAACAAATCTCTTCTCTGCAACTCTCTTAATTTCCTGCCAAATAAAACAGTCACTCTTTTTCCCAAACTCTAAACTCCAGTGTCAAACGTGTTTGTGAAGATGAGGTTAACAGTTTGTAAATTTGAATTTCAAGTGGGTTATTCATGAATCAATAGAAACAAAACTTCATAAATTGATTGTTTTGCTCTTAGATGACATTGAGTACCTTGGTCCTTGGGGGGGGTCTTATGATCTAAACAATACAGGGAATATTCATTAAGTGAAATTCAGATTATAACCAATTATTTTCCATTGTGTATTTTTCCCCACAGATTATATATTTTTAAAATTAAAACAGCAATTATTGGCTTTAAATAAATGTCAACAGAAAAATCATTAACAATTATACTTGTGATGCCAACCTTTTTATAAGAAATATTAACTTGAGAATAGGAGGCAGTGCTAAATAGCTAAAAGACCAGAATATTCAAAATCTCAGTACAGAGCCAGCTCTGCAAAAATCAGTGTGTAACTTCAGCTAAAATATAATTTGTTTGGGCTTTCTTTGACCTTTATTCATCTGTAAATAAAAGATTTGGGCTGGATAGTTTCTAAGTTTATTTTAAAAATCTAAGTTTCAATGACTATTTTAATTATAATTGGTGTTTTTCTTGCTGCCTTTTACCATCAGTAACTGTCACTTAGGCTAATCCTGACCTTATACCAGACATTGATTAAAATTCTTTTTGCTAACACATCTTTTGGTATGTAATAACAATGGGATAAAACTTTGGGACTTCAGGCCAGCTTAGTATCAAAAGCCCTTCCCAATGATATCCCCTAAGATCTGACAGTTTCTAACAGCTTCTGGGTAGGGTACTTTTATTTAAGCAATCAGCCCTGTATCTGCTCTCCCACATGGGCTATTACTGAAATGTGTGCAGAGGAGTTTCAGGTCCTTCCTGGCTCCTCCTTACCTCCAACTGCAGGGCTGCAAGAGAGACAGAAAGAGAGAGAGAGAGAAACAGAGACAGAGACAGAAAGAGAGACAGAGACAGAGAGTGAGACTGTCAACCATACACAGGTACAGAGAAAGCAATAGACACATAGGAGGGATTGTTCTGCACTGCAAAACTCTGTGACAACATTTTCCAGTCATAAGTGGTAACTTTCTACTCCTTTTTAATAAATAACTACTGTCAGCTTTTCAATATGCCTTAAACTAGGAGCTGTTGGTCAGGTATTAAATGAAACAAATATATTGGGTGTCTCTTACACACCCAGTATATTTAATCTACCAGTTTTAAAAACTTTATGAGTAAGAGAATATTTCTCAGAAGCTACTCCTAGAAGGAAATTGCGCTTTCTGTGACAATACATTTAAATATAGTAAACAATTTTTTTTCTAATGTTAAAAGTAATTCGTGCTCATTATAGAAAATTCAAAAAATACAGAAAAGTCTGAATAAGGAAAACTAAAACTACATGTACCCAGTATGGGATTAATAGATACCCACCACTATATACACAATAGATAAACAATAAGGATTTACTGTATAGAACAGGGAACTATATTCAATATATTATAATAACCTATAATGGAAAAGAATCTGAAAAAGAAGATATTCTTTATATATATATGAATTACATGTGTCAGAATACTGGGGGTTTTTACCTTAACAATTTGGTGTGAATGCATGCAAATACCTGTATAGGTTATGTATGTTATATATTTACCTGTATTTTCATAGTTGAGATCATGCTGGGGCTATAGTTCTCAGTGATTCAATGATGACACATTCACCCATTTCCTTCAGAATGTCACATAAAGCAAGGCTTGCTGCTGACACGTTAAGGCTGAGAGAGTGAGGGGCAGTGTCCGGAGTTGGCTGTCTCTGGGGAATTTCCTTGTACCAGGTGCTTTGGTAATCTCACAGATTCCATTGATTATAGGTACCACATATCACAATTTTCCATGCTTCCAGGACAGATATGATGTTACCCAGACCCCTTCAAAGAAACGTTCCTAAACAAAGACTACATTTGTATCTGTTTAATACAACACGACTTTGCAAATGCTTTCAAATCTTTTCTGAAATGAGTTCTTGACAACTTTGCAAGTACAATAGTATCAGAACACCTCAAGTTTAGCCAGCCAAAAAGATCTTTCCAATCCTTTTACTTAATGTACATTCAAAATTATATAGGAATCTATATCACATGAAATAGTGATTAATTCCAACTTTGATGCAGCAGGTGGGGGAAGGTCTGTGTCTTCATTGAATTGAATTCCGTGTTTCCTTTCTGTGTCTTCATTGAATTGAATTCCATGTTTCCTTATCACAAACTGTTAGAGGGCATGCGCAGAGCCTGCTTGGTGATGGCATTCTCCTTAGCACCCAGCTCCATTCCTCAGAAAGGATAGTTGAATTGATTTTAATATGCTCACCAAGGAGAGAACTGTTAATGCTATCACCAAATATCCTACAGCCGCTGTTTGATTCCATCTCGGGAAACAGCCTCAAGGCAGGTGGAAGTACCAACATAGCATGAGATGGGTGAAGAAACCTGGAGAAGAAAGGACTTGCCTTAGAATCACAGCAGGAGGCTTAGGGTTAGAATGCAGAATTTAGGGTCAGTACTTTATCTCATCTAGTCACCATGTCCCTTGCTCCATTGAACATTTTGGAACCATCCTGAAGAGTTCTGTTCGCTTTTCCATTTTGTTTATGAAACTTTTGAATTTGGTTATTTCATTAATTTCAGAAACATTTATTGAGGACCTAATATGTGCACAGTATATGAAAAGTAGTTCATATAGTCTGTAGCTTGACATATATACAATATAAGTCGGGCAGAACTGAATTCAAACCTTAGCTCTCCTTTTTACTAATTTATTACTTTAGGCAAGAGAATTGGTCTCTCTGTGCCTCAGTTTCCTCATATGTAAAATGAGAATAGTAGCAGTCTATCTTCCTCAGCATTGTTACAAGAGTAATCTGTTGTTATTATCATTATTTTTTGTATCATAGCTTGTGCTAGACATCATGAATGGTACCAAAATATTCAGCTATCAATCCCAGAAGAGTGGACCCCTTATGAACTGAAAGAAATTAAAAACCAAATGGGGTGGTGTGTGCTGTATGAATTCAGAGAAGGGAGAGTAAGTAAGGGCTCAGGTAATCAAAAAAAGGTTTCATGGAGAAGAAGAAACTTCAGTTGTATTATAGAAAAGAAAGTATGTGATTTGGTTGAGAAGAGTGTCTATAGCAAGGAATAAGTTTGAAGCCAGAATGGGGAAAGATTGACTACCCAACTAATGATATTAGTTTTCCATTCATTCATTCACTTATTTGTTGCCTTGGTGATACAATCGTAAGCAAGGCATGGTCCATTTCTCTTTATAGTCTTATGGAAATAAACAAAGATCAACCAAATGAAAAAAGTAAAGGCTATTTATCCTGAGCTTGCTAGAGCAAGGGAGTCAGCCGCATTTTGGCAGAAACTCAAAGGCCGGTAGGGAAGTGGGAAAGCTTTAGAGTGGAAAGAAAGGAAGACTTCATGTATGGCCTGATTGGAGGTTGTTAGCATGGGGAAGCTATAGGCCCACAAACTAGAAGCAGGGCATCCTATATAATTGGTTAGGGGTGCATATTTGGCTTCCTTTGATTAGTCCTAAGTTAGAAGGGACTTAAAAATTAGAGAAGCTGGGACTTCCCTGGTGGCACAGTGGTTAAGAATCCGCCTGCCAATGCAGGGGACACAGGTTCAAGCCCCGGTCCTGGAAGATCCCACATGTCGCAGAGCAACTAAGGCTGTGCGCCACACTACTGAGCCTGCACTCTAGAGCCCGCGAGCCACAACTACTGAGCCTGCGTGCTGCAGCTACTGAAGCCCATGCTCCTAGAGCCTGTGCTCAGCAACAAGAGAAGCCACCACAATAAGAAGCCCGCACGCTGCAACGAAGAGTAGCCCCCGCTTGCCGCAACTAGAGAAAGCCTGTGTGCAGCAACGAAGAGCCAATACAGCCAAAAAAAAAAAAAAAAAAATTAGAGAAGCGGTCAGTTATTAATCAATCAGCATTTGGGGCCCATTGTCACAGAAATATTGTTCAGCTCCCTGGATTGTCATTGGAAGTAGCAATCCGGCTTCCTGCAAGTCTGACTTAAAGCAGGCTGGTTTCCTGGGTTGTTTATTGTAGATAAGGGGGTTGGTTGCTGCAGGTTGTGAGTCCAAGTTCTATTTTTATGATGCTGTGGCTATTGTCCATTTGTATATTCAGTCTAGTGGAGAAATAAACTAAAAAAGATTGTAGGAACAGGAGCAAAACAAAAGAGATTAGACTATTATAAACACAGTGAGAACTGGGTTAGGGAATGCCTTTTAAATAAAGTAGCCAGGGAAGATGTTTCTGTGGAGGTGGCAACTATGCAGGGATCTTAAAAGATGAGAAAGAGCCAGCCATCTAAGGAGCATATGGAGAAGCATTCCACACAAAGGGCCAGAGAAAATACTCGGAGCCAGAATGAGCAGAAAGGGTGTGTGATGTTCAAAGACATGAAAGGAGATCAGTGCAGCCAGACAAGAGTAAGCAAGGGGACAGTGTATGACATGAGGTTTGAGAAATAGGCAAGATTCAGGTCAGATAGAATTTTGTATGCCATGATGAATAATAGATTCCATGCATTCAGGGAGCTTAAGCAGAGAGATAATTAAGGAAGCCACTGCAGTAATCCAAGTAAAAGATGGTGGTCATGGTCTTGATTAAGGTAATGGGAAATAGAGATGAAAAGGAGTCAGTCCCTTGAGATGTCTTGAAGAAAGGACAAAGAGGACTTCCTGATAGCCTGAAGATGGAAGCAACAGGGGGTGGAGATAAAGGGAGGAAACAAAGAAAATTCCAATGATTGTGGCACTTACTGAGGTGGGGATACTGGATAAAGAGAGAAAACAGGTTTTTAGGGGAGAGGGAAATCAAGTTTAATTTAGATATTGAGGTACTGAGAAAGGCATTAGTGTAATAAATGCCGTCTAGAGAGACAGGATACAGGATAGGTAGGTTCAAAAGACATGGGCTGAACTTCTGTTGATAGTCCATGCCTCATTTAGTTGAACAAATGATACCCAAATAAAGAACAGGGAAGAAAGAAAGACACGAGCTACAAAATTGAAGCTGGAGATAAACTCCAGCTGGGAATATCTGGCCCCAAGGTTTCTGGTCAGTTTAGTTAAAAAACTGAACAACAGAAAAGTGGAATTGCTTGGCATTGTGTGGTCCAATTACCTGGTCTATTGGCTGCACTTGGAGTGTCATTTGGTGATACAGTCAAATGCAAGACATGGTCCATTCCTGCTTGTAGCCTAGTCAAGATGAGAAGAAGTAGCTGGGTTCAGGTGAGCTAGTAGTCATTAAGAGTGAAAACTCTCTCAGCTGTTGACCTTGCTTTCTACTTCATGGAGAAAAGAAAAGCAATCAGAAGAAAATATCCAGATGCCCACCACAGCACCTACCAGCTGCTGGCATCTAGACCCATATATTGTGCCCTCCCTCCTGTTATAAAGAATATCATCCATAAAGAATATCATCCATGCTCCATTCTGAAGCAGTACCTCCAACTGTGTGCACAAATTCAGGGACACTGTTCCATAAATTCTCTTCTCTCATTATTGGACTATTCTCATCAATGAACAAACTCACTGCTCTTGCTTCCATCATCAAAAAATAGTTGCAAGATAAAATTTAAAAGCTTCACTTCACAGTGATTTTACTTCCCCTGCCAGCAAATGTC
The DNA here is from genome assembly GCF_965194805.1 of Balaenoptera borealis. Taxonomy (NCBI): domain Eukaryota; kingdom Metazoa; phylum Chordata; class Mammalia; order Artiodactyla; family Balaenopteridae; genus Balaenoptera; species Balaenoptera borealis. Next base: position 24,746,252 of record NC_138868.1, on the reverse strand, counting down.
CCATTTCATGCTCTCATTTTCAGCAAAACTCCTTGAGAGATTTGTCTCTTTTTTTGATGTCTACAATTCCTCTCTTACCATTCTCTTTATTTTTCCTTTGCTCAGGTATATTGAAATATAATTTACATACTGTAAAATTCACCCTTTAAAGTACACATTTCCATGAGTTTTGACAAATGTAAATAGTCATGTAGCCACCATCACAATCTAAAATACATAATATATCCATTACTTCAAAAGGTCTTTTGTGCCCCTTCACATTCAACCCCTTCTCCCCATCCTCACCCTTAGTGACCACTGTTCTGATATTTGTCCCTATATTTTTGCCTTTTCCAGAATGTCATATAAATGTATTCCTACAGTCCTACAACCTTATGTGTACAGTGTGTTTCTCTTTGCACAATGCTTTTGAGATTTATCTGTTTTGCTGCATGTATCATTAGCTTGTTCCTTTACATTGCTGAGTAGGGTTCAAGTGTGCAGATGTACCAAAATTTGTTTATCCATTAACCAGTAAATAGACATTTGGATTGTTTCCTGTTTGGGGCAATTATGGAGAAAGCCTACACAAATATTTACATTTGCAGGTCTTTGCAAATATTCCTTCCAGTCGATGGCTTGCATATTTATTAGCATTCTCTTTCAAAGAGAAAAACTTTTAATTTTTTTTTTTATAAATTTATTTATTTTATTTATTTATTTTTGGCTGCATTGGGTCTTCGTTGCTGTACGCAGGCTTTCTCTAGTTGCAGTGAGCAGGGGTTACTCTTCGTTGTGGTGCATGGGCTTCTCATTTCAGTGGCTTCCCTTGTTGCAGAGCACAGGCTCTAGATGCACGGGCTCAGTAGTTGTAGCTCGGGGTTCTAGAGTTCAGGCTCAGTAGTTGTGGCACACGGGCTTTGTTGCTCTGTGGCATGTGGGATCTCCCCGGACCAGGGCTCGAACCCATGTCCCCTGCATTGGCAGGTGGATTCTTAACCATTGCGCCACCAGGGAAGTCAGAAACTTTAAATTCTGATTATAAAAAATTTATCAATTTTTTTATAGTTTTTGTTTTTTGTGTCATATCTAAGAAATCTTTGTGTAACTCAGCATCACAAAAATCTCTTACATTTTCTTCTAAAATTTTTATCATTATAACTCTGATATTTATGTCTCTGATCCACTCAAAGTTAATTTTTTGTAAATGATAAAATAAGAGTAGAAATTCAATGTTTCTGCATATGAAGGTCCAATAGTTTCTGCACCATTGACTGAAAAGGCTATTCTTTCCTCACAAATTACTTTGGCATCTTTGTCAAAAATTAATTTTCCATAGATATATGTCTATTTCTGTTCTTTTTTCCATATGTTTATCTTTATGCCCAGAAGAAATTATTTTAATTACTATAGCTTAATAGTAAGTCTTGAAATTAGATAATGTGAGTCCTCCAATTTGGTTTTTTATTCTAAAATTGTTTCAGTAATTTTAGATCCTTTACTACTTATTATACAATTTAGAATCAGATTGTCATTTTGTATAAAAAATAGCCTCCTGGGATTCTGATTGGGATTACATTGAATCTATAGGTCAAATTAAAAGGAACTGATATTGTAATAATAATAAATCTTCTGATCCATGAACTTGGTACAGCTCTGCCTTTATTTGAGATTGTGTTTAATTTTTCTCAGAAATGTTTTGTAATTTGCAGCATACAAATTTTGCATGTATTTTGTTTGACATATCTCTAAATATTTCATGCTTTTTGATGTTACCATAAATGGTATCATGCTTTAATTTCAATTTTCATTTGTTTTTGCTAGTACATAAAAATAAAATTGATTTTTATATGTTGACCTTGCATCTTATGACCTCTTATAAACTCAGTTGTTAGTCTTACTGGGTTTTTTGTAGATTCTTTTGGATTTTTTACACACATAATTGTGTTGTCTGCAAATAAAGATAGCTTTCTTTCTTTCCAATCTGCATACCATTTATATCTTTTTCACTGTTTTGGACCTCCAGTAAAATGTTAGCTAGAAGAAGTGAGAGTAAATATTTTTGCCATATTCCTATATCTATTAAATTTTTTGAAATAATTATTAAAAATCTTTCTACACACACAAAAACCCTCCATGCTTATTTGGTTTTGCTGTTGAAATTTACCTAACATTTAAGGAAGAAATGAAACCAATTTTACAGAAACTCTTAGTCATTCAAAATTAAGTTGTCTGAGAGTATTTAGTAGATACCTTTTATCAAGCTGAGGAAATTTCCTTCTATTCTTAGTTTGCTGAGCTTTTTAAAAATGATTTTATTAAATCATTTTTCTACATCTATTGGTATGATCACATGGTTTTTCATTTTCAGGTTATTAATTGATTGATTTTTAAAAAAGAATGTTGAGCCAACCTTACATACCTGGGATAAACACAATTTGATCATAATGTATTATCTTTTTATATATTCTGGATTTGATTTGCTAAAATTTTCCTGAGGATTTTATGTTGCCTTGGTCTGTAATTTTCTTTTCTTATAATATTTTTCTGGTTTAGGTTATCAGGGTAATTCTGACCTTAATAAATGACTTCAGACATGATCATTTCTCTTCTATTTTTTGAAAGTGTTTATGAATAATTGGTTTTATTTCTTCCTTAGGAGTTTAGGAGATTTTACCAATAAAACCATCTGAGCTTAGAGTTTCTTTGGGAAAGGTTTTTAACAATGAATTCCGATTCCTTAATAGATATACCCCTATACAGTTTATCCATTTCTTCTTAAGTAATCTATGGAAGTTTGTATCTTTTGAGTAATTTATGCATTTCATCTAACTTATCAAATTTATTGGCATCAAGGTCATAATATTATTATCCTCTTAATGTTTATAGGATATGTTGTGATAGCCTCTCTTTCGTTCTTAATATGTTCTCTCTCAGTCAGACTGGAGGTTTATTTATTTTACTGATATTTTGAAAGAACAAGTTTTTGGTTTCATTGATTTTCTCTACTGTTTTCCTGTTTTCTATTTCATTGATTTATGCTTTTATCTTTATTCTTTCTTTCCTTCTACATGCTTTGGGTTGATTTACTCTTTTTCTAGTTACTTAATGTATAGCCTGGAATATTGTTTTGAAACCTTTTTTTCCCCCTAGAATGAGCATTTGATGCTATAAATTTCCCACTGAAATTTGCACTGATAGCCTGCATATCACAGATTTTGATATATTATTTAAAAATTTTTGTTCCATTCAAAATATATTCTGATTTCTCTTATGATTATTTTAATTTAACCCATGAGTTTTTTAAGAAGTATGTAATTTAATTTCTAAATATTAGAGTATTTTCCAAATATCATCTGTTATTTATTTCTAATATAATTCCCCATGGTGGAGAACATATTTTATGTAATTTCAATCCCTTTACATTTGCTGAGATTTGTTTTATAATCTATAATATGGACTGTCTTGGTGAATATCCTAGGTACACTTGAAAAATATGTATATTCTGCTACTATTTGGAGGAATGTTCTAGAAATGTTCATTATGTCAATTTGTTGTTCAACTCTTCAATATCTTTGCTGGTTCTTGTCTACTTATTCAATTAATTGCTATGAGGGGGTGTTAAAGTCCCCAAATATAGTTGTATATTTGTCTATTTATCCTCTTAATTCTATCATTTTTTTCTGTATGTATTTTGAAGCTCTACTACTGAATGATATTAAGATTCTAATTTTAATGATCAGGGCAACCACTAAGAAAATAACTGAAAAAAATATATGTAGTAAAAAAATAACAAGGGAATTAAAATAATACACTAGTAAAAATTTATTTAACACAAAAGAAGGTGGTAATTGAGAACAGAAGAACAAAAAGGCATATGAAATATTTAAAAAATAGCAAAATGGCACAAATGACACAAAAACAGCAAAATTGCACCAAATGTAAATGGATTAAACACTCCAGTCAATAGGCAGATATTGCAGAATACATTTAAAATGATATGACTGTATGCTGTCTGTAAAAGATCCACTTTAGATTCAAAGATACAAATAGATTAAAAGTAAAAAGATTAAAAAGATGTACCATGCAAACAGTAAACAAAAGAGAGCTGGAGTGACTATACTAATATCAGACCAAATGGACATTAAGACAAGAATTGCTACTAGAGGGGGAAAAAAGGACATTTTATAACGATAAAATTGTCAATAATAATAAAATTGTCAGTCTATCAAGAAGATAGTGTCATGTAAGAATCTATTGTAATCATGTGTGTACCTAACAACAGAGTCCCAAAATACATGAAGCAAAACCAGACAAAACTGAAAGGAGAAATAAACAATTCAACAATAACAGTTGAAAAAATCTAATGCCCCACTTCAGTAACAGAACAAGTAGACAGAAGATCAACAAAGAAATAGAAGAGTTGAAAAACAATAAAACCAACTAGTTCTAACAGACATATATAGAATACTTCATCCAATGACAGCAGAAAACACATACTCCTCAAGTGTACATGAAGCATTCTCCAGGATAGACCATGTCTGAGACCATAAAACAAGTCTCAATAAGTTCAAAAGAATAAAAATTATACAATGTACATTCTCTATCCACACTGCAATGACTTTAGAAATAAACAACCAGAGGAAATTTGGGAAATTCACAAATATGTGGCAGTAAAGCAGCATTCTCTTAAATAAACAATAGATCAAAGAAAACTTACAAAGAAAATTAGGAAATACTTTGAGAGGAATGGAAATGAAACACATCATAAAACTCATGGGATTCAACTAAAGGAACACTTAGAGGGAAATGTATAGTTGCAAATGTCAATATTAAAAAGAAAAAGAAAAATCTCAAACCAATAAACTCTACCTGAAAAAAACTAGGAAAAGAAGAGAAAACTAAATTTAAACAAACAGAAGAAAAGAAACAATAAAGATTAAAGTGTAAGCAAATAAAATGGAGAATAGAAAAGCGATAGAGAAATCAACAAAACCAAAAGTTGTTTCTTTGAAAAGGTCAACAAAATTTATAAACCTCTAACTTCACTGACCAGGAAAAAAAATGAGATAAGACTCAAATTATTAAAATCAGGAATGAAAGAGGAGATACTACTACTGACCTTATAAGGGAAAAAGGATTATAAGAGATTACTGTAAGCAACCATATGTCAACCAATTAGATCACTTAGATAAAATGGAAAAAAAATCCTAGAAGGACATAAGCTAATGAAACTGAGCGGAGAAGAAATAGAAAATTTGAATAACCCTATTCACTTTGCTTCATAAGTGAATTCTACCAAACATTTAAACTCTTCCAAAAAATAGAAGAGGAGGGAACACTTTCCAACTCATTCCATGAGGACAGTATCACCTTGATAACAAAACCAGACAGAACTTCAAAAGGAAAAAAACAAAAACTTGGCACAAAAATTCCCCAGGTTAATATTAGAACTGAACCCAGCAACATATAAAACCATGCTCAAGTGGCATTTTTCTCAGGACCACAGGTTTGTTTAACATCCAAATGCCAATGTATTAATAGAATAAAGGACAAAAATACCTACCATCTCAATAAATTCAGAAAAAGTATTTGACAAGATCCAACACTGCTTCATGATTAAAAACACTCAACAAACTAGGAATTTTCCTCAACTAGACAAAGAATACCTATGAAAAACCCACAGCTAACATCATACTTAACGGAAAATGACTGATGCTTTCTCCCTAAGAGCAAGAACAAGACAAGGATATCTGCTCTTGTGACTTCTATTCAACATTGTACTGGAGGTTCTATTCAAGGCAGTTAGTCAAGAAAAAGAAATTAAAGGTACCCGTATTGGAAAGGAAGAAGAAAAAATATTTCTATTTGCAGATTACATGATCCAGTACATAGAAAATCCTCAAGAATCCACTAAAAACTATTAGAATTAATAAACAGATTTAACAATGTGGCAGTATATACAAGCTCAATATACAAAATTCATTTGCATTGTTATACACTAGCAGTGAACAATCCAAAAATGAAATTAATAATCCCATTTACAACTGCAACTCTGAATCATCAGGGCTTTGACAGTCTATGCACATTTATTTCATTTAAAAAAAGTAAAAGAAAAAGAAATTCCATTTACAATAGCATCAAAAAGAAGAAAATACCTAGAAATAAATTTAACAAAAGAAGTTCAAGACTTTATTCTGAAAACTATAAAACATTGTGGAAAGAAATTTTTTAAAATGAAAAGACATTCTGTATTGATGAACTTTAAAATTTAATATGCTAAGATGGCAATACTACTCACACTGATCTACAGATTCAATGCAATCCCTATCAAAATTTCAGCTGTCTTCTTTGCAGAAATAGACAAGCTGATCTTAGAATCCATATGGAAGCACAAGAGATCCAGGATAGCTAGGACAATCTTAAAAAAGAAGAACAAAGTTGGGACTTCCCTGGCAGTCCAGTGGTTAACACTCTGCGCTTCCATTGCAGGGGACATGGGTTAGATCCCTCATCAGGGAAGTAAGATCCCACTTGCCACACAGTGTGGCAAAACAAAACAAAACAAACAAACAAACAAAAACAAAAACAAAAAAAGCCAAAAAAGAACAAAGTTGAAGAACTCACACTGTCCAATTTCCAAACTTACTACAAAGCTGCAGTAGTCAAGACAGTGTGGTACTGGCATAAAGATAGACATAGAAATCAATGGAATACAATTTAGAGTCAAGAGATAGACTCACATTTATGGTCAATTGATTTTCAACAAGGGCAACAAAATCAATGAAGAAAGAATAGGCTTTTCAACAAATAGTCCTAGAACAACTGGATATCCACCTGCAAAAGATAGAAAATTGAATGGTCCAAATGGATTCCTACTTTCCACCATACACAAAAATCAACTCAAAATGGATGATAGATCTAAATATAAGAGGTCTAAACTGTACACCTTTAAAACTATAAAACTAGATAAAATATAAGAATAAATCTTCATGACCTTGCGTTAGATGATAGTTTCTTAGATATACCACCAAAAGTACAAGCAACAAAAGAAAAAAATAGATAAATTGGACTTCATCAGAATAAAAACTTTTGTGCTTCAAAGGACACTGCCAAGAAAGTGAAAAGACAACCTGTAGATGGAGAGAAAATATTTACAAAACATAAAGCTACCAAGGGACATGCATCTGAATATATAAATAACTCTTACAACTCAACAATAAAAAGACAACCCAATTAAGAAATGAACAGAGTTTGAATAGACATTTTTCCAAAGAAGACACACAAACGCCAATAAGCACACGAAAAGATTTTCAACATCATAAGTCATTAGGGAAATTCAAATAAAAACTGCAATGAGATGTGGCTCACATCCACAGGATAGCTATAATTGTAACAAGTGTTGGTGAGGATGTAGAGAAATTGGAACCTTCATACATTGCTGGTGGGAATGTAAAGTGTTGTAGCCACTTTGGAAAACTGCCCAGCAGTTCCTCAATAGTTTAAACATAGAGTTTCCATATGAGGCTACCATATGAAACTCCTAGATGTATATCCAGGAGAATCAAAAACATATATTCGTACAAAAACTTGTACACAAATGCTCATATCAGCATTTTTCATAGCCATAAATGAAAACAACCTGAAAGTCCATCAACTGATGAATGGATATGCAATATATGGCATATCCATACAATAAAATATGATTTGACAATAAAAAGGAATGAAGTACTGATACATGCTACCACTTGGGTCACCCTGGAAAACATTATGCTAAGTGAAAGAAGCCATTCACAAAAACCACATTTTGTATGATTCTGTTCATATGAAATATCTAGAATAGGCAAATGATAGAGGCATTAAAAAAAAAAAAACAGTGGTTGCCAGGATCTGGAAGGATGAGGGTTCGGCAGGAACAGGGGATGACTACTAATGCGTTCAGGGTTTCTCTTTGATGGAAATGTTCTAAAATTAGATTGCGGTGATGGTTGCACAGCTCTTGAAATATGCTAACAAGCACTGAACTTTACACTACAGATGGGTAAATGATTTAGTGTAGTATGTAAATTATATCTTACTAAAGCAGTTTAAAAAAATATTTTGAGTCATTCTTGATTTCTCTCTTTCTTTCACACTCCATGTCCCATTTTAAGGAAATCCTGTTGGCTACTGTACCTTCAAAATATAACCTGAATCCAACTACCTCTTGACTCTTTCACCTCTCTCATGATGGTTTAAACCACATCATGTCTCATGAACTTCTGCAGTAGCTTCCAAGAGTTCTCGTTGTTTTTATCCTTGTCCTCCTACAATCTCAAACAATAGGCAGTGTGATCCTTACAAAATTTAAGTCAGATCATGTCACTTCTCTGCTCAAAGCCACACAATGATTAACAAAATCCAGCACAAGAAAAACTGTAGGTCAAACTGACCAAGTATGTCAACAGACAAACTATAAGGGAAAGAAAGGGATGGAGGAGACTTGTGGGTTAACAGAGACTTAAAGGAAGTATTAAGATTAAACTATTAGTGACTAGAGATGAGATGCAAACTTGGGTGATAAAACACAGAGAAACCAAATGAGTGATTAATAGAAAAGTCAGGATGGTGGTTACATTTGGACAGAGGCAGGGGACTCTGATTGGGACAGAGCCCATGAAAGGGCTTCTGAGGAGACTGACATATTTCCTTGTTGACTTGGAAGGTGGTTAAAAGTGTATAGGCCTCATAATAATTTGTAATAATAAGCTGTACATTTGTTTTCTGTATCTTTTATTTTACAACAAATAGGTTAAAAACACAAACTCTGCAATGGTTCCCCATATCCCTTGATAAAAAGCCAAGTCTTAAAACAGGATTTTTGATTAACACCCTCGACCCCTCCAAGTCTTTGCTCACAGCTAACGTTCTCAATGAGGGGTACCTTGTTGACTATTCAATATGGCTATCTCCCTCCCTACCTTAAAATGCTGATCCCTTTAACCTTTTACTTTTTCTGCTTTCCATAATCTACATCATCTTCTATTGTACAATATAGAGTTCACTTAATTATTGTGCCTGTTCTCTTAATTTGTGGTCTGTCACCCCAGTAGAATGTAAACTCCATGAGAGCAGGAACTTTATCTGTCTTATTCACAAATGCATCTTACAAGATAAGGCAAGGCTAAGGCCAAAACCTGAGTGACCTGACTGGTAAAGCTACAATGAGCCTCTTTTAGATTTAGACAGTGCATACATGCTGCAAAGAAGAATAATGCAAAGGTGCCAGGTCCCCATGATCCTTGTCCCACACTCCAAAAAGGATAACCCTGAAAATAAAGGGGCTTGATGGATACAGTGTGAGTTGTGGGGTACCCTGTCCCTGAGAAGCTGAGTCTAGACTGTAGCCAAGCAGTTTTATATTCTGTAACTCTAGTCTGAGGAGGGCATGGCAGAAAGCCCCATACCTCATCAGAACCCAGGAAGTGATGAGAAATGGTCTCATGGTAGCCTCCCATGGGAGATAGAAAGGTGAAGGGAGATGGCCTCGGAGCAGATCTTCCCAACCTTCATATGCTCTTGTGGTCCAGGAGCAGCTGAATAAGCTTGGGCATATAGGTGTTATATAAGTGAATGTTATGAATCTTATATTCATATTTTATATTTGAATATAAGATTTTATATTTGCAAAGATTCCTTGGTACACTTGCTTCCTTTCCATCCCCACCTCCTACCCCAATGCTCATGATGGTTTCTCATATCCCTTGATGAAAATGCTTGGTTTTGCATTGCACTGGAGATTTGACTGTTATTATGCTTGGTAAGTTACAGAGATAATAGAACCACCTCATGGAGAATGGAGAAAAGAAAAGGAAAATCACGCTTACCTAACAAGCTCAGCATAGTTGCTGTGAGCATTTTAATATAATTCCTTCTAGTCTTCCCTCCACCTCTCTATATATATGGTAAATAAAAAATATATACATGTAAATAATATTCTTTGATGGCCTAATACATGACATATATTAACTTATTAATCCTTACGATAACCCTTCCAGATAAGTACTATCACTACTTCCATTTTAAAAATGAGGAAACAGAAGCACAGAGAGGTTTAGTAGTTTGACCAAGATCACATACCAAGTCAGAGCTGGAATTTGAACCTATGTAGTCAGCTCCCAGTATGTGTTGTGCATTTAACCACTTCTATACCAAATGAACAATTTTACATTCTAGCATGAAGGCTGTCTTAGTCAGTTCAGGCTGTTATAACAAAATGACACAGACTGGAAGGCTTATAATCAGCAGAAATTTATTACTCACAGTTCTGGGGGCTGGAAGTCCCAGATTAAGGTGCCAGCATGGTTAGGTTCTGGTGAGGACCCTCTTCTAGTTGCAGACTGTCGACTTCTCATTGTATCCTCACATGGCAGAAGAAGACGAGTTAGGTTTCTGGAATCTCTTTTATAAGGGCACTAATTCCATTCCTGAGGATCCCACCCTCATGACCTAAGCACCTCCCCAAGTCCCCACCTCCTAATACCATCACCATGGGGGTAAGGATTGTTACATACAAACTTGGAGAGGGAACACTCTTGAAGGAGGTCATCTAGAGGACGTGACTGCTAGTTGACCTGGGCAATAGGAAGCTCTCACCTCCTCCCTGTCCTTGGAATGTACATTTTGCCCACTGTTCCTACACTAAGAGCTGTTTTCAAGGACACAGTCTTGAGAGAGCAATGTGGTGCTGAGACCTTCTGGACAGTATGGTGACTGAACCCCATTAAGGCCTCCATATAAACTTTTAAGATTCTGACAGGTGGGTATGAAGATTCACTGTCTTGCAGCCACCCAAGCCAAGCTGTGTATGTAAGTCCCCTTGCTTATTAAACCTGCCCCCTACCAATCTGAAGTGGTCTGCCTCTTTCTTCCATCTCTCCTTGCCCTTCATTTATGGAGGCCAGTTTCAAATTTCACTCAAGAAACTCCTGAGGTTGTGAACCAACAATCACAAATAGACTATAGCAAAGTCAAAACACTTTTCATGTAAAAACATATTCATAAGTATTCATTTTAATGTCCATCAAGTGACCATATCATAGTTTCCTTAATCATTTCTCCTACTTTGGAAGATTTATGTTGTTTTTAAATTTGCACATTTATAAGCAAGGTGAGATAAATATCTTTGTACACAAAGTCTTTCTGCGGTTAGGATTATTTCCCAGAAGTGTAGATAAAGGTCAAAGGTAAGAACATGTACTTGGCTTTGGATCCCATTACCCAGTGGTTTTCCAAACTGGTCCACTTTATGTCAGTAGCCAGCAACTTCCTGACTCAGCCCTGGATGTTCTGATCCACTGTGAGCTGGATGGTTCCCAGGAATCTCTATTTTTACCAACCCTCCTGGTGATTCTGATGTTGTTCAATTTTGGAAATGTTTGACTTATCCAAGTGTCTTCCTTTTCCATGCAAACGTTCTAGGATTTTGGATGAGTTAACTCTTTGCCACCACCTTCAGGAACAAATCCATGATAGTACCTCCAATTAAATAGAAGTGGTTGCAAACATTAATTCATTCAACAAGTTCAACGAACATATATGGATGTTGATTGAGGTGCCAGACATATAGTAATATACAAGACAAAGTTCCCAATTTCCTGGGGATTACGTTAGAGTATGATTTGGCAGATGGTATATAAGAAAACAAATAAGTTTAAAAAAAAAATAAAAGATGATTTCAGAGAGTGATTTATGTTGTGAAAGTACCAAAATGGAATCCTGTGATAGGGAGTGACGTAGAGGTGCCGGAGGGGTCACTTTACACAGGATGGTCAGAGGTGACACTGTGCAAAGAAGGATGAGTAAGTAGATCTGCCAGAAAGTATTCCAAGCAGAAGAAACTGCAAACTTGGAATGTTTGAGCAGCAGAAGAAAGAAGCCAGCAGGGGTGGAATGTGGCTGGTGAGAGGAAGAGTGGAGAGGAGAGGAGAGGAGAGGGAGGCAAGGACCAGATGATGCAGGGCTGGGAGGCCTTGGCAAGGAATGACTGTGGTTACATTTGGGACATCACTGGGGGGATTGAAGCAGGGGAATGACATGCTGTGATGCACACGCTTAAAAAAAATCACTCCAGTTCCTGTGTGTAGAGGGAGTGGAGAGGGCCAGGGGAGCAACTGAGAGACTTGTTAAGAAGCTCCTGCAATTCCTGGCAAGAGATGATGGCGAGTTGGCCTAGAGTAATGGTAATAGAGATGCAGAGAAGTGAACAGATGACAGCTGTATTTGGAGGTGGAGGGATGGGAACACCCCACAAAAGAGCTTAGTTAAGAGCAAACAGTAAAGGTAACCCCTCAAGGCATGAACTGAAGTAGAGGGTCTTGGATTCTATTCTAGCGCTCTCATCAGCCCACCTTGTGACCTTGAACTAGTCACTTTATCACTCCTAGCCTCCCTTTCCAGGGTTGAAATAAACATGTAAGATCTTTTCTAGTCCCAACATTTTCTTATCGATTTTTTGATGTGATATCCTCTACCTAGTTTACTCAACAAATATTTAGTAAATGCTTACTAAGTGCCAGCACTGTACAGGCATACCGTGTTTTATTGTGCTTCACTTTATTGCACTTTACAGATACTGTGCTTTTTCACCAACTGAAGGTTTGTGGCAACTCTGTGTCAAGCAAGTCTATCAGCACCATTTTTCTAACAGCATTTGATCACTTTGTGTCCCCGTGTCACATTTTGGCAATTCTCACAGTATTTCAAACTTTTTAATTATTATCGTATTTGTTATGGTGATCTGTGATCAGTGATTTTTAATGTTTCTACTATAACTTGCTGAAGGCTCAGATGATGGTTAGCATTTTTTGGAGATGAAGTATTTTTAAATTAAGGTATGTACATTGCTTTCCTTAGACATAATGTTATATTGCACACTTAATAGACCGCAGTATAGTATAAACAGACTTTCACATGCACTGGGAAACCAAAAATTTCATGTGGCTCACTTTGTTGTGATACTTGCTTTATTGCGGTGGTCTGGACCTCAACCTGCAATATCTCTGAGTATTCCTATACTGTGTATTGATGGATCCATCAGATACTCATCTCTTCTGTGGAGCTGACAGCTTCAGAGAAGTGACTGATATTAAACATATAACTATACAAGGGATTATTTAAATAGCTACTGTGATAAGAGCTACTATGGAGAATCACAGGGGATATAGACCTGACTGGAGGTTATAGAAAAGCTTCCCTGAAGAAAGGGTGTTTCGGCTGTGGTGCCTGGTGAGGACATGGTCTGTTTAAGACAAATCAAAACCCTCATAGGCTGTGTGTTGTGAACTTTGACCCTGCAAGCCCAGCCACCTTTAGAGTCAGCTACTTGTAAGACCGAAGTGACTCCAGCCCAGGCCTGCTGCAAGGGGCCACGTGGTCCCGGGGACATTCTCTCCTGAGGTCAGCCAGTTCTAGTTTGATAAAGCCAAACATTTTTCCTAGAATTGAATGTCATCAGGAGGCATATTCTGTGACCTGATGTCATGATACCCCTGAGCGAAGGAGGCATTTGGCAACACACCGGGTACCTTGGTCTCTTTCTCTGCCTCCACAGAGGGCTCTGGGACAGAATGCCAACTGCTGAGCCTCTTGGGGCCAGATTTGGCCTGTCCATTTGGAAAACAGGCACACTCCCCATTTTCAATTTTGAGGATTATATCAAGAATGCGTTTCTCCAGTACAAGATAGAGAAAAGTGTTTCAAGCTGCTCTGGTCTTTCTGAGAGTGCCTGATTACTCTAGGGCTCCAGCCAAGCCCTTCTTCCCACCCAACCATCACACGAAGACACTGAAACAGAACCTTCCCTGGGCATGAGTTTCCAGGATCTTGGGACTGATGTCTGCCTTAGCAGCACGAGCCAGAGAATGATTACATTGTTTTCTTCCTCTTTGGAGGATTCTAGACAAACTCTCACTGTATGTGAGATCACCCACTGGCCGGCTCCAGGGTATTAGCAAGCCTGGCGACACTGCAGATGGAGAAGAAACCCTTTTTCAGAGGCTGGAGAGCCTAAGAGGAGGACAACTGTGGCTCTGTCTCCAGGGCCCTGTCCCAGGGTACCAAGAACAGCCCACAGCCCATAAAGAGTGTGCCCTGTTCACCAACTGGTTTTCTAATCAGGAATGCTGAGAGCACTTTAAAAATCCATCTCTATGGAATATTTCCATAACTCTGACGAAGAGCCCATAGCAAGGCAATGCGGTACGATGACTAGGTGAACAGATTCTGCTGCCAGGTTGCTTGGGTTCAAATTTTAAACCTTGTGACTTCAGACAAATCATCCTCTAAGCTTTACTTTCCATATGTTTATATGGAACTGGTAAAAGCACACCTATCATAGGTTGTTGGTTTTTTAATTGAGATAAAATTGACTTATTATATTAGTTTCAAGGATACCTATCACAGGTTTTTAATTTGAAGAAATAAATGAACCGATGTAGGTAATGGATATGCGCAGGGTCTGAGTTCCATCACTAATGTCATGTTTCCTGTCTTTGCTGTCAGCCGCTGGGGGATGGTCTAGTCGCTAGCTACTGAGCACAGGTGGCCACATAGTCATTGGAAAGGTTTACAGATGGGAAGCAGGACATCTGTCACCAATTCTCCCATTGACCTTGGCCAAGACACCACATCTGAAGAGGAAAAGAATGAAAGAAAAAGGACTCTAAGATTCTAATTAGCACTTTATCATTTTCTAAGAGGGCTCACACTGGTCAATCGGAAGAAGGTAAAAGTTCCAAATTAGTGGCGTGATTTTTTTTTAGGGCTTCCTTTTCCCTTTCAGCATCTTCATCCCACAGGACATTCCCACTATCCCATGCTTCCCCAGGTGCTCCTGGTAGGAGGAGCCCACCTGCCCGTGGCAGAATGTTCTCTACTGAACATTAGCGCTACAGGTGGCTCTGGAGACCATCTGTCCTGGCTTTCTCTTCGCAGGTGAGGAAACCGAGGTCCAAAGCCATGAAGGGATGGACCTACCATCCTACAACTACAGGGCCCAGAGCCCGGACTGGAACCCGCTCTACGTTTGCCACTCCCCCTGCTTCTCCTCTTCCACCCAAGTGCGTTAACAGGGTCACGAGGAAGGAGTGATGCCTGGCTCCTCATGTGAGAAGCCTTGCTGGAAATGCAATAGCCTCCAAAGAGGCCAAAGCACAAGAATCGGGAGGCCTGTCTTGCCTCGAACTGGATGGGCCAAGCTGGATGTGTGTTTTGAGTCAACTACCTAATTCTTCTGCGTCTTTTTGCTCACGTCAACTCCAGTTGCTCGTCAAGCATGGCTTTCCCCTACCTAACCAATCATTATACGAAAAGGCCCTAAGGGAATCGAACCTTGTTTCAGATATGAAGTCGCTCAAAGGGGTTATTCAGCCCCTGACTCCTGAGGGAATCCATTTGAAGCTTTAAGCCCGGTTCCTAGGATATCATACTCAGCTTTGGAGCTTTCTCTTCCAGTGAGTGAACAAAGCCCATTTAGAAACCCAAGACCTACCCCCCGCCAGCCCTTAGGGTCCAGGCCCAGCTCCTGGATTTGTGCAGCCGGGAGAGGAAAACGCCTGCAGCCGGCTTGAATGGGCCCATTATGCACAGCCAATTCCACAGCAGAACACTGTGTCTCTGAGGGCCCAGCAGCAACTGGTCCTACCTGTTTAGAGTCAGTACATTCTGTTTGCTGGAGGGATGAAGGGAGCGCAGCACATACCACCTCTCACCATCATAAAGGCCATTTCGGGTTAAAGATTACCACGTACAGTAGTACTGTAGTCAGACTCTGCACACACCGAGCGCCCTTCCCAGGGAGGCCGGCGGGCAGTGCATAAAGGGGGTCATTGTGTGCGCCGGGTGAGGGAGGGAGAGGCGCCTACCGGTGCCAAGTATGGTCTCATAGCTCATACACGCGGGAGGGGGAGGTTGGGACACTGTGCGCGTATGTTCTCATTTTATAAGACAATCTATTTACATCCACTGTTGACACTGGGGTGCTGTTACTGAAGCTGGAAGTTGTGTCATTCAATAAAATACCCTATCAGACTAACGCGACAGTACAGTACCTCAATGAGATGTCACACACACACACAAAGTTCCCTCCTTTGGCCAGAACTGGCTCTTTTGTAGCCAGAGCCATCCTCCGCCTGCTGGGGGGCCGTGTGGACCTGCCTGCAGACTGACAGCTGGGGGGTGTTTCTTACCAGCTGAATGACTGAAGTTGATGGCTCTCAGGCCCCAACCAGCCTCTGCTGTCTGCCAGAGAGAGAACAAGAATGTTCCCCTCCCGAGGTCTCAATTTACAGGCTTTTCACACTGACAATTAGGCGAGGTTTGCCACCTGCACTCCTCGTTGGAGGTCCCTCCCAAGAGAGTCCTGACATCACCTTGAGTCAGCCCAGCTGTGACTCCACCTGTTTCCACTGCCGCCTCCAGAAAGAGGGGATTGCTTTGGGGCTGGAAGGCTGTAACCTTGGCCAACTTTGTGGGTCAGCAAAACCAGATGGATGATTTGGCAAGATCAAGGAGATCCTCCTCTCCTAGGAAAAAAAAAAATTCCCCAGTGCCTAAAATTCCATCTTCAGTGCACAATTACTTTGTGTCAAACATTGTCCTCTGTTGCAATTCTCACTTCAAATCCAGGGCACTCTGGGAGAATAGGAATAGAAATGTTTAGCATTGAAGTACATTTGTCAGACTGGGAAAGGTAGCGTGAAAATCTTGGGTGTTGGAGGAGGTGGGAGCTGTGCTGAAAACACGGGAAGGGAATCCAAGGAGCTTTGAAACAGGTCGAGTTCCAAGGAGGAATTGAGGCATATAAGGCACAATAAGAATATTTCCTAAGTGGTCAGAGTTACAGATTCTTGTTTCTCCTTCCCCCTTAAAAACCTAAAACAAAAACAAAAACATAGGCTTTCATGCCTATGAATTCATAGTGACTGTAGTGGACACTGTTGTTTGCCCATTCAACAAACAACATTCCCCTTTCTTTTGGGAACCTTTCCTTCTGTACTTTAAGTCCATGTGGTTCAGATGAAACTGATTTCACCACCAGGCTATAAGCATCATCTAGGCCTGGTCCATCAGATCACTGCATCCCACAGGTCCACTGGCCACAGTCACTGTTACATGGATAGGCAGGCATGTAGCGTGAGCTAAGCCAGTCAAGCTCAAACGTAGGGCTTTGGATGAAACTATTGGAAAAGGGGACCCTCCTTTTTGCTGGTGGGGCTAAGCTGATCAAATGTGGGCCTAGACCAGCTAGTGGTCTTCTAATCATGGCATGTAAAGAGCCTGCCTGGGAGTGAAACCAATTCAGAGGAGTACAGAATTAAAACTTTCAGAGAGCCATATTCCTCATGATAGCATTCAAACTCCTAGATCCAACTACACTTGCAGCCAGCATAACCTCAGATGTTTTACTTACATGAGCCAAAACATGTTCCCCTTTTCCTTGAGCCAGTTTGTCTCTGATACAACAGAACAAGTTCTCAGTATTATACTGACTCTATATAATACAGTTCACAATGGTTCATGTCCCCAGCAGCTGGCAGCATTCTTCTCTACCTGATTCTGCCACATTCGAGGGAACCTGGCTCAAACTGGGCCTCAGTGTACCTATCAGCTAACTGGGGATAATAATGGGGCAGATAGAAAGGAGGAAAATAGAATTACTGATATGGAAGAACTTTGCTCTCCTTGGAAGAAATAGACTATAGAAATCCAAAGTCTTATGTTGACAAAGGTAGACCTCACATTTTGGCCGTAGAACTCTGGAGCTTTGCCACTCAAAGTGAGGTCCCTGGACCAGCAGCGGGCAACACCTGGAACTTGTTAGAACTGCAGAACCTCATCTTTACTCCAGACCTACAAATCAGCATCTGCATTTTTTTTTTTAAGTGTAATTTCTTCATTTACATCATTCTTTTTTTTTTTTTTTTTTTAATAAATGTATTTATTTATTTATTTATTTTTGACTGTGTTGGGTCTTCGTTTCTGTGCGAGGGCCTTCTCTAGTTGCGGCAAGTGGGGGCCTCTCACTATCGTGGCCTCTCCCGTTGCGGAGCACAGGCTCCAGACGCGCAGGCTCAGCAACTGTGGCTCACGGGCCCAGCCGCTCCACGGCACGCGGGATCCTCCCAGACCAGGGCTCGAGCCCGTGTCCCCTGCATTAGCAGGCAGACTCTCAACCACTGCGCCACCAGGGAAGCCCAGCATCTGCATTTTTATAAGGGCCTCAAGTGATTTGTGTACACATGAAAGATAGGGAAACACTGTTCACAAGACCCCAGAAGGATAGGGCCCCAAGAACACTTCTGTCTATTTTATATACTGGGGTACCATGCATGATCTCAGTTAAAAGTAGGTTCCCTTGCTGTCAAATAGTTTGAAAATACTTATCACTTCAATCTCCACATTTCACAGGGGGATAAACTAAGGCTGAGAAAGAATGAATGACCTATCTAGGATGAGAATCAGCTGCTCAGTCTGGATGAAAAGTAGGTATTTTGAACTTTGTGACCTTAGGTAAATGTTTCTTAGATATGACACCAAAAGCATGATCCGTTAAAATCTTTTGATAAATTGGACTACGTCCAAATTTAAAACTTCTGCTCTTCAAAAGATACTGTTAAAAAAATAAAAAGACAAGCCATAGTCTGGTAGAAAATGTTTGCAAAACACATATTTGATAAAGGACTTTTATCCTCTCAAACTCAAAAATAAAAAAACAAACAACCCAATAAAAAATGGGGAAAATATTTGCAGATAGTTCACAAAAAAGTTATACAGATGGCAAATGACCACACAAAAAGATGCTCAACATCTTTAGTTATTAGGAAAATGTAAATAAAACCACAATGAGATACCTGTACATAGTTACTATTGGCAAAAACAAAAAACAGACCAAGTGCAGTGAGGAGGATGTGAAACACCTAAAATGTTCATATATTTCTGGCAAGAGCACAAAAATGGAACAGTCACTTTGGAAACAATTTGGTGGTTTCATACAAATGTAAACATCTACTTACCATGTGACCCAGGAGCCCCACCCTTAGGTATTTACCCAAGAGAAATACAAAAAGTGTTATACGTGAATATTTATGGAGGCTTTAGTCACAATACCTAAAACCTGGAAATAACCTAAATATCCTTCCACTGGTAAATGGATAAATAAAATTGTGGTATATCCATAAAACAAATCCTCCTCGGCAATAAAAAAAGGATGAAAAAAAAAAGGAATGTGGTTGAATCTCAAAAGCACTGTACTGAATGAAGCTAGACTCAAAAGGCTACATACTGTATGATCTCACATAACATTCTGAAAAAAAGCAAAACTATAGGCACAAAAATCGGATCAGTGCCTGCCAGGGGCTGAGGTAGGGGGAGGTAGTAGACCATAAGAGGGCTGTATTAGTTTGCTAGGGCTGCTCTAATAAAGTGCCACAAACTGGGTGGCTTAAACGATAGAAATTTATTATCTTACGGTTCTCAGATCCTGAAATCAAAGTGTTGGCAGTGCTGGTTCCTGCTGAGGGCTGTGAGGGAAGGATCTGCTCCAGGCCCCTCTCCTTGACTTGCAGGTGGCCATTTTCATGTTCACATGCTGTCCTGTGTGTGTGTGTGTGTCCAAATTTCCCCTTTTTACAAGGACACCAGTAATATTGTATTAGGGCCCACTCTAATGGACCTCATTTTGATTTGATTTCCTCTGTAAAGACTCTATCTCCAAATAAGGCCATATTCTAAGGTACTGAGGGTTAGGAGTTCACCAGAGGAATTTTGGAGGCACACAATTCAACCCAAAAAAAGGGGCACAAGGAAACTTCTTGGGGCTACAGAACTGTTCTACACCTTAATTGTGGTGGTAGGCCCATATATGTACGCATTTGTCAAAACTCAAAAAACTATACACTAAGAAGGGTGCATTTTACCGCATGTAGTATAATTTCTAAACACTAAAAAATGTAGCACATCTCCTAAATTTTTCATCAAAAGATTATTAATCTTCCCAATCTACTGTGCTCTCCTGACTATACCGTGTGTTCCAGCCATCTGTGAAGGTAAGGGATTGTTTCTCAGAACCCCAAGTAGCTCACAGTTTCACAGAAAGAGCTATTTTTCCACTGTGTGAATTAATCTAAAGTAACATTCCACCAAAGCATGAAGATTCCATCTCATCAAACGGCACATTTAATGAATTGCCCTTCTTGAGGGGGATGAAGTAATGCAAATGGAGTGCCAGCTGGGACAATCTGGTCTGGGACCTGCCGAGGTCAGCTGGAGCTGGGCTCCACTCCCAACAGGTAGAAGCTCCACATTTTGCCCACAAGCCTCTGGTGTCTCACCTGAGGCCGCTCAGAGGACACCTGCAAGAGAGGGAGACAGGAGATCAAAGAGCCTGCCAGCTACACTCAGATACACAGGAAAGAACTCAGGAGGTGACCTCATCTTCATGGGAGGGGAGTGGGTGCGTGGACCTGTTCACACACTTCATCTGAGCTGGGGCGGGCAGGCGGGTTAGATATGTACAGACGTTACTTCACAACGGAGGAAAAATGTTCAAAGGGGCCAGAGATAGCAAACCTTGGAGCCCTCCCCGCCCCCGGTTCCCTGGCAACTTCTCCTGCCCCTCTGCTTTCTTATCTGTCTTATTCTGCCACCGTCTGACTTTGAGCCATCCTGCAGGTCACTGACCGTACCTGCTCAGGCCAAATGGAATTGCTTGACCAGTAGTGGAAGCAGGAAGTCTTTGTTCCTTCCTCTTTTTCCGTGTGTGTGTGTGTGTGTGTGTGTGTGTGTGTGTGCGTGTGTGTACAACCTAAGTCAAGGTATACAGGGATGACTGGAGAAGAGGAACCACGTTTCTGGAAGGATCCAGAACGTGCTACAGCATATGCTGATTCCCCAGCCCCCAGCTTTCAGAAAAGGTGTTTTCTTTGTAGACAGTGCCTTCTGAACATTCCCACTTCATCCGTCTGCAGGGGAGGGTGTGGCAGAGGCTGACTGCAGCCAACAGGGAGCCAATGGGAAAAAAGGGAGCTCAGAGCAAATCTTCTCCAGGGGCTTGATGGGAACATCCCCGAGACATGGCTCAGTGCGGGTAAGGAGCGTGGAGCCCCACGGCAGTGCGTGAGGAGGTGGGGGGCACGGGGGGCTGCTGTTGGCATGTTGGCAGCTGCCAGGCCAGCCTCTGAGGAGTATGACAGCAACGGCTTGTTCTTTCCGGTTACCTGTCAGAAGTGAGTTCACTGTTGTGTTAGCCTTCTCAGCCTTCACATTTTTGTGGACACTCTGTCTAGCTTCTATTTAGTCTGGCCCTGCTGTTTCATCTCTTTGTGTTTTTATTTCAGGTACTTTTTTTTCAATCTCCTAAATTTTACTTTTCCTAATTTTATTTCCTAAACTGAAACCAAAAAGCCTTCCATTTCCATGGCCTTAGTTTTCCTGTCTGTAAAATGGGGCTAGAGGAAGGGTCCTTCTGAAGAGTCAGTTCTGTGTCCAAAGAGCAGGAGATTTGGACTCAGTAAGTCTGGATTTCCAAGGTTTTATCTCCCACACATTTATAAAGACTACAAGAAACTAACACAACATTGTAAAGCAATTATACTCCAATAAAGATGTTAAAAAAAAAAAAGGAAAGAAAGAAAGGAAATCAGCTGAAAAAAAAAAGTCTCTTTGGCAAAGGATTACCTTGAGCTGGTTAGTTTTTGTTTGTTTGTTTATAATTTAAATTTATTTATTTATTTATTATTTATTTTTGGCTGTGTTGGGTCTTCGTTTCTGTGCGAGGGCTTTCTCTAGTTGCGGCAAGCGGGGGCCACTCTTCATCGCGGTGCGTGGGCCTCTCACTATCGCGGCCTCTCTTGTTGCGGAGCACAGGCTCCAGACGCGCAGGCTCAGTAGTTGTGGCTCACGGGCCTAGTTGCTCCGCGGCATGTGGGATCTTCCCAAACCAGGGCTCGAACCCGTGTGCCCTGCATTGGCAGGCAGACTCTCAACCACTGCGCCACCAGGGAAGCCCGAGCTGGTTAGTTTTAAGAAATTGCAGACACAGGAGAAGCTCTGTAAACCAAGCAGAAGTTACCATTTTGTGAAAGACATTTCCAAGTGAACTCTCCATTTGTAAGGGTGTATCCATCCTTCTCTGCACCAGGAAGAGGAGGGTGACTCTAAATCCCTAGAAACTCTTATCATTGGAGAAGGCAACGGCTTTAAGAACTCTGAATAACAACCTTACCCTTGTTTACTTTGCTTTTCCTGGTCACCTCCCGTAATTGACTCCGCCGCCCCAAACATCTTCTTTTGTCTTTAGCTGAAGATGGTATTTAAGGTGATGGCTTGGGCCATTCGGGAGAGTTACTCAGTTTTCCTGGGTACCTCTTACGTATACAGAAGGTATACATGTTATTGTACTTGTGCTTGTTTTTCTCCTGTTAATCTGTCTTTTTATTACAGGGGTGTCTCAGCCAAGAACCTAGAATGGTAAAGAGAAAATTATTCTTTTTCCCCTACATTTTTCTTCCCCCATCTTTTCTTTAATCTCACAACCACCCTGGGAGGCAGGTGCTACAATTATCCCCATTTCACAGGTGAAGCTGAGGCACAAATAGGTTGAGTAACTTGCCCAATTTCCCATGACCAGTTAGTGGTGGAGCCAGTACTCAAATGAGGTCTGTCTGGTCCATCCTATTTCCCAACTATGCTGTAGCACCAAAAAAAGCACTAGGGTGAGGACAGGGGGAAATTGTGTGGCTGATATTAGAGGCATCTTGTAAACTTTACCCACAGGAAAAACAAGAATCTAAGGTAGGGGAACATTCTCAATTTTTTTTTTTTTAAATAATCAAACTTCTCTTCTTTTTTCTGATTATTTATGCTATTAGTCAATAAGTGCAATTCTCTAAATATGCAGATACAAGACAAGTAACTTTTTTTTTTTAACATCTTTATTGGAGTATAATTGCTTTACAATGGTGTGTTAGTTTCTGCTTTATAACAAAGTGAATCAATTATACATATACATATGTTCCCATATCTCTTCCCTCTTGCATCTCCCTTCCTCCCGCCCTCCCTAGACAAGTAACTCTTATGTGAAATTTTGTATATGCACACCCAAATATGTAAAAATATGGAGAATAAAATAAGCTAGTTGATCGCTCATAACCTGTGGTCTATTTTTGAGTAAAAAATAAGTTTGAAAATACTGCCCCTGCTGTGTTTAGCTCTTCACTTTCAAACCCTGATTTAGCACTTTGCATTGCCCCGGGCAAAGAGAAACTCCTTAATAAATTGGTGGCAGAGCTTCTTCCAGCCTCTTTCCCGTCCACCACCAAGAACCTGAGTTATCCACATTCTGGAAAGAAATGAGGCAGAGCCAGCAGAGAGGCCCAAGTTAGCAACGTGCTGGGCTCTGCTGGGCTCACAGATCCATGACGCCAGGGAGCCCTGGGGTGGTGGGTGGGAGATCTGTTACGTAACTGAGCAGTAAGAATCAGGGCCTATCACAGGCAGGGCCCAGCCCAAGATACAAGATGGATAAATCTAGCATCACAGCCTGGCCAGCCTTTCCTTGGAGGTGCCTGTCCACCTCCCTACCAGGCACTCTTCTCACCTCCAGGTACTTTTACTAACTAGCCCGTAAGGCCATCCTCCCTATCAACTAATTTCTGCTAAGATGTTTATCTGTGAATTGGTTTGTTGAACTAGCTACCTGACAGCATTTGAATTTTAATAGAGGATTTCTGCAGACCCCAAAGAATTAATCACCGAATTACAGTCTCTAAGAGGGGAAGGGATTGAGCCATCAGCTAATACAGGGTTACAGATTCGCATGTCTCCAGGGGAGGCAGTAAATGCAGATGTCGGAAGCAGGCACAGGACAGTAGGGAGTGGTGGAAGATTGTGGCAGAATGGAGAGTCATGTCCTATCTAAGGGCTTTCAAATTCCAGCTCTTTTTTTTTTTTTAACACATTGTTTACTTTATTTATTTATTTTTGGCTGTGTTGGGTCTTCGTTTCTGTGCGAGGGCTTTCTCTAGTTGTGGCAAGCGGGGGCCACTCTTCATCGCGGTGCGCGGGCCTCTCACTATCGCGACCTCTCTTGTTGCGGAGCACAGGTTCCAGACGCGCAGGCTCAGTAATTGTGGCTCACGGGCCTAGTTGCTCCGTGGCATGTGGGATCTTCCCAGACCAGGGCTCGAACCCGTGTACCCTGCATTGGCAGGCAGATTCTCAACCACTGAGCCACCAGGGAAGCCCCAAATTCCAGCTCTTAAAAACATTCTTCAGGCAAAATACAGAAATAAAAACAAAGCAAAACAAAAACACCTATACCCTAAATGCAACGTGGTATTCTTGCTTCGATCCTAAGACAGCAAAAGGACGTTCGTGGAAAAACCAGTTACATGCAAATAAAGTCTGTAGTTTAGATAATAATGCATCAATGTTAATTTCTTAAATGTACCATAATTGTGTAAGATGTTAATGTTAGAGGGAGTTGGATATTGGTTTATAAACCTAAAATTTATAAACCTAAAATTTATTTATAGGTTTAAATTTATATAAATTTATAAATAAATTTATTTATTTATAAATTTTATTTATAAATAAATTTTAAAAATTTATTTATTTATAGTTTATAAACCTCAAATTATTCCAAAGTGATAAGTTTATTAAAAAAACAAAACAGCTACATCCATAGGGTGAGATCTTTGATAACAGAAGGTATGAGGGTTACTGTGTCTATGAGCTTTATATATACTAATCCACTTAATCCTCATGACCATTCTATCAGGTATATAGAAGTGCTTGCCTCCTTTTCTCAATGGGGAAACTAAGGCACAGACAAGTTACGTATCTTGCCCAAGGTCACACAGTTAGAAACCAGGCTTCTAATCCAAATGCACAGTATTTATTCCTACACCAGCTCACCTGTGGGATGTAACACATGTTTATCAGGAAGTCAACTTGTAACTAGGAGGCAGGGTGGGAACTACAGTGAGATGAGTGAGACACCTCCTTGGGTGCAAACTTTAAGAGGCACTACCACCTCACACCCACCTCACATCATTAGGATGGGTACTAGCAAGAGAAAAGGAAGGGAAAGGAAGGCAAGGGAAGGCAAGGCAAGGCAAGGCAAGGGAAGGGAAAAATTGTTGGCAAGGATGAGGAGAAATTGGAACCCTTGTGCACTGTTGATGGGAAGGTAAAATGGTGCAGCCGCTAAAAGGTGGAAGCAACCCAAGTGTCCATGGATGGATGAATGGATAAGCAAAATGTGGTGTATACATGCAATGGAATATTGCTCAGCCCTAAAAAGGATGGAAGTTCTTATACATGCTACAATACGGATGAAGCTTGAGGACATTATGTTAAGTGAAATAATCCAGTCACAAAAAGGCAAGTGTTGTATGATTCCACTTATATGACGCACCTAGAGTTGCAAATGTATAGAGATGGAAAGTAGAATGGTGGTTGCCAGGGGCCGGGGGAGGAGGGAAGGGGGAGTTACCGTTTAATGGCTATAGTGTTTCAGTTTGGGAAGATGAATGGTGGTGATAGTTCCACAACAATGTGAATGTACTTAATACCACTGTACTGCACACTTAAAAATAGTTAGGGTGGTAAATTTTATGTTAGGTGTGTTTCACCACAATTAGATATAAAATAGAGTAAAATAAAATAAAAATTTAAGGGGCCCTAAAATTTTCAGTCATCAAGATAAATAATATTCGAATGCAATATTTTTTTAAAATCCAAATTAATGGGAAAAAATCCACAAGGAAAAAAATACCAAAATTTTAAATAAAGACAGGATCAGGGACAGTGTCGTATCAAATTATATTGGAGTCTGAGGCAAGAGGGAAAATGGCAACACTGGTCCTGAAGGACACACCCCCTTGAGAGCATATGGGAATTTTAGGGCTGATGGGGCATGGGGTATATACTGAAAAAGCTCCCCACATGATCCTGATATTCAGCATTCCCTGCCGGCCCCCCTCCACCCCCCGTCGCCTGTCGCCACAGGAAAAAAGAAAAATTTCAGCACGGACTGGCAGAAAAAGAGATCCAAAGTGGTTAACTTTCACTTACTGGAGGTCCTCGCTGGTTAGCAAATGAGCTCGTGGTGGAATGTCTGGGAGCTCAGTAGCCCGAGAAGGAGGCATCTGGGGGCTGGATGCCCTGGTGCCCCATTCCAGCTCAGCTCTGCCTTGGGGACCCTGTGACCCAGGCTTTGAGGTGCTCGTTAGGACACCAAGCCTACACATGTGCGGCCAGATCTTTTGGACATGTCGTTATCCACCAGCTCCGGGCTGATTTTAAAATGTGTTTCAGACCTCACCACCCAGCGCCCTGCTACCCTTTGCCAACTCCCTTGGGATTTACAGACGGGGAGGCAGCAGCAGGACAAGTTTCTGCAGCAACACCTGGGGTTTAGGTACCGCCATTAGCAATGCAAATGCCGGGGAGTGTCAGCTGATTTATTAAATGGAGCCCTTGGCACGTCCTCTTGCCCCAGTTGGGTTCATCTGTCATCCCCTCATCCGCCCTGCGAGCCGGGTGCATGCGCTACATGTACTAACCCAGCTCAATTAATATTGTCTCAGTGCTCCGGATTTATGGAGGCTTATTTCTTTTTTCTTTTCTTTCTTTTAATTTATATATTTATTTTTGGCTGCTTTGGGTCTTCGTTGCTGCGCGTGGGCTTTCTCCAGTTGCGGCGAGCGGGGGCTACTCTTCGTTGCGGTGTGCGGGCTTCCCATTGCGGTGGCTTCTCTTGTTGCGGAGCACGGGCTCTGGGCGCACGGGCTTCAGTAGTTGTGGTGCGTGGGCTCAGTAATTGTGGCTCATGGGCTCAGTTGTTCTGCAGCATGTGGGATCTTCCCGGACCAGGGCTCGAACCCGTGTCCCCTGCATTGGCAGGCGGATTCTTAACCACTGAGCCACCAGGGAAGCCCGAGGCTTATTTGAATCCCGGTGATTAGAGTCATGAGATCCTGTCAGTAGCCTTGCAGGCCCGCACACTCTCTCTCTCTCTCTGCGATTTTCTGTTTTCTTTACCAGGGAGCAGACAACTCATTTCTTTCTTTCTCAGCCTGCAGGGCCTGGCCCTGTCAGCCAGCACCTCCAGCCACACTGCTTTCTCACCCTGGGGTCCCTGCAGATGTGGCTCCTCCCATCTGACATACCTTTCCCCTTCCTGCCCTTCTCCCTTCCCCAAACACCTCAACTATTCTGGTTGTTCAGCGGTTCTCAACTGGGAGCCATCTTGCCTTCCCAGGGACATTTGGCAACGTCCAGAGACACTGCGACTGTCATAGATGAGGCGTTGGGGGCGGTGCTACTAACGTCTGGTGAGCAGAGGTCTAGGCTGCTGCTAAAGGTTGTACAGTGCCCAGGACACCCCCGGCCCCCTCCAAGCAAGAATTATCTGGCCCCCAATGTCAATAGTCCCGAGGTCGAGAAACACTGGCCCAACTAACCAGATCCATCAATCGCAGCTCAAGCATCACCTCCTCCGACGGGGAAGACATGTCTGACCAGACTTCCCTGCCATCCTCACCCCACCCCCACCCCAAATGCACACCAGACTCTGCCATTTTCAGGGCATGCCCCTACTTTCCTTTAGAGTACTTACCATAATTTGTCAATATATTTTTGTGCTTTTGTTTGATTAATGTCTACTCCCAGGCTCAAGCTGCACAAGCTCAGTGCCCTTGTCTATGTTCACGCACCTCTGCATCCCTCTGCAGAGCAGGTTGCTTGATACATGGTAGGTTCTATGGGATTTACTGGATGAACCAATGGATCCATACTCCTTCTGTATTCCCTGTGAAGGACCCTCCAGGTTCAAGGCAGTCCTTAGGACCTGCTGGACTGAAATAGCTGAGAAAGGGCTCAGCCTCTGTGTAACACTGGTTGCCGACAATGAGGGGTGAACAGATGCTGATTAAGCCCCTCCCCCTTCCTGACCCTTCCATCCTCTCCTTTGCCCTCTCCTCCTCTTCTTCCTCTGCCGCTTTCCCTCCCAATAAGCAAATATTTATTGAGCATCTACTGAATATCAGGAACTATTAGGTGTTAAGTATACAACGATGAACAAGACAGACACAGAACTTGACTTCATTGATCGTTAGTCTTTTGAGAAGACAGTCGTTAAACAAGTTTACACAAGTGTGATGAATGTCCCAAAGGAGAAGGAAATCGGGCCATGAGTGTCCATGCCAGGAGAATCTGAACTGGGTGGGAAGGAGCAGGCAAGGACTCCCTTTTTTTCTTCCTCCTCCTCACAATCCTCCTCCCAGACCTCTGTTTCTATCCCTGGGCTGGGATTAATGTGAATAATGTGTTAAATTATAAGCCTCAGGAATTATCTCTAAAGCTTGTAGGCACAGCCCAAGGGTGCACAAGACAACTGCTGGGTGTAAATGGAAAATGTTACAGCTTTTTATATTTATTTTCACCTCACCCTTGTTTGAGTTTTAATTTGGAGGTCTATTTGATTGGGTCTCTGGAAACAGACTCTGAAATATAAAGCTGCGTGCAGGTTTATTGGGGAGTGGTCTCAGGTGATACACCTGTGATGAAGTGAGGAAGGCAGGACTGGGCAGAGGGGGCAGCTGACCTGAATGCCCGTGTGACAGAGGCCTCAGCCATCGTACAGGGAGCTCTGGAGCTGGGATGGCCCTCAGAGCAGTCCTGAGTTAAGGCAAAGGAGTTGGGCTTTTGCACCCCCATCAGTCACTGGCTGCAGGCCACACCCTGGGAGATCATGAGCTTGGATGAGCAGTTTCTTTCAGCTCCCAGGGCGGTTTCCAGTGAGGACTGCATCTGTGAGGCTTTAGCAACTGACCTTCCCACTTCTAGGAGACGGAGTCATCAGCTCTAAAGAGGGGATCTGGGCAGATCACCACAGTACCCACCACAAGAATCTAATCACAGAGCCATACGTGTGAATTGCACACAGACAGACACGCACACAGAGAGACACACGTACACTCATGCTTTGGGGATTGTGTGCCCCCAAATTGTGTGTTATGCTGATAGGTTCATGCCACTCAGAAAGTCTGAAGACCACCAGTTTAGAGTAGGGGTACCCAATTGATAAACTGCCCCCTTTTTATCCGTTTACCCCCGCACTTCCATTTCTATCATGGGTCCTATGTTTCAGAAAATCTCCTCCCAAACTGCTGTGCTAAGTAATGAGTTTGCTTCTCCATTTTGAAATTAATCATAAATGGAAACAACACTGGGTGATAGAAACCAAGAGAGGCAACACCAAAAGCAACCTGATTTGGACTCTGATATGATTAAATTTTAGCTACTACAGTGGTTAAGAGTCTGGGTTTGGAGCCTGGCTATCTGGGTTCACATACCAGTTCTACTACTTACCCTGTGAACTTGAGTGAGTTAAGTTGCCTCATTCCTGCTTCTTTATCTACGAAACAAGAATAACATAACACTTACTTCATGGGATTATTGTGAGGATTAAATGAACTAATGCATTCAAAGTGCTTAAGACAAAGTCTGAGACATAGTAAACCCTCAACAGATGTTAATATCATGAACCTGCATGGTTTTATTTCCCAGGGAAATGGAGGATTTTGGCTTTTGAAACTATTGAGGAGGGCCTTGTATCAGTTAAGATTAGGCTCAACAGTGAGTGACAAAGAACCCAAAGTAAGAGGTAGAAGTTTATTTCCCTTTCATGGTATGCATTGTCACCTAGTATGGCAACTCCATGGTTTTCAGAGACCAAGAATTTTTCCAGCTTGTTGCTCCTTTATCTTCAGCGTGAAAATCCTACCTCATAGTCTGGTATGGCTGCTCCAGCCCCAACCATCACGTCTACATTCCAAACCAATTGGAAGGAGGAGGGCACATCCCCTACCTTTAAGAACATTTCATGGAAGTTGCACACTGGCTTCTGCACCTATCCTGTGGGCCAGAACTTAGTCTCACAGCCAGCCTTAGATGCAAGGGAGGCTGGGAAATGTAGTCTTTGTTCTGGGTAGCTGCATGCTCAGGTAAAATGTGGAGAGTGGTCTTCTGCTTAGGAAGAAGGAAAGAATGGATATCAGAGAACAAATAGCAGTCTCTGCCAAATGTCCCGACTTTGCTCTCAACATTGGAAGGGCAGGAAGGCACAGCCCATTACCTGCAATATTTCACTGATGACTAACAGTGAATCCAGGACACAGAGCTGTTCTTTCCTTTGGTCTGAAGCTGACAGCTGTGATCCCTCAGAGCCCAGGAATGGATTCTGCCTGAGCCACCAGTTGAAGGGCTTCTCCTCTCCTTGCCCTGCAGGGAAACTCTGTCTTTTGGGGACCTCTCTAATCACATACCGCCCCCCACCCAGGGGCCCTGGACCCCTAAATCCGTCTGCTCTCTTCCTCCTCCCACCTTTTCCCTTCTTTGGCCTGTAAGCTGGTTTTCAGTGTTGTGGTTGTTCTCCCAGGCTGGGGGTGGAGAGGCCTTAGGACGGGGATGAGGCAAACCTGACCATGGGGGCTGTCTCCTACAGCCCCTCCTGTTGTTATTCAGGGTGGTCTCAGTCTCTTCTCTACCTTGAGGTCCTTTTGACAAAAGTCCCCTCTCGTTAGCATGCCTTGATGTGCACCTGCCCCAGGAGGAGGTGGTGGGGTGTTCCCAGCTGTGTCCTGGAACAGGTTCCCCACACCCCCTTTCAGGGACCACTGAGGACTCCAGCTGAGAGCTGAGTATATGGTGCTAGCATGGCCCAAGTTACCCAAGAAACCCCCAGAGGGCAGTAAACTTTATTCCTTATCAAGGCCCAGGCAAGTCCCTGGTCCTGCCAAACTTTGCATGACCTTTTCCAATAATTTATTACTACAGGGAACTAATTGTTACTGGGTATCCACTATGTGCCAGGAACTGTGCCAGGGACTGAAATCAGTTCATTGAATCCTTACAACAGTTCTCTGAGATGGAGGATTTTAACTCCACTCACAAATGAGGAAACCAAAGCTCAGAGAGGTTGAGTAACTCACCTAAGGCTATTTATAGGTCTCGAAAGTGGTGGGGTCAGGACTAGAACTCTGGTCTGATTCCAGACTATGTTCTTCAGTCCAGTAAGACTTGCCTGTTACTTAAATGCATTTGATTAGTCAGTGGTGTGGGGTGTGGAGAATCAACTAAATTAATGCAACGTATATTTACTGAGCTACTCCTAAGCGCCAGGCATTGGGGAGACAAAGAAGAATAAGACACAGCGGGAATTCCCTGGCGGTTCAGTGGTTAGGACTCCACGCTTTCACTGCCGAGGGGCCGGGTTCGATCCCTGGTCTGGGAACTAAGATCCCACAAGCCACGTGGCACGGCCAGAAAAAAAAAAAAAAAAAGAGACACAGCCCCTCAAGGAATGTCAGCTTAGCCAGGGAGACAGTCATAGATACAGATTATTTGGAGTCAGTTTATTAAGGGCAAAACTATAGCACAGGTTATTATGGATACCTCATCGCGTAATCCATAGCTGGCTGGGTATTTAAGGGGTAGGGGTGGTAGGAATCATGGAAGGCTGCCTGGAGGACGTAATCTCTGAGTTGAGTCTTAAAGGGTGAATTTGATGTAGCCAGGTTAAGAGCGGAAAGGTCAGGCAGAGGGCACAACACAGGCAAAGGTCAGGAGGGAGGGCCAACATAACATTCCAGGCACATGCCCTGTAGGTATTGGCGCCTGTGTGGCATTCTACCACATACTCAGGAAACATTGTTCACCAAATAAATCCATTTTCCTCCTACAGTGCCTGAAGAAAACCTTTCCAATCACTCAGTTGATTTGTCGGTCACGTTCTTCTTGAATTTTTCACCTGTTGGCCAGCCTCCTACTTCCACCTCCTCCCCCCACTCCCTAGTTCCTTATGGAAAGTGTTCTTTTTCACCAGCAGACATTTTTTGTCTGGTTCCTGGGACTCTGTTTTGCTTGCGTTCACTGGAAGCCGAATAGATAGTGTACCGCTTGGGGTTCTGCCGAGATGTTGGGTGAATGAAAGCTTCCACCTTAGGTGAGCAAGGTTTTCGCAGGGACTTTGACTGACTTAAGAAAGACGGGGGCTTCCCTGGTGGCGCAGTGGTTAGGAATCCGCCTGCCAATGCAGGGAACACGGGTTCGTGCCCCGGTCCGGGAAGATCCCACATGCCGCGGAGCGGCTAGGCCTGTGAGCCACAACTACTGAGCCTGCGCGTCTGGAGCCTGTGCTCCGCAACAAGAGAGGCCACAACGGTGAGAGGCCCGCGCACCGCGATGAAGAGTGGCCCCCGCTTGCCACGACTAGAGAAAGCCCTCGCACAGAAACGAAGACCCAACACAGCCAAAAATAAATAAATAAATAAATTTATTAAAAAAAAAAAAATGGTGGCAAAATACACATAACATAAAATTTACCGTCTTAACCGTTTAAAAAAAAAAGAAAGACGGAGCCCATCTGCTTCCTCCATCCTTCTCAAACGTGGTCTCCAGGGAGCTCTGGCGTCCGCTCACCTCATTAAGAGAGCTTTGTCTTCTATTGGTTCCCAGATTTCAGTTGCCAGGACACCTGAGGGAGAGATGGTTGTCTGGGTCTTCAGTTCCTCCAGCTTCATGTTGCTATGGTTTCTCTGAGCCTCCATGGGGGGTCCCAACCTCTCTACATCCCCTTCTCAACTTACTCCAGGTTCCTTCTTACCTCTTCCCACCTGTGCCATCCCCACACACGTTGTAACCTATATTCAGAAAATTATATCTTACAGGCTTCAGTCAGAAGCAGGAATTTCCAAGGGTGGGATTTTACTGCCAGAGTTCTGGGTGATCTTTCCAGGCATTTCCTGGGCTGGTGGCCTCTTCAGACACCCCTGAAATCACAGAAGCCTGTCAAGAAGGTATATAAAGTCAGGAACACAGGCTCTGCCCTAGCACAAACCTGAGTTCAAACCTGTGCTCTGCTATATCATAGCTGGGTATCCTTGAGCAAGTGACTGAAACTCTCTAAGCTTCTGTATTCTTGTCTGGAAAGTGGGGATGATAAGAGTTCCACTTCAGTGACTTACAGGTGGATGAGGTGAGACCATGTATGTAAAGCACTTGACATGGAAACTATTATTATAGCACCTCTTGCCAGCTTGTAGACGGCTCGCACTCATATATTGATTCATTTAGCAAACGCTGAATGCCTAACTGTGCATCAGGTGCTGTACTAGGCCCTGAGAACATAGGCGTGAACACAATAAAATGACCATTGATTGTGACCATATGATCACAATGGATGAAGACACTGGGAACAGGCTTCTGTGCCTCTGTGGCTAAATTGCTTGTAAGAGTGAATGCCCCTGCTCTGTGCATAAGCACATAAGAGAAAGTCTGCCCATCGGTGACTCTCCCAGTCTGACCTGGCTTCCTCCTGAGAGTTTCTACTGCCTTTTCTTTAATAGATTCTTGGATACATGAAAAGCATCCTAAATAAGTTCAGTTACATAGAACCATTGGTTCATGTGTTCTTAGATGTCTCACAAAACACGCTCCTTGGAGCTCAGGAAAACGCAGGACTGTCATTTAGGTAGAAGAATCTCTGATCTAACTGAATGCGTGTTCACCTGGCATAATTATAATAAATACATTTAAAAATTATTCTTACATTTTGTGATTATAAAACCATACATGCTCATGGTAGAATGGTTGAAAAATACAGAAGATAATACAGAAAAATGTGTAAATGATTTATACTAACAGTTAGTGGTTTAGTGTAATATTCTCAAAGTGTGGTCCAAAGACCCTCTGGGGGCCCCTGAGATTCTTTTAGGAGGTCCACAGAGCCAGAATTATTTTAATAATAATAACACCAGCCATTATTTGTTTGTTTTACTCTTATTCTCTCTTGAGTGTACAGTGGAGCTTTCCCGAAACTACAGGACATGTAATGACATCATCACTCTAAAAGCTTATGTGCTGGTGCATACCTATGTTTTTAAATTTTCTAATTTTAACTTTGAATATAATAACCATCCATAGACATAACTCACAAAAACAAAAGTTCTTTGTGATAATTTGCAAGAGAATAAAGGGATCCTGAGAGCAAAATGTTTGTGGTTTAGTGATTTTTTTTCCAGTCTTTGGCCTATGAATATGTCTAATCATAAAAAAAATTGGCATCATATTATACGTACTTTGTATCCTGCTTTTTCACTTAGCTAATATATTATATATTTACATAAGACATTAATATACCTTTATGTTATATCTCCTAAACAATAATAATAACACTTCTATGAGCCGGGCACTGTTCAAAGTACTTTACATAGCAACCCTCTGAGACAGGAACAGTTATAATCTCCATTTTAAGAAAAATAATTAATGTTAATTAACTCTCCCAGGGTTATAGAGCTAGGGAAAGACAAAATTGGAATTCAAACTTAGGCGATCCTCACGTACAGTAGTTCATCATCTGAATGTTGCAGAATTTATGTACTCATTCCATAATTTTCGGACATTTAAGTTTTCAACTGTTTTCAATTTTTCACTAACATAAAATAATACCACGTGAATATCCTTGAACATACAGCTTTTCTGGGATCACTGATTATTTCCTTGTGATCAGTTCTTAGAAGTAGAATTATTGGGTCGGGGGAGGGATGTGTATCAATATTTTCAAAATTTTGATACATATTGCCAAATTATCTTCCAAAAAGTCTGTGCTCATTCACACTTGCACCCTAGATACCTGAAGAACATTTATCTCACTTCATCCTCACTGATATATTTTTTTAACATCTTTATTGGAGCATAATTGCTTTACAATGGTGTGATAGTTTCTGCTTTATAACAAAGTGAATCAGTTATACATAGACATATGTTCCCATATCTCTTTCCTCTTGCATCTCCCTCCCTCCCACCCTCCCTATCCCCTTCCCTAGAGGGGAAAGAGACGTCTAGTAAATCAAGGAGCTATCTTTCCTTTGCCTATCATGTTTGCAAAAATATCAGTGAGTTCCTTAAAAAACTAAAAATAGAACTCACTGATATTTTTGCAAACATGATAGGCAAAGGAGAGATAGCTCCTTGATTTACTAGATGTCTCTTTCCCCTCTAGGGAAGCCGAATGGCATTTAAAATCTTTTTTTGGCCGTGTGTATTTCTTCTAGTGTAAATTATCCATAGTATGATCTATTTTTATCTAATGAGAGTAACCTGATTTTCATTCACACATTCTTGTGTTTATGGCTCAAAGTAAGTGTTGCCAACATCAGAGTGATCACATAGACACTTAGTCTAATGATAATATCACTTGATAAAAAGTATTTGGGACTCCTTTGTGGGACCTGCATGCAGAGTAGTTTATAAGCCACAAAGGAAAAGAGGAAATTCTTTGTATAGAGCATTATTATCACCTATAAAAATGTTATTTGCTTTTTAAAAAAAAAAAACACAATACTATATTGTTCACTAAGCTAATTTACCAGGTTGGATCCAAATAACTTTTTGGCTGTCTGCTAATATCAACTCTTCTCCCACGGGAGTAGGAGTGATTACAGAAGTTATCTGGAGTGGACACCGTCAGTGCCCTGCCTATTTCCCCTTCACCTGGCTGGTGCGCCCACCCCCCAGGTTCTGTGGGTAAAGCTGCCCCTTCTTCAGGGCATTCTCTGCTGACAAAGAGTGGCCAACCCCATAGGTTAGACGTCCCTTCACACCCTGAGAGCAGCCAGTAGCCAATGACAAACATAGAGATATAAAAGGCTGACGTCCTTGCCTCAAGGGAAACCCAGTTATGGGGTGAAATGCCTGCTCCAGAGCTTTCTGAGGGGCCAGACTGATGCTAGTCTTCAGCTGAGACCACATCCTTACTTCGTTTTTTTCTCTTGCCCTCTTCTGTTTCCCTCACTTCTCTTCTCCTGAGAGCACTTTTTCAATAGAGAAGCCCCACCTTAGGCTCTGCTTTTAGGGACTCCTACCTAAGATAGTTGGTAGCAACAGTGGCCGTGGTCTCTGGCTTGCTATAGCAGTGCAATGGCTAAGAATTCCACCCTTGGTGAGCAGGAGGGTGCAGGAGATAATGTCCCTGGCATTTGAGAGGCACGGAGCAAAACCAAAGACTGTGAAATTGGGAGGCTGCTGCTAAGTGCTGTTGATTCACTGAAGAGAGAAAAGGCAAGGCTCAGATGTGTTAGTCAGCAACTTAAAGCTGAGGGCCTGGGCTTCCCTGGTGGCGCAGTGGTTGAGAATCTGCCTGCCAATGCAGGGGACACGGGTTCGAGCCGTGGCCTGGGAAGATCCCACATGCTGCGGAGCAACAAGGCCCGTGAGCCACAACTACTGAGCCTGTGCGTCTGGAGCCTGTGCTCCGCAACAAGAGAGGCCGCGACAGTGAGAGGCCCGCGCACCGCGATGAAGAGTGGCCCCCGCTTGCCACAACTAGAGAAAGCCCTCGCACAGAAACGAAGACCCAACACAGCCAAAAATAAAAATAAATAAATTAATTAAAAGTAACATTTAAAAAAAAAAAAAAAGCTGAGGGCCTCTTTGGTGGCACTTAGAGACAGTCCTCTTCTGCAACCAGAGGGCAGACAGAGCTGAAGGGTAAGCACAGAACCTAATTACAAGGATAGCAGGACTTCCACGTCAGCTGAATTCTCAGCTCAGGCAAACATCCTATGCCAAAGACAGGACCCTGGTAGGAAAAGAACCCTAAAAAGAACTCTAAGGCTTGAAATGCAGACACCTGGGGAGATGCACTTGAGAACCTTGAACTCTCAGATTTTGGATTTCCCTGAACCCCCTGGGCATGCATAAATGGCCCACTCCCCATTGTTAGAAGATGGAGTCCCCCTCCCTCTTCTTGAAGATAAACTGAGTCTTAAATGAGGCTGGTGCCTTAAGAGAGGACGCTTGCTCTTTTCAGAATCAGCTGTCATCTTCTTCCTCCAGGTCACCATACCTATCATTAAGGTCAAATCTTAGCATAACACCACTGGGGGAGTGAGAAGCCTGCAAAGGGAGGAGAGGAATTACATGTTAAAGAAGGTACAGAAACTGGTTAATATGTGCCAGTAGGAACTGGGCGAATATGCTTAGGAGGGGGTCACGAGGATGCTGGATGAAGGTGGGAGGTTAAGGGAACACTTGTCAATACAGGGTGAAGGGCCTCAGGAGACATGTTTAATATACTGCTGTGGTAGTTGTTCATATCTTAGAAAAAGTGATAGGTTGAATTAATGAGATAGAGATGCCAGACTGCCTGGTAACTGCGGGGAAGGGATTAAAAGTCTCAGAGAACTGAACTTGCTAGAATGGGTCAACTACATAAGACTGCAAAACCAGGAGCTGACTCTGTTCCTCCACTTACTGAGGTGAAAAGGAATGCACTGGGAGGGGCTGTACCAGAATCACTGAGAAGCTCTAGAGAGGTTGTTTTCTTTAGGCTGCAGCTGATAATAGAAGATGCTATTCCAGAACTAGACTCCCTAGTATTGATGAGAATAATAGGGTCCCAGAAGAGCAGAGGCCAGGTGGTAACTCTTAACCATCAGAAGCAAGGTGGATGTAATTACGGAAATGAGTCATATTATTGGAATGTCACCCAGGGAGGTCTGACCTGAAGCTACCTATGAAGGTAGCTAATAGGTCATGTTGTTTCTAGGGCCAAGATAGACTGTAGTCAATAAGAATATTTGCTTAACACATAAAATCAAAAGAGATCAAGAATGGATGAAAAGAAGGCTGAGGTCAGCCATCTCCGTAGAAAATCAGGATTTCTTGCCCAGTTTCCAGACATGAGTCAATTCTCAGATCCAGAACCCATTGACAGCAAAAGGGGTTGGGTTCCCATGTGAGAAGATACTGCAGCATCATAATAAGTATATATACTCTAGAGATTCATCAAGACCTATGGCTATTTACCCAGGTAACTACATATGGGGAAAGGGAAATACCCAGTTCTTTCAAGTGCTGTTGGATATAAGGTCAGAGGTGATCCTAATACTGAGAATCCAAAGTGCCATCATGACCCCTTTTAAAATAGGGGCATATGTAAGTCAGGTAATAAGTTGAGTCCTGACCCAGGTTTGTCTCACCATTAGTAAACTGAGTCCATGGATCAACCCAGCGATCACTTCCCCAACTCCCAAATGTATAAATAGAATGGACATTCTTAGCAATTTGCAGAATAATTACATTGGATCTTTGACCTGTAGAATAAAAGTAAGCATAGTATAAAAGGCCTCCAGACCTCCATGTTCTAATATGTAAAATATGTGTAAGTCCCCAAAATTGCACCATTTGTTTAAGATAGTACATCAAAGCCCTGTGCATTCTCTAGGGGGAATGGCAGACTGATGCCAACCTAGAAGACATAAAAGATGTAGGGGGATGGCCCCCATCGTATGCTTATTTAATTTATCAGTCTGGCCCCTGAAGAAATGGGTCATTGGGGAAGACAGGGTACTGCTGCAAACTTAGCCAAGTAAGACCCCCAACTGCAACTATTTCTCACTATAGTAGATTAATACATCTTCATGTGTATGGTATTCAGTTATTACCCGGCAAATATGTGGTTTTAAATACCCATCAGAAAGAAGGGTCAGAAGCAGCTGACATGTATATGCATTGAAAAATAATATACATTCACAGTTTGTGCCTCTGTCACAGTGTAGTCCAAAGGGACATAAACCATCTGCCAATTATGCAGAATTACATTGATGACATCGTGTTATCAATGCAGAGAGGTGGCAAATTCTTTGGATGCCTTGGCAACATTCATGTGCTTCAAGGAGTAGGAGATAAAAACTACAAAGATTCAGCGACTTACCACAATGGTGAAGTTTTTAGGGGTCCAGTGATCTGGGCATGCTGGGTTATCCTATCTAAAATCAAGGTCAAGTTTTTGCACTCTGTAACTTATACAGTTAAGAATAGGCCTCTTTGGGTTTAGGGGAAAGCATATTCCACCTCAAAACTTATCCTTTTATTGGGCGACACAGAAGGATCCTCCAATGAGTGGGGTCTATAACACTCTTCCAATAAATCTCTTATACTAGAATTCCCATCTCAGGCTCTGCATCCAGGGAACGTGACCTGAGACAGGTGCTTCAAATGAAGCCAAGTTGTTCAGAGCCAGAAAACAGGGCACTTGGGTCTTAGTTCTACTGAGTTTTCTTCTGGCCAAGTGATCCAGGCATGTTATTTTGCCCCTCCAGGCCTCCATGCTCTCATATGTAAAATATAGTATTAGTGTTGGTTCAGCATTTCTTAACCTTATTTCATCAGATAACAGACATGACAGAAAAGATTTACATGTATGACATACTCCCAAGGGTGTGCCCCTCAGCACGCATAAGAGAAGCTGCAAGTTATGTGCAATTCCCAGCAGGCTGGCTGTAACTCCGTCCTTCCCTCCCACTCAAGAATCCATATTGGAATGCGGTAGGGTAGATACGGGATAATGTGGTAGGGGTAAGCTTGATGTTGTTCTAATTGGTTTTTAAAAACATTATTCACAATCTATAGTACTTTAATGTGTTTTTAAAAGTATTTTCAACGAATTTCACAATGTCTTGACAACATGGTTCAGAACTGGTGGTTAAAAATGTTCTTTAAGATTACTTCCCACCTCCAAACTTTTAGATTCTGAAAATGAGTCCTAGAAAACAGAGTTCCAAAACTATGTTTCTATGTCAGTGCCTCTCTGATACTTGAAGCAAGAGCACTCATTTGTATATAAAAATTTGAATATAAGTTGAATGGACATTTGATAGGAGCTTCACCTACTGTGACCCCTATATGGAGTCATTCACCCCATATTTACTAATTGCTTACTCTTGTGCTATTTCTAAGCTTCTAGAAGTCTAAATTGTGATGAGTTGATTAAAATTTAGCGCCTTTATAGTAACATTGCAAAGAGTACAATGTTAAGTGTTAAAAAGTGCAAATTAATAAGTGTTAAGAGAGAAAACGGTTCTGTGATCAGAGAATCTTGGGTCAATTAGGGATAATAAGATTTCTTTACTGCAGAACTTCTCAAGTCCTTTAACCTAATTTGTCAATATGTCTTGTGAATCTCCAGGAGAGAAATTTAGTTGGCAGTGTTTCCCAAAGATTTTGAACGTGGAACTTCATAGAACAGATGTTTCCAGGAACACACTTTGGAAAAGTCTGTTCTACAGCCATACCAGGTTTCAATGGCTCCCAAGTAGTCTGAGATACTTCTGCAGTGATACCATCTGTGCTGGCTTACCCACCACCAAAAGAATTATGCTCCTGAGTGATATACAGTGCTGTCCACTGAGTGTGCTTCACTGCCCTTCCCATTACTTCCTTCCACATGTGTAGTCCAGATTCCATAAAAGCAAATAGTGGATCCACTCTAGAAAGTGTATTGCTACCCCTCTGACAGATATTTGTGGGGTAATGTAGTACCAGCAGTCAAAATACCCAGTTCTGGACCTTGCTCTGGCACCCAGTAGAAAGGTGACCAGGGGTTAGAGACTAAGAATGAATGAGATACAATCATTAAAATAACAGTGGTTTTGTTCATGAAATGAGTTGATTCTTTTTGAGTGTCACTTAATAGATGTATTTTTTTAAAATAAAACAAAACACCTACTGCATTTTCAGGCATATAACCTAAGAGCAGCTCGAAGATGAGAACCTGGAAAGTAATATTATTAATGATTCCATTTATGGAACACTCTATGCTTGAACTATGCTAAATATTTTACAATCAGGTCTTCGCTCATAGGCCATCTCCTCAAAGAAGTCTTTCCTTACTATCCTATATCAAATTGTTTCCCTGTCGCTCTCCATATCCTAATCAGGCTTTATGCTTTATAGAATGTATCTCTCCCCAACGTTATGTTATTTTTCTGCTTAGTGTTTATTTCCCCAGCTAGAATTTAAGGTCCATGGGGACAAAGGTTTTGGGTATTTTGTTCTGTTCTGTATCCCTAACATTAGAACAGTCCCTCAATCAAGTATTTATACAAGGAAGATATAAATGAATGATCTCGTGGAATTCCAACCACAGCCCTGTGAGCTAAGTCTTATTATTATCTCCATTTAGTAATGGAGGAGACTGGGCCACAAAGGCATTCAGCCACTTGCTTAAGGACATAGTAAGTGGTAGAGCCTGTATTCAGATCTAGGTGTGACCCACGGCTTCAGCCACCAGGCTATACAGCCTTTTAATGAATACAGTGTTGCTTCTCAGAAGGTGGTATCTGGCCTCCGTGGTGACTCATTAAAATGTATATAATTGGGGTTCACTCTGATACATTGAAACAGAATGAGTGAGGGAGGGCTGGAGGAGAATAAAAGGTAGGAAAAGGGAGGAGGCGGAGAGAAAAAAAAAAGCACATCTGTCTCAGATATCAGTTCCAAAATGGACCAGTCTGACCCCTTGGGACTCTTGTCTGAACCCTCCCAGAGAGCTGAAAGAAGGAGCTGTTTTCACAGGGGCTCAGTGACACCTGGGATGCTTTGTTGCCCAGGTAAAAAGGTACTAACCATTTGGCCCCTTTCAGGTTAGCAGCTCTGACAGCACCATGAGACAAAGCCTTGGCCCAGACGCCAAGATTGCATGGAGCCCATGCAGGGAATCTTGGGAACTGGACATCATGAACACAGAGACTGGATGGAAAACAACAGAACCGTATGCAGATGCCTATGGAACATCCCCTGGGGGCTCCCAGAAAAACTTGGAAGGTGGGCAGCATTTGCTAGGTCTGAGGTCCCATGTTTAAGTAAGTGTGGGCAAGTGCTAGCTACCGACGATTGAATTGTTATTGTTACAGTGATTCCATCAGTACCTACAAATACTATTTTTCCTCTTCTAAGGTCCCTGTTTTCCTTTGTCTGGCTGGACCTCGGGGGTTCTACTGCCTCAGGTC
Organism: Balaenoptera borealis; assembly: GCF_965194805.1. Lineage (NCBI taxonomy): Eukaryota > Metazoa > Chordata > Mammalia > Artiodactyla > Balaenopteridae > Balaenoptera > Balaenoptera borealis. The sequence goes on along the minus strand of NC_138868.1, from coordinate 24,704,376 downwards.
ATGCTGGCCTATTGCGCTTTCACCCTGATGTGAACCACAGGGCACGACAAAAGTTCATCATTGATCTCGTCCTCTCTGGAACTATCTGTAATGCGTAATGCTCTGGTGCTTTTAAACAGGAAAAAAGAGGTGTGGGGAACAGAAATGACATGGAAGGATTCAGAATCAGCTCTGGAGCCCACCTCCTGGCGTCCCATAGCTATGGACATGAGTGAGCTCCAGAGAGAGAAACGAGCCCTTTGTCCTCCCCTTGGTCCGGGCCCAGTGACCTTGCTGAGCCTAAATTCCACAGTGCCACAGGATTTGAGTGAAGTTGCCCTTGATTTCTAGTAGCTGAGCTTTCTTGAGAGGTCCCTCCAGTATTGAGCTGTTAACTCAGCACTCCTTTATTTACATATTAGTTAGATGAAGTACACCCGCTCAGATTGTGAAACACCATTCATTGTTTCTGGCGAGCTGCTCTTGTTGTCAAGAAGTCTTATTCTGAGGGATTCAAAAGTGTTTCATAGCAATGTCAACTCTGTAGTTATGGCCCTAAGTAAAAACCTTGACCCGAGAAATGAGAAAAACTCCCGACAGGTGAGGTAAGTAATTAAGCAAGGGACTGCATTTTATTGTGTAAATTATAGTACATTTACTGTAAAGCTAAACTTCCAATAACCCTTATAAAGTCCTCACAGGTAATGACTTAACCATGAATAGTGAATTCCAGGGCTGCAGAACAGAACACGTTTGTCCTTTAAATGCTATTGGGAAAGAGAAACTAGATTAAAATTGAAAAGTGCAGTTTTCCCAGGTTCCAGTCATTGAAGGTTTGGCTTGGGTTCAGGGGTGGAATCCTGGTTTTCCCCCCCAAACCTCCCTAGTACTGTATGCAAATCTTAGGTGTAGCAAGAGTTGGGCATGAAATCAATTGCAGTGTTGGAATGTTCGTAACATACGTGTGACTTGGTAGAATATTCTCTCTTTTCCTGGACCATTTTGCTCCTCATTTCCCTGGAAATGAAAGGCCTGTGACCCATTGCTTTCAGACCCACAAGGTTGCCCAACTCCAGGGGGCACTGTGACCTTATGTGAATGTTGTCCCCTAGAGCTGTGCAAAATGTCAACCCCAATTCCTTTGTAATGGAGCCATTCGTACTACCACCTGCAAAAATGGTGTTCATTCCAGCTGGATATTCCATTCCACTATTCTTTTCTCATGGCCTGGTTCAGGTTAAATGATGTCTTTAGCCTCAGTCTGTTTTTTTTTTCCTGTGCGTCATTCAAAGATGGGACCTTTCCTCCATACCAAGGGATGTGATACACAACATCTAGCACAAGGGAGGTTGAGGGGTGAAAAAGAGAAAAGGTTCTAAGTTGCTCCAAAGAACCTGGAAAAGGTATGAGAATTTGTTCTCGAAAAGGTGTAAGAATTGGCTCTGTGATAGAAAATAATATCTTAGATCCTGCATCTGGTACTGGGTGTTAATAGACTTTCACATGAAATGAAGGCATGGTGTTCCTGGCAGATGATGAGAAAAGCAATGTGTCCTCCTCACCCACACCTCCCAACGGAAATAGGTTTTTTGTTATTTTTGCAACAGGACTTTACTTACAAAAGCAGTTGGTTCCCTTAGGAAGTATGCATCCAACTAATCCTCCACATAAATACTTGGCTTCAACAGAGAAAATAAGTTTGTCATATTCAGCATAAAGCTTGACTGCACTTGCCTCCAGGCCTTTGAACAAGCCAGGCTGTTTTGCCCATAGGCACCAGAGGCATAGTGCCTAGGCTGGGGCCCAAGAACATTTTAAGAGCTGATTAAAATACCTGAGACCAGGGGAAAAAAAAAGAAAAGAAAGAAAGAAATGTTTTGCTTCCAAAATATGGCAATTGTGAAATCAGAATTTTAAAATGTTTAGTGACATTACTGCAAATTACAGCATATGTCAACTTTGGTAATTAAATTCAGTATTCATAAGCATCTCATTACAATTAAAACTTATTTGTGGATTAGATTTTATTACTTAAAATTTCTCATGGGTACCCAATGATGGCTGAGAAATCATAATCAAGTGTGAATCAAAGGAGTTACTCATAGAAAAGAATTTCAAAAGCCAAAGTAGAAAATACCTTTCAAATTTTTTTTGCCCCCAAATTAGGGTAGACGTGAGTCTCTTTGAAGGTTTGATAAGATGTATGTGGCGCTGCCTAGGACTTAAGAGGATCCTCAAGCGGCCCCGTATGTGGGTCATTTCCCCCGCCTGGGATACTCTTCCACCGTCTCTACAATCCTTGTTCTTTCTCTGATTTAAATCTTTAAAGGAAATTCCCTCAAGAACTTTTCTTTGTTCGGCTCCACTGGTCTCCTTGACTATTTCTTCAACAATCACAGATAGAAGGACTTTGTATTTGCTTGTGTTACAGACAACTTATATTTCTTTATTTTTATTTTGAGGGCTTTCTTAAATTTATTTTATGTATTGATGCTGTATTTCAACTAAAATGAGAGCCTTGGAATGGAAAGCATTTATTCATTCATTTACTCATTCAAAGAAGCCACCATGTGTTGGGTGCTTGGGAGACAAAATTGAATGAAGCACAATATCTGGCCCCTTCCTTCTCGATGCTCACAGTCTAGGAAAGAAGATAGGAAAGCAGATAAATGATAGCACGACTCCCTCCTGGTGTTTTTCTCTTTGTTGCTGAGACTGGAACTGGGTTCAATATGTTTTTATTTATATAATAAACATTTTCTGTGTGTCAGGTACTGTTCTCAACACAGGTACTGTTTGTTAACCCTTTTTCAACTATTAACCTATTTAATTCTCAAAGCAATCCTATGAGGCATTATTATTATCCCCACTTTACAGATGAGGACATGAAAGCACAGAGAAGTGAAGTAATTTGCTCAAGGTCAGTTGCACAGCAAATAAGCAGCCGAGCCAGGATGTGAACCCAGACAGCCTGGTTCCAGAGCCCACGCCACTGTCTAGGGTATGAACTGAACCACGTGAGATCAGTACCAGAGGGGTTCGTAGAAAATGCTACATAACTAATCATGCACAGGAAGGATGAAACAGGCAGGGAATTCTTCACAAAGGAGGTGATATTTGAATCACTTTGTATGAAACAGGAATTTGCCCATCAGATAAATTTGGAGTACGGGATTGAGAAATGTTTTCCAAGTAGAAAGAAGAGCCTATTCGTCATCTGTACGCATAAAAAAAACCAAACAGATCTGAAGACTTGTTTTGGGAAATGCAAATAGCTTATTTGGCTGGAACTTTATGTGCTTGGAGAGGGTTTACAGAGATGGGGTTTTAAAAAGAAGCAAGGGAAACACAGACTTGGTTATTTTGAGGAGCTTGGCTTTTGTTCAGTTTTGCCTTTGGTCAGTTAAATGTTGATGGCCCCTCCCCGCTTCCACCCATTCAAAACCACGAAAGAAAAACTTGGTAAATTCAATATGCAAAAGAAATGTTTTTAATATGCTTGGAAAAAAATGACACAAAGTCAAAAGTCAAACAACAAACTAGGATAAAATATTTGCACTGCACAGAACGATTTTTCTAACATACTAAGTGTGTTTACAAATCAGCAAGGGAACTACGTGTGGTGATGGATGTTAACTAGATTTATTGTGGTGATTATTCCACAATATATACAAATATCGAGTCATTATCTTGTACACCTGAAACTGATATAATGTTATGTGTCAGTTATACCCCGATGAAAAAAAAAATAAGAAAAAAAAAAAAAAGACCAACACATCGAGACAAAGGACCCAAAGAGATGGTTTAAAGAAAAGACATCTAAACATTTGTAAAGGTGCTCTGCCTACTTACAATAAGAAAAAATCAAATGAAATCAAGAGTAAGATATAATTGTCATTGTTGGTTTGGCAAAAGTCAAAAAGTTTGGCAAACACTGGCCCTGCCAGGGTTTGGGGAAGCAGCCCCTCTCATACACTGCTGGTAGGAGGATAAACTGGCACAGCTTCTATGAGGATAATTGGGTAATATGCATCCAAATTACACAAGTGCGTTGTTTTTTTTTTTTAATGGCACATATTGGGGATTATGAATCCTCATAGTGCTTTTTTTTTTTTTTAATTTTATTTATTTATTTATGGCTGTGCTAGGTCTTCGTTTCTGTGCGAGGGCTTTCTCCAGTTGCGGCAAGCGGGGGCCACTCTTCATCGCGGTGCGCGGGCCTCTCACTATCGTGGCCTCTCGTTGCGGAGCACAGGCTCCAGACGCGCGGGCTCAGTAATTGTGGCTCACGGGCCTAGTTGCTCCGCAGCATGTGGGATCTTCCCAGACCAGGGCTCGAACCCGTGTCCCCTGCATTAGCAGGCAGATTCTCAACCACTGCGCCACCAGGGAAGCCCTGACAAGTGCATTTTTTTTTAAATTTGTTATTTATTTATTTATTTGTTTGTTTATTTATGGCTGTGTTTGGTCTTCGTTTCTGTGCGAGGGCTTTCTCTAGTTGCGGCAAGCGGGGGCCACTCTTTTGTTTTTTTTGTTTTTTTTTTTTTTTTAAATAATTTTTATTTTTATTTATTTATGGCTGTGTTGGATCTTCGTTTCTGTGCGAGGGCTTTCTCTAGTTGTGGCAAGCGGGGGCCACTCTTCATCGCGGTGCGCGGACCTCTCACTATCGCGGCCTCTCTTGTTGGGAGCACAGGCTCCAGACGCGCAGGCTCAGTAGTTGTGGCTCACGGGCCTAGTTGCTCCGCGGCATGTGGGATCTTCCCAGACCAGGGCTCGAACCCGTGTCCCCTGCACTGGCAGGCGGACTCTCAACCACTGCGCCACCAGGGAAGCCCTTAGGGGGGCCACTCTTCATCGCGGTGCGTGGGCCTCTCACTATCGTGGCCTCTCGTTGCGGAGCACAGGCTCCAGACGCGCGGGCTCAGTAATTGTGGCTCACGGGCCTAGTTGCTCCGCAGCATGTGGGATCTTCCCAGACCAGGGCTCGAACCCGTGTCCCCTGCATTATCAGGCAGATTCTCAACCCCTGCACCACCAGGGAAGCCCAAGTGCATATTTTTTAACCTAACAATTCCACTCTGAGAAATTTATTCTGCAGGTATATTCACACATGGATATGATGTTGTACATACAAGGACACATATATTACAACATTTTTTGTAATGGCAAAAGATTGGGAGAAAAAACCTAAGTGTCCTTCACTAAGGAACTGGTTAAGTCCATTATGACACATCCATACCATAGAATTCTCTGATGTCTTTAAAAAGAACAAGTCTGTCCTGTATGTATTGATGTGGCAGAATCTCTAACATATAGTGAAAAAAGCAAGGTACAGAGCAGTGGGTTAGGTTTATTACCATTTGTATGTGCATGTGTGTTGAAGGAAATATATGTACACATAGGCTTGAACGTGCATTAAACACTTCTAGAGGAATCAAAAGAAATTTATAACACCAGTTGCCTCTAGGGAAGGAAAATAGGTAGCTGGGGAGAGAGGAATTATGAAGATCTACTTTTTTTTGTACAATCGTGGTGTCTTTGGCATTTTTTGGCAGTGTGTTTCTTTTTTTTTTTTTTTAATTTTTACTGGAGTATAGTTGCTTTACAATGTTGGGTTAGTTTCTACTGTACAGCAAAGTGAATCAGCTATACGTATACATATATCCTCTCTTTTTTGGATTTCCTTCTCATTTAGTTCACCACAGAGCAATGAGTAGAGTTCCCTGTGCTATACAGTAGGTTCTCATTAGTTATCTATTTTATACATAGTATCAATAGTGTATATATGTCAGTCCCAATCTCCCAATCCCTCCCACCCCCCTTCCCCCTCAATATCCATATGTTTGTTCTCTATGTCTGTGTTTCTTATTTTTAGGGGTTTTTTTGCATACCTTATCTGATTTTTAATAGTGAAGTTTTAAAATTTTGGTTGACCGACTCCCACCCTTCACCATTACATTGTTTTGCATTTGGTAGGACGATCAATTGAGATACATGTTTCATAGCTTAATTTTCCATAAAACTCCAAGCTAAGTTATCTCCTTGCAGGAGGGAACAGAGGGAAGAGCTTGGCCTCAATAAGCTGGAGCTGCAGGTTGAAGATGGCTCGGGGAGTTGGCTGCTTCTGTCCACTTGGTGTGAGGCCAGATCCTCGGCCTCCCTTGCAGGTGGGGCAAGTGAGAAAGATCATGTGTCGGGGCGCTGGGGGGGAGGGGAAGGTGTGCACCACAGTTCACTGGGAGTCTTTGATTTAAACACTTTTCCAAACCCTGGCTTTCTGGTTACTTAAACCCAGAGACAAAGATTGTGAAACTCCTGTCTGGCTTCGGTTTTGGTTACAACCCCGGGTATGTGTTCACTGACACATTCCGGCATGGACATAATCTTCGCTAACCTTAATTGGAGCAAAGCTCAATTTTGCTGAAAGGAATGAATTTATATATCTATTTTTTTAGTGAAGTATCTGGTATCAGTCTGAGTGAAGTATCTGGTATCAATCTGCTTTGCTTTCATATGCTTATGTCACCTCACCAAAGGACTGATTTCCTCAGCAAATAAGAACGAGTGCAGAAGACCCAAGTGCCCAGAGACTGTGTTTAGACCTCTCAAGGTATAATTAATAAAGACAATAAAGGATCAAAGGTGATTTTCAACTGACAAGGCCAGGCCCTTCTAATTAGTGAAAACTGCCCAACTGCTTTGCAATATTTTCTTTGCCAGGAGACAACTCCTATCCTAAATGTTTAAGCGACTTCTTGTTGATCTGGTTTCGGAGGATTAAGTTCAGTGTAATTTCATCTTTCCCAGATGTGAGACACTTGTGTGTGCAGTAATATGATTCTGTACTGTCAGGGAAAACAGTGTGTCTTTGTCAGCACTGTTTGACAGAGTCAAACCCCTGAATCACAACCTCACTCTCGACAGGCCTAAATTCTGTGTGGTTACCACTTGCCCCTCTGCTGAACGCTGCAAGGCTTCGGCTGATGGCTTGCGGTCACACAGGTCAACGGGGCAGAGATGGTGTGTGCCAGCAGCCAAGCTGGACTTCAGAAAGCATTTCCTTTCTGATTCCTTTGGATTCGGCGTCTAAGGGCTGAGCGATACTACCTCTATTTTCATCAAGGGTTAAAAAAAAACGCTCAGTAATTAATTTGTGTTTGCGTTAGCTAGTAGTGAAGTCAAGTATTTTTCTGATTCTTTGGGTAATGCTCTCAATGATGATTTCCTGATGAATGTTTGCATTTTTGATATGTAATATGCACCCTGATATAAAACGTATTAGCTACTGTTTATTAACAATAATAGTTAATTTTATTGAGTTCTAAGAGTCACGTACTGTTCTATGTGCATACACGGATTATTGCTTTGATGCCCACCACTGTAATTATCATGTCTATTTTACAGATTGGAAAGTGAAATACAGGGAAAGTTAAGTAACCTGACCAAGAGCTCAGGGCTAGTAAGTGGTGGACGTGGGATTCGAACCCAAGAGTCTGAGTTTAGCATTTTAGCACATAACCTCAAAGTTATCTACCATCATTTATTATATTCCAGGCACATGACAACCCTGAGAGGTGATGATTGTCATCCCCATTTTACAAGTGGGCAAATAGAGTCTCAGAAAGTTTAAATAAGTTACCCAGGTCACACAGGTAGTAAATGGTTAATGCTAGCTAGCTGAGATCCAGATCTGAGCTCTTAACTCACAAATCATGTGACCAAGAAAGGTGAATCTATTCTTGTCTTGGTCCACGCGGAACCTAGCACTTGCTATGGACAGACAGAAATGGGCCGTATGGCTATTTGTCTGTACCTGTCCACACAGAGGGGAACTGGAAATGTGAGACAATTGTATTCTGAGCTGGGGATTACAGAAATTTATTTTAAGTCTTGCTGTCTCACAGGAGCAAGGAGCAAGAAGAGTCTTAAGGGATGGAACCTTAAATATCATAAGTCAAACCCCACAGTTTCACAGATGAGGAACTAATGCTTCAGAGACAGAAAGCAACTTATACAAAGTCACAGAGGAAATGTTAGTGGCCTTGCTGGGCTTAAAGCCAAAGTCTCCTGACACCCAGCATAGGGGGTCTTTCTTTTACACCTTTTTGTTTCCACAGAGTTTTCCTGACTCTTGTCCTACAAAAATACTGTGTGGGCCTGTTTCCTCACTGTGTGGTTTAAGGTCAGTGTGTTCCTCAACATTGCACATTAAAGTTCCTTATCTGAAGTCTCTATATAGGTAGCCCAATCCACATGAATTTGCTGCTTTTATGATTCAAAAAGATTGAATTTAGTCAGCTTCTTAAGATTCTACTTGATGGTTTTTTATTGAGAAAGTAGCAGCTAGCCTAGTCTGCCTTGAACTTAGCACATCAAGAAATCATATTCTCTTATTGAATTACTTCTTTGTCCAAAGGCATCCCCTAAACTTATGTGAATACTTTCTAGTCTTTCTTTTCCATCCAGAAAGAAACGTGTAACAACTTGAGAAGAAGAGAGGAGGGTCATCATAGGTAGGACTTGCCCAAGGCTACCAAGTGTGATGAGCCATTAATAGCCTCTGTGTTCTTGGCAATTAAACTTTAAGATATTTCTTCACTCCACCATCATGACCACCAAAACCAGGTCAAGCTTCTTTATCATACATTCTCATAGCACCATAGCTCTCTTTTTTAGCACTTCCATTTGCTTGTGAGATGATGTGACAAATTTCTTCCACCTCCCTAAGGGTAGGAACCTGACTGGTTTTGTTCATTCTGCACCTCCAGCACTTAGCACAGTGTGCAGCACATAGTAGCTGCTCAACAAATACATGTTGAATGAATGAATAAACAAAAAATAAAGCCATAATACTTTGTTTTATTCCTGTCCTCATCATCCAGCAACCTAATGATAGAATGTTTTATTTAAATTTAAATCCAACAGTGGAAATCTATAGGAAGATCCCATCTTAATCCTTTGAGAGGCTCACCTGTCCCATGCTACCCAATGACCTATACCAGATATCAATGTAGGCAGAAGGCAGCCCTGGAAAAGACACCCCTTGAAATTTCTTTGTGTGGCCATGAAGCTAGTATGTAGATTTAACTTAAAATTTGGATCTCAAGCTTCAGAGGGCTTTAAAACCCATCAGCTAGACATCACCACAAACATTTGGTCACGATGCTTTCTCACCATTGGGGCGAATATTCTGACAACTTCCCTCACCACCCTGACTGGCACATATGCACACACAGCAGGTCAAAGGCAGACCCTGTGGTAAATCCAGCTATGTAGACACGGGCTGGTAGAGCCACTCCAGCAAACAAGGGCAGGGGTTGGAAGTGAGAGGAGCAGAAATGGAAGGTCCAGTCTCCCCCAGTGGAGTTAGACCAACTGGGGCACAGTGGAAGATGCTCTGGAATAGATTTGGGACAGGAGCCCATTACTGTCTAGCCTTTCTTTGAGAAAATGATCTTACCCTAGAGTTAATCCAAAGCGTGTCAGAGATTTAGAAGGCCAAATCCACACAAATAACCTAGATGTTGCCATACCTGCATTCCAGAGTAGGACCTGACGTGAAACCTGGTGTCACTGCAGAGACTTTTAGTGATTGTTTATTTGCCTAAGCTAAGGCATAGAAAGAATGATCTTTCCCCAGCTGGAACGAGGACAGTGTGACCTTGTGCCATAACTACTCTTAACTACCTTGTAATCTTCTACTTATGATCAGTATCTGCGGGCTGGGCGTACTAGATGTCTTTCCCCTGACATCTCAGCAGGGCTTATGACCCGCTCTGCTTCTGGAACATGAGAAAGCCAGGCCCTGAGAAATAGAGACAGATTGCTTGCTTGAGAAGCCAACTCATCAAACAGGACTTCGTTTAAGTAATTGGTCTAAGTTTAGGTTGAATTTGACAGCAGCACAGCCAGAATTCTCTGTCTCTGTCTTTTTACTGCTGAACTTCTCCAATTAGTGGTCTATGCCTGCTTCTCAAGGTCTTCTCCTTGACCCTCTGACGTTAGCCTTCTATTTGTCAGTCTTTCCCAAGTTTGGCAATCTCCTCATTTGGATCCAGGTTTGTTGGTTCTTTCTACACTTGCCCCTGCCGTTTCTCTTAATGGTTCCCTGCTACTATCCCTGCCTCCAAAGTCTAAGTAAGGGCAAGAGAGAAATATTTTGTAGCCTTCTAAATTGAGGTGAGTCTGATGCTTGATTTATTCGTATGCTGCTCTGGTTATGAGAGACAGAGTCCCATTCAGCCCCAAGTTCTGAGTTGTGAGGGATACTTTGCTTAAATTCCCAGCTCTGTGACTGAGCACATCCCCAAAGTTAAAAGGTTCAGGCATTTGGGCACAGAATGGGGGACCTAAATTGCTATTACAAGTGTCCCCTTCATTGCATCTTACCAGACGGGTGCATAGTGGGAGATTCTCACTCTGAAGTACATAGACACTGGAAGGGTTTATGAGGAAGAGCATATTGAATTTTGAAGCTTAAGGACTTTAGACAAATTTCCTAGAATGCACCAATTCTCCTTTTTGCCAAATTCAAAAGTGCCCCCCAAAAAGCAAAATAAAAAAACAAACTACTATTTATTAAGCAGTATACTTGACACTTTGCGTATGTGATCTCATTTATGCAGTCCTTAAAGGAGGCATTTCCATCCCCACCAAAGGCACATCACCAATAAATGGTGGAGGTAAGACTCAGAGTTATGTATCTCTGAGGCTAGAGTTCATGTTTTTAATAATACTACCTATACTTTTTTTAGCAGCAGATATTTTACCTTCTCTCTCCCTTTGAAACTCTCACATCTTAAACTAAATGCTATGCTCTTCTGGTTTTCTACCTACTTCCTCTTTTTCTATTTCCTTTGCTGGTTTCTCTTCTCTCTTCTACACTCTAGAATGTGCCCCGAAGTTTAGTGTTCCTCCACACCCTTGGAAAGATCATCTATACTCATGGCTTCAATGAACACTTCCACGATACCATCAGAGTCTAAATACCAGGATAACAGAGACAAGATCTGTCTTATTCTCTGGAGAATCTCGAGCATCCTGCAGAGTACTTGACACACAGTAGGTGTTCAATAAATATTGTTGAATGAATGAATGGATGAATGGATGGAAGAATCACTGATCTGCTGAAAATTCTCCCACATCCTTCTTCCCAACATCTAGACCCATATCTCCGGCTACCTACTGGATATTTTCACCATAGTTTCCTGCCATTGCTATGAAATGGCAGTAAGAGTTTGGTGGAGCCATTGAGGGTTTAAACAATTTTCTGGGGCAGCCACACCAATTGGACTCTTTCATGGTTTACCATTGGAGGCAGCCTCATTACCGTAGTGGGTTATAGACGTTCTACAGGGGAGAATAAGAGCTTGGTTCCTTCCAGTGATGTGGGTTTGGGCTCCTTTGAGAAGGCCCAGTGCAGCTGCTGGTTGGGGTCCTTGCTAAGTAGACATGGATGGAGAAAGATTGCTGTATCTGAAGCCACTGGTAGCTCATTTAAGGGTGACAATATCACCACACTCGTTGGGTAAATGCATCTTTGTGTTCAGTGCCCAGGGAGACTTAATGCCAGGTCAAGTCTAGGCATGGAAGAACAATGAGCTCATAGCCATGAAGAGTCATGATCCTATCAAGGCCTTCAGATCTGACTCTTGGTTCCTCTTCCTGCTACAAGTCCTCAAATATTCCTGTAAACTTGGTTATGAGTGCCAAAGTTGGTGGCAGTCCTTAGTTATTACGGGTGCAATCAGCTGAAGATTTGTTTAGTCTGAAATAATTAACCAAATGACTTGTGGGAGGTGCTATCAGAGAAGCACATAGAAGCTGGATGACATCTACTGCCTGAGTTGTCCTGTCCACTTAATTGTCTCATACCTGTTCTACAGTACGTGCCCTGTGGTTGGCATTAACATGTGCTTCAAAGATCTTTACACTTCATGCTGCTGTCATAGGTCTCTCCTCATGCTTCTACCTCAGACCAATTTGACCCCAGTTTTTCAGTCTTCCTGCTTCAGGCACCTGAGCAGCCAGCCAGGCCATTTGCCACTGCCAGTGAGTCTGTATATATTTTAACCTTGAGCCACTTCTTTTGTCCAAGCAAAGTGGGTGACCACATTCATCACCTGACACTCTCCCCAGGGGAAGCATCTTTGCCTCACCACTATTTTTCTAGATTACCCCTGGGTGAGGATACAGTGCAGTCTATGACTACTTTTGACTTCTATGCACATGCTAACTTAACCATCCATACGTCAAGCCCAGGCTTTTTCCTCTTCTGTCAGCTGGTTAAGGAACTCACCACATGACCATAGGTGTGAGATAAGGGAGAAGTGCTTGTGCCACAATGAATGTATAAAAGCCTGAGCTCTCTGCTATTGCAACTGCCTCGTGACCTCTGGCCCAACTCATGCTTGACTCCAGGGGTACCACTGCCACCTTATGAACTGTGGATGTGCCTAAGCGACGACTTGGTGGGTCTGATGAAACCCAGGTCGTGATGATGATGAGTGTTCTGGATGCATGGTCACCTGGTGTATCAGTCAGGGTTCTCTAGAGAAAGAGAACCAATAGAATGTGTGTGTGTGTGCGTATATATATATATATATATATATATATATATATATACACGCACACATATATACACACACACACATATATGTATATACACATTATACATATACACACACACATATGGACGTGGAGTGAGAGATTAATTTTAAGGAACTGGCTCACACAATTGTGGGGCTGTCAAGTCCAAAATCTGCAATGCAGGCCAGCCAGCTGGAGACACCGGCTAAAGCCAGTGTTGCAATCTTGAGCCCAAGGGCCTCTGGAGGCAGAATTTCTCTTTAAAGCACTTCAGTCTTTTCCCTTAAGGCCTTCAACTGATTGGATGAGGCCCACCCTTATGCGGAGGGTCATCTGCTTTACTCAAAGTCTACTGATTTAAATGTTCATCACATCTAAAAATTACCTTCAGAGCAACATTTAGACTGGTGTTTTCCCAGCCCTCTGAGCACCATAGCCTAACCAAGTTGACACATAAAATTAACCATCATCCTTGGTGTCTCTATGAGACACACCCAGGAGCACACTGTGGTTTTTCAAAAGGCAAATAATCCTCCATTGCAGAAGCCCGGGACCTGCATAGTGATTCTCCCACTGGGACTTGCCATAAACTACACATGATAACTTTTTCCACCACGAATTCTCAAATATCATAGGGTCCTGTGGGTCCTATGGCCCAAGTAATAGGGCTGCTTCCACCACAAGCTGGAGCTGCTGCAGAATTCTTTCCTGCTCTGGGTGTCACTCAAAGCTGGCAGCCTTCCAAGACAACCAGTGTATATGCTGGAGCAGTATTCCCAAGTGTGGAATATGTTGCCTCCAGAACCCAAAGAGATCTATGAGGCATTGTGCTTCCTTCTTCCTAGTGGGAGGTATAAGATGTAAAAAATTGTCTTTCACTTTGGATGGAATATGCTAGCATGCCTCTGACCATTGGACCTTTAGCATTTTTCCTCATGTGGTAAGCTCCTGAATCTTCATAAGATTTATCTTGCACCACTGGAGCAGATGCTAGTTAGCTAGTTCTTGCTCACCTGGCTCGTTTAGCATAATGTCATCAATGTAGTGGGTCAACACGATGGTCTGTGAGATATACAGAAAGTCCAAATCTCTTTGGACTATATATTGAGAGTGAGCGCTAACACAGCCCTGGGGGAAAACTATTGCCTATGTCACATGAAGGCGAACTGTTTGTGATCCTCTTTTCTGATATAGAAATTGATGGCTCCATAACATGTATCTGAGGCCACATTAATCTTCTTTAGCAAAGATGCCATATCTGTCATGGCAGCTGCAGTTGGGTTTGTGATAGTCTACTGTCATCCTCCAGGACATACGACTGATTTCTGTAGGGGTCCCAATGGATGAATTAGGTGGAGATGAAATGGGGATCTCTACCATGTCCTTTAGATCCTTAAGGGTGGCATTAATTTCTGTCATCCCTCTGAAGATATGAATTTGTTTTTTATTTAATATCTTGGCTGGGAGCAGGATGGGAGTAGGTAGCAGTTTCAAAGGCTTCTACTTGGTCTCCTCTACTCTGATAGATGGTTTTTACCCCACAGGCCAAGGATCCAATGTGAGGGTTGTATCATCTCCCAACTATGTCTGTTCCAACTATACATCTGGACTATACAATGGGCCCACAGTCAGCCAGAACCTGGTCAACAGTCTGTTTGTAACCGGCTCTTCTGAACCCACTGTAATAGAGAGGCCATGATACTTTGGGTCTCTAGCTACCAATGTTACCTCAGACCCTGTGTCCAACAGTGGTTAAGTGCTTGAGTATTCCCCCTTCTCCTACAAAATAAACCAACTCTCCCATAACCAGTCTTACATCCCAGCTTTCTTTGTCAAGCACCCTTGGAATTCATTCCCACAAAACTCCCCTGGTTCCTGCTAGTATCTGTAGCTATGTGTTGCAACTCCTTGGGCATCCATTTCCTCTCTAACCTGACCTAGCAAAAACACTGGCTGGGTTATTCTGTGACTTAACCCTACTTATGCGCCTCGTGGCCAGGAGGGGAGGTGAGGACAGATCCTGGGGGATGCTGTCTGGAGGGGGGAGAGGCAAGGGAGGAGTGCCAGCTCCTAATAGGGAGGAGAGTTAACTTCTTCAGGCTCAGAACGTTCCGGGAATCTGGGAATTAAAGATTTTCAGGGACATCACTACTGATTTCTCCTCTGAATGTGTCGAGGTCCCATTCTTTCCTAACAAGAACCTTGACCTTGTTATGGCAGACTGGCCTTAATTGCGAGTTGAACGTTCTTTGAATCTGAGATGCTCTGATAATTAAAACCTGGACCTGTTCTTCAGCTTGCTTTGTTTTGCTACTGCGGGAGATGAGAGTCTCCTGGCTACCAAAGAAACCCTCTGGCTTTCACCGTTGTCTTTCAATTGCCTATTAATCACTGTCAGCCTTTTGTTATCTTTCACTGAAGCAATAATCACAGTAGCTACCCAGTCCCATTGTCGTTATGGTGACTATTTGCTCCATAATTTTCAAATGCCTGATATACCGTGTGTGCTAGTGTTTTCTCTTCCTTGGTATTCAATCCTACTTTACCATTGGTGAAAGTTCACAACTGGACTGTCCCCTTGTGTCAGGGGCTATTTGCTCCAACTATCACTCGATGGGGTCAGCAATGCCAACGTGGTGGTAAGAGATTCAGCTCTAAAACTCTATCTTATACCTACTTTCTCAGATCACCCTTGCTATTAACTGTCACAGGCTGAGTACTGCGGGAAGCAGACTCTGAGACTGAGTTTGGTGTACAGGATATTTATTAGGTGGTGTCTTCAGGATCAACACATGTGGTTAGGGTGACAAATTCATCCTGGTTTTCCTGGGACGTTTTTTATTTTAGCACTGAAAATCCAGCATCCTAGGAACTCCCTCAGTCCTTGGAAAACCGGGACTGTTGGTAACCTTACCTGTGGTAGAGAGGGGACAGAAGCAGGGTTGAATGAAGGGAGAAGCCAAGCTGTAATCCAGGCCTGATGGCCTCAGCTAACCCCATAGACAAAGAATTCTGGAATTAAATTTGCCCTTCAGACATGTCCGGCATCAGGCTAAAATTTCCAGGCCTTTATACTCCTGTTGCCTCAGACATTGGATGTGGGCTGCCCTGGGAAGGGCATGGCCTTGGGTGGACAGTCTCTGAATGGGGCTGACAGCTAAAGGCTATCTGCTGACAGCACTTCTAGGAGTCCGGGCCACAAACCCTTCCATGAAAAGGGATCTATGTGTTGCATCCCTGTGTCTAATACAGCTGTATGTAGATATATTCTTATATTTGCATAGACTATCTGTGGAGGAATGCACAGGAAATTGGTATCAGTTGTTACCTCCAAAGAGAGGATATAGGTGACGAGGGGAGCAGAGTGGAAAGAGGAAATGCTCTAAGGAGATAGTCCTTTGTACAGTTTGAATTTTTCTATCATGTTAAATGTATATGTACATTGCAAACATGAACTTGAGTTGAAATATCGGTAAATAAATAAAAATTAAAATAAATTAAGAAATAATTCAGGACCTAAGGAAATAAAATGTTTTGTTTTTAAAATACTTTCATTTGGCAGATATTTATGGAATACTTATTATATGCCAGGATCCTGGAGACCCAAAAGTGAAATATAGATAAAACCCCTGTTCTTATGGATCTAAAAATATACCACATCCCTAGTTAACCAAATGGGTACAAATATTTAATTCTACCAAGTTTATATTCTTATTTTTCAATCCAAACCAACATATCCATTTGGGTTGTATGAGATGAATGGTAATATTAATAAACTGGTTTGTTATGGAATTGCCACCTGATTTTACACAAAATCCAAAGAGTATATCCACAACACAGTGTTTTACAACATTCATTTTGTTTTAGCCTTAACATTAACCTTTGATGTTAATGCCTGTGTTTCTATTTCTTCCTTTCCCTCCCTGTTCTCCCAAATCATCTTATTATGCAAATTTTATATGGTCCTGAATCTTTTTCAGAATGAGTGTGGGTATATATAAATGAAATATAAATGCTCTAACACCGTATTTATGGTCTATGCTGTGCTGAATATAATAAGGCATATGGGATCAACAAGGTTGAAGCAGAACACTAAAAACTTATGGTACCATGTAACCAGAACACCAATAAAAGCGATACTACTACTAATAAAAATGCTAGCAGTTAGCTTTCTTCCAGTATTTGCACCAAGCATCACTGTTAATCATTTACTTCCTTACAATTCCATGGAGTTGCTCTTCTTCCTTTAAGAGGTAGGCCTTAGAGAGCATTTGCTTCTGAAAGACCCTGTTTTCAACAAATTTAGAAATCTTATCCAGTCTGAAGCTTTCTTCAATAACCCATTGTTTTATACAGTTGGAAATATAGCTTAACAGGTGGAAACAATGAGGGCTTGTGAAGCTACTAAATCAGCCCCCCTCCCTTTTTGCAATAAAGAATGAACATGTGTCCATTTTCAGCTTTCCTCCCAAAGTTTTCATATAATTCTAAAGCTTTCTCATTAGTTGTGAGGACTTACCCTGACTGCTTTAAACAATGTGCTGAAAAAAAACTGTGTACCAACCAACACATATATATACCAATATACCAATATCATCTCTCTATTTACCAATTTTGTAGGAAGTAATGTGCATACAAAACTCAGGTCCCATTCACATTAATGTGAGTTAGGCTTTTTATTTCCTACAACTGCATAGCATCTACTCTTAGGTATTGTACCAGTTAAGACTCTGTTAGGAAAGAACTCATCTCAAAGTAACTTAAGTTAAAAAAATAAAAAGCAAATTTGTTCATCCCTTCTGACTTGAAGGCTGAGGTGAATCCAAAGGCATGACTGAAATGAGGCACTGAAACTCACTATTTCAGTAGACAGTTCTTCATTAGAACTTTCTATTTCTATATCTGCTTTTAATGCTTCCCTTTGTGTGTTGGTTTCATTCTCTTCAACCAAATACACCTTTCCTCCATGTGGTAGGGAAGGTGGACCCTGGCAGCATTCCTTGAACCAGGAACCTCATAATTGGAACCCTCCCTGTGGGCAGGGGTATGGTGCCCCATGATTGGCCAGGCCTGGGTCATGTGCTGAAGCTTGCAGCCAGAGGGCAGGCAGGGTATTGTGATTGACAGTCATTCCAAAACTTAATGAGATGGCCAGGATGTGGAAGTGGGTCCAATGAATGAAGGGAAATGGGCAGACAGTTCAAGCAACAGCTTACCACTCCATGAGTGCCAATACTTGAGTACTGAAGAAGTACTGAGTATAAAAGAAGAGCAGCTGAAATTAGGAGTCAAAAGATCCTTAGTAAATGTCAGCCAAGATATGGAAGAAAGTTAAGTGATTCTTCTCAAGGTCAATGTAAAAATATTAAGAATGCTAACACATAGATGTCAGGAGAGAAAGTATAAGCCAGGACAGAAGATTAAAAGAACAAAATAAAAGACATATGTTCAAAGAATAAAAAGGAAGAGAAACAAGAAAAAAGCAAGAGGGGAAAAAAAGGTAATAAAGAATAAAATCTCCCTTGTTAAGAAGGATGGGCAGGAGGAATTGAAGGAAAGGAAAAGCAGTAGGAAAACCTCAGTCCTAGGGTGTGAAAGCATTAAGAAAGATTACAAGTGATAATAGATACTTTAATATATTGTGGATTTGGTTTAAGGTAAAGTTTTTATTTCATATTGAAACTATAGGTGGTGATTTTTTTCTTAAGTAAATAGGAAAAATGCCTCAAGAATATGTGAATGGCACGGCATGATTGAAGATTAACAGCTAGAGGTAGTTAAGACCTGGCTTAAAATCACACTTATTTGTAAGTTTGGTGAGTCAGAATCACTGTAAATGCTAAATGGTAATTCTTATGAAGTTACCTGGGGGAAAAGTATTATCCCTCACATAACACAGCAAGGTTTTAATAGGAATTCTTGGCTGGGAAGGGAAATCACTGGAAGTAAGAATTCAATATTGCTTTCTGGATAAAAAGAGGTAAAGGAGAAAATTACAATAGGTTCTGAAATTTAGGAAAATGGAGGAAAGAAGTTTTTTTCAGAGACTGTCTATAAAAAGCACATGTGATGCTGCATTCCAACAAAACTTTATTTACAAAGACAGGTGATGGGCCAGATTTGATACATATTATCACAGATACCTAACTGCAAGTAATTTTAGGCATTATTTTAAAAGATGACTTTGTGTTTGCCTTAGAAATATGCCTTTGATCATCAACAAAGTGAAAGGCAATCTACTGAATGGGAGAAAGGTATTTGCAAATCATATATCTTACAAGGGGTTAATATCCAAAATATATAAATTACTCATACAGCTTAATAGCAAAAAACAAACAAACAATCCAATTAAAAAATGAGCAGAAGATCTGAATAGACATTTTATCAAAGAAGATATACAGATGATGAACAGGTACATGAAAAGATTCTCAAGATCACTAATCATCAAGGAATGCAAATCAAAACCACAGTGAGCTATCACCTCACATCTGTTAGGATGTGGAGAAAAGAGGACCCAAGTGCACTGTTGGTAGGACTGTAAATCGGTGCAGCCACTATGGGAAAAAGTATGACACTTCCTCAAAAAATTAAAACTAGAACTGCCATGTTTCAGGAATTTCACTTCTGGGTATTTATCTAAAGAAAATAAAAACACTAATTTGAAAAGAAAAAAAAAAAAGCACATGTGATTGCTGGTATGACATTGATGAATATAGATTGAAATGAGTTTATTCATTCCATTTTGTGATAAGATCACTCACTAGTTAGAGATGCCATGCAATTAAATTAAATACAAAATTGCTAAAAACAAGGGAATTGAAAGGGCAGAATTCTACCTGACATCCTGTAAAATGAATGGCTTTGAAAGTGTCATTGGAGAGTGTCACTTAGGTGCAAATCCTTAGAGGCTGGAATTTAAAACAGAATGAACACATTTCTAGGTTACATGAGACAGAGGTTATCAGGATCCTCATACCCATGAAGAACTATTAGAAGAAAATGGAAAGGGCAGAAATATACAGGTTCATCAACTTGTACAAGTTCATTCTTAAGAATTGTAGAGGGAGATAGGGAAATAATTGCTTTTTTAATGATATCCTATATATGTATAGATGAATCACTGTGCTATACACCTGAAACTAACACAACGTTGTAAATAACTATTCAATTAAAAAAAGGTTAAAAAAAAAGAAAACAGATAAGTCAATCTGAAAATGTCCCTATGTACATTATCTTGAACAATTAAAAAATTTAGGAATCAAATGCATATATCTACATTTGCTGAGAGATATTTGTTCATCCAGGTTGGGCAAATGTCACAGAATTTAGAGTCAAAGGCCTAGGACAAATTCCCACCTCTACCACTCACAGGGCTTGGACAAGTTAACTGTTTGGAACTTATGTTTTCATTTGTAACAGGGGGAATTCTTCAAGAAACAAACATTTTTGATCACCTTACTACGTGTGGGCTCAAGGATATGGAAATCCACAAGACATGACGTTGGTTTGCCAGAAACTTGTATTCTTTGGCAAATGGTGATAACACTGAAATCACAGGATTGTTGAGATAACTAGAAGAGTGAAAGTGTTTGCTAGACTATAAGATTTTATGCAATTGTTATTAATGAATAAAGTGATTCATAGTTTGCTAATGGGAAGACATAAAAATTAGGCATTTAATAAAGAAATATTAGATAAAATTTATTGCCTCACAAGATTTTATAATCCTGTTCTTCCCAACCTCTTCCTTTGCAATGAAATATAATACTGATTTGTTTATTTATAACTCTCCCTTTCAATTCTGTTCCAGACAGGGATTTAAGACTTTCCCAGTCCTACTCCATTAACCACCGTGACCAACTATGTCCATAATATAAAAGCTAACATGACATTCATTCTTCCCAGGCTCAATTCTTTCTCTGTGGAATTAGGAGGAGGTGAGGCAGACACTTTATCTTACTCCTAATTCCCATCTGCTTTAATATTGCTGGGAGGCCCAGAGTCATTCATTCAATATCTCTTCACATCTACTTACTATCCTAGGTTTGCAACAATAACATTTGAGGGGTAATGATTTCCCATTTGGGCAGGAACATTCAGTGCCCTGGGGATGTGTATTCCATTCTCTTGTCCATGGCATATTCTTGTGGCATCTTTTAGATCATTTATATCAAACTTTTAAGCTCACAGATGGTCATCAGTGCTTCGACTGGGAACCTTACATTTGACACCAACACAACTGCCTGCTTCAAGAGAGTACTTGCTACCCTAATATGCTGTTATTTCCTTGGGATATGGTATTTTGGTTTTCACCCAGTTTTTATAAAATAATATAAGCCTAAATGAGTGTAAGATTTTTGTATTTAGAGCATGGGAAAGAAAAGTTTATTAATTGGAAAGCATGCATAAGGGAAGGGAACGGATCTTAGCTAGCCAGTGAGTTCCAATTACAGTGGTATTGAATCATAAAGTTGACTTAAAGGGGTCATACACCAGGGCAATCCCCCTTTTTCTTTACTTATATTAAAAGTGATGGATGCAATGAAACGTGAAACCAAGAATGAACATTTGTGAAACCAGTGGAAACATTTGTGAGTAGTTTTAAGACACAGTGTTCAAGTAGTAGATAAATGTTTGGTGATGGCTTGATCAATATCCTTAAGAAAGGAAACAAGTAGGATTGAGGGCCATCGATAAACACGTACTATTGAAAGAATGAAAGAAACTAGGTTAAATTCACAAATTATACGTATAGGATTATATGGGTGATTTAAAGGATTTTTAAAGGTAATTTTGACTATTGGAGATTTTCACTTTACTCATTAACCTTCAAACCTAAGATAAAGCTCCACTGTATACCAATACAAACAAAAAACAAACCAATTTCTTGGTTTCGTTTTCAAAGATGTGGCTCTAATTGCAATAAAAAATAATATCAAGCATGAAAATAAAAGGTACTTAGTAAAATTATAAGTAAAATAATAGAAGGAAGAGAATACTTTATATTTTAAAGGGTAAAAGTTAATCATACAGTTGAATAATAAATGGAAACCGAATGCATGATTAATAAATGGTCCCCAAAGAAATTTTGGGAACTATTAGGTCAGTAAAGCCAGAGAAGCTTCTTTTCCTAAGTCGCTAATGCCTATCTCAGAAGCCACATATGCTTAAAGAGGAAAACTCTCTTTACACCCATAAGAGCAATTAGTATCGTATTGATGAGATAAAACTGATTTGATGTGGGAAAGCACAGAGGGCTTGCTGGGTGGATTTGGTAAATTTTTTACTTGGGTAGTTTAACCTCTGAATTTAATTTTCCTCATGTATTAAATGGGGGTAATAATACCTTGAAGGGCTATTATAAGAATTGGGTGTAATGTATTTAAAGGTCCTTACCTTAGTGTTTGGGCTCCTAAAAAATAGAGACTGCTATGATTATTACATTAACACCTGGCCTGGGCTGGGCACCATTATGATGACTTGAAGAAATTCATTCACAACCTTTACTTCTAAATCAGAAAGTTTCAAGAACAATCATAGAGGAGGTTGATACAATATTAATTAATGCAATATTTAATCATCTTGCTTATTCTTTGGTTTCTAAAATTCCAATAATAAAAAATTATAGAATTTTAAACAAGAAGAAAATAAATGGAGGAAAACTGTATTTTTTTCTTTAGTCAGGTTTATTTAATTTTCCAAAAATATACTTTCAAACAATAAAATTACACGATTAGCGACAACTATGACAAAGAGATGAACACAGTTTATAACTTATAACCACAAAAGAAGAATACTTAGTTCAGTGATTATCATCCGAAATGTGATGACTCAGTGATTATAGATTATAGGGCAATGAAATAAAAACCAAATTCTGTTTGTCTTGTAGTCCTGTTTTAAAGAACTGTGGTGGGAGAATTCTTATTGCTTCTTGAAAAGTGATATCGATGTTATAAGTCCCATATCTGACTACCTTGCCTGGAATTGCTGATGAGATATGGCAGTTTTCTTCATCAAAAGGGAAGTATTTGAGCCAGTTGAAATATAAGATGAAACTCTCCTTAAGGTTATGACTTTACCGTTCTGTTCTGATTGTTTGGGACATTCTCTGGGGAACTATAGTATTTTGAGTTGCTTCTCACAAAAGAGAGCTGGGTGGGACCAGAAGGCTCTAAAATCATTTGAGAAACAAATAACATACTCTTGACTAAAATGTTAATTCCTTATTCAATCTGGGAGTGAATGGAATGTCCTGCACTTAATGAAATAAAAGTGTTTGATCTAGATCTCTTACCAGTTTAATCTTTCATTCATAACCCACCTTTCCCCTCCTTATTTAAAGAAGTGGGGATAATTGAGAGAAAAACAGTCACAGGGCATGCAAAGAATGTCTGTTGCTCCCTTCCACAAATATTCACTGAACATGCATGTGCCAGACGCTGAGAATAAGCCCTCCCTGAGCGGTATGTGTATCACCTTTGGACCTCAGCTTCTAACAGTCACATTATAGGGATCATATTCTTCTTTAACAACAACAAAAACTAACTAGGAGATACAGACTTCCACCAGCTACCTGTCTCCCCAACCTCTAAATCAGGTTTTGCTCATCTTTTCTGTGTGTCTAGTAGTAAAAAAAAATACAGTCGGAGACAGGCTGTACTACAGCACAGCTTAAATGACTTACTTGCATTACAATTACCGCGAGGGTAGCTAAGTGATGGGTGTTTAGGAAAGGAACTTTATAGTTTGAATGCACTTCTAGTATATGATAGGCACTGTGGTAAGTTTACATCCTTTCTCTTAAATTCTACATATTTATTATTCCTATCTGAGCTCAATTTCCTCATCTAAAAAAATGGGATAATACTTTGAAACCCTCTCAGGAGGATTAAATGGGACTTATAGAAAGGAAAGTAATTAATATTTATTGAGTAACTACTATGGGTCAAGCCCTGCGGTTTGTCCCTTCACATACTTTATCTCTTTCATTAGCTCCATCTTAAGAATGAGGAAAATGAGGTTAAGCAGAAGTGACCAAAACTATTTTTCCCCAGTGGAGGAACCTTCACCAAGAGCCCAGAAAACACATATTTATGGAGTGCTTACAATGTGTGAGGCATTTTTCTTGGTTGTAGTGAGCAAGACAGAGGTCTGTCTCAAAGAGGTTTGGCGTACTCATCCAGAAAATGTTTGGGGGTGAGAGGGGGCGGATAATGGCTCATACAGAAGAAAAATCAGTGGCACTGTTTTGGGCCAAGGTAGGTTTCAGATGCCTATTAGACATCCAACGGGTGAGGAGTGAGGCGTAGGAGGTGGAGAGATATGTGTGGAATGTAAGGGAGACATCTGGGCTAGAGATAAAACACTGTGAGTCATCAGCACATAGATAATGTTTAAAGCTATGGTGCTGAATGAGATTTCCTGGGAAAAAAGTGTAGGTGGAGAACACAGTTAAGGGCAGAGAGTCCCGAGGCCCTCCAACATTTAGTCATCTGACAGAGGAAAAGTATTCAAGAACCACAGAAGTGACCAATGAGGTAAGTAGAAAATTGCATGAGTTCGGGGTCATGGAAGCCTAGAGAAAAGTTTCAAGAAGGGAGTCATCACCAGTGAAGCTACCGTAAAGGCGCATAAGATACAGAGAACTGGCCACTCATTTTGGCAAAAAGCTACCGTAAAGGCACATAAAATACAGAGAACTGGCCACTCATTTCGCCTTTCACTGAATAGATATTTACTGAGTACCAACTCCGTACTAGATACTGCTCAAGGGACTAGAGATACACCTGTGAACAGAACAGAGGAAAATCCCTGTCCTCATGGGATTCACATTCTAGTGAGGGGGGAAAAAGATAAACAATTAAATTATAGTATGCTAGTTGATTCTGAGCCCTTTACAGGAAACGCAAGCAGAGGCGAGCGCTCTGGGTATGGAGAGTGGGGCTGCAATGTCAAATAAGCCCAATCAGGCTCTGGACTGGGGTCTTGCACCTGTCCATTGTTACATCAAGGAAGGAAGCTTCCCTTTGCTTCTGAACGGCACTCAGTCTCCTTCAATTGACTTGAAGGACACCGGGGTGGGGGGGAGCGGGCAGCGTGTATGGAGTGGGGAAGGATCCTTACTGGGGCCCTACTTGAAAGATTCAAACTTAGCAAATGGAATCTTGCCTATAGTGCTGGGAGGGCAAGCCCTCCTCGTTGTCAGTCGCTGGCAGTCAGAGGAGGATATAATTCACACAAGCAAGACCTTTAGAAGATAGCCATGGAGCCACACATGGGAAGAGCATCCCAGGAAGAGGGCCCAGCAAGGGCAAAGACAACCGAAGCTACGGAGCATTGAAAAAAATAAATAATAAAATAATAAAATAAAATAGAGTAATCAGGGAAGGCAGCACAGAGGTGATCTGTGAAGTCCTGGACGAGCAGAGGGAATGAGCGAGGCAGGCATCTGGAGGAAGAGGTTTAAAGAGGGAAGAACACGTGTGAAAGTGCCTGGAAAGTTGTGAAGACTCAGGAGGAGGCCGGAGTGGCTGCAGCAGAGTAGATGAGGAGGAGGGTGACCGAATGAGGCGAGAGGGGATCGGAGCCTTCACTGTGAGACGGGAAGCCTGGGTTTTGAGCAGAGGAGCGCCATGCAGGCTACTGTGTTGAGCAGACACTGTTGGGACCAGGGATGAGGGTGGGGAGCAAAGGCCGAAGCAGGGAAATTAGTTAAGAGGCAATTGCTATAATTTAGGTGAGAAATGGTGGGCCTTGGGCCAGGTGGTAAGTGAATGCAGTGAGAAGTTTAGAGCAGGGGTCCCCAGGCCCTGGGTCGTGGACCCCGGTACCGGTCCGCAGCCTGTTAGGAACTGGGCCACGCAGCAGGAGGTGAGCGGGGGGCGAGCAATGGAAGCGTCATCTGCCGCTCCCCATCGCTCGCATTACAGCGGCCTGAACCATCCCCCACACAACGACCTCCTGCCGCCCCCCGTCCGTGGAAAAATTGTCTTCCACAAAACCGGTCCTGGTGCCAAAAACGTTGGGGACCACTGGCTTAGAGACTAGTCTCAATGTTAAAGCTGATGGGATTTGCTGATTAGCTGGATGTAGCCTGTGAAAGAAACCGCCAAGCAGGATGCTAAGATTATCTGCCTGGGCGACTGGAAGGATGGAGTTAAGGTGGGGAAGACATCAGGAAACTGGGAATTGTTTTTGGAATTGGGAGGAGATCTACTGCTTAAGGGGAGAGGCTGGCCTCAGTGGGAGTCATGGACAGTTCTTCACCAGAGTATATGCAGGCAGAGGAGGAAGCAAGTTCTTTCTTGGTGGTTTCTATTTTTTTCAGTGAAATAGCAGTCAAGGTCATCAGCCAAGAGGGAATATGCAGGGAGGTGTTTGAAGTCTGAAGAGAGAAACAGTTGTCAAGGGGAGGAGGGGAATGAAGAAACCAGGGTAACAAAGTAAAATTCACAAGCAGCATTGAAGGCCCACTTGACCTTGATGTGGTTGTGTTTCCCTTCAGCCATATTAAGGCACACAGTTGTGGGTTTGGAGTCAGAAGAGAGCTGGAATCACCTGTGACTGACGGTTTGCTGAGTACAATGGAACAAGGAGGAGGGGAAAGACATTTAGTGTCCACGGAATTCACTCACCCCACAGCCAGGGGTAAGAGAGGAAGTGAAAACAACCGCCACTGAGAGCTTCAGGGGAAATTGTATCCCCAGGGGAGAGACAGGTTTCGCTTAGAGCAAAGAAAGCAAAGGAAGAATTCAAAAGGATGAGGATGCAGGGGATTTCTTATTCTTGGTAAAGCAGTTTCAGTGGCCTTGATGCGGCTGGATCGGAGTGGGTCAGTGAGCAAGGGAGAGAACAGAAGTTGACAGAAAAGCAGGTAACTATTTCAAAAAGCTTTGCTCTAAAGGTGCTGGAGTTAGCTGAAGGGTGGTTGAAGGCAAGGTTTGTGTGTGTATTTTAAGGTGAAAGGTATTACAGCATGTTTTTATACCAGTGGAAGAGGGTAAAAAATTAACAACACAAGAAAGCAATGGGATAAATGTGGGGATCTTTGCAGAAAGCAAAGCCCTTGAGAAGGTCAGCGGACATTGGATCCAAGGCGTAAGTGGAAGAACAAACTTAGAATTCGGTAGAAGGAAAGAGGCAAAGAAGGCTGAAGGCAGGAAGGTTGATGGAAACGTCAAATGGGAAGATTTGTTAGTTCTTGGGAATGAATCTACTTATCTCTGAAAGTATGAGGAGGTTATCATCTGAGAAGTGATGGGGGAAGGAAGATTGGGTATTTGATGTCAGATAAATAGAGCTGTGAGGAGAAATGGCCACCAGGTAGGGAAAACGAACTTACTAGGGAAGTGTAGTAGGTTTGTTTGGCAGCATGGAGTGCCCACCTGAGAGGTGTGGTCATAAATCTGAAGTGAGGTCAGTCAACATAGTTGTGTACTTTTTCCCATCAGGTCTTGCTGCTTTGGTACAGGTGCCAAGTAACTGGCTCACAAGGACTGTGGGTTTTGCCAGGTGAGTATGATGGGGGGGGGGTAAGATACAAGGAGGTTAGGATGTTTCCAATGAAGTGGTGAAAATGCTGGGCCATCATCTATGCTTCATAAGGAAGGAAGCAAGGATAGGAAAGGAGTCATGGACAATGACAGATGGTAAGATCAAGGGACTGGAAGTCTGGGTGAGGTTAAAGACTTGCTGGAGTGAAAGAACTGGGGTAAATGAACGCAAATGGTTCAAGACGATAAACCAAGAAGGGGGTGTATGAGGTTATAATTTAGGAGATGGTGTATTATTTTCTCTCCCAATTAAAAAAAAGCATTAACCAAATAAAACCTTAAGATCAAGATGATGTTGCTTTTGGCTACATTAAAAAAAAGCACTTTCTGATTACATCTCTGGGTTGGTCACAGTTTATTTGGCTAGGAGAGTTTGAGTTAATATCACTTGATTTGAATTTTACAACCGATCCCAATATAAGATGAGTGCCCTGTGTTACAATCTAGGGAAGCACTACAGCATATAGGGGAAATCTATAAAATTGTTTTGACATCAACATTGAGGGATATATATGTCCTTGACTTTTCATGTAAATTTATGATACCAATATTAAAATAAGAAAATGCTCATTCTGTAATTAAGTGGACATTTTCCAATGAATTCTATTATCCTAACAACTTTAAAGAGTAATAGGAATTCTCTGGGAGTATATATAAAAAAATTAAAGGAAAATATTTTGCTGTTAAGGGGTTTAGAAATAAACACAAAAAACATTCATTATAAAATTTTTATTCCATTGTATTGTCATTTAAAATACAAGAATATAAGCAAATATCATCCAGTGTCAGAAAATCTGCAGCATTTAGTGACAAATCCATAGCTTCATGGAAATTTTCAATTCATTTAAAAAAACACCCGAGCCATTTAAGTAATAATTAAAATGAGCTTTGTCTCTACATAGAATAAACTTCCACTTGGCTTATACAATTCCATTTTCTCCAACGGGAAGCTGTGTAGGATCCAGTCCTACCTTCTTCATTGATACGGCAACATCAAACAAATAGTCGTAACACTCACACCTGTTAAAAAATAAATAAATAAAAGCAAAAAGAACTAAAAGTAAGTGTTCAGTGAAAAGAGAGTTCTCCAATCCTAACAATCGCATTTTTCCTCTGCATCAAGTTAACCCTGTTCCTAGCAGATTTTTTTTTTCTTTCCTCAATTCTAGGCAAAGTTTCTATTAGTTTGTCTCCAACATTATTAAAACACGGAATCATACTGAATCATGCCACCATACTATATACTTCTCAGGAAATAAAAGGGAGTTTAAAATATACTACTTATGTAAATTTAAATTTTTTATTATGCGCCATTTTTTGAAATAAATATAGCAAATCTTTATGCGACTTGGGTTAGCTTTATTCTAGCCCTCAATTCAGGGAACAAGATCTGTATCTCCTTCTTTGTATCAAAGAGTATAGTGCCTTGCCAAATAAAAGCTCATCTGAAAAATATTTCTTAACCAAAGAATATATAATACAAATAAAATATTGAGAAATAATTAGTGATAAACTATTTAAATTTAAACCAATTTGACCAGTAACACACAAAAAAATCATACTCCGTTTTCAATCATAAAACATATTTCATTCTCTTTTAGAGTGTGGTGACTTGCCCCAGACGTTCTTTGGTTTCGGTTTACACTTACATGCTTTTAGCCTTCTCCCACGTCTCTCCCCAGACGTAGACTCCGTGCCGTCTGACTAGTACTGCACAGGAGTCTGGGTAATCATTCATTGCTCGGGCCATTCGCTCTTTGAGGTCTTTCTCCTCAGGTGTATTCTCAATAATGGGTACTACTAACATATCATCGTATCTGTTAAGACAAAACAAGCCATTTGCTTTACTTTTTAAAACAAATAAAGGTATTCATATATAAAATTTATAATTTTTTCAAATAACAAGTTAGACATTCTCTTTATATCTGAAAAGCCACTCCAAATTAGGAACAAGATGTTGCATGTTATTCTGTGTATCTTGTATAAACAACTGTATCAAGAGACGCCTTGGGAATTTGGCAGGCACTTTTCCAATCCTAAGTATAAGTGGCAGAAATTTGTACAGGATACCGAAACCTAACAAAGAAACTATCAAGATCATACAAGTATTTCCCTGAAGGATAGAGAATCACAGTAGTTTTAACAGGAGATGAGAAATGATAAATTTCAGAATTAGAAGCATAGGAAGGATTAACAATTGAACTACTTATTAAAGCAGGAATTTCCCAACGATACAAAATCATTCTATTCTATCTCTGCAGGACCCAAAAGTGTCTTGGATAGACAAATAAATAAATGCAGGTGTGGTTTATGGCCCTGAGATAGTAAAAACCTTTTGGAGCTAACTATTAAAGGTATGACAATATTTTCAGAACGTTCTCAAATCTGTGACATTAGAACTTCTTTACCTTATTTTTAGTAAGTACATGTGATGAAATCAGAATATGCATTTTTCATTTTTGTTTCTGCAGTAATATTTAAGCAAATAGCTTGTTACTGGTAAAACTATGTCTATTTGTGAGGTCATTTACAACCAATCAAAACTCAGACATGTTTTCCTTTTAACATGAATTTCTCTTGCCTTGTTAATGTTACATCTGCTTTTTCACTACCTCTGTGATGGCTAAACTTAACCAAAATAAGTTCTATCCATATATTACCAGAAGTTACTACTTTAGGGAGGGTACAGACTGAGTAGCTGTCATGTGATAAAGAACCTGGCCAGGGCTTCCCTGGTGGCACAGTGGTTGAGAATCTGCCTGCCAATGCAGGGGATGCGGGTTCGAGCCCTGGTCTGGGAGGATCCCACATGGTGCGGAGCGGCTGGGCCCATGAGCCACAATTGCTGAGCCTGTGCGTCTGGAGCCTGTGCTCCGCAACAAGAGAGGCGGTGATGGTGAGAGGCCCGCGCACCGCGATGAAGAGGGGCCCCCGCTTGCCGCAGCTGGAGAAAGCCCTCGTGCAGAAAAAAAAAAAAAAAAAAGAACCTGGCCAACCATTATCAGGAACAGTACGAGGTTGCCCATTATTTCACTTAAGTAAAATAGAGGTAATTATAAAATATCCTTAAATGTGGAAGGAATAAATTGCTAGTCCCAAATCTTTCCTAGTATTGGCCAGGAGAACCACAAACTTATATTTTCCTCTACCATATACCGAACAGTCAGAAATATCTCCAGGTGTAAAATAATTCACAGCAAAATAAGGCCTCAGGAACAGAGCCAGGGTAGTCCTTTGACCATCAAACAGTATTCTTTTCACTCTAGCATAGGCATGTTGCATCCAAAAGGTACAACAATTATATTTAACATGGTAACCTCCCCCGATAAGAATTAGGCATTTGAAAGTTATTATAATTTTTTTTAAGATGGACTTAAAAATTTTAAAAGTAGAATAGAAAATGTAAAAACTCCATCCTTTCTTAGTCATCCACTTTTTATTGCCCCTTCTTTTGACTGGACACTTAGGATTCTCCCCAAATACCGATGAAGTATCACTGCCCCTGAGCTGTGATAATGACCCTGTTACTGATTTCCCAGCCAGGTTCAAACAGAATTGCAAAAGCGTGTCAAAAAACTTTGTACTCTTTAAATTCTGAGACATTCAAAATAATATATAAAGTGTATACGTTGTGATGCATAACAGATGACACCTTTTCATTCGTGTCATTCGTTTTTCCACAAAATTCCGAAGGCTCTCTATTGTGCTCTGCTCCTCTACCCACCGTTTCACACGTTCTTCTGACCTATTTTTATTTCTTCACCAAAGCAATCAAATGTCGATGAAATTGATAGCACACATAATGCCTCTCCTTCAAGACCCAGATATGGAAAAGGCAATATGCGGCTATGCTTTTTTTAGTATGTACACTTTCATAATTTAAATATTTAACTTTTGTAAATAGGTGTTTCCCAGTGCTGAGGAATGCTTTAGGCACACAATAAATATTAACTAAAATCAAGTCCAATTAACTTCTCAGCACACTAGTTTAAACACATACAGTCTATTATGTGCAGTAACAGTAAGATACTGCTGTAAGAACACTTTAGAAAAACTGGCACCCTTTTCCTCTAAACAAGGCAAAGTGGATTCAGCCCCTTTAGGAAATTGGGAAGGGTGAAGGCTCAGGAACAAGAATGCCTGTACATTCAAACAAAATGCCGAGCCTGTCCCTGAGCCCTGGGAACGTGTTTCTTCATGTCACTGTATTCTAGATTGACGAATAATTGCTACATTTTTGTGGGCTGGTGGATTTAGCTGATTTTATCCAGAAGGCCTCTGTTCTATACTATCTACGCCAGTTTCCACACTGAAAAATTATAAACGTATAGAGATCTACTTAATTAAAATAATAATAAAACTTTTTTAAAAATGAAAATATTCCAGAAATACTACATGAAATCAAAATGAAGCATAAGATTCAGTCAGAGCTGAAACTTCCCGAAGACAACGTGAAGGTGAGGACAGCTTGCTCTTGGGGTTCTTCAATAAAGGAACACACTCTTTCCATCTCTGTAGATACCTCAGTCAGGATTTTTGCATTTTACTCTGACAAACATTTAATTATTCATGTTGGCAATAATTTACCAAGGCTGGGTTGGGGATGGGGAAAAGGAGGGGAGGCATCTGATTTGTGTCACTGAGAATAGATCTGGAAGTATAATATTAAGGGGGGTACTATCTAAAACAGATCTACCACATCTCATTAAATACATAAAAAGATCAGTATCCTGTTTATTACAAGAAGGAGAAATACCATTCAAATTATTTAAGCAAAAAATAGAGGAAAATACCTGTAATACCCTCCTGAGGTACATTTCTTTATTCCTTTGATCATCTCTTGATGTGTAATTTTAAACTCCCTTCCTGGGAAGAGAAGGGTGGCCATGACAGCAGCTTTAGAGTGGGTATGAATCACAGCACCTGCTCCTGGAGGGGGAAGAATACAGTTACATGCTCAGTGAAAACTAAATTGCACCTTTTAAAGAAAAAAATATATACACATATACACACAAACACACACACTTATTTGTATATGGCTTTGGACTTGTTTTTCTTGGCATGGAATAATAAGTTGGCAGCGGGTAGGAGGGGAGAAAGGAAGATAGGAAAGAGAACTACTGATAGAGAAGTCAGAAAGCAAAAAGAAAAAAAATTAAACTTTATCCAGCATCAGGACAACGCATGATACTTTATACATGCTCAAGAAATCTCCTTTAGATGGTCTGAAGTACAACTATAATGACTGTGGAGATCATAATCATAATACTACTACCACTCAATTAGGGATTCCTATGTGCCAGGCACTGGGCAAATCCCCTTTACAGATGTTATCTCTTCACATCATCACAGCAACCATCTCCCCCATTTAACGGTCAAGGACATGAGGCTCAGAGATGTTAAATAATTTGTCCATGGTTATTTAACTACGTTGTCCAACTACAGACAGTAGTTGAAGAACTTGGATTTGAACCCAGTTTAGTCTGACCCTTAATCACCAAGATATGCTTCATAGTGTAGGCCATATCTTAGTAACATAAGGGGATGGTAGGGATTTTAAGATATAGATGCAAGGGATTTACCTAAAAAAGAATTTGTATGCTATAAAACTCAGTAATGGCTATTTTTGCAATGGGAAGTTTATTTAGCTTTTTGCTAGGAAAGATTCTCCATGCTGTTAGAATCTGTTGCTGAAGTTTCATCCTTTCAGTAGTAGCTGATAATGTCTGGGAACAGCACATGGCATGATTACTAACTCTATATTAATTTTATTCAGGGGCTATACTAAAGCATGGTCCTAATGACTTCATTGTTAAGGCTGAGCCAGTACTTCAGTTATGCTTTCCTATTTTTACATTGTCCTCTAGGTTCAACCTTTCCAGGTTGGTTTTCTACCACGATTTCTGGGAATTAAAGTAAGAGTCCTATTTTTATCATAAAGTAAATTTTTCAAAAAAGAGGATCACTCCCACTGAAGTGAAGAAAAGGGCATGATTTTCCCTCATTTGTATTTTGATTAACTTCTACTACAAGTTCCCAGAGATATAACTCTGAACTAAGAGTAGGAATTGGACTGTAAATATAATATTTAGTTGGTTAATTTGACAATCTAGTGGAATCATATTGATCTAGGTTGGAATTCTGGCCCCAATACTCACTGGCTGTTTATTTTGGGAAAATCTTCCCAGAGCCTCTGTCCTCTCATATATAAAATGAAGTAATAATGGACCTCCCACAGAGGCTGATGTGAGGACTGAATGAGTTAACATATTTAAAGTCCTTGCACATAACAGGTATTCAAGAACTGTGAACTACAACAGTAATTGCCATTATTTACAGGAGCCTACTCTGCAAATATTCTTTACGTTGAATACATTTTCTGCCTACCTCTCATTGTGTAAGCATTCATGAAAAGAGGAGTACACTGGCTTTTTTTAAGATTCTTATATGGCGGAGGTCCACTTATGTCCTGTTCATTGATGTCACAAACAAACATGTCTTCAGGCTATTTAGAGGGGGAAAAAGAAAAAAAGAAGGCTTATACAATATCAATTAGAAATGTCCCCTTTCTTGTGTGTGTGTGTGTGTGTGTGTGTGTGTGTGTGTGTGTGTATATATATATATATATATATATATATATATATATATACATACATACACAATTCCATTTATATATAGTATATATAAACAGTGCTAATATATATACATATTTAACTCACATTTTAAATATTTATATAATTATAGTTTCTCTCTCAAAATTTTTTAGCCATTTTGAGAAATAAAAAAATGTTTTCTACTAATAAAAATCATCTCAAGAAAGTTAAAAAAATCGACCTTTAGAATTTGAAGAAAAAAGTGATATGGAAAATTTAATATGCATGTCATGATGTTGATGTCATTTCATCAACTTAGTTTCTCAGCTTTGCCATGTAATTTCACAATATTTCAGAGAGACTATATAATCATCATTTTAGAATGGGTGTTATAATTTTTTTTATATTTCATAATATAAGAGGAAAAATACAGAGTAAAATTTTCTTATCCCTTGAGAAACTTAACTGGTACTCAGAAATGTTAATCTCGATGACATACTCTATTCTTAAAGATTTAAGGAATTATGTAGATCCACAGGTTTTTCCTAGTAATACATGCATATCTCTGACTTGTAACTTTCGTTTGCCAGGGTTTATTACAAACTACAATATAAATGTTTTATTAATGAAGCACTATGCCTTAGACAGAATTAAGTATTATGTGCTTGTTTTAACTCTATTCTGGGTATTATTCTAGCATTAATACAGAATGGGTCTTCTCAAAATGTTGAAACAAAGTTTTATAACTTTAAATTGAAAAAGCTTTGCCATTATTAAATATGAATCAGTTTGGTCCATTTGAGACCACCAATCTGATTACCCTATTAGCCTGATAAAGATGGTATTATAATGCTGCAAAGTTAAAATCATTTTTTATTATGACTTAAGACTGCACTATTCACTTTTGCCCTCTAGAGGCTGAATGAGAATTCAAAACACCTGGTTGCAAGCAGGATACTTACCACCTTAAAAAAATTTAATAGTTACTTAACAAATGTTTGTTGATTAGTTATTTAAATTATCACAATATAACCTCCCTTCAAAACTAAGATTTCTTTTAATATTAATTCCATTTCACAAAACAATAATCAAGTAGAGAAGAACAGACATTTGGTTTTAAGAAGGATCCCTTTACCATACCTGAATCCGTTCCTTTTGCACTCCTGAAGGAGCAATGTAGATTTCATTGCTGGTAACACAAAATACAGAAATTGGTATTTATTTAACTCTAATGTTCTGCTTTTGCAAAAAGAAAAGCGTACCCTTGCAGTCCAATCATTAATGATCTTTATAAATCAAGTCATACAAATAGCTGCTTTATTTAATTAATGGTGTAGGCTGTATCGAAAGAATACCAAATTAATTTCTTTATAATGCTGATGACACAGTAAAATGTTGATAGTTGCTTTTGTTACATTTTCATATATATTTCTTTATTTCTTTTTTATGGTGCAAAATCAATGGTAACCAGGCTTTTATCTGGTTAGGGGAAATAAAAATCTGAAAACATAAGTCTTTAGCATCTTTAAGCATGAATAAGCAAGCAGAGTTTATCTTACTATACATGGAACACAGTTATTCTAAAGTCCAATCAGGGGAAATATGCTCACTTGGAGCAGATCTCTGTCTTGCAAGAAATCAGGGTTAATTTTATTGTTTGAAATGTTCTTATTATAAAACATGACGCTCAGAGACCTCTGCTGGATGGTTTGTTAAATTACAGCATTAATACTGGGCTACTTTTTGGGTGGAACAGTATATGCTTCCTAATTGAAAAACACTTCTATCTTGTGAAAATATTTGGTGACAAAGCCAGAACAATTGCAGAAAGTTAGAAATATAAAAGGCATGGCTGCATCTGGAGATCTCTCGGTTACACAGCACATTGTGCTAAGGGAGATGCTATAGCAGTACCACTTACCACAAGGTGCTTTCAAATTTGATTTGGAAATTAATCTAAAATCTTCTCTAAATTCTCTCCACCCTCAACAAAGGTCCTTTGGCTCATGTATCAGTTTCAGTTGCTGACAGAGGGTGTTAAAGAACTGCCACATAATGCAAACGAAGGAAATACCAGCACTTGCACGCTCCAGCTTCTGCCACTGAGGCATGGACGTAGGGACACTGAATAAATATTAACTGTTTCCCAGTGAAAATGAGGATGACTACCTATATTGAATTGAGCTGTCAAAGTTGGGGTTACTAATAAACCTATAGACTTGGAACTGACAAAAATTTAAGAAAGTTCCTTTAAGGATCTACTGGTAAATTAAGGTCTAGAAAATAAATGCCTGATAATGGGAGTGAAATCCAAAGCAGAGTAAGCTTTGTTCAAGCATTCATTTTAACAAAGTAGCTATTGCTTTAGAACTCTGTTGCATAAGAAAACCATCAAGTGGCACTCCTCTGGAACCAGTGGGAATGCGTAGGGATCATTACTGTTAAAACGGCCCCTTATAAATACCAGGGATCCAAATCTTTTGTCCTCATGTAACATGAAAGAGACTCTAGAATCATGTGTGGTCCCTAGTCCAGTCACCTCCAATGGTAAGTGGACTTGTAGGTCTTCTTGTGTGAGGAGATATTTATGCAGTCCTGCGAACAGACTCAAAGTTCAAAACAGTCTGCTGGTAAATAAACTCCACCTACAAAATGGGAAAATCCAGGGTTTTTATTCAGTTTGTTCAAATAATTTGGTATGCTAAATGTCTTTTCTTTTTTTTTGGCCATGCCGCATGGCTTGTGGGATCTTAGTTCCCCGACCAGGGATTGAACCTGTGCCCTCAGCAGTGAAATCGTGGAGTCCTAACCGTTGGACCACTAGGGAATTCCCTGGTATGCTAAACCTATTTTTATTACTGCCTTTATAAAATGGAAATCAGTTTAGACTTTGATCAACTTTGAGTAATTAAAAGATTAGCTAACTAGGTTTTAGAAAAAAGTATACCTACAAAGAAGGAGATATGTGGATAGAAATATTAATACAAAGATGACAGAGCTTTTATTTTAGGAGGGAAACATGCCAAAGACTAAAAGTGAAGTATTTATTTGGTACTGTAAGCCACAAACAAAAGCATTTTGAGTTTCAAGGTATTAAGTTTTAGAATTTATTTTCTCCATACTCCCTGCTCTTTCACAATGTGGTGAGCAGGGGAACAAAACACAAGAGTTTATAATACATGTTCTATTTTTATTTACTTAAAAAAAATCCTTTAAACTTTACTATGATTCAATTATCTTGTCTACAATATAGGTTTATTAATTTTAATTCTAATAGCATACAACAGGATTACTGTCTCTGACACATAAAAATATAATGCTGTGAAAGACAGGAAACCAGCCTAAGCACAATGGCTGCTCAGTATCCTGGAATTGCCTTGATTACTGTTATTTTCTTGGTCCTCCATTTCTTCCTTCTGATTTAACTCTTATATGTGTCTTAAGCTATCTTTTATTATATACATTTTTGGCACCATACACCAGTAGCATAAGCTGAACTGATAGTAGCCAAACCTTGGAATCAGTAAATAATTTCATATTCCCCAAAGGGCTTATTGCTAGAATTATTCTGGAAACACAATCTATTGGGTTTGTACTTCATTCTAAATTTATTTGCTCTAAGCATCAGCTAAAGAAAACCAAACTTTCACTAACATGAGAATAATATTGCTGATAAAATTATTGATATGGGTCTATGAAGTCATTTAAATATTAGGGAGAAAATTCAACATGTTACTACAAATTACCCATTTTACTCTGTAAGGCAGAAATTTAGTAAGATTCCAAATACAGTGCCATAAAACTGTGGCTGTTTTCACCTGTGACCTCCAGGAGGCTCCTCACCAATTAAGAAGCTGAGGAAAAAGCATTTTACAAACACAATGCAACTTCCCTATAAATTGACTGTAGTGCCATAAAGCCAATTAATTTTAAGAGGTGCCAGTGAGTGTTTTAGGGTGACCACACATAATTTTAGTGCATGGTTCTACAAAGAATTTTAGTTTTACAAAGAACATAGTCTTTTATGTCTTTATGATCAAAAAAATTCCCTCTTGAGATCTGCAATGGTCCCTTACCTGCATTCTATTTTTAACTTAGCTGTTTTTTTTAAGAGCCAGTTGGAAAAAGTTATTTTAACTCAGTTTGGTAGAAAGCTCTCTTTTGTACATATACAAACTATTTCTGCAAATGCAAAAAAAAAAAGCAGTTAACTAAAGGCAATGTTTAGAATATAATTTATTATTAAGTAATACATGTGAGAAACCAAATTACTAGGGCTCAACTCCTAAATGAATAAATGAAACAACAACAAGTGTTGTTATTATAGGACTTTGCTGTGAACAGATCAACTTGAAAGTTTTGGCAAAATAACTTGAAAACCTGCAAAATGCCGATTGACACATTAGCACTGGGTTGATGGTAAGAGAGGACGCACGTGACGGATGTCCCATGTATTGATACCATGTGGAACAGGACGTTTCCAGACTGAGAGCCTCCCTACACATGAACTGTGACATTTGTTGACTAAGGGCTCTCCTGTCATTTCCCACAGTTTAATTAATATTTCATGAATTCCTTGGTAATTTGAAGCAGATGAAATTTCAATGGCATCATCTTGTGGTATGCTATAAAATCCCCTTTGTTCAAAATGTTCTGATTATATTTTACATTCCATTCTTTTCTAAACAATTCAACATTACATAAATATTGTAGTAATCCAATTTTGTTAAAGAAAGTGAATTAGGATAAAGAAATAAATCAAGTTACTCAGTTTTAACATTCAGCCTCCAGACAATATTATTCCTAAAATATTTCAGGAGCAAATACATTAATCCTGTTCCAGAAACACTTAAGAGAGTGAGATTCCACAACCTCTATTTTCATTGTTAGTAGGTTACTTATTTCTTCACCCTCTTAAAGGAAAGACAGTGATTAAGTCTAAAGAACAATTAACTACTATTCATTCCTTCTGTTTCAAGGCCAGTACCTCTCGTTTTGTCCTGTGAACAACATGGACCTGCAGGTGTTATGTCCATTAATAATGATACATGCATTTAGAAAGGCATATTGCCTTTTTTTGGACTCAAAAAAATGTAATTTTTAGAATTTTGGGTGGTTAGTAATCTGTATTTAAGTGACTTTAAAATATGTATCTGAACCTTTGAAACAAATCCTGTCTATCCAGAGTGGACCCTTGGTAGTTCTAGACATATGAACATACCCAGCAACATGTTATTTAACTTTGGTACTCCATGGACTGGGGACCAAATTATTCTGATTAGAAATTATGGTTCTTAAATCCTTAGATATTTATTATATCTGCAACATCTGCACACTTATTCCATTCAGTTATGCAAATACCTATTTCTTTATTTAGAAACTAAATACCTTCAGTATCATAAAACTGATCATTGGTTGTTCTTTGTACGTAATACATGTTAGGCTCTCTGTGGTCTACTTATATGGAGAATTCTCAGAGATGAAATCAGCCAGAAACTTACCCATGCTTCAAGCTAATTCCTCCTCCAGTCCCAGTGACCCAGCCCAAATGGTAAAACTGTTTGCAGAGCTCTGGGATCAGGTATTTTGGATGTTCCTTGTCCTTAAAAAGAAGATAATGATTTCTAAAATAGACATTATTTTATCAAATGACTATTCTAGATGATATCTCTGTTAAGAAACCAATTTAAGGAAGTTTAAGAAAATCTACCATAGAGAGGGTACAGTGAGGGAGAAAATTATTACAAAATATATTTTGTTTTTAATGTTTGGAATGTGGATCTACCATATTATTTTGCAACCAGGAATTTTTCAGGGCCATACAGTCTAATATTATGCAACAGGTTGCAAGAACAAGGTGGAGAAATGCCCAGATTATATTACAAAGTATCTACTGAAATGGCTGAAATAAAATAGGATCTAGTGCTGAAAGGAACATGCTTCAGTCTGTCCAGAAAATTTCTTTACACATAACATCTTATTCAATTAAGGCATGATATACATGATATACTATGATAGTTATTTATTATCGGTGTTGGTTCAATTTTATTTTTATTCTAAAAATGTCCTGTGTTTCATAGCAATTGTATTGTTTTCTCTTATTACAAAAGCAATATATACTTATTATGGAATTATAAAGTCAAGAAAATAATATAAAAAGCACTCAGAAACAATCATAATTAATACTTTCTAGGCCCAATCCTATGAAGATATATGTTGGGATAAACACTGAGCCTTATTTATTTATTTATTTATTTATACTGAGGTATAATTGACATAGAACATTATATTAGTTTCAGGTGTACGATATAATGATTCCATATTTGTATAAATGGTGAAATGATCAGTACGATAAATCTAGTTGAAATAAGAGCCTTACTTTTATATGTCTAATGATTACTTCTTTAGAAAACAAAACAAGGCGTTTCCCCCTCTTTTTTAAAGCTAAAATTAATGAAAACAAAAACTATAATAAAGAAATACAATGAATTCCATTTTGGCAGTATAATATACAACCCTTACCTTGAAAACAAGTAAAACTGCTGAATAAGTCATTCAAAAAATATTTCAAAATATACTGCTGAGCTGGCAAGAAAATAAGGTTTCACAGCCATAAAAGAAATGAGAGTGAGTCTACCTGGGAGGGAAGTGAGATCCAAAGCCCTAATTTCCCTGAAGGTATTTGCAAATCTCTGGTGACCTCTTCAATTTTGATAGCTATGCATGTCACTAGAAACACAAGATAAAACCTAGGGTGTGCTCAAAATAGGGCATCTAATAGAAAATCCCTACATATGCATGGGACCCCAAGGGGCTATACCCTCCAGGTGAAAGTGAACAAGAAGTAGTCACACTGTGCAGAGAAGCACAGCTAGCAAACCTGCATATATAAATCTTGGCACTGGGTAAAGGGGAAAAAAACATCTTTGAGTCCAAAGAGGGATTATTATTGAACAGACTAAATTTTCAGCTATTTAATTGGATTTCTGAAATTATGATATTTTCCCAAATTCAGTTAATATTTTACATACACATTTTATTTTAGATAAGTACTACAAATGATCATTTGATGGAGTAGACTTAAAAATATAAAATTAAAAACATGGGAATGTTGACATTTTTTAAAAGTTCTGATTGAACACAGGCTTAGGAGTTAATGGACACAAAGGCAAATCCATATTACACCATTTATTGCTTACGTGACCTTGGGCCTCAGTTTACTCATCCATTAAATAAGAACATTATGAGGATTAAAATGAGATATAATGGATACAAAGCATGAAGCACAACATGTGACACAGTCAACATTCGTTTCCTTCCCATTTTAACGAGTTAAAAATCCCTGAATTAAAATGAAAAATAAAGTTATATTGGTCTTTCTTATATCTTTCCTTATGAAATCTAGCCAAAATTACCCATGCCCTGTATAATTTGCTATTTCCTTTTTTAAGGATATAAGTGATATTTTAATTACATATTAAATTACAGCTAATGAGAAGACTCCTGCAGTTTTACAATCCTTAACCATTAACTTGCAGGGCACGTTGCAAACATTATAGAAAACAGTCTGTTATTAAGGGCATCCCCTTTCCCTTTTGTCTTTCCAGTACTGAGGTATTATAACAATTAGCCTGCTTCATGCTACAGGAATAACAATGGTAAGGCAGCTGCTGTTAATAAAGTTTCATTCAATTGTTCAAACCCACAAAATTACAATTTCAAGAAAAATAATCACTTAGCAGCAGGAACCAACAGAGATATATTTAGTAAAAGTGCAGTCATTTAAGTTATCCAGAATGATAAGAAAAATAAAAATTAAAATATGTATTTTAATAAGAATTCACAAGAAAGAAAAGGTTTAGTTAGTATTTAGCTCTCCCCTGAATGTCAATATTACTTGTCTGTTATTGTTAGGTCTGTTAGAATAAGAATTTTGAAAGACATATCTAAAGATGGATTACAATCAACTTCTTACAGCAGAGGTTCCATACAGTGAGGAAGAAACATTTAACAGTATTTTGTATATACTTTCAAAACACTAAAGCCTAAACAGTTTTTGAATCAATACTTCATTTCCCCAATTTTTCAATCTAGTTATTTTAAGGAAATCAGCCTCGAATGTCACTGAGACAGGCTCACAGCCAACAATGGCTCTCATCCCCTCCCCCACCTTTTCTTTCAAGTTAAGCATAATAGAGGCATTATTTCTCAGATAGAGGTTTTCACAAGGGACTCTTACAAACATAAAATGAACACGTGTCAAATGTATTTAGCCCATCAACTAAATGAGGGAACCAAAAAGATGATACTCCTGTGTCCAAAGAGAATTCAAAACACACACACATAAAAATAATCAGGAATCCTGGATTTACAAATAAATGATATAGAAAAATTGGACAATATCCGCTGCAGCGATAAGTTGAATCTCTGTAACACGACTTGCATTTCTATGAAAAATAATCGTCTGCATTACTGTCAGCATTCTACAATTCACAGACCTGTAAAATAGCGTAAAGATAGCCCCAAGACACCTACTAGTCTTTTTTGATCATTTCAGTCTTGCAGAATTTTTCCTCGCACTGGCCTAAGAATGGACTGGATACAGGCACAGTCAAGGTGTCAGCATTTTCTGTCTCTGGTCTTTGTTTCCTTCTGCACTTCTGATTCATTCTCCTCTCTGCATACTGGTTTTCTTTGCAACTTCACCTCCACTCAAAGCCCTATTTCTCCCTCCTACCTTCACTACACTTAAAAACTCTTCTTACCAGTTAAGCACTGACTAGAAATCAGAAGACAAGGAGGTTGGCTTTAGCTTTGACCCCCACTATGGCGAGTCTGTGACCCTTTCTGGCTATCAGTGTCCTTATTTTAATAATCTGGATCAGTGATTCCTAGACTTCTGAATTTCAAGACCGGTAGTTTTTGTTGCTGTTGTTTTTTAAATTTTAGGGACTGACATAAGGTTACCAGTTAATGACATTGGTTATATTTAACCATCCATTATCACATTTTTCAAAAAAGAAAGTGCATTTTTAACATAAAAAGAGTAGGAAGGATAATGTTGGAATGAAACATAGTCCTTTAAATGAATGCAATTAATTTTGTGAAATTCACCTTACCATCGTCCTTATTTTTCTTATTCTGCAAGAATTGAGTAAAAGCTCTCAAGGACACATGTTTGGGGAGGATTGAAGTTATCTTTTCCTATTTGGTCTCCTTGCCTACAATTTCTCCTTCTTCTTCTCTTTCTTCTCCAGCTTACCCTTCACTCTATTATTAGTACTAAAATAATAACACTACTTTGATCGCTGAACTCCCTTCCTCAAATCATTTAATGTTCAAATATCACTCCCTGGGTCTCTTATTTAAGTCCATCTGCTTTCTTGCTCCAATTTAACTTTTCACATATTTTCTTTCACTTTTTTACATACATCTCTCAGTTCTAGTCAACCTGGTTGTGGTAATCAACCTCCAGGATGGCTCTTAATGATCCCTGCTTCCTGGTATTCACATCCTCGTGTAGAGTTCCATCCCACATTGTACCGGGCTGGTCTGTGTGAAGACAGACTAAGACGTGACAGTATGTCACTTCTGATGGCAGGTTACTAAAGCCTACAGCTTCTGTCTTGGTTGCTCTCTCTTGGATCACCTGCTCTGGGGGAATCCAGCTGCCATGTTGTAAGGGTACTCAGCCTATGCAGAAGGCCACAGAGCAAAGAACTGAGGCATCCAGCCAATAAAATGTGAGGAACAGAGGCCTGCCAATAACTTTGTGAGCTTGGAAGCAGATCCCAGCTGCAGTCAAGCTTTGAGATGCCTGCAGCTCCAGCTGACAGCTTGACTGCCAACTCATGAGAAACCTTGAGCCAGAACCCTGAGCTAAACTCTCCTGGATTCCTAATCATCAGAAACTGTGTGAGACAATGATTGTGCATTAAGCCTAAGTTTTGGGATACTAGCTGTGCAGTAATAGATGACTAAGACACATTTTCTTGCCAGCCAAGAATACATCTTTTTCTCTTTGCACTGTTATTGCTCATGCTGGATCTCCAATTATCCCACCTCTAGCTGTCAAACTCTTGCTTGTCAGCCTTTACACCAGGCTTCCTACCCACTTCCCCTGTGATTCCTTCTCTCACCTTCTCCACAGGAAGTGATCCTTCC
This sequence comes from Balaenoptera borealis, assembly GCF_965194805.1. Classification (NCBI taxonomy): domain Eukaryota; kingdom Metazoa; phylum Chordata; class Mammalia; order Artiodactyla; family Balaenopteridae; genus Balaenoptera; species Balaenoptera borealis. Next base: position 24,660,497 of record NC_138868.1, on the reverse strand, counting down.
TTAAACTCTGTGCCATGGCATTTGCACTCTGTACCTTTTTTTGGTATCTGTTATATAGCCCTCTCATTCATTCATTCAACAGACCTTTACTGAAGGCCCTGAAGAAATAAATACGAGTAAGAGAAAATCCTTACCCTTGAGGGCTCAAACTCTAGTAAAGAAGTTAACAGCTGTGAAACGACAAAGCAATATATAAAACAAGATGGTCCAGGGCATTATGGGAACAGAAGCTACTGGTGGGAGGGAGCAGGAGTTGGGAAAAGCTTCACAGAGGAAGGGATGCTGAGCTAAGTTTTAATGAAGGATGGCAGAGTATACAGGTAGGTGAAGAGGAGAAAGGGCATTTCAGTCAGAGAGAACTCTGAGTAGTTGGAACCGGAAATAGGTTCTTTGGGATGCAGCGGGGAGGGAAAAAGACTGTAAGGGTCTTTCATGCCATGCACAGGAGTTTGGACTTTATGCTATAGATGGTTGATAACTGCTGAGTAGTTTTTTGCTGTTTTTTTTTTTTTTAAATGAAAGCTTCTTTCTTTCTTTCTTTATTTATGGCTGTGTTGGGTCTTCGTTTCTGTGCGAGCGCTTTCTCTAGTTGCAGCGAGCGGGGGCCACTCTTCATCGTGGTGTGCGGGCCTCTCACTGTCGCGGCCTCTCTTGTTGCGGAGCACAAGCTCCAGACACGCAGGCTCAGTAGTTGTGGCTCGCGGGCCTAGTTGCTCCGCTGCATGTGGGATCTTCCCAGACCAGGGCTCGAACCCGTGTAGCCTGCATTGGCAGGCAGATTCTCAACCACTGCGCCACCAGGGAAGCCCTGCTGAGTAGTTTTAAGTAGAAAATGATAGGATCATACTTTGTTTTTGAAACACATCTACAGTGGCAATAAAGAGAAGAGGCTGAAGGGTGACAATCAAGGAAGCAAAAGACCAGACCAGAAGAAGGCTGTGGAAATAATTTCAAAATGAAATTGTAAGGTGGTGATGGTGGAGATGGATTTGGAAGATAATTAAGAAGTTAAAAAGAAAGGATGGGCTTTGGGTGAGAAGACTGAAAAAAAGGAAGGCTTAGGGCTTCCCTGGTGGCGCAGTGGTTGAGTCTGCCTGCCAAAGCAGGGGACACGGGTTCGGGCCCTGGTCTGGACGATCCCCCAAGCCGCGGAGCGGCTGGGCCCGTGAGCCGCAACTGCTGAGCCTGCGCGTCTGGAGCCTGTGCTCCGCAGCGGGAGAGGCGGCGATAGTGGGAGACCCGCGCACCGCGATGAAGAGTGGCCGCTGCTTGCCGCGGCTGGAGGGGGCCCTCGCACAGAGGCGAAGACCCAACACGGCCAAAAATAAATAATAAATTTATTAAAAAAATAAAAAAAAAAGGAAGGCTTAGAGGAATTCTAAGTTTCAGTTGGCTGAGTAGCTAAGTGGGTAGTGATACCAGTCATAAGTATTCCTTGAGTGTCTACGTACCAAGCACTTCCTGGGAATTCAGCCATGTGCAAGACCAAGTCTCTGCACTAAAGGAATTTATACTCTAGAGGGTAGTTTAAAAAAAAACGATGTCGACTGAAAAAAAATGCACAATGTGACAGTTAAGTTTAATTGGGGGCAAAATGAGGACCATAACCCGGGAGGGAGCCTCTCAGCTCTGAGGAGCTGCTCCAAAGCGGTGGGGGGCGCGGGGGGGGGGGGGAGAGGTCAGTAGAGACGTAATTTTAGTGAAGGGGGTTACATGGAATCAAGCACACATTTTGGCAGATGGCTGCTGTTAATCACAAGAAGTCTGCCGCTGGTCACCAGGAGATGTCTCAGTTAATCCTTTTAGTGCTTTTCTAGATATAAGATGCAAGAAATTGGGCTCATAATATGTTCTCTTAGAAATAACTATCTGAAGGCCTGTTCTTCCTAGAGTATCTCATTCCTATCTCCTCTCTGAACTCCTTTCAGGGTGTGTTGAAGGTCAACCACTCCAGTAGACAGTGATCTAAACCTTGTAGAGGCAGACAGTGTGAGACAATTTTTAGTTGGCAGTGAAAAGAGGAAAAAAATAAATAAACTGTAATAAGTGGGAAAAAGGAAACAAACAAGGGACTTCGCTAATCTGTGTTAAGTCACTTATTCGCACAAGATAGTGGTTGACAAGTACTTCCCAATATAATCTGTCATCTTACTACTTTTTAATTGGGACGTTCAGCCCCGAGAGAGAATAACAGGAGGAATAAGGACTTTCCCTGCCTCTTAAGCAAGGCTTCTCACAATGTAATTGTTTATTCGTCTAGCTCTCCTCCAGACCCCAGGCCATTGTCTTAATCACCACCCTGACCACGTGCGTGTTCCATAAAATTCTTGGTGCGCAGAAGTGAATGAAAAGTTATGTGCAGCCGGAGGGTGGATTTTCCTTTGACTTCTGCTTAAGGAAAAATCCTTTTTACGATCATCCCATAATCAGTCTAAACCCAGACAGGCAAAGAGCAGCTGTGCAGATGAAAAGTGCCGGCTACAGTCCGCAGATCTGGCTCGGCGGACGTTTCCGAGTATCTACTAGGCGGCAAACGTCGGGCTGGTCGCCAGGGCGCAGAAAAGAAGCTCGAGAGCACAGTCTTAGCTTCATTTCCACTCCAGAGCTTCACGTTTCCCAGCTTGGTCTGTCTTCATGTTAAGTGGTAACACACACGAAAGACGCCCGACGCTCTCCTCCGTTATTTTTTCCATTACAACGTTTGGTGCCCAACCCCCGCCATCAAAGAATCCCAGCGCTGAAAGGAGGCCCGCCTCGGGGCCCGGGGCCGCAGGTCTGCACGAGGAACGGGAGCGGCGGCGCGCGGGGGTCGCGTCCGGACCGGCCTGAAGCCCCACCCGACCTACACCCAGCTTCCGCCGCCGCGCCGGGCCGCGCCAGCGCCTCGCCTCCTGGGAATAGAGGGCATCGGTGGCCCCGCCCCTACCTGCGCGCGACACTGCAGTGAGCGACACTCTCCCTCCGGAGCGTGACAGCCAGACATGGCCCGGACGAGGGGTACCCGCGCCCTCCAACCTTCTCACGGCTTTACTTCTGGCGCTCCGCCTGGGTTAACGCGGCAAGGGCAGAACTGCAATCAGGCGGCCCTGAGGGCAGCCCGGGGGCGGGGCGGACAAGGCGAAAGGCGGGTCTGGGAGGGCCTCGCTGCCTGGAGACCCAACCGCGGAGCGGCCTGACCAGGAGGCGGGGCCAAGCGGTTGGAGGCGGGGCTAGAAGAGCTTGAGTCCAAGGCTCAGAGGGGCGGCTGGCGTCCAGGGGGCGTGTCCAACAGGATGGGAGGCGGGGCCTGAGAGGGCCTTGCTGACTGGGCGATCAGGCTGTGCAAAGGGCAGCCCGGGAGAAGGCCGGGAAGATGGCGGCCTCCTGGAGGCTACGCTGTGATCCGCGGCTGCTGCGTTGCCTTCTGGGCTTCTCCCGAAGCCCAGGGCTGGTTAAGGGGGCTGCTGGGCGGTCTGTCGGCCGTGGAGCTAGTTGGAGATGGTTTCACAGCACGAAGTGGCTGCGGGGTGAGTGGCTGGGGCTCGCTCAGCTTCTGTGTATCGGAGCAATGGGCCTGGGGCTGGAGCTTTTTGATTGAAGGCCTGCATCTGGGTGTGAGTTGCCAGGGGCTCACTGTTCCCTTGGCTTTTTCTCGGGGAGGAGTCTGCTGACTTGGCCTACTGCATGCCGCAAAGGGCTTTTGGGGAAACTAGGAGAACTTGATTCCGTCCCTGGCCGCCTGGTTGATATGGCTTCTCCGTGACCTTGCCTTGGAATTTGGGTTGTGAGGCATCTCTCAGGCCTCTTCCCAGTGACATTTCATGTTTCTTTAGAGTTGTTAGGTTGACCAAGTTTGTTGAGATTCAAACGTCACCGTTAGCCGTTTTTATTCATTCTCCTGACCCGTCTCTATTGGGAGACCTTCGAGGCCACTTGGGTTGCTCCACGCGACGACTATGGTAAAGGACCCAATTTGTAAATGTCCAGCCATTAGACATAGGTCGGGAAGAATGTTTAACCAAAACATGAGCCTGAAAGAGTGAAAATTTAGGAGGGGAATCTTACCAAGAAGGTGTCAACTTAAAGACATACAACATAAGAGTTGTGAGTTTTAAGTTTTATTCAGCGGCTTACTGACGATTATAGCCCGGGCGACAGCCACTCAGCTCCGAGGAACTGCTCTGCAGAGGTAGGGGGGAAGCCAGATTGTATATGAATTTTTTTGTCTAGGAAATACACACAGTCAAGCATATATCTTGGTAAAAGATTACTGCTAATTACAAAGAACGGATATCTCATGTTAATGGTTTTAGTATATTTCTACAAATAGGAAGATGTAAGAATCCAGGGTCATTGAAATTCTTCCTGAGATATGCTTCGAACTATCTAAGGGCCTGTTTATCCAAAGCAGAGTGCTTCATCCTGAATTCCTCTCAGGTCGCACTGTGGCTGGGCAACTTCAGTGGGTTATGACTTAACCCTTGTAGAACTGGATAGTCATTGAAATTCTTCTTTGTTCACAAAATTTATTATAGAAAGTTGTCATTAAAGAGTGGTATTGACACAATTAACATAATTCTTCCAGTGTTTAACACTATGTAATATAGTGTGCCGGGCATTATTTTTCTTCACATGGGTGGCGGGCAGGTACTGAGTGTATTATTACCTGCGCATCATTCAGTCACTCCACAGGATGAATTGTAATACAAAAAATTAGGTGCAGTAGGCATTACCTACATATTCTGAGCTACTTGAGGCTCAGAAAAAAATATTACACGAAGTTAATGGTAAGATGAGTGCACTGAGATTTTAAGATCCGGTGATGAGACTTTTTTTTTTTTTTTAAGAAGTGAGATATTCTGGTAATATCTACATTGTGAAATGGTATTTCAGCAACAGTCATGATATTATTTTAAATAAGATACTAAAATTGCAGACTGTGTATAAAAGATGGTAAGACCATTTAAGAGTTAAAGTTTATGTCACTGATCTCTCTGTAAGTTTCTAAGATGATATACTCTTAAATACACTTTATTGTCTTTAGCATCATTTGCCTTTATGAAAAAATGTGTAAATCCCCAAACTATTATGCATGTGTTCATTCTTTTGCTACACTCTTGAGTGGTGATTTCTTTTTGCCCTTGTTCCAAGGTTTCAGAATAAACTGGGATTCATGTAGAATTTAAATTTTATAGTTTAATACCAAGAAGACCGATATTGCAAGCTGAAACCTCTTCTGAAGTGTTTGGTTTATTTCACCCAGAGGAAATAGTTCTGCAGCCATTCTGACATACCTTACAATTCCAGCAGGCTCTTTATAAATGTATCATTCAGTACTAAGTGTATGAAGGAATCAACAGATTCTGTAAACAAAATGGAGTGTATGGTGACTCTTTTTAGTTTTTGTACTTGGTAAGCAGTACATTTACTATAGCTGGTGATCTACTGGATACTTTTCTTCAATCAAGGTCTTTCTTGTGTTAATGAAACATTTCTAGGGAAGAATTAAGGTTGGTAAATTTAAATACAGGAGAGTTTATTTGGGAAACTACTAGCACTGATTTTTAGAGAGGCATAAACCTATTTGAAAACTGATAAAAGCTATACCACTTCTTCAGAAAAATGCATACATGCAAAATTTTGTATGTGATTCCAGGGAATTTGTAGATCTCCCTGTAATTTATCTATAAATGCCACGTAGTCTCCAGGCTATTACCATGAACATTTTGGTCATTTCCTACAGAAAAGAATTGTGCTACTTTGCAAGGGTATTTGCCATGTCTGAGAGCAAGAAAGGTGCGTTTTAATACAGGGGTTCGAACTATAAACAAATGACTCTTGGATACATTTACACAAGTGACTACAACAAAGGCAGTAATTTGGAAATTCTGATTCAGATCTGGGTTTGGGTTAAGTTTGTGCATTTAGGCTCATCCGATCATTCACCTTTACCTAAACATCTGTACTTCTCTTTCCTTTCTTTGCTCATATTGTTCCTTCAAATGGAGTGACCTTCCTTGTGGTTTGAAATTTTTCTTGTTACTTCAGTGCCACCCTCTTAAATCTTTACAGGCTCCTGGCAGGGAATTGATGACACTCTAAAAATGGATAATTTGAGGAGAGTTTTATAAGTGACTACTTTTGTGATTTTAGGGTATAGAGATGGTGCTGTACTAATGGGCTGTTTTGAGTAAGGTGCTGTGACCACCCCTTGGCTTGAAGAGGCATGGGAAGGGAGCACTTCCTGGAACTGGGAAGGAGGGAGCCTGTGGGAGGACCTCTGATGGAGCTGTGCCCTTCAGTTAAAGGATCCAGCCAGGCCAGGCAACCCTACAAGGAGGGTGCTGGGGAAAAAAATATCCTGAACTCACTGTCCTCTCTCCTTTCAGTCTCCTGCTTATTCTGCCCATTGGCGGAACCCAACTGGAGGCCAAAGCAAGGAGGCCTGTTGATGTAGCCCATATAGTAGTATGGGGGAGGGTTGATGAGTAGATCTGGAAGGGCAGATGGGAAATACCTCCCAAACCCACCTGACTCACCCATCAGTCATTACACTTTATATTGATACCTCAGCTTTAGCACTGATGCGATCAAGTACTGGCTTGTGTGTATATGTATGGTAGGTCTCATGCTAAGAGAGGGGAAGAGAGCAAGTGTAGTTTCTACACTTGGAAGAATCAAATGTAGTTTCTTTGGATTGTTTCCCTAGGCCAGTGCTTTGCACAAGAGTAAGCATAGGCTCTTTATAACTGACCTGATTTTTAATGGGATTTTTCTGTCTACATTTGAATAGCTGAATAGGAATCAAGTCTGTGTAGGCTTTTGGGGCACTTTTTATAGAAAGAAAAATGTTCTTTTTGGAACTATGGCATCTAATTTGGATTTTTGAGTTTTTTTACTTGTACTCCTAACTCGAGTCATCCTTGACTCCTGATTTTCATATGCCACATCCAAACTATCAGAAATTCTTGTTGACTCTACCTTTTAAATGTAATCTGACCACTCCTCACCACTTCTGCTACCAACTAGACTGGTCCAAGCTACCACCACCTCTAATCTAGATTATTGCAGGAGTGTCCCAATAGATGTCTCTACCGCCACCCTTGGCCCAGTACAGGCCATTCTCCATGCAGCTTTCAGAGTGCTGCTTTTAAATTATAAATCAGATCATGTTACTCCTCTGCTGAAAACCCTCCAAGAGCTTCTCATTAAACTCAGAATGAAATCTGAAGTCCTTAACTGTGGTTTACAAAGCACAGTATGATATGAATCCTCCACCTCTCTGAGTTCAGCTCTGACCATGCCTCTCCTCACACTCACTCCACTCCAGCACACAGGCTCCCTTGGTGAGTTCTGAACATACCAAGCATGCTCTCTGCTCATTCTTTTTTTTTTTAAACTTTAAAAAAAAAATTATTTATTTTTAATTTATTTTTTTTATGTGGGTAAACATACAATTTATTTTTTCTATGTTCTTATTTTTTAATATTTTTAATTTATTTATTTTTGGCTGCATTGGGTCTTTGTTGCTGCGCCTGGGCTTTCTCTAGTTGCGGCGAGCAGGGGCTACTCTTCGTTGCGGTGTGCGGGCTTCTCATTGCGGTGGCTTCTCTTGTTGTGGAGCACGGGCTCTAGGTGCGTGGGCTTCAGTAGTTGTAGCACGTGGGCTCAGTAGTTGTGGCTCGTGGGCTCTAGAGCACGGGCTCAGTAGTTGTGGTGCACGGGTTTAGCTGCTCTGCGGCATGTGGCATCTTCCCGGACCAGGGCTCAAACCCGTGTCCCCTGCACTGGCAGGCGGATTCTCAACCACTGCGCCACCAGGGAAGCCGTCTGCTCATTCTTGTGCTTGCTGTTTCCTCCGTTTTGAAGGCTCTTCCATCAGAGATTTGCATGGCTTCCTCCATTCAGCTCTACTCACTTTGTCAGAGGACGCCTTCTCTGATCAACCAATAAAATAGTTCCTCTACTGTAACTGGGTCCCCTTACTTTCTTTTCTTAGAAGGATCTGGTCCTTACATGCCATTTCAGTCTCTCAGGACAAGTGTTCTAAGTCAGTAAAGGAGAACAGGTAACACATTCATGGGTATCTTCACTTTGTATTTCAAATCCCATTATTTTAGCTTTTCTGCAGGGTTTATAGTTGTGACCGTCTCAAAGCATGTGCAGTTTTTCTTCTTTTCTTTTTTGTAAATTATAGCCTTGTGAACATAGCCATGTCTGTGGAACTGCAAGCAAGTTCAATTTTTTTATTGTGGTTATTTCTTTTACTTGCTCGAAATTTTTTTCATGTCTTTCCATTGCTATTTAAATAATGTCAAACCCATTAACTAGGTATTAGAGTGTACTAGAAGGTACTATGGCTACCTACTATAAGGCAGTAGTCCCAACATACTTTTTTTAACTTACATGGCCTACTTTTCATTTTCATTATGTTCTACTCTTTAGCCAAACTAAGCTGTAATTCCCACCTCTTTATGAGCATATGATGTTTCCCTCACCTGGAATATCTCTGCTGGTCCCTCACCTTGTTTTATTTGCTCAGCAGATTTTTTAAATTAAAAGTTATTTTTTATTGTAAAATATATATAAAATTTACCATTTTAACTATTTTTAAGTGTTTAGTTCCAGGGCATTAAGAGTTCTCACATTGTGTGCAGCTATTACCACTGTCTCCAGAACTTTTTCATAATCCCAAACTGAAACTCTGTACCCATTAAACAACAACTCCCCATTCTCCCCTCTCCCTAGCCCCTGGTAACCACTGTTCTACTTTCTCTGTGAATTTGCCTCTTCTAGGTACCTCATAAAAGCAGAATCATAAAATATTTGTCTTTTTGTGTCTGGTTTATTTCACTTAGCATAATGTCTTCAAGTTTCATCCATGTTGTTGCAGGTGTCTGAATCTCATCCCTTTTTAAGGCCGAATTACATTTTATTGGATGTATATACCACAATATTTTGTCTATGCATTCATCTATCCATGGACACTTGGGTTGTTTTCACCTTTTGGCCATTGTGAATAATGCTGCTGTGAATATGGTTGTGCAAACACATGTTCGAGTTCCCGCTTTCACTTATTTTGGGTGTATACCCAGAAGTGAGATTGCCTGATCAAATAAATGGTCATTCAATGTTTAATTTTTTGAGGAACCATTGGGTTGTTTTTCCACAGAAGCTGCATTGTTTTACTTTTCCACCAGCAGTGCACAAGGGCTCTAATTTCTCCACATCTTGCCAACACCTTGTTTTCTGGTTTTTTTTTTTTTTGATAATAGCCATTCTAATGAGTATAAAGTGGTACTAGCACACGAATCAAGATTTCCTTTCTTGAACAGCTAGAATCTCGACTTTCAGCTCTTTGGCATTCTCACGGCATGTTTATATGCTACCCTCTAGTACTTGTGTATTTGTCTTGACTTCCCATTTAAACTATATTCCTTTGAGGTCAAGATTCTGGTCTATGTGGGTCTAAGGCTAGGATAGCAGGAGCTCAGTAAGCATTTGTTGAATGCCTGAACTTACCCTTTAGCTTTGGTAGTCAATATGACAGTACCACAGAAAGTAAAACATTTGCCAGTGACATTAACGAGAGTTTGGTTTTCAAATGTTCAATACAGCTAAAAGAGAGTTCAAGAGTTAGTGTACTTTAGCAATGAGGACAAGGCTGGATAAGGTAAAGAGTAGAAAGGAAACCTTCATGTTTAGATTGGGAAGGTGAAAGGAACCTGTGAATCCATCGCTCATTACCTGAGGAAGGAATTGTAAAGTAGGATATTGTGATACATCTAGCCAACTGTCTGGCTGCCTTCAGAGTCTACTCTTAACCTTTTCTGTGCTGCCTATTAATAATAAACAGCTAACATTTTTGAGACTTACTTTTTGCCAGGCCCCATTGTAATGACTTGGCATGTGTAACCTTATTTAGACCTTACCAAACTCTTTATTTTACAGAAGAGGCAATCAGCACAGAATGACTAGGTAACTTGTAGGTGCTGGATTGATAATTTGAACCTAGGCAGTTTGGCTCCAATGCCTGTTCTTTCTCTAAATCACAGTGGTGTGCTGCTGCTTAAGTTAAAAAAAAAAAAAAATTAGTCATTTTATTAAATAATAAAATATTTTAACACAGTCATGCATGCATATAGTTTAAATAGTCAAATGGTACTAAAAGGCTTATAACAATACGGTGGGTCTCTGACCCATCTCTCCCTGCTCCCCCAGTCATCTTCCTCCTTAGAAGCAACAGTTTTTTCTCTTGTTGCTTCTAAGTGTCCTCTGGCATTTGCTCATCTTTCTATTTTATGTTATATATTATCTGTGTATGACTTCTGATCAGTCATCCCCCTGTTTTCCTTCCACCATTCTCCCAATGTAGTTATTTTGCAATTCTTTTTTTTTTTTTTTTTTTGGTGTATGTAATTTGTATAATATTTGTACACAGTTTGTAATCTGACAAACTGACAGAGCCAAGATTCCAATTCAGGTCTATCAGTTTATTTTGCAATTCTTAATTAAATCTATATTCAGTGTTTACACCAAACAAATATGTTTAACTGAGAATTGTCCTATATCGTCCCATATTATGATTGTTACCTTTCTTACTTTTTGCTTTTTTCCAAGTCGTTGCCTTTAAAATTTTTTCTTCAGTTTTCTCTGTAACTATTACTAATTCATCCCACACCATCTAATAGCTTTTTAGCACAATTTCTGGTATTGTCAGTCACTTCAGCTGATCTCTCAGTTAACCTACTTTTGCAGTTTCTGTATACAGTATCTCCAGGTGTGTAGGTTCAACCTCTGTTCCAAAGGTCTTCTCTTTTACCTCTGCAGAGGAAACAACCTCCAGTCTTCGGTTGAATGAGGGTGGTGTTACGCAGCACTTAAATAGCATTCACCCAAACCTCCCACCCCACCGCCCCCAGTATTTCCAGAGGTCCTCAGTACTGCCAGTTCTTGGGCCTTTGGGAAATTCTTGTATAAACCAGGTTGATTATCTCAGCTTTCTCCACTTCTAGTTTAGCATTCAGCTTTCCAGACTCTCTTTAGTCAATTATTACTATCTACATTATTTACTTTTCTGCTTCCAAAATTGTGTTCTATTGTTCCTTCTTTTCTCCTTGTTCTTGTGGGTTTTTGTTTAAAAGTAACAAAAAACAAAGAAATAAAAAGCAGGTATAATAAAACCATCAACTAGAGATAGGTACTATTGTCATTTTGGAGTATATCCTTTCAGTCTTTGTGTACATACAAGCTAAGCAGGTAGAAATTGGATTATGCCATATGTACTGTTTGTGGGCCTCTTCCATTACATTTATTACTCTAAATGCTATTTTCTCACAAACTATTATGCATACATTTTTATTGTTGTTCATTGACATTTTCAATCTATTCTTACACCAAAGTAAGTATTTGTGACATTTTCTATCTATTCTTATGCCAAAATAAGTATTTGAACAAAGAAGACCCATATGACAAGCACTTATCTTTTAAAAAATTGCTTTACCTTTATTCAAAACTGCAGTATTAATATTATTCTGTGCCCTGGTATTGATTTTGAAATTACCTTTACGTCTTATGGCTTTATTTCATCCAGCCTGCAGATGGCAGAATTGTTTTATTTAAGCAGAAATTTTAAAGGTCAATTTTATTTAATGAGTTCTTGCATTGGAAAGAGAGGTGATTAAATGAGAAGCATCTCTTCCTATTAAAAAAGAAGCAAATTAATGTAAGGAACAGAGAGCTGCACTAAAAAAGTACTGGGTAATTTATTTATTCAATTTGTCTGTCTTCATTTCATGGTTTTTGTATTTGGATTATAGTCGTATAAATGGACTAGAGCATGATGTCCAAGCAGTACCATAAGTAAATTGTGGAATTTCCTTAATTACTTCAGTCAGAGTAATGGAGCTTAGATCTGCTTCATTATTAGCCACAAAGCTATTTGTTCTGCATTTGTATTTTAAGAGTTTGCTTATATTAATCTTTTTTTTTTTAATCTGGAAACCTTTTAGAATTCATGTATAGATCATCAATTTAAAGCTTTTATAGGTTTTGCTGAGTGTTTTGAGATAAAAGAAATACTCTAGAGAACAAGAAATTAGATTACTGTGGATTGCTGTAAGATTCAGTGATTGATCAATTGCTCATGTGCCTGATAAGGAAGGTAAAGCAGCAATATACTGAGTGAAAAATTTCAACTTATTGTGTCATTATATTGAGGCAAAAAAAAAAGAGATTAAGACAGTTGTGATGGATTTGTGAGACTCTGCTGTTAAAATCAGTATATTTAAATATAAACTGGAACAATGTACATTACGGTAGTTACCTTAAAAGTTTTTAAATATGTTTTTTAACTGCTATAGAAGGGCAGACTTTATAAGCCATTAGGTATACTTTGTTAGCTTGATGAAAAGAAATAGAACACTAAAATGACTACAAAAGGGTTAAAGTCTAACAAAATTTGGGGTAGTTTTTGGGTACTAATTGAAATAACCTGTGTGACCAGTGGAGTAAAAAAACTGCATTTCCTTCATTCTTACTATAGTTGTGCCCAGTTATGAGTAGGCACTGTAATTGGTGCCCATTTCAAGGCCTCCTCAGTTTGACAGGAAAAAGGTAGAATGTACTTCTTATTGGAATCAGAAGGGAAGCTACATATAATTCCTAATGAAATTAAACAACATTATGTGTAGGTTAAAATTCCAAGGAGTCTAGAAAAGCCCACACTATCTTCAGTAGAATTGACGGCAGCCATTAAGGCCAGATATTAGTTATATATAGCCCTGTCATTCAAAACTGATATTATGATTACATAATTACTGTCCCACTGGAAAAAATACATTTGGAAAAGATGTGTATAATGTTCAGGTTGAAAGAGGATATACTAGAATGAAGTATGCATTATTATTAATAAATTAATGCTTCCTTTTAAAAATCATTTTCTAGCATGAGCATCTGAGGATAGATTAGTTAGATTAATCAGAAAATACATTGCACATTGTACTCTCCATATAAGTCAGTATAAGCCATCAAGAGATAGTACCGAATAATGGAGATGTCCAAAATGTCTTTCTTTGGTTTTTGTCACCTTCATTTCGGAGTAAGGATAATGATCTATTACAGAATTTTTATATTTTATTGTTATTATTCAGAGAAGCAATTTAAATTCATCTATGAAGCGTTGCTGTATGAGGAATGATTATGTTCTTTTTATTTTTAAAATATGAAAATTTTTAAGGTTCTTGATGTGGTAATTCGTAAAACGCAAAAAGTTTCATAATGAAGTACTTAATGTCAGGAAAAATGTGAAGATCTCATAGGTGAGAGATTATAATAGGAGAGAGAATCACAAAATGAATATTAATTGTATCATGGCAACTAGAACCAAGGTATAAAAATATTGAAGAGAGACTTTGTTTTGAGAGAACTGAGTTGATATTTGTCATAAATTGGAATCTGGACATAGAATCATAGAAGTTCATTTATTTTGCTTCTTTGTAGTGGAACTCTATTTGATGTATAAATTTACTGTGTATATGATTTTGAAATATTGCATCTCGTAATGCCAGGCTTGAACTTTTTGATAGAGAGGGATTGTTAGGCTGCCTGATTGGACACGTGAAGAATGCTCACATGGATTTGATATGTCTGGTTTGTTGTGTTTGAATTTCTGGATGAATAGACTATAAATAACCAATGATTAATTAGTTGATAATCCATATTGGTAAGGATTATCAATTAACGGTGAGCAGTAGTACAGTGTAGGAGAGGACAGCCTTGAGAGTTAGGCAGAATTCAAATCCCTTAATCAGTGGATTGTAGTTTTCTCATTGATGAAATGGGCGTGTTGACTTAGAATTTGGTTCGGGCTCTATCATTGTTGGGGTATTGAGAGTGATGATTCTACATTTCTATCCTTGTAGATTGGTACCAATTGAGAAGGCAAAAACCAGACAGATGGAGATCAAAGTAACAGTTTTAATGTTGATGGTTTTGTTGTATTGGAAAATGTGACTTAAATCTGTGGCCTTCTCCAGTTGGACTCCTCAGTACAACCCCTGTTTAGACTTTGGGCTTTTGTTTGAGAGAGACAGTTTGTGTATACAAAGCAAACACACATCCTGAATTGCTTCCCAGCACCCACTGGGCCCTGATGGCAGGAATATAGAGAGCTGGGCTTACTATCTGCCTTTGAAAGGCAGGTAGGTCCATTTATGCCTAGTGCATAGAAGAACTGAAAGGAAAATACAGGTTCCCTGTAGGCAGGCAGGTCTTAAAATGAGGAAAAGGCTGAGGCAGATGTATTTGCCTGGATCGTTTTCCCAGTCCTTTAGAGGGGAGTGAATGAACAGTGACGGGAGGATAGAAGCTTCCTTCCAAATGCTTCTGAAATGGCACTCCTTTACCATGAAGCCATAGGAACTCTCCATTTGAAATTACAATAACATTAGTTCAGTTTCCCAAAGGAAATATTTAACTACATTTAACATTAGTATTCAATTCCCTTATTTATTTTTTTAACACATCTTTATTGGAGTATAATTGCTTTACAATGGTGTGTTAGTTTCTGCCATATAACAAAGTGAATCAGCTATAGGTATACATATATCCCCATATCTCCTCCCTCTTGAGCCTCCCTCCCACCCTCCCTATCCCACCCCTCTAGGTGGTCACAAAGCACTGAGCTGATCTCCCTGTGTTATGTGGCTGCTTCCCACAAGCTATCTATTTTATATTTGGTAGTGTATATATGTCAGTGCTGCTGTCTCACTTCGTCCCAGCTTACCCTGCCCCCCCACCCCCATGTCCTCAAGTCCATTCTCTACATCTGCATCTTTATTCCTGTCCTGTCCCTAGGTTCATCAGAACCTTTTTTTTTTTTTAGATTCCATATATATGTGTTAGCATACGGTTTTTGTTTTCCTCTTTCTGACTTACTTCACTCTGTATGACAGTCTCTAGGTCCATCCACCTCACTACAAATAACTCAATTTTGTTTCTTTTTATGGCTGAGTAATATTCCATTGTATATATGTGCCACAACTTCTTTATCCATTCATCTGTCTATGGACACTTAGGTTGCTTCCATGTCCTGGCTATTGTAAATAGTGCTGCAGTGAACACTGTGGTACATGTCTCTTTTTGAATTATGGTTTTCTCAGGGTATATGCCCAGTAGTGGGATTAGTGGGTCATATGGTAGTTCTATTTTCAGTTTTTTAAGGCACCTCCATACTGTTCTCCATGGTGGCTGTATCAATTTACATTCCCACCAACAGTGCAAGAGGCTTCCCTTTTCTCCATACCCTCTCCAACATTTATTGTTTGTAGAATTTTTGACGATGGCCATTCTGACCAGTGTGAGGTGATACCTTATTGGGTTTTGATTTGCATTTCTCTAATGATTAGTGATGTTGAGCATCCTTTCATGTGTTTGTTGGCAATCTGTATATCTTCTTTGGAGAAATCTCTATTTAGGTCTTCTGCCCATTTTTGGATTGGGTTGTTTTTTTTTTTTGATATCAATTCCCTTATTTTTAACCCTAAAACATCAATGGGAGAAAAAAAAAGCCCTATTCTACCCTTTTCCACATTTGAATTATGTCAGATGTGGTGTATTTTGCTTTTTTGGGTCAGAGAGTTGAATAATCTGAGGAGAGAATAGGTTTTGTGGAAGATTTCAGGCAATGTAATTTGTTACTATGGCTACTGCTAAATAAGCACTGGAGCACTCTGTGAACTATTTTATTAGTATAAACTTTATGTAAATTGTAATCTAACAGCTGTGCGCTCTTTAAGTATGGTCCTGGACAGTGGAATTATCGGGAAGTGCATCTGGCCAAATATATAGCGTGTCTCCTTTTTTATATATAAGGAAAAAGTAGCTGTGCTTTATTGAGAGGTCACCCTGGTTTGAGTCTATCTTTTTGGGTCCCTAGCTGAATTGTGGTATGAAACACAATCTGAGATTAATTTAACTACTTAAGTTCACTTGCCCTATCATTCTTGACAAGGCAAACCTCTGCTTTTCACACTTAGCAGCAAGAACCTTTGATTTCTGAATAGTGTAATATTAGATTAAAGTAAAAACACAACCAGTTTCTAAAGTTTAATCTTGATTATTCTGTTGTAAGTCTAATCTTAATTCTTTTGTTGTAGATTATCAGAACTCTAGTTTTATTTATTTATTTATTTTTTGGTCTTTTCCTTTGGTCATTCTACTTGTAAATATTTTTTGCAGCAACAAAAGGGGAAGGAGAAGAAGATGAAACACAAATCAGCTTTTCTTTTTTTTAATTTTGTAAGCACCTGGCTTGAAAATATGCATAGAGGGCTTGGAGAACTATGAAAAAGGAGTTGAAAATATTCCAGAAAAGATTACTGAACACTTAGTTTGACCAGTTGGGTGTCTTTCAGACTGTGGAATATTTTTTTTCTCAAATTGAATTCGATATTAATTTACTTGAACTTTTTGTTGCTGCCTCATGAGGTGCATTATTTTTTGTGTTTAATCTTTTCTTTTTTCAATTTCAGCTGATCCTATTACGATACTAATGCCATCACTGTCTCCTACAATGGAAGAAGGGAACATTGTGAAATGGCTGAAAAAGGAAGGTGAGCAATGCATTACTAATACCTGTGTTATTTGATCATTTTGGTTTTCTCCTAATCAGCTGGTTTACACAATACATGATATACATGAAATGATTGGTTCCTTTGCTTGTTAATCTTAATTGTTTAAATAAAAATTTCTCATGGTAATGTAGCAAAGGTTTTCTGGGTTCAGCCTGTATCTTTTCACAAGCAGAGAATGGTAAACTATATTAGTGCTTTTTTCCAAGTTTTAGTTCTTATTCTTAGCTTTTAGTTTCAACATCATAAATTTGTCAATCCCCTAAAGTTAATTTGTGACTTTATAATAATTCTGTGTGTTTCCTGTAACTAGGCAAGCTGATTATAAATTTCATTGGAAAGAATAAATAAGTAAGCATAATAAGAAAAATTCTCATTAAAGAAGAGCAGCAGAGGAGAGTCGTAGACCTACTAGATATTGAAACATGTTATTAAGCCTTTGTAATAAAAACTGTGGTATTGGTGCTTAAAAAGACAGACTAACAGAACTGAATGGAAAATGAGGAAATAGACATGAATATTTAGTGTTTAAATAATGAAGGAAGACGATATTAGATTTAGTCTTTGTACTATCCCAATGATAAATTACAAGTGAATCAGTCACTTAATATACAAAAATGAAACCAGACAAGTACTAGGAAAAAAGCTGGTGAATTCCTCTGAACCTGGAAGTGGATAAACACCCTAACTACAACTCAAAATCCAGATGCAATAAGGGAAATATAGATAAATTTTATGGTAAAAATAATAACTTTATTATAGCTGAAAACATAATAAAGTAAAAAAGATGACAAATTGGAGAAGGGTATTTGCAGTTTTTAATCACAAAAGGTTAGTATTTCTAAAAAATAGAGAATAAGAAAACTATCAACTCAGCAAGAAAATGGGCAAGATATAAGAACAGATGGTTTGCAGAAAAAGAACTGCAAATTGCCTCTAACATATGAAAAGCTATTTAATATTTATATTAATAAATATGCAGATTAACACTGCACTGATACATCATTTCTTACCAATCATATTGACAGAAATTAAAAAGTTTGACAAGTTATTCTGTTGATGAGACTGTGGAGAGAATGGGGGGAAGCAGGCACTCTCTAACATTGCTGTAGGAAATGCAAAATGGTATAAGCCCTAGGGGAGAGAATTTGTCAATACCTAGAAAAATTACATTTATATTTACCCTTTCGCCAGGCAGTTCTATTTCTAGGGATCCTATCTCAAGGCAAAAATAAGAAAAGATGCACATATGAGGCTATTTATTGCAGCGGTGTTTGTAATAGCAAAAGTTAGAAACAATCCATCTGTTGGTCAGTACACAATTTGATGAATAACGTATACTACATCCACAACTACAGAAAGGAATGAGGAGTGTCTATACTATTGTAGAGTGACCTTCAGAGGAAAAAAGCAGGGTGGTGACTAATAGATATAGTGTGTATCATTCATTGAAGAAAGGGATGGGAATACTAATATTTGGAAATTTTTTTTAAAAAAGGATAAAACAAAAATTTAACAACAAAAAAATGGTTATTTGTAGTGTGATGGAGGAAACAGTGTGGTGGGTGGGGAGAGGAGCAGAAGCTAGACTTCTCTGAATACATCTTGTTTTGTCTCCTTAACTTGGAACCATATACATATTTTGCAAAATTTTAACACAGAATTTAATTTTAAAAGATCCCTAAAAATGGAAACCAATTGAAACAGAAGAACCTAATTATATATTGAGTTGCTGATATAACAACCATGCAGGGAGGGGCTATTTCAAATGTCAACAAACTTGACTATCTATCGCTACTAGATTGTAATTAAAGGACAATGACATCTCTAAAAATATCTTAAATTGTTTAGAGTAATAGTATTATAGTGGTTATGTTGGTATTTTTATTCTAAGGTTTTTAAAAAATGTATTTTATGGGATAAAGCAAATGAGTGATTAAGATGGTATTATTGGGAATCCAGCCTTTGAGTGTGGTTTAAAGGAAAAACAGATGAAAGATAGCTAAGGCTAAGGAAAGATCCTGTGATGGTAAATTTTCTAGCTCTTTTTCATGGCAGGGCCTGGAAAAATGACAAACCCAGTAGCAATGAGCACCCCTAACAATGAGACTGTAGTATCTAAATGCCATTTCCTACTAAAGTAAACCAAAGCTCCTTGGAAAATAGCTACTTCCAGGTCTGGGGCAGGAAATGTACAAGATGAGCTTGGAACATCTTGTCAATTTAGAAAGGAAAGCAGTTATCAAAAACTCCTGAGGGCGTCTTAAAGGACTCAGGAGCCAAAAATGGGACAATTTGAGGATCAGTAAGAATAATATCTACAGTGTATTGAAACACATCAAATATATTTAAATTTGAAGCTCACAATAATACTAAAGAAAAATACTAATAGTTGGTCTGCTTTGGGGGATGCTAGTAAATTAACTAACTCATTTTGAAAACTGGTAATAAGTGGAAAGACTCAAGTATTTTTCCCTGCCTTTCCTATATGAACTGTAGCTTAGAGTAACCAAGTAGTTGGTGATGATAAGTTTCTAATTATTGGCATATCCCAGCTCTTAAAAGATGGAGGAATGATAGAATGTCACTGTATCACAATTTTGCAATCTCTAATGAATGAAGGGATATAGCCAGTGACCATCAATGGTTGCTAATATCACAAAAAGAGAGAAAACCAGATAGTACCACCAGCTATAAGGTTGTCTTGCCAGAAAATTGAGCTGAATTGATCAAGCCTGTAGTTCTTGGTATCAATTTCCAGGAAATATAGGGGAAAGAGGCATGTATCCAATGACACCAAGAGGAGTATATCAGCATAACCCAGACTGTGGGGATTTCTACAGGCCAGTTTTGTCAACAAATTCATGTCAAGGGATGGGAAGATGGGGAAGGGAAGGAAGTAGGGGAACCTATAGCTTCAAGGAGATTTAAGAGACCGGTTCCAATGTAGGGACCTTATTTTGTTTATGATTCAAGCGAATAAAACATTTGGGGAATTTGAAAATTATATGTTTAATTAGATTAAGGAATTAATCATTTTAGAGGTATAATGATACTGTGCTAATAATTTTTAAAATCTTATCTATAAGAGGTATGAGTTGAAATACTTATGTATGAAATGATAGTACGTCTGGCCTTAACTTCACAATACCTCTGGTGGGAGGATAAGAGTATAAGTATTCATGAGTCAGTTGACAGTTGTAGTAGTTATAAAAGTTGGTTCATTAACTTTCCTTATAACTTTTGTATATGTTTGAACTTTTTGTACTAATATATATTTTCTAAAGTTGTCCAATCAGTAGCCTTTGGGATATAACATGGAGTGAGAAACTACTCTTTCCTCAGCTTTTTATAAGCTCCAAGTGAATTTGAATCTTGCTGTTACTAAGAAAATACTTGCTACAATACTACCTACAAAGCTATATTAATCTATTATTTATAGCAACCATTTTGCCAGATTTTTTAAAATTTATTTTTTTACTGAGGTAACATTGGTTTATAACATTGTATGTTTCATGTGTACAACCTTATATTTCTACTTCTGTATATCCTACAGCATGCTCACCACCAAAAACTTAGTTTCCGTCTGTCACCATACAGTCGATCCTCTTTGCCCATTTTGTCCTCCCCTCCTTCCCCTGGCCCTTCTGCTCTGGTAACCACTACTCTGTTCTCTGTAGCTACGTGTTTGTTTCTGTTCGGTTTGCTTTGTTCATTTCTTTTGTTTTGTTTTGTTTGTTATATTCTACATATCATGAAATTCTACAGTATTTGTCTTTCTTTGACTTATTTCATCTAGCATAATACCCTCAAGGTCCATCAGTGTTGTTGCAAATAGTGAAATTTTCATCTTGTTTATGGCTGAGTAGTATTCCATTATATATATGCATATATCTCACATCTTTATCCATTTATCCATTGATGGGCACTTAGGTTGTTTCCATACCTTGGCTATTGTAAATAATTGTTTTGCCAGATTTTAATACTTAGTATGGTGCTTAAAAAATAAGACTAAGCATATGAAGGCCAAAGAGATAAGGATGCTATAGCGCTCATGGTACAGAAGGAGGACAGAGGAAAAATTACTGTGAAGGAAGCTGGAGAAGGAGACTTTTTATTTTTCTGGCAGCTGCTTTCTTTTCCTTTTTCTTTCCTCTGGTCATTGCCATATATGTCTGTAGAGTAACCAGGTACTGCCTGTGGGATGGATTCTTTTAGCCACCTCCCTATGCTTTACTCATTCTGCAACATGTTAAACTTTTGGGGAGATGAATCTCCAGTCCCTTATTAGGGCTTGTTGGACAGATGCACAGAGAAATTGACCAGATGAGTTCCCCATAGCCATTATTATGCTTCAGCGTGAGAAATGGTAAACCAAGTGTTAAAAATGGAAAGAGAAAGGGAAGAGTGAGTTGAGAATGAAGGACATGGTCTAGGAGGATTTGACTGATTCCAGAGACTAGCCCTGGCAAGGACTTCTGGGGTCTCTATATGTGATTCGGTGGGCATGGGAGGTCATCCAGGCAAATGTTGGTATTGAGTGGTCCAGGCTAGCGCTTATAAAATTGTATAGATTAAAAGCTTTTGCACAGCAAAGGAAACCATAAACAAGACGAAAAGACAACCCTCAGAATGGGAGAAAATATTTGCAAATGAAGCAACTGACAAAGGATTAATCTCCAAAATACACAAGCAGCTCATGCAGCTCAATATCAAAAAAACAAAAAACCCAATCCAAAAATGGGCAGAAGACCTAAATAGACATCTCTCCAAAGAAGATACAGATTGCCAACAAACACATGAAAGGATGCTCAACATCACTAATCATTAGAGAAATGCAAATCAAAACTACAATGAGGTATCACTGCACACCAGTCAGAATGGCCATCAACAAAAATTCTACAAACAATAAATGCTGGAGAGGGTGTGGAGAAAAGGGAACCCTCTTGCACTGTTGGTGGGAATGTAAATTGATACAGCCACTATGGAGAACAGTATGGAGGTTCCTTAAAAAACTAAAAATAGAACTACCATATGACCCAGTAATCCCACTACTGGGCATATACCTTGAGAAAACCATAATTCAAAAAGAGACATTTACCACAATGTTCATTGCAGCACTATTTACAATAGCCAGGACATGGAAGCAACTTAAGTGTCCATCGACAGATGAATGGATAAAGAAGTTGTGGCACGTATATACAGTGGAATATTACTTAGCCATAAAAAGAAACAAAATTGAGTTATTTGTAGTGAGGTGGATGGACCTAGAGACTGTCATACAGAGTGAAGTAAGTCAGAAAGAGAAAAACAAATACCATATGCTAACACATATATATGGAATCTAAGGGGAAAAAAAAAGTGGTTCTGATGAACCTAGGGGGAGGACAGGAATAAGGACACAAACGTAGAGAATGGAACTGAGGACACGGGGAGGGAGAAGGGTAAGCTGGGACAAAGTGAGAGAGTAGCATGGACATATATACACTACCAAATGTAAAATAGATAGCTAGTGGGAAGCAGCCTCATAGCACAGGGAGATTAGCTCGGTGCTTTGTGACCACCCAGAGGGGTGGGATAGGGAGAGTGGGAGGGAGACACAAGAGGGAGGGGATATGGGGATATATGTATGCATATAGCTGATTCACTTTGTTATACAGCAGAAACTAACACAACGTTGTAAAGCAATTATACTCCAATAAAGATGTTAAAAAAAATTGTATAGAGAGAACTTAGGCATTGGTAAGAGTTCAGAGTCTGACCTAGTTATGCTGTGATTCTAGGAAATGAGCCGTTCATGGCAGTGAGGACAAGTGTTGGGTGTCGGGAAGAAGGCTGCAAGTATTTAGTAGCTTGGGAGTTTGAGAGAAGGCCCCATTTCTTGCAGGTGGGGTGGGCAGGGCTGGGGTGCTAGGAAAGTCAACAAGAGAAATTACAGAATGGGCCTCACAGCAGGGGTTTGGGACTGTGGATTGGGCCAATATAGAGGATAGGAGGTATGGCACAGTGAGGCTATCCAGATGACCATGACTGGTCCTTGATGTGCTATGTACCACCTCTGATTGAAAGCACATCTTAATTCTGTTCCTTAGTGGCGAACATGTCTGAGTTTTGATATGTTTCCTTTTGTGGTTATGACTAGCATAGTAATAATCAATAGAACAGACCCAGCAGCACTGTAAGTGGCTGATCAGTAAATATATTGGCAGAGGGGAGAGTAAGGCAAGAGCAGGAGATGTGACAGGCATCGAGAAGGCTTTACACATGAGGTACTACTTGAGTTGGTCCTTATGTAATACATGGGTTTTTTTAAAAACAAAGAAAGAAGGACATTATAAGTAATGTAAACAATTTGTCAAAATCTTGGAAGTGAGATGTCATGACATGTATTTTGGCAACTGTAGGTAGTTCTGGCTGCATTAAGGGCATGGAGGATGTGAGATAAGATAGGTTATAGAAAGGATCTTGAATATCAAGCTGCAGTTTATCAGTCTGTGAGTGTCCTTATCCTAAAGCCAGGAGGTAACGACACTCATGGTTATTTTGTAGGAAGTGGTCTTTACGTGCTTTCTTGAGCCCTGATAGTAGCCTTGCACTGAATGGAACAGGCCCTAGGAGTGCTCTGGTATCAAGAGCTAACTGTAGGCAATTTAAGTAGCTTCCTTTACAGGCTCACATTGGAAAGGCCAGTCCTGAGGACTTCTAGTCAGTATGACCATCTAAACAGATGGGGTCAGGGTTCTGCTCACTTCTGGATAGAAAATTATAAGACAGATTTTTTAAATGTAAGTGGAGCTTAAATGCAGGAAAGAGGAATCACCAAATGTCAGCAATATCCAGAACGGTGAGCAGGAGTTGACTGCATGCCCCGCTGGGCCTGAGCTGGAAGGGTGGAATAACTGAGATTGGGAAACAGGTGTGTTTTTTTGTGGGCAGGCGGGGAAATCGAGAATTAGGTTCAGGAGGAAACTTGCACAAGCCTCTTAGCCTCATCCACCAGAGGGCAGACAGCAGAAGCAAGAAGAACTCAAATTCTGCAGCCTGTGGAACAAAAACCACATTCACAGAAAGATAGGCAAGGTGAAAAGGCATAGGGTTATGTACCAGATGAAGGAACAAGATAAAACCCTAGAAAAACAACTAAATGAAGTGGAGATAGGCAACCTTCCAGAAAAAGAATTCAGAATAATGATAGTGAAGATGATCCAGGACCTCGGAAAAAGAATGGAGGCAAAGATCGAGAAGATGCAAGAAATGTTTAACAAAGACCTAGAAGAAATAAAGAACAAACAAACAGAGATGAACAATACAATAACTGAAATGAAAAATACACTAGAAGGAATCAATAGCAGAATCACTGAGGCAGAAGAATGGATAAATGACCTGGAAGACAAAATGGTGGAATTCACTGCTGCAGAACAGAATAAAGAAAAAAGAATGGAAAGAAATGAAGACAGCCTAAGAGACTTCTGGGACAACATTAAACGCAACAACATTTGCATTATATGGGTCCCAGAAGGACAAGAGAGAGAGAAAGGACCTGAGAAAATATTTGAAGAGATTATAGTCGAAAACTTCCCTAACATGGGAAAGGAAATAGCCACCCAAGTCCAGGAAGCACAGAGAGTCCCATACAGGATAAACCCAAGGAGAAACACGCCGCGACACATAGTAATCAAATTGGCAAAAATTAAAGACAAAGAAAAATTATTGAAAGCAGCAAGGGAAAAACGACAAATAACATACAAGGGAACTCCCATAAGGTTAACAGCTGATTTCTCAGCAGAAGTTCTACAAACCAGAAGGGAGTGGCATGATATACTTAAAGTGATGAAAGGGAAGAACCTACAACCAAGATTACTCTACCTGGCAAGGATCTCATTCATATTCGATGGAGAAATCAAAAGCTTTACAGACAAGCAAAAGCTAAGAGAATTCAGCACCACCAAACCAGCTCTACAACAAATGCTAAAGGAACTTCTCTAAGTGCGAAACACAAGAGAAGAAAAGGACCTACAAAAACAAACCCAAAACAATTAAGAAAATGGTCATAGGAACATACATATCGATAATTACCTTAAACGTGAATGGATTAAATGCTCCAACCAAAAGATACAGGTTCGCTGGATGGATACAAAAACAAGACCCATATTTATGCTGTCTACAAGAGACCCACTTCAGACCTAGGGACACATTCAGACTGGAAGTGAGGGGATGGAAAAAGATATTCCATGCAAATGGAAATCAAAAGAAAGCTGGAGTAGCAATACTCATATCAGATAAAATAGACTTTAAAATAAAGAATGTTACAAGAGACAAGGAAGGACACTACATAATGATCAAGGGATCAATCCAAGAAGATATAACAATTATAAATATATATGCACCCAACATAGGAGCACCTCAATACATATGGCAACTGCTAAGAGCTATAAAAGAGGAAATCCACAGTAACACAATAATAGTGGGGGACTTTAACACCTCACTTACACCAATGGACAGATCATCCAGACAGAATATTAGTAGGGAAACAAGCTTTAAATGACACAATAGACCAGATAGATTTAATTGATATTTATAGGACATTCCATCCAAAAACAGCAGATTACACTTTCTTCTCAAGTGTGCACGGAACATTCTCCAGGATAGATCACATCTTGGGTCACAAATCAAGCCTCAGTAAATTTAAGAAAATTGAAATCATATCAAGCATCTTTTCTGACCACAACGCTATGAGATTAGAAATGAATTACAGGGAAAAAAACGTAAAAAGCTCAAACACATGGAAGCTAAACAATACGTTCCTAAATAACCAAGAGATCGCTGAAGAAATCAAAGAGGAAATCAAAAAATACCTAGAGACAAATGACAATGAAAACACGATGATCCAAAACATATGGGATGCAGCAAAAGCAGTTCTAAGAGAGAAGTTTATAGCTATACAAGTCTACCTCAAGAAACAAGAAAAATCTCAAATAATCTAACCTTACACCTAAAGGAACTAGAGAAAGAAGAACAAACAAAACCCAAAGTTAGCAGAGGAAAGAAATCATAAAGATCAGAGGAGAAATAAATGAAATAGAAACAAAGAAAACAATAGCAAAGATCAATTAAACTAAAAGCTGTTTCTTTGAGAAGATAAACAAAATTGTTAAACCATTAGCCAGACTCATCAAGAAAAAGAGGGAGAGGACTCAAATCAATAAAATTAGAAATGAAAAAGGAGAAGTTACAACAGACACTGCAGAAATACAAAGCATCCTAAGAGACTACTACAAGCAACTCTATGCCAATAAAATGGACAACCTGGAAGAAATGGACAAATTCTTAGAAAGGTATAACCTTCCAAGACTGAACCAGGAAGAAATAGAAAATATGAACAGACCAATCACAAGTAATGAAATTGAAACTGACTAAAAATCTTCAAACAAACAGAAGTCCAGGACCAGATGGCTTCACAGATCAGTTCTGTCAAACATTTAGAGAAGACCTAACACCCATCCTTCTCAAACTCTTCCAAAAAATTGCAGAGGAAGGAACACTCCCAAACTCATTCTATTAGGCCACCATCACCTGATACCAAAACCAGACAAAGATACTACAAAAAAAGGAAATTACACGCCAATATCACTGATGAATGTAGATGCAAAAATCCTCAACAAAATACTAGCAAACAGAATCCAACAACACATTAAAAGGATCATACACCATGATCAAGTGGGATTTATCCCAGGGATGCAAACATTCTTCAATATATGGAAATCAATCAATGTGATACACCATATTAACAAACTGAAGAAGAAAAACCATGTGATCATCTCAATAGATGCAGAAAAAGCTTTTGACAAAATTCAACACCCGTTTATGATAAAAACTCTAGAAAGTGGGCATAGAGGGAACCTACCTCAACATAATAAAGGCCATATACAACAAACTCACAGCAAACATCATTCTCAATGGTGAAAAACCAAAAGCAGTTCCTCTAAGATCGGGAACAAGACAAGGATGTCCACTCTCGCCACTATTATTCAACATAGTTTTGGAAGTCCTAGCCATGGCAATCAGAGAAGGAAAAGAAATAAAAGGAATACAAATTGGAAAAGAAGAAGTAAAACCGTCACTGTTTGCAGATGACATGATACTATACATAGAGAATCCTAAAGATGCCACCAGAAAACTACTAGAGTTATTCAGTGAATTTGGTAAAGTTGCAGTATACAAAATTAATGCACAGAAATCTCTTGCATTCCTATACACTAATGATGAAAAATCTGAAAGAGAAATTAAGGAAACACTCACATTTACCATTGCAACAAAAAGAATAAAATAACTAGGAATAAACCTACCTGAGGAGATAAAAGACCTGTATTCAGAAAACTATAAGACACTGTTGAAAGAAATTAATGATGATACCAACAGATTGAGAGATATACCATGTTCTTGGATTGGAAGAATCAGTATTGTGAAAATGACTATACTACCCAAAGCAATCTACAGATTCAATGCAATCCCTATCAAATTACCAATGGCATTTTTTACAGAACTAGAACAAAAAATCTTAAAATTTGTATGGAGACACAAAAGACCCCGAATAGCCAAAGCAGTCTTGAGGGAAAAAAACACAGCTAGAGGAATCAGACTCCCTGACTTCAGACTATACTACAAAGCTACAGTAATCAAGACAATATGGTAGTGGCACAAAAACAGAAATATAAATCAATGGAACAGGATAGAAAGCCCAGAGATAAACCCACGCACCTATGGTCATTTAATCTATGACAAAGGACGCAAGGATATACAATGGAGAAAAAGTCTCTTCAATAAGTGGTGCTGGGAAAACTGGACAGCTACAGGTAAAAGAATGCAATTAGAACACTCCCTAACACCATACACAAAAATAAACTCAAAATGGATTAGAGACCTAAATGTAAGACTGGACACTATAAAACTCTTAGAGGAAAACATAGGAAGAACACTCTTTGACATAAATCACAGCAAGATCTTTTTTGATCCACCTTCTAGAGTAATGGAAATAAAAACAAAAATAAACAAATGGGACCTAATGAAATTTAAAAGCTTTTGCAAAGCAAAGGAAACTACAAACAAGACGAGAAGACAGCCCTCAGAATGGGAAAAAATATTTGCAAATGAATCAGTGGACAAAGGATTAATCTCCAACATATATAAACAGCTCATGCGGCTTAATATTCAGAAAACAAACAACCCAATCAAAAAATGGGCAGAAGACCTAAATAGACATTTCTCCAAAGAGGACATACAGATGGCCAAGAAGCATATTAAATGCTGCTCAACATCACTAGTTACTAGAGAAATGCAAATCAAAACTACAATGAGGTATCACCTCACACCAGTTAGAATGGGCATCATCAGAAAAATCTGCAAACAAATGCTGGAGAGGGTGTGGAGAAAAGGGAACCCTCTTGCACTGTTGGTGAGAATGTATATTCATACAGCCACTCTGGAGAACAGTATGGAGGTTCCTTAAAGAACTAAAAATAGAATTACCATATGACCCAGCAATCCCACTACTGGGCATATACCCAGAGAAAACCATAATTCAAAAAGACACATGCACCCCAATGTTCATTGCAGCACTATTTACAATAGCCAGGTCATGGAAGCAACCTAAATGCCCATTGACAGACGAATGGATAAAGAAGATGTGGTACATATATAGTATGGAATATTACTCATCCATAAAAAGAAATGAAATTGGGTCATTTGTAGAGATGTGGATGAATCTAGAGACTGTCATACAGAGTGAAGTAAATCAGAAAGAGAAAAACAAATATTGCATATTAATGCATATATGTGGAACCTAGGAAAATGGTACAGATGAACCGGTTTGCAGAGCAGAAATTGAGACACAGATGTAGAGAACAAACGTATGGACACCAAGGGGGGAAAGCGGTGGGGGGGTGTGGGGATGGTGGTGTGATGAATTGGGCGATTGGGATTTACATGTATACCCTGATGTGTATAAAATGGATGACTAATAAGAACCTGCTGTATAAAAAAAAAAAAAGCTGGAGAAAAAAAAAGAATTAGGTTCAGGTTTGGATGTGGTAAAGTTTGAGTTCCTTGTTAGATATTCAAGGGAACGTGTTCAATAGACAGTTGGTTATAGGAATTAAAGTTTAGGAGTGAAGTCTGACTTGATAGACATTTTAGAGTCACCACCCTATAGATGGAATTTAATGCCATAAAATGGCTAACAGACAAATATATTTATTTGTCTTGGAATAAAAATGCTTACCTTGTTGAAAATGTTCTCTCATAGGCATTTCTTCATGAGGCTTTGGGGTTCAGATTTGTAGTATTTGCATTTTCTGGGAGCCCGTAAGTAGAGGTAAAGTGGTCCTGGGCTGATAATCTTCCTTGGTTACTTGGCAGAAGCCATTATTCTGGAAGAACATAGTCTCTAATCCAACTCACATAAGATTCCCAGATAAAGTCCCCCTTAACCACAAAGTCACAGTTCCAAATTTAATAATTGACATGGAAGCTGCCCTTTAGGGACAAACGTTATTAGGCATAACAAGCAACAGGATTAGACCTCCAGGAACTTCAGCTAATTGGAATTACAGATACATAAAAATGTATGTTTGAAACAACAAAACGTGTAAGAGAAGGAGTTGAAAATATGAAAAAAGACAAACACTATCCAAAAAGTCCAGACAGATTTGAAAAGGACAAATAGAACTTCTAGGCATGAAAAATGTTGTCTCTAAAATTAGAAAATGAAAAACTCAAGGTTGGGTTAAAGTGTGATTAGATGTGACTTACCAAAGGATTTGTGAAGTCCAGCCTGTTAGCGTGCATGCAGCAGCAAGAGATAAAGCAGTAGAGAATATAAAAGAGAAGCTAAGACACGAAGAATAAAATGAGAATCCTCTACTAACCCAATAGGAAGAATTCCAGAAGGAGAAAAAAGAGAGAATGAGGAAGAGGTAGTATTCAACAAAAAAATGGCAGAGTTTTCTAGAATTTGAGAAAGACATATGTCATATAAATGAAAGAGACAATGCTTCATTAGGAAGCATTTTGAGCAATCGGCTCTTCATGGCTGCTGCCATCTTCTAAAATAATTATCAATATCTAAGAAAGTTTCACCTTTATAAATAATGCAGTCAGTTGGAATCTATTTTTAAGTTTCTTTTTCCTGATGAATTACAGAGCTTTGGCTATTTCCATATCCAGTATGGCAGAGTGTTGGTGTCATTAAATAATGATTCAGACACAGACCAGCCTTTTAGGATTATTATAAAAAGATTAAATTTCTTCACACTTTGAGACCTTCCTTGATAGGCAAGTAGATAGGAGGATTCTTTGGACCACATTTATCTCTCAGACTTCTAGCTTGCTGGCAGTCTGATAAGTTATTCACACCCATTAGAATATGGTGAGTATAATGCAGAGCCAGGAGACAAATGGTTTCATCGTTTTGTTCTTTTTCCTTTTGATTACATGTGCTATTTTCATGCAGGACAAGCCAGGGTGTACTTTAAGCCCCTGGAGCCTGTTTCCTTGAAGGTTGCTTTTAAAATTCTGTGTTCTGCCAACTCAGGAGAAATGTTTACCAGTACACATAAGTAATTGAGAGCAGTCTAAATCGTTGGTTCTCCATAATTCACTGGCTTCGTTTTTAGTTCATCACCTTTGTGATTTTTTTTGAGCATAATTCAGTTCTTTTTTATAAGAATTTTTTTTTAAATATTTATTTATTTATTTATTTGGCTGCTCCAGGTCTTAGTGCAGCACACGGCATCTTTGTAGTGGCGTGTGGGATCTTTAGTTGCGGCATGCGGGAATCTTTTAGGTGCAGTATGCAGGCTCTTAGTTGCAGGGTCTAGTTCCCTGACCAGGGATCGAACCCGGGCCCCCAGAATTGGGAGTCTTAACTACTGGACCACCAGGGAAGTCCCTCATAATTTAGTTCTTTAACATTTATGTATTGTACACATGGGTATGACTATATATGTCTAAGTATGTTTGGTGCTTGGTACATAACTTGGTTCAGTCGTTATGTATTAAAAGCATTTATATTCTACAAGAAAACTTTTTATATACCTTTTTTTCTTATTAGCTATGTTTTTAAAAATTTTTATCTTGAGATCTTTATTGTATGGTCACTGTTATTTAAAACTGAGTTTAGACCTTCAAACATTAAGGGGATTGAAATTTTTTTATGAAAAAGAATAGTGTTGTATCTAATTTTGAATCTAGTTTATTTTTAAGCTAATGCTAATGATCTGATAACCTTTAGTGGATGGCAGTTCGGTCTTACAAACCTTTAAGATTTCTTGAAAATCTGAGATTGTAATTCACAACTGTTACTAATGTGTGTGTGTGTTGTGTCTGTTTTAAGCCAAGGCAATAAGGGTGCAGTGAAAAGAACTCTAGTCTAGGTTTGTCCTTTGGGGTTCCCATTCTGTCATGAAATATCTGGGAGTGAGTTGAATTAGATGATTTCTAAGATATATCCTTGACTTTAGAATTCTGTGATAACTCAGTTTCTTTTTCTTTTTTGAAGTCATAGTGTTGTATCACAACCTCCTCAGGAGCTTCCTGGGTGTAATCGGAAATCGGCCCCATACATGGAGGGTAGGGAGAGATGGAAGAAAGAGGCTCCAGGTTGGTAGGTGGCAGGTTTAATAAGCAAGGGGACTTTCATGTGAGGCTTGCCTCTGGCAGCCACAAGATGGGTAGATCCCCACACTGCCTGCCAGAATCTTAAAAGTATACAGAGGCCTTAACTGGGCTCGATCACGTATACTGTCCAGGTGGTCTCAGCACCACAGTACTATCTCAAGGCTATGTCCTTGGGCAGCTTCCAGCACTGGGAAGGCAAGCGGAGCACACATTTCACTGATGGGGAGGGGTGAGGGACCTCCAGTTGCTCTTGCCCAGCTAAGTGGTCACGTCCTCTTGATAACCTGTCTCATCACATGGAAACATGCAGTAATATAGCATATAAATTATTCCCATCTTCCTCGATCTAATGAATGTTAGAAAAGTAGTTTTGTAATGAATATTAGAATACTTAATTTCAGTCTGAGGATTAACTAAAGAATATGCATTATTAAGTTAGTAGGGAAAACAGTTCAAAAGTGCCAGGTAACATGTACAGGTTCAAAATCTGAAAGGTGAATTGAGCCACATTCCACATTTTTATTACAAGCTTGTTATTTGGTGGGGGAAGTGTGTGTCAGATGATTTTTAGTTTAATTAAAGTGTATATAGATTATTTTTTCATCAGTTGTAAGGTCATATCTGTTAAAATAACAAAAAGGAAGAAAATATTCTTATTCTGCCCTTTTGTGAGAGAATATTTGAGGGTATGAAAAACATTGTTTTCTTTCTTGAGATATTTAAGAGCTTATCCTGAAACACTGGAACAAAACTAGACTGAGATAGTTATGTGAGGTACTTGGCCACACATTGTTTGGAACAGACGTAGAACTTGCTTCATCAGCCATGTTACTGCTGCTGCACTTGGTGTTTGTTTTCCTTCAGAGACTGTCATTTCATGTGGGCTTTCCTTTTTTCATGGGACTGGGAATCTTGAATATTTAAAACAATTTTTGTGTAAATCTTAGATTGTATAATTAATACAGTGTGTAAAATTCAGAAGTAAAACTGTCTTGAAGGTGTTGATCACTATTTGAATTGTTATCACCAGGTGCTACTAGAGAGTTAAATGGGTCTCTGGCTTCTATTGTAGATGAGGCTTTGGTTTCTGTTATTTCTGGGGATTTGTATACATGTTTGGATGCTAAAATGGAAAACTTCTGAAGTGTGCATTTCACAAATAACAAGTGTTTTTTCAGTACACTACTATTTTAACAGCTTTTGAAGTATAATTTACACACTATAACATTCACCTATTTTAAGTGCTCAATTCAGTGATTTTTTAGTGAATATATAGAGTTCTTCAGCCATCACCAAAACTTTAGAACATTTATATCACCCCCAAAACTCCCTAGTGCTTGATTGCAGTCACTTCTTTCTCTTATCCCTATCTTGATCTGCTTTCTGTCTCTAAAAATTTGCCTTTTCTGGGCATTTAGTGTAAATAGAATCATGTATTATGAAGTCTTTTGTGACTGGCTTCTTTGATTTAGCATGATTTTGCAGTTCATCCATGTTGTAGCATGTATCAACAGTTCATTCCTTTTGTTGCTGAATAACATTCCGTCATTATGCTTTTTTACATTTATTGTTAATATTTCTATTATGTCAGAATTATAGAATTGGTGAGATTACAGTATTTTTCAATAGAGCTTCCTGTAGTGATGGAAATGTTCCATGTCTGTACTGTCCAGTGTAGTAACCACTAGCCACATGTGTGTTGGGCACTTGAAATGGTTTATGCAGTGAAATGTAAGAGCCAGAAGGATGTAAGGGAGGTTAACTTTGCCTAGCAGTTTCCTTCTCAAACAACTACTCCTGCCTTGAGTCCTCAGAGCAGGATGCCCTAGGAGCCAGGTTGCCTGGGGTCTTGGGCCATGCAAGTAATATCTTCGTGTGTGATGAAAAGAGTTGGCAAACACTGACTAGGGGCCCCTTCTCTATCCTCCCACGCTGCTGTAGGCATTGACTGGATGAGATTGGCATTGCCTGCTTGTTTGTACTCTTCCTCAGTCAGACTCTCTTATTTTATTATTATTTTTGCCATAGGGTCTTGCACAGTGTCATGCACATAGGGGCAGCCAGTAAATATTTGTTGATATACGATTGAATTATCTTTGTCTCTAATCATAGGTGTCATTATGGTTCACCTTAGCACTGAGAAGAGGTTTCTTTCTTTAATGTTCATGTAGATGTGACTTGGCCTCCCACCATTACCACCACACACACCTTTTAAATAAAGACTTTTATTCTTAACTTTAGGCAGAACAAGATTATCTTGTGAAAGTCATAGGATGTGTTTAGTTGATAAGCATCACCATTAACTGTGTTTGATCAAGACTACACTTCATACCCAGAATTTAAAAGAGAAAGGGAAGCCTCTGTGTACTCCAGTCCTCAGCTCTGGCAGCTGCCCATCTGGACAAAGGCACAGGATGATGATGATGCTGGCTTCGGTGCTGGGGAGCGGCCCCCGGGCGGGCCTCTGCTCTGGCCCCTCCTGGGGCCCGCACTCTCGCTCCGGGCCCGCTCCACCTCGGCTGCTGACACGCACCACGAGGAGATGGCACAGGGACACGCAGGAACACGGCAAGGCTGCCATCTCCTTCTACAACCAGTCAGCCCTCAACGTGGCAGCTGAGGAGCCATCTGTCACCTCACACCAGCCATGATGCTCTGTGCTAGCTTCTAAGTCTTCTCCTCTAGACTCTGAACTTGTTGTGAACAGAACCCTATCTTATTGTTTTGTTTATACCCAGTGCTTACTTACAAATGCCTTATATACTAATGTATGTTGAATGATCTGTCTGAAATGATGGCATATGGAGTAGGGAGCTAGAATGAGTCTGGGTTCTTAATGGTTATTAATAACATACCTAACTTTTTAACCTAAAGATGTTGTGAAGTGTTATTTGAAGAGGTTTGTGAAGAGTTAACATTTGCAGTTCCATGATTTTTTTTTTTTATAATAACTGCACATTCAAACTTTCCTTAGAGTCAGAGGGATTCAGTAACTTGGTCAAGATTACCAGTAAGTGTCAGAGCTTGGAATAAACCTGTGTCTGAGTTGGAAGAGCTCCTTGTAACTACTGTGCCTTGCAGGTTTTCCAAGTTACAGCGCTAAATTGTTGACCAGGGCTGAAACTGAGTATATTTGGAATCTTCATGGCTCGTTATTTGTCTCAAAATTTTTCTTTGGCATTCACATTATGTTTGATTATTGATAGATAGAACCCTAGTTTTGTGATATTAGGGGTAATGTGCCTTATATAATAATACAATGTTTTAAACCTTGCTGTGGTTCCTGGGGAAGGTTCACCACACAATAGATGCTTTTCTCTATGTTTCTTTACATTTTATCTCTCTCTCAGGATTCTCATATAGCTAATATATATATATGTTTTGTGAATAGGTACACCTTTAATTAAAACAAAATAAAAAGGAAACAGGACACCTAAGTTTTTAAATGTCAGAAACATGCTACAAATCAAATGTTAGAACTGAAAGAAACATAAAGGATGGTTTGATGTATACCTTATGAGGAAATGAGGACTTGTGATATTATTGCAATTTTCTTCTGAAGTGTTTTAATCTCAAACTCATTATGTATGAGGCAATAGCTGGAGTCCTGGGGAATGAGGTAGAATGTAAAACACTTAAAGTGTGTCCTATTCCTATTATGAAGAAGCTCATAGATTGGTAAATAGAAGAAAACCAATTTTTAAAAAAGTAATTAATAGCAGTTAACATAACATTTCATAGTACAATTTGTGATTCATTTCAAATTAATTACAAATACTATAGGAATTCAGGAATAGGAACAAAATCATCTAGGTTGATCTATGGCTGAGGTAGAATTTGTGAATCGTTCTCAAAGCGTGTTTGGAATTTGAAATAGGCAAGCACAAGTGATAAAACATTATTTTATTGTTTTCCTATGGCCAGAATTTCTTTTCTAGGTGTCTAAAAGAAGTATTTAATTGCTAAGTTGCCTGATTGAATTGTTTTTTCCATGGTTACAGCAGAAACATATTAGGGTGTGGTTCCTTTCCTTTTGAAATATAATCTGTCTTAACTGCCCTAAGACATCTGTCATATAAAGAAGTGATGTGAGATTGTATAATCTGGCACCGTAGCTTTCTCTGTATGACAGACATGTTTCCTTTTGGGGTGGGATTCCTGCTTACCTCACCAGCCTAATCTCTCATTGCTTCTCTCAGGTAGCATTAGCCAGATCCTCCGAAGTTTCCTGTTTTCTTTCACCTTGAGAGCTTTGGGTGTGTTGTGCCTTCTGCCTGGATCACTTGCCCCTTTACTTGATTGTCTCCTCCTCATCTTTTCAGGCTCAGACTAGATGTCTTTTTTTTTTTTTTTTTTTTTTTTTAAGGAAGGCTGCTCTCGCCTTTCAAAAACTGAATTAGATACCCCTGCTGAATGTTCCCATACCATCCTGACTTCACCAATTCCACTGTTATTTCCAATTAATTTGTCACAAGATAGTAAGGATGCTTCTTGAGGTCAGAAATCTTAACCATTTTTTTCCTCCCACTGCTGTATCCTCAGTGCTCTAATACATTTTCAATAAATGTTGGTTGAGTAGGAAAATCTCTTTGGGGTTAGACCGAGCACCTTTCAGGTGTTTAATAAATATCTAACAGATAAGTTTATTTCATTAAAATAGTCTGTATTGGTGGTTCTGAACTATTTTAACTGAGATATAGTATAATCATCTGTGTGAAAATCTTGATATACAGTGAAGGAGTTTCAGTACAGTGAACTTTCAGAGCATATTTGTTATGTCAGCGTTTTAGATTTTCCTTCATGTTCTTTTATTGAGTGTGCCTATTCATACTGCTGTACCCGCTGTTTTTGGTGTATATGTGAGGGGGTGTATTTGTATGCTTTACATTTTTCTATATCTTTTTATTCTCTTTTTGTTTATGTCTGTCTCTTATAAGCAACGTTTAACTAGATTTTATTTTTTAATTCATTTTGATAATCTCTTTTAGTCGGTGGTTTTAATCCATTTATGGTAATTGTAATTACTGATATGTTTGGACTTCTTCCATTTTTGTGTTTTCTGTTTTTATCCTTTGCTTTTTTCTTTTCATGCATCTGCCTTCAATTGGATAATAGTTTGTGTTATTTTCTATATTTCTTGCTTTTATGAATGCTGTAGGTTATGTTTCCATTTTTATATTTTTTGGTATACACCATTTAAGTTTTTAGGATACATATTTAATTATATTTTGCCAGTGCAGTCTGGAGTTATCCAGTATTTTTCCTCCTGTCTGTATCAAAGTTCTTAGCATGTTTTGTCACCTAAAAATATCCTTATCCAGCTTATTGGTATTTTTAATGTTTGAGTTGTAAACTTTTTTAACCCCTCAGAAATTACCTTTTAAATGATTAATAGTTAACACTTTATCAGTTTCTGTGGTAACTTGTTTTGTGTAGCCCATGGATCCCCTCTGTGTCTATCTTTCTTTTTGATAAACTGCATTTTGTAATAGCTCATCAATAAGTGGTAAATTTTCTTAGCTTTTGTATGTCTGAACTTTTCCTTCGTTCTTGAATGATGGTTTGGCTGCATATAAAATTCTAGACAGTTATTTTTCCTCAGCTTTTTGAAGATATTACTCCGTTGTCTTCTGACCTCTATTGCAGCTGCTGAGAAGTGTGCTCTCAGTCTGTCATTCCATTGAGGTAATCTATTTTTTTCCCTCTGATAGCTTTTAAGATTGTGTTTCAATTGTTGAAAGTATGTACTTTCTATACAGTGTATGATGTGGAGTCATGTTCATACAGTCTAATACTCTTTTTTTCTGTTTAATTCTTTTTATCAAGGTATTACCTGCACAAAGTGTAAGCTCAATTAATTTTTACATAAACATATATCCAGGTTACCAACACCTAGTCAAGATACAGAATATTTCCAGCAAGTTCCAAGGCTCCCTGTGCCCCCTCATAGTCAGTACACTATAGATAACCACACTCTAAACTCGTTCAGTACTCTTTCATTTTGAAGATATATATCTCTTTTCAACTCTGGGAAATTCTCAGCAATTATCTCTTCAAGTATTGCTTGTCCACTATTCTCTCCCATCTCTTGCCTTGGAACTCCATTGGACAAACACTGCAGCCTCAATTTATGTCCCTTAACTGCTCTTTTCTACTTATCTTTTTGTCTGCCCATATTAAGTTCCAGGTAGTTCATTGAAGCTATCTTTAATTTACTAAATCATTCTTTCACTATGTCGACTGTAGAATATATCCCATTGTTTGTTTCTTGTTATTTCATTCATTGTATTTTTCATTTCCAAGATTTCTAATTAGTTTTTTTCCTTTCAACCTGATGGTGCTTTATGTCTGTACATTATTTTTCTTTTTTATCTCTTGTTCTTGTGATGGATCTTATACCTTCATTTCTATTTCTGAACATCCTTAAGATATGTATTTTAAAATCTTTGGTGGGTTGCACTAAATGGATTGCATCTGAAATGAATTTCTGTTCCAATTACTGATTTTTGTGGTTTCCTTTCTTAGCATTAAATTTCTTCATGTTCTGGAACTTTGTCTTGCAATTTACTTTTGAGTGGAGTGTTTCTGTTTTAGTTTCGATGTCTTCCCACCTGTCCCCTGAGTCTCCCTTTCCCCACCCCTCAATCTAGGGATTTTGCTATTGATATTTGGGATATTGGCAGATAAAGTAATGGAACCAGAGGGTGGCTTGACTCTGTTCTGGAATTGAGGTAGTGTTTTTGTTCCCTACCTTCTTAGACCTGCATTTCTGATATAAAGCCATAGTTCTAGTCAAAGGTTTTGGTTGCAGCCAGCCCTAGCTTTAAGCAGAGAATCGATTTGAGTCCCCTGCTTCAGCAGGCCACTCTTAGTTCCCTTTGCTCCAAAGGAAACGACTGTACTTCACCCTTCCTCCCCACAGCCTGCTTTTAGCTCCAGAGACCAGCAAGTCAGGTCCTGCTCAGCATTTTTGAATATCTATACTGTTTCTGTTGCACAGAAGTGTTTCTTATTTGACCTTAGCTGTGTCTTTGATTTTCTCTCTTTATGCTTAATATGTTTTCATTCATTTGTACTCTGTGGTGCCGACAGGGTTTCTGAACTCGCCTACAGTGTTAACCCAGAGGTGTTATTAATTGTAAAACTGTCTTCTTAAGGAATAATAATCAAAATATATTAAAAAGGAAGAAATATGGGGTCTGGAATTGATTTGTTTGGAGGAAGATATGCATCCCTTGCTATTCTCTATAAAATGCGATTTCATTTTTAATGTTTGCTTAATAATCTCTATAATCACTCTTTTATTATAACAGATATAATTTAGGTCCATTATTGAGCTTTTGGAAAATGCAACAAAGCATACACATATACACCACAAAAACACACACACAATATGAGAATTACTTGTAATTCCACAGCCCAGAAATAGCTATTGAGTGTTTTGGTACTTATTATCGTTTTTTACACACTTTACACACACCATCTCACATAACTAATATTCATATTTTAAAAAACAAAACAAACCCAGTCTTGTTTTGTAGGTGAAGCTGTGAGTGCTGGAGATGCCTTATGTGAAATAGAGACTGACAAAGCTGTGGTTACCTTAGATGCAAGTGATGATGGCATCTTGGCCAAAATAGTGGTAAGTTTTTATTTTGATTGTCTTCAACAAGATGAAGATTTCTTAAACGTAAAGTTCCTTGAAATTGAGTTACTGTTTATTTTTACCTCTTTGTTTATAGTGTTATTGTATATCTACATAATACATTTTAAATTCAGATGTTTAAAATACTTTAGTGTTAAGGTCTAATAGTAGCCAGTAATGATCAAACAACATAGAACTATTTCAACAATGATAAAGATACTCAGTGTTTTGGGTTCCCTAGTGGAAAATGAGAAGCATTCTGGCCTGAGGGATGAGAGAAGTCTATTTGAGGTGGAATTTGAAGACAAAGAAAGCAATAGGTTAAAGCTTAGAGCTAGTAATTTCCAAGTTTATAGTTGGTAAAATTTTAAAAAAGAAATGTTTTACTCTAATCGCATAAAAGCAAGAAACCCTGTCTTCATCTATCCCCAGGACACCGAAACCTGGAAAGTGTATAAAGTGACTGTCTGCTCAGCTCCTTTCTCTAGATAAGACTATTTGAAGTCGTCCTATGCAGAGTCTTGCTTGTGGGTTTCATAGCCACACTCAGTGTCCTGGTCTACTTCTTACTCTTTCTTACAGTTTTATTCATCCTTTACATTTTTATAATTATTTAAAAATACAATTATATAAAAAGATATGTGTATGGGATATTTCATATACTTGAATGTAGTTGACAGTCTTATCTTTTGATAGCATATTTTCTGTTCCATGAGCAAAAGAAAATATACTTGTGGGTCTAGCAAAACCAAAGTCATTTCCTTTTAGATCTAAATTTTAATACACTACAGCAATTTTGAAGGCTCTTCTCTGAACAAACTTTGCTTTATAACTAATTAAAAATATGAAGCTGTAACTTGGATACTTTAGTGGCATTATTACAAGCTGAAGTTAGTACAACCCTTCAACCAAAATGTGTAGCAATACAAGAGAGGTTACTTAATTAATGGAAGGAAATATGGAATATCATGTAGCCAATGAAAAATTGTTTCTAGGAAAAAAATGTGATTTCTTTATAAGTTAACAAAAATTCAAAAATTTTTTGGAAAAATGCTCTTACAATTGTGTGTGGACAGTGATTACAATCTTGTAGAACTTGAAATAAAAACATAAATACAGAAAAGGTTAGAAAGAAGTGTTATAAAAATTTGAGTATTTGTCTTTGGGTGGTGGAATTAGGTGATTCTCCTGCTCTGTTTTTCTCTATTTTCTAAATTTTCTATAATAGGCATGTTATTTTTATAATGGAATGTTAGAATTTATGTGAAAAGTAAAGTAAAATAAAATGCTTAAAGCCTGTTTAAGGTTACATGGTATACTCACTGCTGGAGCATGTTTGTTTCTTAACGTGTAGGACGTTTAATAGACAGCATGGTATAGCAGCTAAGATTGTAAGCTCTGGAGTCACACGGCTGCCTGAATCATATAGCTAATAAGTTCTGCAGGTTACTAGTTATGTCATGATTGGCAAATTCTTTAACCTTCATAATAAAGTGGAGATAACTATAATACCTAGGTCATGGGGTAGTAGTAGAGATTAAGTGAGATAATGCATATACACTCATCACAAGACCTGTCACCCACCAGGTGTCAATAAATATCACTGTTCCCATTATTATTACAGTTATTCATTCAGTCTTGGTGACCATAAGCCCCCATTTCAGTCTGTATATTTGTCTAATAATTTGTGTTGGTTGTGACTAGACACTAAGCATCCATTTGTGCCTCTGTAGTTTGATTTGTACAGATAAACTGCGTGTCTATCAGTAGTCCATTGTTGATGTGGTTTTAATTCTGGGCTACCAGCTTACCTCTGCTTTGACCATGCATATAATGCCTTCCTTCATACATTCTATTCAAAGACCATACCTTGGGATGTCATACTTGATATTTTATCTTTTATATTCTAATTTGTCAAACTTCCTTTACTTGTCATCTTCGATATTAATAGCCATGTTAAAACACATTGTTGAACATACTTCCTAGGAGGAAATATGAATGGAAGGCTAAAATTTCTGTACCTTTATAACTAGGAAAAAATAAGTGTTCGTACCAAAAATAGTTTGTTTCACTAATTTATGCAGCATTTTGAAAAGGAAAAAGGTTGTTTGAATTACCATATGTAATAATAAATGCAGCTACATTTTATTGTGTGTGCTTTTGGCAAGCTGTGTTTTTGGCCCTAGTTCTGGATTGTTTGGCTGTGAAAGTCTTCCAGAATTGACAGCATTTTCCACTCAGGTGCTTAGTCATGCATTTCAGATTACTAATGATGTCATAGGTCAGTAGTGACTGTTCATCTGGCCCCAGAGCTCTGAAGCGGTGGGGGTGGGGGGTGTGATTTGACAGCAGCTTTAGCGGCACAAATAGCTATTTCCTTGCCAAAGACTGTATGTTTGTAGTTTAGGGCTTTGTGCTTTATTATTATTCCACATGCATTTTGGATAACAGGAAAAGGAGTATATTCATGTCACAATGTGTGCAATTTTATGGGGGAAAAATGGAGAAAAAAATTACGGTGGATTTACTGATAGTGTTTTGTTTTTGTCTTTTTTTTTAGCCTTTCACCCCACTCCATTCTCAACCACCCCACTAGCAAGTTACAACTTTGTCTTTCATTGTGGAATAATTCTCATATTTTAGCACACATAATAAATGATTTT
The DNA here is from genome assembly GCF_965194805.1 of Balaenoptera borealis. Lineage (NCBI taxonomy): Eukaryota > Metazoa > Chordata > Mammalia > Artiodactyla > Balaenopteridae > Balaenoptera > Balaenoptera borealis. Next base: position 24,618,906 of record NC_138868.1, on the reverse strand, counting down.
TAAAGGGATACATATAAGAGATTTTTACTTTCAGAATCAAGGAGTTGGATAATTGAGCTTGTTAAAAGGCAAGAGATGATACAAAACTCTAGTTTTTAGTTTGCCCACATTTTGAAAGATTAGGAATTATAACCTATTTTGCTCTTCATAGGGATTTATTTCCATAGTCTGTGAGAGGTTTTTATACTCTCCCTCTCCTCCCAATTTTATTCTTTTCTTTGTACTCATAATTTTTACATCTGAATTCCATTTTAAATGTAAAATAATATTATTACATTTCAATTAGAGCCAGAAAAAAAGCTTAGAAGCTCTTAATAATATTAATAAAGAATAATTGGTATCAGTGTAGATAATTTTATGATTTATTTCCAATTAAGTTAATTGGAGAGTTGTTGAATTCTCATTTAATCACTAGTAAGTTGTCATGCAAAAACCTTAAATTATTACACATAGATCAGTTCATAAGTTTAGTCTTAAATTATTCAGCAAACTGGATAGCAGGTGCTTTAAATGGTAATGTAATAGAATATTAGGATGACATTTTTGGAGAGTTTATTAGAGATTGTGTAGTTTGGCTTCAAATGTATTTAGGGTTACTATATAATTTGTCATGCAAGTCAGGATACTTTTGAGGGTGAAGAGGGTGTAGGATGTTAGGATTATTTAAACTTATATAATTAAAAAAAATTTAAACTTACATAATTTTAGAAAATTTTAGTTTATTGACTGGCAATGCATTCATTGATAGAGTTTTATTTTATTGGTAAGCCGTTACTCTTCAAAACCATTTTCAGAAACAGAATTCTTTCTAAAACCTACCATCCATGGATATTAAAACAGATTTTTAAAAAACTCTTTATTGATCATCTGAATATTACAAAAATAACATCATAATTATTTTTGGTATTGTTCCTCAAATTCAGTCAATTTCTTGATTGTTTCTCACTCCAGTACTGTGTCACTGGTGTTTTCGAAAGAATGGATTTTTTCAGTAAGGTTTTATTTTTTTGTTAGATTCCCTCCTCCCCTCCATTATTATTATTTTTTTTTAAACATCTTTATTGAAGTATAATTGCCTTACAATGGTGTGTTAGCTTCTGCTTTATAACAAAGTGAATCATTTATACATATACAATATGTTCCCATTTCTCCTCCCTCTTGCATCTCCCTTCCTCCCACCCTCCCCATCCCACCCCTCTAGGTGGTCACAAAGCACCGAGCTGATCTCCCTGTGCCTATGCGGCTGCTTCCCACTAGCTATCTATTTTACATTTGGTAGTGTATATATGTCCATGACACTCTCTTACCCTGTCACATCTCACCCCACCCCCTCCCCATATCCTCAAGTCCATTCTCTAGTAGGTCTGTGTCTTTATTCCCGTCTTGCCACTAGGTTCTTCGTGGCCTTTTTTTTTTTTTTTTCCCTTAGATTCCGTATATATGTGTTAGCATACTGTATTTGTTTTTCTCTTTCTGACTTACTTCACTCTGTATGACAGACTCTAACTCCATCCACCTCATTACAAATACCTCCATTTCATTTCTTTTTATGGCTGAGTAATATTCCATTGTATATATGTGCCACATCTTCTTTATCCATTCATCTGTCGATGGACATTTAGGCTGCTTCCATGTCCTGGCTATTGTAAATAGAGCTGCAATGAACATTTTGGTACATGACTCTTTTTGACCTATGGTTTTCTCAGGGTATATGCCCAGTATTGGGATTGCTGGGTCGTATGGTAGTTCTATTTGTAGTTTTTTAAGGAACCTCCGTACTGTTCTCCATAGTGGCTGTATCAATTTACATTCCCACCAACAGTGCAAGAGTGTTCCCTTTCCTCCACACCCTCTCCAGCATTTATTGTTTCTAGATTTTTTGATGATGGCCATTCTGACCGGTGTGAGATGATATCTCATTGTAGTTTTGATTTGCATTTCTCTAATGATTAATGATGTTGAGCATTCTTTCATGTGTCTGTAGGCCATCTGTATATCTTTGGAGAAATGTCTATTTAGGTCTTCTGCCCATTTTTGGATTGGGTTGTTCGTTTTTTTGTTATTGAGCTGCATGAGCTGCTTGTAAATCTTGGAGATTAATCCTTTGTCAGTTGCTTCATTTGCAAATATTTTCTCCCATTCTGATGGTTGTCTTTTGGTCTTGTTTATGGTTTCCTTTGCTGTGCAAAAGCTTTTAAGTTTCATTAGGTCCCATTTGTTTATTTGTGTTCTTATTTCCATTTCTCTGGGAGCTGGGTCAAAAAGAATCTTGCTGTGATGTATGTCATAGAGTGTTCTGCCTATGTTTTCCTCTAAGAGTTTGATAGTGTCTGCCCTTACACTTAGGTCTTTAATCCATTTTGAGTTTATTTTTGTGCATGGTGTCAGGGAGTGTTCTAATTTCATACTTTTACATGTACCTGTCCAATTTTCCCAGCACCTCTTATTGAAGAGGCTGTCTTTTCTCCACTGTATATGCTTGCCTCCTTTATCAAAGATAAGGTGACCATATGTGTGTGGGTTTATCTCTGGGCTTTCTATCCTGTTCCATTGATCTATATTTCTGTTTTTGTGCCAGTACCAAACTGTCTTGATTACTGAAGCTTTGTAATATAGTCTGAAGTCAGGGAGCCTGATTCCCCCAGCTCCATTTTTCGTTCTCAAGATTGCTTTGGCTATTCGGGGTCTTTTGTGTTTCCATACAAATTGTGAAATTTTTTGTTCTAGTTCTGTGAAAAATGCCAGTGGTAGTTTGATAGGGATTGCATTGAATCTGTAGATTGCTTTGGGTAGTAGAGTCATTTTCACAATGTTGATTCTTCCAATCCAGGAACATGGTATATCTCTCCATCTATTTGTATCATCTTTAATTTCTTTCATCAGTGTCTTATAATTTTCTGCATACAGGGCTTTTGTCTCCTTAGGTAGGTTTATTCCTAGATATTTTATTCTTTTTGTTGCAATGGTAAATGGGAGTGTTTTCTTAATTTCACTTTCAGATTTTTCGTCATTAGTGTATAGAAATGCAAGAGATTTCTGTGCATTAATTTTGTATCCTGCTACTTTACCAAATTCATTGATTAGCTCTAGGAGTTTTCTGGTAGCATCTTCAGGATTCTCTATGTATAGTATCATGTCATCTGCAAATAGTGACAGCTTTACTTCTTCTTTTCCGAGTTGGATTCCTTTTATTTCTTTGTCTTCTCTGATTGCTGTGGCTAACACTTCCAAAACTATGTTGAATAATAGTGGTGAGAGTGGGCAACCTTGTCTTGTTCCTGATTTTAGTGGAAATGGTTTCAGTTTTTCACCATTGAGGACAATGTTGGCTGTGGGTTTGTCATATATGGCCTTTATTATGTTGAGGAAAGTTCCCTCTATGCCTACTTTCTGCAGGGCTTTTATCATAAATGGGTGTTGAATTTTGTCGAAAGCTTTCTCTGCATCTATTGAGATGATCATATGGTTTTTCTCCTTCAATTTGTTAATGTGGTGTATCACGTTGATTGATTTGCGTATATTGAAGAATCCTTGCATTCCTGGGATAAACCCCACTTGATCATGGTGTATGATCCTTTTAATGTGCTGTTGGATTCTGTTTGCTAGTATTTTGTTGAGGATTTTTGCATCTGTGTTCATCAGTGATATTGGCCTGTAGTTTTCTTTCTTTGTGACATCTTTGTCTGGTTTTGGTATCAGGGTGATGGTGGCCTTGTAGAATGAGTTTGGGAGTGTTCCTCCCTCTGCAATATTTTGGAAGAGTTTGAGAAGGATAGGTGTTAGCTCTTCTCTAAATGTTTGATAGAATTCACCTGTGAAGCCGTCTGGTCCTGGGCTTTTGTTTGTTGGAAGGTTTTTAATCACAGTTTCAATTTCAGTGCTTGTGATTGGTCTGTTCATATTTTCTATTTCTTCCTGGTTCAGTCTCGGCAGTTTGTGCATTTCTAAGAATCTGTCCATTTCTTCCAGGTTGTCCATTTTCTTGGCATAGAGTTGCTTGTAGTAATCTCTCATGATCTTTTGTATTTCTGCAGTGTCAGTGGTTACTTCTCCTTTTTCATTTCTAATTCTATTGATCTGAGTCTTCTCCCTTTTTCTCTTGATGAGTCTGGCTAATGGTTTATCAATTTTGTTTATCTTCTCAAAGAACCAGCTTTTAGTTTCATTGATTTTTGCTATTGTTTCCTTCATTTCTTTTTCATTTATTTCTGACCTGATCTTTATAATTTCTTTCCTTCTGCTGGCTTTGGGGTTTTTTTGTTCTTCTTTCTCTAATTGCTTTAGGTGCAAGGTTAGGTTGTTTATTCGAGATGTTTCCTGTTTCTTGAGGTAGGCTTGTATTGCTATAAACTTCCCTCTTAGCACTGCTTTTGCTGCGTCCCATAGGTTTTGGGTCGTCGTATCTCCATTGTCATTTGTTTCTAGGTATTTTTTGATTTCCCCTTTGATTTCTTCAGTGATCACTTCGTTATTAAGTAATGTATTGTGTAGCCTCCATGTGTTTGTATTTTTTACAGATCTTTTCCTGTAATTGATATCTAGTCTCATAGCGTTGTGGTCGGAAAAGATACTTGATACGATTTCAATTTTCTTAAATTTACCAAGGCTTGATTTGTGACCCAAGATATGATCTATCCTGGAGAATGTTCCATGAGCACTTGAGAAAAATGTGTATTCTGTTGTTTTTGGGTGGAATGTCCTATAAATATCAATTAAGTCCATCTTGTTTAATGTATCATTTAAAGCTTGTGTTTCCTTATTTATTTTCATTTTGGATGATCTGTCCATTGGTGAAAGTGGCGTGTTAAAGTCCCCTACTATGATTGTGTTGCTGTCGATTTCCCCTTTTATGGCTGTTAGTATTTGCCTTATGTATTGAGGTGCTCCTATGTTGGGTGCATAAATATTTACAATTGTTATACCTTCCTCTTGGATCGATCCCTTGATCATTATATAGTGTCCTTCTTTGTCTCTTGTAATAGTCTTTATTTTAAAGTCTATTTTGTCTGATATGAGAATTGCTACTCCAGCTTTCTTTTGATTTCCATTTGCATGGAATATCTTTTTCCATCCCCTGACTCTCAGTCTGTATGTGTCTCTAGGTCTGAAGTGGGTCTCTTGTAGACAGCATATATATGGGTCTTGTTTTTGTATCCATTCAGCCAGCCTGTGTCTTTTGGTGGGAGCATTTAATCCATTTACATTCAAGGTAATTATCAATATGTATGTTCCTATTCCCATTTTCTTAAATGTTTTGGGTTTGTTATTGTAGGTGTTTTCCTTCTCTTGTGTTTCTTGCCTAGAGAAGTTCCTTTAGCATTTGTTGTAAAGCTGGTTTGGTGGTGCTGAACTCTCTCAGCTTTTGCTTGTCTGTAAAGGTTTTAATTTCTCCATCGAATCTGAATGAGATCCTTGCTGGGTAGAGTAACCTTGGTTGTAGGTTTTTCTCCTTCATCACTTTAAGTATATCCTGCCACTCCCTTCTGGCTTGCAGAGTTTCTGCTGAAAGATCAGATGTTAACCTTATGGGGATTCCCTTGTGTGTTATTTGTTGTTTTTCCCTTGCTGCCTTTAATATGTTTTCCTTATATTTAATTTTTGACAGTTTGATTAATATGTGTCTTGGCATGTTTCTCCTTGGGTTTATCCTGTATGGGACTCTCTGTGCTTCCAGGACTTGATTAACTATTTCCTTTCCCATATTAGGGAAGTTTTCAACTATAATCTCTTCAAATATTTTCTCAGTCCCTTTCTTTTTCTCTTCTTCTTCTGGGACCCCTATAATTCGAATGTTGGTGCGTTTAATGTTGTCCCAGAGGTCTCTGAGACTGTCCTCAGTTCTTTTCATTCTTTTTTCTTTATCCTGCTCTGTAGTAGTTATTTCCACCATTTTATCTTCCAGGTCACTTATCCTTTCTTCTGCCTCAGTTATTCTGCTATTGATCCCATCTAGAGTATTTTTAATTTCATTTATTGTGTTTTTCATCATTGCTTGGTTCCTCTTTAGTTCTTCTACGTCCTTGTTAAATGCTTCTTGCATTTTGTCTATTCTATTTCCAAGATTTTGGATCATCCTTACTATCATTATTCTGAATTCTTTTTCAGGTAGACTACCTATTTCCTCTTCATTTGTTAAGTCTGGTGTGTTTTGACCCTGCTCCTTCATCTGCTGTGTGTTTTTCTGTCGTCTCATTTTGCTTATCTTACTGTGTTTGAGGTCTCCTTTTCACAGGCTGCAGGTTTGTAGTTCCCGTTGTTTTTGGTATCTGTCCCCAGTGGCTAAGGTTGGTTCAGTGGGTTGTGTAGGCTTCCTGGTGGAGGGAACTAGTGCCTGAGCTCTGGTGGATGAGGCTGGATCTTGTCTTTCTGGTGGGCACGTCCACGTCTGGTGGTGTATTTTGGGGTGTCTGTGGCCTTATTATGATCTTAGGCAGCCTCTCTGCTAATGGATGGGGCTGTGTTCCTGTCTTGCTAGTTGTTTGGCATAGGGTGTCCAGCACTGTAGCTTGCTGGTCATTGAGTGAAGCTGGGTCTTGATGTTGAGATGGAGATCTCTGAGAGATTTTTGCCATTTGGTATTACGTGGAGCTGGGAGGTCTCTTGTGGACCAGTGTCCTGAAGTTGGCTCTCCCACCTCAGAGGCACGGCCCTGATGCCTGGCTGGAGCACCGAGAGCCTTTCGTCCACACGGCTCAGACTAAAAGGGAGAAAAAATAGAAAGAAAGAAAGAAAGAGGCTATAATATAGTGAAGTAAAATAAAGCTATTATAAAGCAAAGCTATACAGACAAAATCTCACCCAGAAGCATATACATATACACTCACAAAAAAAAAGAAAAGGGGAAAAATTAATATATCCTGCTCCCAAGGTCCACCTCCTGAATTTGGGATGATTCGTTGTCTATTCAGGTATTCAACAGATGCAGGCACATCAAGTTGTTTGTGGAGTTTTAATCCGCTGCTTCTGAGGCTGCTGGGAGAGATTTCCCCTTCTCTTCCCTGTTTGCACAGCTCCTGGGGTTCAGCTTTGGATTTGGACCCGCCTCTGCGTGTAGGTTGCCTGAGGGCGTCTATTCCCCACCCAGACAGGACGGGGTTAAAGGAGCAGCTGCTTCGGGGGCTCTGGCTCACCCAGGCCGCGGGGAGGGAGGGGTACGGAGGAGGCGGGGCGAGCCTGCGGCGTCAGAGGCCGGCGTGACGTTGCAGCAGCCTGAGGCGCGCAGTGCGTTCTCCCGGGGAAGTTGTCCCCGGATCACGGGACCCTGGCAGTGGCGGGCGGCACAGGCTCCCGGGAGGGGCGGTGTGGAGAGTGACCTGTGCTCACACACAGGCTTCTTGGTGGCGGCAGCAGCAGCCCCAGCGTCTCACGCCCGTCTCGGGGGTCCGCGCTGATCGCCGCGGCTCGCGCCCTTTTCTGGAGTTCGTTTAGGCGGCACTCTGAATCCCCTCTCCTTGCGCACCGCGAAACAAAGAGGCAAGAAAAAGTCTCTTGCCTCTTCGGCAGCTGCAGACTTTCTCCTGGTCTCCCTCCCAGCCAGCTGTGGTGCGCTAACCCCTTCAGGCTGTGTTCACGCCGCCAGCCCCAGTCCTCTCCCTGTGATCCGACCGAAGCCGAGCCTCAGCTCCCAGCCCCGCCTGCCCCGGCGGGTGAGCAGACAAGCCTCTCGGGCTGCTGAGTGCTGCTCGGCGCTGAGCCTCTGTGCGGGAATCTCTCCACTTTTCCCTCTGCGCCCCTGTTGCTGTGGGGTCCGCGCTAATAGCTGCGGCTCGCGCCCGTCTCTGAAGTTCGTTTAGGCGGCGCTCTGAATTCCCTCTCCTCGCGCACCAGGAAACAAAGAGGGAAGAAAAAGTCTCTTGCCTCTTCGGCAGCTGCAGACTTTTTCCCTGGACTCCCTCCCGGCTAGCTGTGGTGCACTAACCCCTTCAGGCTGTGTTCACGCCGCCAACCCCAGTCCTCTCCCTGCGATCCGACCGAAGCCCGAGCCTCAGCTCCCAGCTTCGCCCGCCCCGGCGGGGGAGCAGACAAGCCTCTCGGGCTGGTGAGTGCTGGTCGGCACCGCTCCTCCATGCGGGAACCTCTCCGCTTTGCCCTCCGCACCCCTGTGGCTGCGCTCTCCTCCGTGGCTCCGAAGCTTCCCCCCTCTGCCACCCGCAGTCTCTGCCCGCGAAGGGGCTTCCTAGTGCGTGGAAATCTTTCCTCCTTCACAGCTCCCTCCCACTGGTGCAGGTGCCGTCCCTATTCTTTTGTCTCTGTTATTTCTTTTTTCTTTTGCCCTACCCAAGTACCTGGGGAGTTTCTTGCCTTTTTGGAGGTCGGACGTTTTCTGCCAGCGTTCAGTGGGTGTTCTGTAGGAGCAGTTCCACGTGTAGATGTATTTCTACTGTATCTGTGGGAAGGAAGGTGATCTCCGCGTCTTACTCTCCCGCCATCTTCTCTCCTCCCCCCCATTATTTTTTATTAAATTGCCTGCAGTCTCCTTCAGCGTTGCATTTTGTAGTTTGAAAGTTAATGGTTGAAATTTGAAGTTGTAAGACCTTCAGTTGATTCTTCTCTGTAGACTAATATTTTTAACTGAGAAAATACCCTCTCAAAGCTCAGAGCAAATTCTACTAATTGGGAGATACTCTCAGTTCTAATTTTTTTAATACTGAAATGGGTAAATGACATTGAAGTAGTAAATGAGTCTATGTTCCCCATGAATTAAAAGCTAAATCATTTATAATCTACTCTTCTTTTTTAAGCTTCTTTGTAAAAATAGTAGCACTGTCTTGAGGTGCTGTATGATCTTTTTTTTTTTTTAAGTTTAATTTTTATTTATTTATTTATTTATGGCTGTGTTGGGTCTTCGTTTCTGTGCGAGGGCTTTCTCTAGTTGCGGCAAGTGGGGGCCCCTCTTCATCCCAGTGCGCGGGCCTCTCATTATCGCGGCCTCTCTTGTTGCGGAGCACAGGTTCCAGACGCGCAGGCTCAGTAGTAATTGTGGCTCACAGGCCTAGTTGCTCCGCGGCATGTGGGATCTTCCCAGACCAGGGCTCGAAACCATGTCCCCTGCATTGGCAGGCAGATTCTCAACCACTGTGCCACCAGGGAAGCCCTGTATGATCATTTTGATTGAGCAAATATAATTTACAGATTGGGTACTGATCATACTGAATGTTGTCTCTAGTGTCACACTGCATTGACTCCTTGCTAACTAGCCCTGTGATCTTGAGCAAGTTATTTAACCTTTCTCTGCCTCAGTTTCCTTATCTGTAAATGGGAATAATAATAGCACTTCATAAGCTTTTTAAGAGAATTAAATGAGTTAATACTGTGCTAGAACAGTGCCCGGCACTTGAGTACCAGACAAACTGGTATTCAAGGACTTAGTGAATGTCTCTTCTCCCCTCTGCATTTTAGCTTGTCATTGATTTGTTTTCTGCTTCATTGTTTCTATGTGTCTTCCTTTTAAACCAAAGTTCATTGTGCATATAAGTTAAATATATATATTAAAGAATAAAAACAATTTAAAACTGTATAATGGTTCAAACTATGATGGAAAATCTGTACTGTTTTCAAACCAACTAAGCCAGTCATGTGACTCAGCTTATCTCCACTAACCATTGTACATGCTCCTTCAGTACTCACTTAGCAGCTCTCAAACTGTTCTGTTTTAAAGAAGAAAAATATTTAAATAATTTCTTAACTTACTGATTATTTTTTAATGTCAGAGTCAAAGCAGACAGTATTTACCAGCACCTTTAATGGAGTGAACCCTCTCAAACAATTTCTCTGTTGGGAAATACTGCTGTAGATATTTTGTGTCTTCAGCATCTCATATCCTTGGGTACACTGGAGCTTATTAAGGGGGCTGTATTTATAGCACATTTGCAGATAATACATTTCAGTTTTTGGGGATGTCTCTGGTAAAGAGGACTCATACCAGGGGTCTGGGCCTAGGGAAAGAATTCAGACTCTATAGGTATATGTATATTGAGAAATAGTTTGTCACAGAAATAGTTTGTCTCAATGTCTCACATGTCGCTGTTTACCCAGCCTCATGCTGGGCCTTTTGGTATGAATTTCCAGCGCTTCCCAATCGGGACACTCCTCTGTAGTTCAGTCTTGATCCATGTTGAGTATATTTTTGTTTTAAAAATAACTTGGAGGAAAACATAATAATAGCATCTTTCCAATTTATGTAGTACTCACTAGATGTCTGGTACTATTCTGAGTGTCTTGTATATAACTCATTTATTTCTTATGATAGTTCTTTGAAGTAGTTACTATTATTATTTCCATTTTACAGATGAAGAAACAGGCATGGTGAGATAAAGAAACCTCACCAAGGTCACATAACTAATAAGTAGCAGAGCCAGCTTTGAAACCCAGGGAGCCTATAGAAAACTGTGAGGGAAGACTAGTAGTTTAAGTGACAGACTCCAGATCCAATATTTGAGCATTAATGGGCTGTTTTAGCAGAACTAAGTATAAAAATCTTGCATTTAATATTAAATCAGTGACACAAGAGTAAGGGAGAATTTTGATCAAGTAAGTCAAATGCCTGGGAAAAGGCCTGGGCCTCTGAGGTGTCACAAAGCTCCAGAGGCTGTAGCGGAGCAGAGCGCATCCACAGTGCTACCTCAGAGGGAGCAGTAACAAAGGCTCATTTGGTTTCTCAGCACAGTTTTGAAAAGAGCATCTTCTTCCGTTACTGAGTCTACACCAATTTTAAATATTTGCTGACCACAACATAAGCAAATGTCTACAGGAAACTAGCACACCTCTAAAAGATCTCTTATTGCACTAAGGAAATAGAAAAAGAGAAGCGATCTTAAATTTGTATAGTGATTTTAATGACTTTAAATGGAACTGTAATAGGCATTATTTTCTTATAACTAATATTAATATGTTCAAGTTGTGTGGTAGTATATCATTGTTCATGGTATTTGGATTTCATGTTTCATCATGTCATTTTTTAATGGAAAAATATGAGTAGTTAAAAATAAAATTTACTTGATATTTAGATATGGTAAAAATGGAAATGATACTAAATGCTCATTATTGCCCACTTATGAAGGTGTCAATAAGTAGGGTATGTACAGAATCATTTATATGATTTATTGTAGTAAATGAAACAAGGTGAGGTATCAGTTTCAGATTCTATATAGTATCTGATTCAGGTTTTAGAAACCTATTGATATTTTTAAAATAAAACTTACCTTTTTTTAAAGAATGCTTTTTATTTGAGTGATGTTCTTTGAACTTGGATATTGATCCTATTTCTGGTTCAGTTTTCATAGGAATTAACATCAAGTGTACTTCATATAACTTAATGCTTTTTTCTATCAATTTTTTTAGAAAATTGATCATTTTACTTTGTGATTTTGAGTTAGCAGTTCATAAGCAGGTAAATAGACATTTTCAGAAGAAGAAAAAGTGTTAACCCATTCATAATCTTAACTCATCTTTTTGACATAGTAAAGAAAAATGAGCAGTCCACAGAAGTGAAACTTTTTAGTATGTGACAAACAACTAAACAAATTGTTCTTGGGTTGTTTAGCATCTTTCTTTCCTCAGCCGCAATTCATTAAACATCCTTATTTAGTTGTATATACCCATTTCTTATATATATTTACTGTTCTTCTCCATCAGTAGTTAGTAAACTTAGAAAGCTTCCTAACTCTCAGAATTTATGCCTTATTATTTTAATAGTGCACATATTAATAAGCATGAAAATTACTGTTACTTAGAAAATGTCAAACCCATTCTAAGAGTTACGCTTTTACTTATAATTACTATATTAGTGACTGTCCTGCAGTCTATCATTCTATTATTCATTAGATTACATCTCTAATGAATCTTATTTAAAGTAATTGAAAGGGAACAATAGAAAACTTTGAAGGAATGACGTTTTCTTCCAGTACTGAACTTATATTATCATCTGAAGGTTCTCTAGGGACTTCTTTTAATAAGTAAATAAGAATCAACTCTTTCTTTATAAATTAATGCTGCTGAAATGCTTAAAATATATTTGAGTTTAAAAAAATCATCTTCGATCTTATTTATGTTTTTAATTGGCATTATCTATGAAAAAGTGGTTAGCTGAGACACCACCATGTTTCTCATGTACTTACAGAAAATTCATGAGGTTTTTATTTTATTTCTTAGGTCTTGCAAATATACATACAGGGAAGAAATTAAATATAGAGAAATGTGGAAAGTATATTTAACATTATTAACCACAGTAGTTAACCAATTCTGTCTATACAATGGGACGTTCTTTTTTCCAGAGACTAAGTTTACTGAAAAGATTTTACTTTAAATTAATTTTCATAAATATGACTTATTTGAAGGAGTTAACCCCTTATGAAATCTTGGAATTCTCTAAGCCATTGTGGAAACTGTCTGGGAAAGACAAATAGTTAAGATATGTTACTACAACTCCTGTTTTGGATTTGTACTGAATGACATCAAAAGGAAGATGGTAATGGTAGCTCTTATATATTTGAAGCCTGTCAGAAAGAGGAGAGAGTCTAGGTTTTTTTTTTTTTTTTTTTCAGGAGGTAGAATCAGTAACAGGAAGGAGGAGAGTGGTGAAGAGAGGGGTAGGTGCGGGAAGGTAGGCGAGGCACAGGAAAGGCGGAGGCAGGCTAGCTCGGATGCAGATTTCAGCTCACGTTAAAAGAGATTTCTGCCTGGTACAGAATTGTCCAAGGAATAAACTACTTCATGAAGTCATGAGTCTTTCCATCTCTGCAATTATTTTCTTTTTAAAATATAGGTTGCAGAAGGATCTAAAAATATACGGCTAGGTGCACTAATTGGTTTGCTAGTTGAAGAAGGAGAAGATTGGAAACATGTTGAAATTCCCAAGGATATAGGTCCTTCGTCACCAGCTTCAAAACCATCAGCGCCTTGCCCTTCACCAGAACCACAGATTTCTACCCCTGTCAAAAAGGAACACATACCGGGAAAACTGCAGTGAGTATGTTTATTTGAATGATGTTATTTAAAAAAAAAAAAAAAAGAAATGTTACAGCAACTTTTTGAGTATTTTAATCATTATCCTTTTTAAAACACCTTTGTACATTAAGTAGGAAGTTGCTGCTCTTCCCTTTTTTTCTCTTAGGAAACTGAGGTCTAGGAATGATTATTTTACCATCATTGTTTATTCCACAGACAAATAGTATTGAATACCTACTATATTCCAGGTGCTGTGAAGGCCCTGTACACCTTGTGGAGAAAAAGACAAATAGTCTGTGTCCCCACTGAGCTTGAGTTAGGTTTTAGGATTCCAGAATGGAATTCAGTGTACCAAACTTCATATGGTGTTCCCATTCGTGGAATCCTAATTACTGTAATGTGAATTACAGTTTCAAATGTATAGCTGATATAAAATGAAATTAGCATTTTAACATGCATTCCTTTTCTAACTACCCTGCATTTGAGTTTCTGACATGTATTAGAGCTCGAGTTTGTCCAGTTGTTCTGTAACAACACAGATACTTAGTAAACATCGTTTCACTTTAGCTTTCCATAACTTTAATCGATGGACTCTGAAAATTATGTTTTATTTATTTATTTTAATATTCTCTATAATTATATGAAATGCCTTTTTTTGTAAAACAAGTTCTTTTTAGAAAAATGGTCCTATTAAGAATGCTTTTGAGCGTAAATAAAAATGCAGACGCTTTCGTTTTTATATTTTTTTCCAGTCGTTTACCATTGTCAGTTCTTGTTAGAAGAAGTTGCCAGTGTGTTTCAAGTACTGAGTTTTAACTTTCCATTATCATACACAGTATTTCTGACTCCATTGCCTTGGCTCCTCTTTATTTTCCATGAAAATCACAAGGTAGGCTCATGGATGCTTTGTACTTAATGGTCTTTTCCCCTTTGCAAAGGTAGTATACTCTGTGATTTTGTTAATATCCATCGTTAGAAATTTACATGGGTCTGAAACCCCATGGTGTAGTTTAAAAACCAGGTGACCTGTGAACCTGCACAGTGTTGGCCCATGTAGTGATTTAAAAATTTTTTTTTCACTTGGTTTGTTACTAGTTAATCTTACATTAAAATCTAAAATTTCAGTTTCTCTTGAAAAATCTGAAGATTTGGTACCACTGAGCCCATATCAGCTAGAGCTGTTTCCCAGAAATGCAGAAAATGCCACATTTGTTCCTCTCCTTTTCGGAGTTATAAACTTCTGGATCTAGCCCGTTTTACTCATTTTTAAAAATCTGACTGTGTAGTTATTTGTGTTTGCTATTAGGCTTAAAGGTCTTATTTGAACAGTAGACAGTCATGTGACCTTTTGGTGTGTGTCTCAGTTTCCTTGTCTATAGAATCAACATAATTGTGTTTGCCTCTCTTCTTTGTATATGAAGTAAAAATGCTTGCATGTAAATACGAAGGACTTGAAAAAATATGTTAAGATGTAATTCAACAACAACAACAACAAAACAACCCAATTTAAATGGGTAGAGGACTCAAGTGTGCATTTCTTCCAAAGAAGATGTACAGATGGTCAGTAAACACATAAAAAGATGTTAGGGAACTGCAATTCAAAACCACAATGAGATATCACTTCGCACTAATTAAAATGGCTGTTATCTAAAAACAAGAAAGAAAAACCCAAAACAGAAAATAACGAGTGTTGCTGAGGATATAGAGAAATTAGTATTTCTGTGCACTGTTGGTGGGAATGTAAAATGGTGCAGTCACTCTGGAAAACAGAATTGCAGTTCCTCAAAATATTAAAAATAGAATTACCATATCATCCAGCACTTCCTTTTCTGGATATACTCAAAAGAATTAAAAGCAGGGACTTGAAGAGATATTTGTATACCCATGCTCATAACAGCAGCATTCACAATTGCCAAAAGATGGAAACATCCCATATGTCTAAAATGTGCTGTATATATACAATGGAATGTTAGTCTTAAGAAGGAAGGAAATGCTGACACGTACTGTAACATGGATGAACCTTGAAGACATGCTGGGTAAAAGAAACCAGTCACAAAAGGACAAATGATGAATGATTTCACTTACATGAGTTACCTAGAGTAGTCAAGTTAGTAAGGACACAGAGTAGAATGATGGTTGCCAGGGGCTGGGAGGAGGGAGGGATGGGGAGTTATTGTTTAATTGGTACAGAGCTTCATTTTGGGAGAATGATAAAGTTCTGGAGATGGGTGGTGGTGATGGTTGTACAACATTGTAATTGTACTTAATCCCACTCAATTATAACACCTAAAAATGCTTAAAATGGTAAATTTTACATATATTTTACTATAATAAAAAAAACCATGAAGGAACAGCATAGTTTCTTACTGATGTATGTGGTGAGGAGCCATGTGAAAAGTGATTAGTCAAAATAGAAGCTTTCTCCCTATGAATATTTATTCTCATTAAAAGAGTGTTTTGAAATAATAACTAGTTAAATTTGTATGAAAATGTTTTCATAGTAAAATAGACCAGGTTAGTACGATTAATTTATTTGACTGTCACTATCTATGGGAGTCATTATAGCTCTATTATGTTTTAATTTTTCTAATTTTCAGCAAAACTGTGGACATTTAGATATATTTGAATCAAATATAAGTGTTAATTGGTTCCATTAATTTTCATGTTTTATTTAGGTTCCGTTTAAGTCCAGCTGCCCGCAATATTCTGGAAAAACACGGACTGGATGCTAACCAGGGCACAGCCACTGGCCCTCGGGGGATATTCACTAAAGAGTATGTGTGTGCTTTTTGTAATAACCAGTTCCATTACTTATCATGATCATCTTTTTCTGAAGGTATTTAAAGAAGGGCTTATTCAGTGATAAGACTTAAAAGGAAATACACTGTTCTTTTGTACTTTTAATTGCTTTTGTCAGCATAAAATGTATTTTATGCAAGGGTTGTTTTTTGAATAATTGCAGCGCTCCTGAAAAACAGTTCTAATTTGATAACTAAGCCAGAACCTTAGAAATTATGATAAATGGAGAAAATTAGAGTGCAGAGTGGTGAATCTTTATATTGTTTTTAAGTTTGTATGAAATAATCATGCGATCACATTTAAATTTCTGAAGCATAGTTTAAGAAAAAATTTCATTCTTAACCCATTTGGATTTTGCTCACGTGTATGATCAAAGCAATTTCCATATGCAGTTGGGTCTCATTTTAGATTTTCTTTTCTATTCCGTTGATCAGTCTGTCTGTGAATTAGTACCTCACTTTTTTAGGACCACACTCCTAATTAGAAATATTTTATAGTAAGCTTTAAAATCTGATAGAGCTATCCTTGCTCTTCTTTTTCAGTAAACCAGTTTTCTTGCTTTATTTTTATTTTACTATTCTTCCAAATGAATTTTAAACAGTTTGTCTAGCCCTGCTGGTGGGGTTGGGCAGGAAGACTATGTTCTTTTTATTGGGATTGTATCACATTTTAAATTAACTTTGGGAGAACTGACATCTTTATGATGT
This sequence comes from Balaenoptera borealis, assembly GCF_965194805.1. NCBI lineage: Eukaryota > Metazoa > Chordata > Mammalia > Artiodactyla > Balaenopteridae > Balaenoptera > Balaenoptera borealis. Next base: position 24,602,455 of record NC_138868.1, on the reverse strand, counting down.
TGAGTCTTCCTGTTCAAGAACACTATGTGTTTCTATTTGTTTAACTTCTGTGTCTTTCAAGAATATATAAAAAAAAGATGGCCCGTGCTCTATTGAAAATTAGTCTGGTGAGGAAGACAGAGGTTAATCAAATAGGCATATGATCTAATGTGAAATTGCTATAGTGGTGTCTGCCACATTTCTACTAGAGTAATATTAAATTTTCAAATTGAGTTAATGTTTTAAAGCAATATACTTATCCCCTGTTTATCTACTATTGATAAAAGTGATCAGTAGTATTGGCCAGAAATTTTTACAAGTTGAGGTAGAGCAACGTTAGGAAATTATTAAGTGGCAGACCAAGTGACTTTTCTTTCTTTTCATTGTATTATTTTACTCTTCATTAAAGCATTGGTTTATTGTTGGATATTTCTTTTAACGAAAGAAATACACTTTAATTCTTAGATATCCTCATTTATCTGTACTTCAGCCTTACTGATATGTTAATCAGACAGGTGTGTGTGGTTTTCTTAAACATATACTGTGAAGTTTGTGCCACCATACTCACATGAGTTGGAAATCAGCTATTCTGACCGCTGGCTGAAAGGCAACATCCTGGACTGTGGATTTTTAATTAAAAGACTTAAAAGTTTCACTTAGCCATAAAAAATTAAAATAAAGAATCCTGGTAGGTAGTTAAGCCTGGTTTTTTCCCCCACATTAATCCTTATCTAGTATATACTACTTGTATCTTAATTTTGTTAATCTTCTACCAGTCCATACCTTATGAAAAAGTCTCTGTAAAAATGGGAGAGAACAACTTTCTTTATAACATGGTAGACTTACCCATATATATCTGAGGGATAAGATAAAGAGTCTATATTTAATTCATTAATTGTGAAGATTTGGTGAAATGTAAAATAATCATAGATGTAACTTAGAAAGATCAATTTTGCAAATTTGTGAAAGATAAATTGGAGCAGAAAAAGACTTGAGGTAAGGAGATAAATTAATAGGCTCATAAAGTAGTCTAGCTAAGAGAGAATGAATACTCGAATGTGGGTAGGAATGTAAAAGAGAGATCACTGATGGATACAGCATTATAAGGAGAAAATCCAGAAGCCTGTAAAGGATGGATTGTAGAGCACAGACCAGGATAGCAACGAGTCAAGGGAAGAACCTGGGATTCTGTTCCAGGTGATGACATTTTGGCCCCATAAATAGAAATAAGGGACTTGCGGAAGCGTTTGTCTTGGTAGAATAACTAATGTGTTTGGTTTGAAGCTTATTGTCAGTGCTGACAAACCAGATTCCAGATATTAGAATCAGTGAGGTGAAGATGCGTCTTGGGAGATAGTTTGGTACTAGAGACGTAGATTTGACAGATAATAAAGTGATAGTTACAGTTGAGATCATCAGTAGGTAAACATTTTAGAAGGCAAAAATTTCTGTGTTGGAGGATATCTAGGAGATGGTTATAAGTCAAGGAGGAAGGGATCTGAGAAAAGGCTCTTGAAGTTGGTGATTAGTGACCGTTTAGAGGGCAGATCAGTGGTGTGACAGCAGTGGGGTAAAGAAGTAGAATTTTCTTTTTCTTTCCCTTCTCTTTCCGTATGTGCTTAATACATATACGATGAACAGGTATCTTTTTTAAACCCAAGTTGAAAGTTATCATAGTAGTCTGACATCTCCTAAGGAGGACAGAATGGTGTTATCTTGTTGGATCCCCTAAGGAAGCACTATTACAGAGTTATGTTTTTGATATCTTTGCTATCTTTGTCTGCCTATTACCCAGTCCTTTCCCTGCCCTTTAACTCCCTACCATAAGAGGGTCAACCTTCGGTCTTTAAAATATGACGTATTACAAAAGATTTTATGAGGAAAATGGATCCTTAAAGCGTGCATTATTGAGAATATTTACTTTGTATACTACTAAAGATGCCCTGTTTTAAGTTAAACACTGAGGTGACCTTTGGAAAAAAATTTGTCCTCGTGTCATCTACAGAAATGTCATCTTCTGGTAAGATTGACAAATTGCAGCCTTCAGCATAAGCTGCGCCCCAAATACCTTAGCACACATTCTTGAAATAATGAGGGACATCCTTCCTCCTTACCTTGTCAACTAAAAGTGCAAGTAGAAGAGAAAAGTCAGTTGCAACAGCTGAGGAGGTGTCTCTGACCCATTGCATTTATGAAGAAAACCATAAGTGTCATGTTTGCTATTTTAATGTTGCATGAAAGCAAGCATATTGCTCAGAGTGTATGTTGTGCAAAAGCGTGTAGACTTTGCTTTGCCTGTACATGTAACTGTTTTAGGAAAACAAGTGCCAGGGACACTGTTGGAGGTTCTTGGCCTATAGCCTAACTTCTTTGGCATATCTACGTCTTAAGTCATACTTGTAGCTAATGTTTGTGTTCGTATCACAGCATCACAAATATAGTAGGCATGACAGTCATGTCTAGTATGTTTTCAGTGATACTTCTTTTTAAAACTAATTCATAGCACACCCAAATGACTTAAGGGATCTGGTAGAGAAGGTTCTGCCTTAAGTGAATGCCCAAAGCAGAAGTGAATGGTGTATCAGTTTTTCTCTAATTTTTATAGCTTTTAATATCTACCTGATTCTTCGGGCTTAGACTGATTAATTACTTAATGGACAGAAATCATTAAAAATCATTCTCTGTATTACAGAAACTAAATTATTGGCTGTTATTAAACAATAATGAACGTTCATACTTTATGAGCTATGTAAGTGTAAAATCAGCAATAAAAGTTTACCGTGAGCCCATGGCCAGAATTGATTTTCTGCTCGTTTATGATTGATGACTCCTACTTACTTTTAGGGATGAACCTAAACTGCCTTTTCTTGATAAAAATAGTAAGTAATAGTAATGCTGATAGTGAAATAAGAATATGTCTATTTAGTGTGACCAAGCTTTTTCTAAGTAGAATGTATTCAGGCATTATTTTAGATTTTTTTAATCTCCTCAAGTGTTCATTGTTTTCTGTTGTTGTTGTTTGTTGGTTTGTTTTTAACCGATTACTGAGGGTACACTAGTGATCCCTGTATAAAGAAATCAATGTTGTTTTGTATATGCCATTCTGATGCTAAACTTTAAAACCCAGATTAATAATAAATTTTGTTAGAGAGGTGTATTTAATTACCTTATATGATGAAAGGGGACTAGTAATGTTAGGCTGTGGCTTGTAACAGCTCTTAAACGCTAAATATCTTTTGTTGAAGGCATTTTTCTAAAACAAAAGGCCTTATCTTATATCAGTGCTCACACTTTTATCTGTGTGGCCAAGGTTTTGACTCATGACATAAATCCCCAGGAATTGTAGGGCAGTCATTTACTTCACATGTAAATGTTATCACAATTAACTGGAAAAATGGTGCTTTGGGTTATAAATATCATAAGTAAATTTAAAATTAACTTCCAAGTAGGAGTAAGCTTGCTGTTAAAAAGCCTTAAGAGCACATAAGCTCATTCCCCAGGACACTCAGTCTTTCTGCCGTTACCATCAGGTTTGTGGCTCATCCTTGGAGAACCAGCCTTGCCTCCAGTTATGTTCCTGTTACTTTTTGTGTGGTGGGTGAAGGGCCTTTGTCTGGAGGTCCTACTTTTAGCTACTTCAGACTGGATAGGTAACTATTCTTCATTCAGTCACAGAATTGCTGTTAATCTGGGATATGCTTATTTAATTCTATTCTAGCCTTTTCTTCTGAGGAAAATTTGTTCCGACTCTGCCTAGTTTAATTGGCATACTCTGCACAGGTATTAGAAAGGTAGTAGGAAATACACAGGCTTTGGAGTTGGCCATACCCAGGTTTGGTCCCAGCCCTGGCAGCTCCTAGCTGCCTACCTCTTCAGCTTCATCCTTAAACCCTCTCCACTTTGTTCACTGCCCTCCTTCTATGCTGGGCTTCCTTCTGTTCTTAGAAGCCCTAATTTCCCTGCCTTTACACTTGCTGTTCTCTGCCTAGAAACATGCTTTTTTCCCAGCTGTTCTTGAGACTTGCTCCTTCATGTCCAGCCACAGAAATATTATTTCTTCAGGCCTTCCCTGACCGCCCTGTTTTAAAGTAACACCTCCTCTCACTCATGACTCTCAATCTCATTACTCTGCTTTATTTTCTTCACTATCGATTCATTTGTTTACTTGATTAATGTATGACTCTCCTATAGAATAACACTCCTTGTTGGGAAGTGTTTTAACATTATATTTTCAACACCTAGAGTAGAGTAGGTGCTTGAGAACTACTGACTTAGAAATGGAATTTAACCTCTTTGAACCTACTTACTCATTTATAAAGTGGGAGTAATAATACCTCTCTCACATGGCTGGTGTAAGATTACATTAACATAACCACAGTACATACACAAGAGGCTCACTTTTCCACTTTTATTCCCTCTTTCAGTACTTAAAGATCAAGGATGATACAAGCTTTAAGATTTCTTTGTCAGTCTGACCTCTTATCTTAAATGTCAGCTCTTTAATTTTGAAACAAGTAACTTACTTGCACTTAATGTTAAGTTCATGTATCCCTTTCTGGAGCTGATATAAAAATCATAGACTCTCCTTCCTTAAAAATGTACCAGTACACATTGGAAGATCCCTCCTATGATGCCTCCCCAAGCTAGAGCATTCCTGCCTGTGTCAATTTTCTATTGCTGCATGACAAATTGCAACAAACAGTAGCTTAAAACAACACCCACTTATTATCTAACAGTGCTGTGGGTCAGAAGTCCTGGTCCAGCATGGCTGGGTTTCCTTGGTCTCACAAGGCTGAAATCAAGGTGTCAGCCAGGGCTAGGGTCTCATGTGAAGGTTGGAGCCCTCTTCCAGGTTCACATCGTTGTTGGCAGAATTCAGTTCCTTGGAGTACTAGGACTCTGAGCCCTGTTTTCTTGCTTGCTGTCATCCAAGGATTGCTGTCACCTCCTGGAGACCTCCTTCAGGTCTTTGCCACGAGGTCACCTCCATAGACAGTTCATAAATGCCTGTTTGCTTCTCCAATGCAAGCAGGAGAATCGCCATTCAAATTTCTTCTTTTAGGAATTCCCTGTTCCTTTTAAAGAACTTATCTGATATGTCTGACCCTTTCAGGATAGTTTGCCTTTTGATTAACTCAGTGTCAACTGCTTTGGGACCTTAATTATGTCTACAAAATCCATCACCTTTGTCATGTAATGTAACCTAATCATGGGAGTGACATTCATCATATTCACAGGCCCACCCACACTCAAGAGAGATTATATGGGATATGTACACTAGGAACAGGAATATTGGGGCCATCTCAGAGTTCTGCCTAGTATGTGATAATATCAAATCATTAACTGTGTTTAAGAAATTTTAAAAATATAATTTGCCTTTAGATTTGTGTTACCCTGAAGTTGTTTTTAGACTATGTAAAACCTTTTTCATTTAAAAAAATTTTTAGATTTAAAACATTTTTAATGTAAAACATTTTTAAGTACTTTAGAATTGTCAGATTAAAATTTTTGAAAAAGCTGCTTTGTTTAAGGAAGTACATGACTTTATACCACTGTAACTTCGAATGGATTGAGAGTTTGAATAGTAGTCTAATTATATCCTTTTAATAAACAAAGACACCTTTGTTTTGCAGAGTAATACAAAGGCAAGTCTGTTACTTGTTTAGTTATTTTTCATTCTAAATGCTGCTATAGGTTAGGTTTATTACATTAGATTGTGCTGATAGCATTTGAGGTATGATTTCCTGGCCATAAACAAGCTAATTTGCACGAGGATAAACAATGCTTTAGTAAATATTCTAATGAAAGTCATAGGTACAGTAAGCTTGACACTTTCTGAATGCTATATGAAAATTATTTCACAAATACCATGAATGAGGGTATGGCTTAATTTATGAATTGCTCATCTACCAAAAGACACCACCCCCAGAAATAAAGACTGATTTTCCTTTAAAAAATAACTGTCTACACCCAATACTTTGATAAAATCTGCTTGTTGTTTTGTTTTTAAAATGTGCAAATATTGTAGCCATTGGACAAATATGAATCAGTAGAACAAGTGAGAGACAAGATTTTCTTGTCTAGCTCAAATTGTTTTGCGTTGTAGCCTTGACATCAGTATATTTCTTTATTTTCCCTTCACGTCTGGCCTCCATTTTCTGAAAGTTCTTATATTCCTGGTTGCTAATCATGGTTATCTAACTCCCTTCTTATCTCCAGGGATGCTCTCAAACTGGTCCAGTTGAAACAGATGAGCAAGATCACTGAATCCAGACCCACCCCAGCCCTGCCAACCGTTCCCACAGCGTCTTTACCCCCACGGGCCACAGCCAGGCCATCTTATCCCCGGCCAGTGATCCCTCCAGTATCAACTCCTGGACAGCCTAATGTAGCGGTAATGTCATCTGAGTAGATTTTTATTTTTCAGATTTAAGTGAGAGAGAAAATAAGAACCATTACTCTATGTTTTATGAGTTCTTTTACCAGTCCATTATAGTAGTAGCTCAAAGTGATGAAGACAGAAATTCTCTAAATGTTTTGTTTTGCACATTTCCATAAACCAGATTTGTTTGTACAGTGCTAACTTCCAAATAGAATTATGATTCAATTTAAATTTGCCACAAGTTCCACAATGTCAGTGCCATGTATATGCTCTATAATCGTGATTCTTTTCATGTCTTTTTTTTCTTGGGTGTGATACTCATAATTGGTAGCTGACACCAGCTCCCTTTTGTGGATATGTTTTATTTTTTGACTAAGGGAGTTGATAGTCTTACTGTGAAGAACTATAGAGATTGTATAGCTAATCATTCTTTCCTTCTTGGATACATGTAATAGCCCTTTTTTGTTTTCAAATTACTCCATTTTGCCTCTCTGTCTCCCTTTCTTAGTACCTTTTATGTCATTTGCTTCCCATCAGAAGAAATGCAGGATAATCAGGTTTGTTTAAAGCTGAATGGGCACTGAAAAAAATAAATAAATAAACCTACACCGCTTTTTCTGATGGAGAAATATATTCCAATATAGTATTTTAAAAGTATTAAAAACAGTACAAGTTTCATGAGAAACAGATTTTTTAAATGTACATTAATGATTCGTGACTACATACACAAAAGTTTATGAGTAATCAAATCTTATTTCTTTAAAAAGTAAGTTATTCAAATTTGAAAGATAAACCTTACTTTAAAATTCTTACAGTATGTAGACAGCATTTATTTTATTTGATCAAGTATTTTGCTAACATAAGATGTTTAATTCCCACAGAAATCATTTATAAAAAAAGAAGTCAGCTGTACTTTTGGCTGTTTTGTATTATCCTAAGTGATTGTAATCCAGTCCCAGAATGGAGTGAAGGACAAAGAAGGAATTAGACATAATTTAAGGTCCATCATGTTTTTGTTAGAGGTTCAAGGAACAGAATGGAAAAGCTGCAGTAAAGTTACAGGAAGATTTTATTATCCCATTCATACTTTATGAGTTTCTTGGAAATAAGATGCTCATGTGATTTTTTATTTTTAATTACAAACCAAAATAGAAATAATTTGGAAGATTATCTAGTATTTTGGATTACCTTTTTCTCATGTATGCCATTTTTATAAGTAAAAATAGCCTGTAGTTGTTGATTTATTGATTGCTTTGAGTTTTATTAAGAAGTGATGTTTGTAACAGAAGCTACTTACAGGCTTATAGGTGATATCTCAATAAGCACACCCATGAGGGGTTTATTCATGATTTGGTACATTTCTTTTTAATCATCTTAAACATGGTAATATAGATGTTCCATTCACAACTGAAACATGAATTTTTCTGCTTTTTTTCTACAGTCATATACTGTAAAGTTAAAATTCCTCAGATTTCTTATATTTCTTCTTATACTAAGAATTTTTCATAACAGTTTTACTGTATTAATCTTTATTTTCATAAGTTAGGTCATTGAGACTGGATTTCAGTTACAGTTTGTTTGCTTGTGTTTTCCAATTCTATTTATGGTTTAATGGACATGTTATTCTTTACAGGGCACGTTCACTGAAGTCCCTACTAGCAATATTAGAAGAGTTATTGCCAAGAGGTTAACTGAATCTAAACGTACTGTACCTCATGCATATGCTACTACTGACTGTGACCTTGGAGCTGTTTTAAAAGTTAGGCAAAATCTGGTCAGAGGTTAGTAAAGTTGAGTTTATTTAATGTAATACACATGCTAAACTAACTATTATGAGATCCTTTATTTATGAAATGCACATTGTGTAGCTTTTTCCATCAGTTTCATCATCTGGGCATATTTTAGTACTAGAAGAGAATTGTTTCTCTTTTCCTATAAGAAATAAATTGGTTCCATAGTATTGAATACATCATACTTTTTGGTATGATATCTGAAGAAGCAGTTCTTAACATTTTAGAAAGTATAAAATCCAAAACTGATTTAAGAATGTTTTAGATTGTAAATATATCTTAGATATCACTCTTTATACATTTTAATTTTTAGTTCCTCTTCAAAATGTACTTTCATGTTATTAAATTTGTAATGTTCCTTCTCCAAATCTATTAAAACTAAGGTTGCTGAGAGACATAAATTTTTAGAATGATCTGATGTTTTATTTTTTTCTTTCCAATCTGTATGGCTTTATTTCATTTTCTTGCCTTATTTCACTGTCTAGGACCTCTGTTACAGTGATCAGTATGTGATAAAAGCAAACATTCTTGCCTTGTTCTTGATCTTGGGGGAAAGCATTCAGTCTTTAACGTTAGCTGTTGGTTTTTTGGAAGATTCCCTTCTTCATGTTGAAGAAATTTTATTCCTAATTTGCCAAGAATTTTAAGCATGAATGGATGTTAAGTTTTTTCAAATACTTTTTGTGTATCTTTTGAAATAATCTTTTCTTTCCTTGTTAATATGATGAATTACATTGGTTGATTTCAAATGTTGAATCACCTTTGTTTACATGAGTGATTCCGCATTAGTGAGTGATTAAAATTCATTTAATCATTAAAAATTTTCTCATATATTGCTTGATCCCATTTTCTAAAACTTAGCTAAGAATCTTTACACCTGTGCACATGAGAAATACTGGTCTGTCATTTTTCTTTTATTGAGTTTTTTTTACTGGGTTTGTTATCACAGAATAAGTTGGGAAATGTTTCTTACTCCTTTATTTTCTGGAAGATTTTGAGTAGAATTGGTTTTACTTGTTTTTTAATTGTTCAGTAGAATTTACCAATGAAGCTTTTTAGGGCTGCCATTTTCTTTATGGGGATTTTTTTAACTACAAGTTCAACTTTTAAAATAGATTAAGAGTTATTATTTTTTCCTGAATGACCTTTGGTAGTTTGCCTCTTTCAAGGAATTTGTTTATGTCTTCTAAGTTATCAAATTTATTGTCATTAAGTTGATCATATTACCTTATTATACTTTTAACATCTATGTATACAGTTGGCCGTTCATATTCACAGCTTCTGCATCTGTGAATTAAACCAACCATATTTTTTTTTAATTCCTGAAAGTTCCAAAAAGCAGAACTTGAATTTGCCATGCACTGGTAACTATTTACATAGCATTTACATCATATTAAGTGTTATAAGTATTCTAGAGATCTAAAGTGTACGGGAGGATGTGTGTAGGTTATATGCAAATACTACACTATTTCATGCAAGGGACTTGAACATTCTCGGATTTTGGTATCCAAGGGGTGTCCTGAAACCAGTTCCCCTTGGATACAGAGGGATGACTGTAAATGAAGTGAGATTACCATTTTTTATATCAGTAATTTGTCTTCTAACTTTCTTGGTCAGTCTGGCTAGAGGTTTATCAATTTTATTGATCTCTTCAAAGAACTAGTTATTTGATTTTACTAACTTTTTCTATTTCTATAATTTTGTTTTTATTGATTTTTACTCTCATCTTTATTATTTCATTTTTTCTATTTGCTTTGGGTTTAATTTGCCCTTTTTATCCCTAGTTTCTTAAGGTGAAAATCGATGTCAATATAATATAATAAACTTTATTTCTAACATGAGCATATGATACTTTTAAGTTCCCTTTAAGCAGTGCTTTAGCTGTAGCCCATACATTTTGGCATGTTTTATTTTCCTTCCTACTCAATTCAAGATGTTTTCTAATTTCCCGTGTGATTTCTTTTTTGATTAATCAGTTATTTAGAAGTATAAGTTTAATTTCCAAATATTTAGGGACTTTTCAGTTTTTCTTTCTTTTATGATTTCTAGTTTAACTTCACTGTGTTTAGAGAACACACTTTGTATGATTTAAATCTTTTTAAGTTTGTTGAGGTTTATTTTATAGTCATAATGTTACCTGGTCCAAGCTCATACTGCTCTTTGCACAACAGGCCAATAAATTGAGAGACGAGATGTTAGGGCAAGTAATAGCAACTTTATTCAAAAAGCCAGCAGACCAAGAAGATGGCAGACTATGTCCCAAAGAACCATCTTCCCTGGGTTAGAATTCAGGCTTCTTTTATACTGAAAGGGTAGGGGGTGTGACTGGTTGTTGCAGTCTTTTTGGTTCTGGAACCCTTTGTTCTTACAGTGCCAGGGTGGTCTGGTCACAGCGTGCCTGTAAACCTCCAACAAGGCAATTGCTTTCCGTTCTGCAGCTTTTTATCTCTATGTGAATGGAAAAGTGTTACACCTTTAAAGTTCAAGCCTCTGCAGGCAGAGCATTGAGAAAGGGCTATTATGTATATTTCAGGCTATAGGCAATATTCTTTTACAAAGGTGCAGAGCCAGCTTGACTAAGCACAGGCAATGGAGCACAAAAGTTAGTGTCCTTGAAAAGAATGTGTGTTCTACTTTTGAGGAGTGTTTTATGAATGTTGGTTAGGTGAAGTTGGTTGATACTATTGTTCTTACCTTCTGTAAACTTACTGATCTCCTGTCTCTTTGTTTTATTAATCTTTGAAAGAGGAGTGTTAAAATCCTTAATTATAATTGTAGATTTGTCTGTTTCCTCTCTTAGTTTTTATCAGTCTTTGCTTCATGTATTTTGAAGGTCTGTTATTAGGCATATACACATTTAGGATTTTTATGTTTTCTTGGTGAATAGACCCATCATGTAATGTCCTGTCTGTTCCTGGTATAATATTCCTTATCCTCAAACCTCGTTTGCCTGATATTTATATAGGCATTCCAGATTTCTCTGATTAATGTTTTTATATTATGTCGTTTTACATCTTTTTACTCTGAATGTATCTGTATCTTTATACCTCACAAATATCACGAGTTCAGTTCCAGACCACCACAATAAAGCAAATATTTCAATAAAGCAAGTCACACTTTTTTTTTTTCTGGTTTTCCTGTGCATATAAAAGTAATGTTACACTATACCATAGTCTGTTAAGTGTGCAGTAGCATTATGTCTAACAATAGTTTATTGCTAAAAATGCTAACCACCATCTGAGCCTTCAGCTGCTGGAGGGTCTTGCCTTGATGTTGAGTGCTGTGGATTGATCAGGGTGGGAGTTGCTGAAGGGTGGGGTGGCTGTGGGCATTTTTAAAAGAATAAGACAGCAGTGAAGTTTGCTGCATTGATTGACTGACTCTCCTCTCACAAACGGCTCTATGTAGCAGCGATGCTGTTTGATAGCATTTTGTCCACAGTGGATCTTCTTTCAAAAGCGGAGTCAGTCTTCTCAAACCCTGCTGCTGCTTAGCAACTAAGTTTATGTCATATTCTGAATCCTTTGTTGTCATTTCTGCAGTCTTCACAGCATCTTCACCAGTAGATTCCATCTCAAGAAACCACTTCCCTTCCTCATCCGTAAGAAGCAACTCCTCATCTGTTCAAGTTTTATCATGAGATTACAGCAATTCAGTCATATCTTCAGGTTCTACTTCTAATTCTAGTTTTCTTGCTGTTTCTACCACATCTGCAGTTACTTCCTCCACTGAAGTCTTGAACCCCTCAAAGTCATTCATGAGGATTGGAATCAACTTCCAAACTCCTGCTAATGTTGATATTTTGACCCCTTTCCATGAATTACAAATGTTCTTAATGGCAGCTAGAATAGTGAATCCTTTCCAAAGTTTTTCAACCTACTTTGCCCAAGTCCATCAGAGGAATCACTGTATATGGCAGCTATAGCCTTATGAAATGTATTTCTTACAAGGACTTGAAAGTCAAAATTATGTTTGATCCACGGGCTGCATAATGGATTGTTAGCAGGCATGAAAACAACATTAATCTTGTTGTACATCTCCATCAGAGCTCTTGGGTGACGTGGTGCATTGTCAGCGAGCAATCATATTTTAAAATGAATCTTTTTTTCTGAGCAGTAGGTCTCCACAGGGAGCTTAAAATATTCAGTAAACTGTTTTGTAAACAGTATATAAACTGTATGCTGTCATACAGGCTTTTTTGTTCCATTTATAGAGCATAGGCAGAGTAGATTTAGCATAATTCTTAAGGTCCCTAGGATTTTTGGAATGGTAAATGAGCCCTGGCTTCAACTTAAAGTCACCAGCTGCCTAACCGGAGAGTCAGCCTATCCTTTGAAGTTTTGAGGCCAGCATTGACTTTTCTCTAGCTATGAAGTCCTAGATGGCATCTTTCAATAGAAGGCTGTTTCATCTACCTTGAAAATCTGTGGTTTAATGTAGCCACCTTCCTTAATGTTCTTAGCTAGATCCTCTGGATGACTTGCTACAGCTTCTTTATCAGCACTTATTGCTTCACCCTGCACTTTTATGTTACAGAGATGGCTCTTTCCATAAACCTCATGAACCAGCCTCTGCTAGCTTCAAACTTTCCTCTGCAGCTTCCTCACCTCTCTCAGCCTTCACAGAATTGAAGAGTTAGGGCCACGCTCTGGATCGGGCTTTGGCTTAAGGGAATGTTGTGGCTGGTTTGATCTATCCAGACTACTCACACTTTCTTCCTCTCAGCAATAAGGCTGTTTTGCTTTGTTATCATTCATGTGCTCTCTGGAGCAGCACTTTTAATTTCCTTCAAGAACTTTCCCTTTGCATTCATTTGCAACTTGGCTGATTGTTCAGCACTAGAGGCCTAGCTTTCGGCCTACCTTGTCTTTCAACATGCCTTCCTCACGAAGCTTGATCACTTTTTGCTCTTGATTTAAAGTGAGAGATGTGTGACTCTTCCTTTCACTTGAACACTTAGAGGCCATTGTATGGTTATTAATTGGCCTAATTTCAACATTGTTGAATCTCAGGGAATAAAGAGACCTGAGGAGAGGGAGAGAGACAGGGGAACAGCCAATGAGTGGAGCAGTCAGAACACACGCAAATATTTATCACTTAAGTTCACCTTCTTCTGTGTGTGTGGTTCGTGGCACCCCAAAACAATTACAATAGTAACATCAAAGATCACTGATCTCAGATAACCATAACAAATATAGTAATAATGAAAAAGTTTGAAATAATGAGAGAATCACCAAAATGTGACACAGAGACATGAAGTGAGCAAATGCTGTTGGGAAAATGGCACCAGTAGACTTCCTTGAAGCAGGGTTGCCACAAACCTTCAATTTGTTAAAAAAAAAAAAACCCCACAATATCTGCAAAGGGCAGTAAAGCAAAGCACAATGAAATGAGGTATACCTGTATTTAGATGGTTCCTTGCAGACAGCATATAATCGGTTCTCACTTTTTTAATCCAATCCTGTGGTTTCTGTCTTTTTATTAAGATTTAAACTATTCACATTTAATGATTTGTTCTTTGTTTTTCCTTTGTAAAATTTTCTTTTGTACCATTTATTGTCCTTTGTTTTTGTCCCATCATTCTTCCTGTTTTTCCTGTTTCTTATTTTGGATTACTTTTTTATTTATGATTCCATTTTATTTCTCTCTTTTTACTCTCTCTCCTCTCTCTCATTATTTATTTATTTATTCATGTTTATTTTTGTGGTTCCTTTAGGGTTTACAGTATAATTCTTTATCACATCTACCTTCATATTTTTATTGCACCACCTCATGTATAATGTAAGCACCCTACAGTATGCCTGTATTCCCTCCCTCATCCTTTATGCTGTTATTCTTATGCTTTACTTCTACATATGATGTCAGCAGAATATATGTATAATTTTTTTTTACTTTAGCAAATCAACTATATTTTAAAGTTTTAAAAATGAGGGGAAAAAATGTCTTTTTATACTTGTCTGTATTTTTACCAGTTTTGTCATTCTTCATTTCTTTGTACAGAACCAGAGTGCTAGCTATCTGCTATCATACTTCTGCCTGAAGAACTTTCTTAATGTTTCTTGTGGTACAGGTTGGCTGGCAAAAAATTCTTTCAGTTTTTGTCTGGAAAAGTCTATTTCTCCTTCATTTTTTTCCATCCCTTGAATTATAAATTCTGGTAAAATATACATAACATAAAATTTACCATCTTAACCATTTTTACCTATACAGTTCTGTGGTATTAAGTACATTCATATTGTTCTGCAGCCATTGCCACCATGCATATTCACGAAATTCTTCATTGTGTAAAACTGAAGCACTGTACCTGTTAAACAGTAACTCCCTGTTCCCCTTTCCCCTCAGCCTCTAGCAAACACTATTTTACTCTCTGTCTGTGTGAATTTGACCACTCTGTATCTCATTTGAGTGGAATCATACAGTACTTGTCCTTTTGTGACAGGCTTATTTCACTTAGCATATTGTTCTCAAGGTTCATTCACAATGAGCATATGTTAGAATTTTCTTCCATTTTAAGACTGAATGATATTCCATTTTATGTATATACCACATTCTGTGTATTCATTTATCTGTCAGTGGACACTTGGTTGCTTCCACCTTTTGATTTTTATGAATATGCTGCTGTGAACATGGATATACAAATATCTCTTTGCATCTCTACTTTCAGATCTTTTGGTTATATCCCCAGAAGTGTTACTGCTGAATCATATGGTAATTCTAACTCTAACTTTTCGAGGAACTAACATACTGTTTTCTCTCGTGGCTGCATCATTTTACATTCTTATCATCAGTGCACAAGGGTCCCAGTTGGTCTGTATCCTCACTAACACTTGTTATTTCTGTGATTTTGATAGTAGTCATTCTAATGGGTGTGTCTCCTTCATTTTTGAAAGGTATTTTTGCTGGGTATAGAATTTTGAGTAAACAGGTTTTTTTCCCCCAGTATTTTTACTTAAAGATACCATTCCGTTATCTTCTGACTTGCTGAATATCTGCTGCCATTCTTAATCTGTGTTGCCCTGTATATGATGTTTTCTTTCTCTCTGGTTGCCTTCAAGATTTTTCCAATAGCAGCTTGACTATTATATGCCTAACATTTTTTGTTTTTTGTTTTTTCCCTATTGCATTTATCCTGTCTGGGTTTCTCTCAGCTTCTTGGATTTGTGGTTTGGTGTCTTTCATTAATTTTGGAAAACTCCCAGATACAGTTATGTTTAACTGTATCTTCTGCTTCATGTGTTTTCTCCTTGGAACTCTAGTTATAAATGTTAGACATAATTGTAAAGCTTAGATGTAACCTCAGCTCCCTAATAGACTCAAGAAAGTTATGATTTTGTAGTTTATGTTGCTTTTCCTCCCACCCTATTTGGATGGGCACAACTTTCTCTTGTGGCTTTCTACATCCTAAGTGAAAGCAGAACTGATAAATCAGTATAGGTACAGGCTTTCAAACCTGACAGATTTTAATAGTCCAAGGAACCAAATGGAAAGCTATTTCAGACAGAGTGATCAATGTTCAAAAAGTTAACCCTGGAAGCTCCCCTTATAGGTTTCAAATCATACTTGCTAGTTATGATATAGAGGTTATTGTGGGAATAATTTTCCTGGTTCCTTCCTCTCATGAGGCAGGAAACAGTACAATTTCATTGGAGGTATGGATTAGTGTAGTATCTTTGCATGGACCAGGTTTGGTATGTCCTTTCAATTAGGGATTTTTTGATGAGTCTTCAAAGGGCCCACATTAAAGGTTATAGTATATAACATTCTGTAAGTACGTTCCACACTTTGTTTTGTAACAGTATGCAAAGGAAAATATTTGATATTCCCTCACAATGTATTTCCTACTCTCTTCTTAATAAATGTTACCAATGGTCTTTCTGTATGTTTGAAAATGTCCGCAATATAAAAAAAATGCAAAAAAACTTTTCTGTATGTTTTAAATTTTATTTAAAAATAAAGGAACTTGAAAAAAATCTCCTTTGCACATATTAGATTTGGGATGCCTATCAGACACGTAAGTAGAAAATGTCATGTGAGAAAGAGGGTGTATGAGTCTGAAGCTCCAGATACACCAGGATTCAAGATAGAATTTGGAGGAATCATTATCATATAAATGGTATCAAACTGAAAGTTCTCACCTGGGGAGATGTCAACATTGAGAGGAAAGGACTGAAAGTAAGTGAGCAGAGAGTGGAATAAAACCAGGAGAGTCTGTGACACAGAAGTCAGAAAGAGAACGTGTTTCAAGATGAAGAAAGTGGTCAAATGTAGGAGTATGATGAGGGCAGGGAATTTTAAGTGAGGACTATGGACTTGGGCAGTAGATTTGGAAATCATCAGCTGGTAAATGGTTTGGGAAGTCTTCACTGTGGACACCTATGGATAGTAGGTAAAGTGAGAAGGAGGCTAAGGAGGCATGAGAGGTAAGCACAGTGTGTTCATAAAATATTCTGTCTGCATATTTGAATTTATGCAGACCAAATTTTCTGTATGTGGGTATCATTAAGGCTCTAAGCACTGGAAATCCGTTTGTTTTTCTGCTCCCAAAGGAGTTTTAAACAAACAAAAATGTTTGTGTTTCTGGAAATCTGAATGATAAGAGCTGTGTATTAGAAGAGCAGCTGACAGTTACCATGACAGTTTGACAGTATTTAGGTTTATGGTAATGCATCTAATCCCTTTCTGAAGTCTTAGCATGCCTTTGGAATGAGATATCATTCATGTAAAATTCCATGATAGTAGAGTAACAGGATTTGTGTATCCTGCCACATACCATCAACTGACTAGATACCGATCTTAAAGTTTATAGAAGCCCTTGCAATAAAGAATCAAATGTAGTTTACAACACTTTCATACGCACTGGGAAAAGCAGAGGTATAAACCAAATGCTTTCATTAAGATCAGCTCTTTGGGAAGGGAGGGGACCCCAGCTTTATCTTAAAACATTATACTGGAAGGAAATTGATTTAAATGGATTCACCATAAAACTAGACAGAGAACCTCATTTTATTCATTGCATTAAGACCCACGCCAACATTGCTTCATCTTTGGCATTTGCTGTATCCTGTTTTGTTAAGTTAAAAAGCAGCTCTTATTTAATGCAGTGATCTTAAATTTTTTCATTGTACGTTTTGTTAGTAAAAAGAAATTTCTGAACATCCCCTCTCTATATATATATCTATGTTTGTTTCTTTAAAGTGACTACAGCTACCACCGTTCTAATATAATCCATGTATTATAAAGAATACACAGAATACGGACATTTGAAAAGGATGTGGAAAAAAATGAATCATCTTGTAAACTTCCTGACTATATATGCCATGGACAGACCATTTGTCTTTTTCAAGACATGGGACTTGGATCTTTTCTTTCTGATTATGGTTGTCATGTATCTTTCCGGTTCTTGTGTATGATATCTGAGCAGTTTAAAAGAACTGTAATCGATCAGGAGAAAACTTTTATATTCGTGGTTAATATTATTTATCCAGGACCTCATATAATGCACATTCCCCTACTCAGAGGAACCATGACTAAGCGAACAAAACCTGTAATATTTTTTATCATTGTTTGTCAGTACAGTCCATAATTTAAAAGTTTGAAATCATAATGGTTAATTTAAAAGTTTTATTATGAACACTAATTTTAATACACTTGTTTTTCTTTCAGATGACATCAAAGTATCAGTCAACGATTTTATCATCAAGGCAGCAGCTGTTACCCTTAAAGTAAGTAGCAAACCCCAAATAATTCTGGCTTCCAAAGTAGTCTCACATCTTGGGATTTTATATAATAAATAGAACTCTTATTTTTAAGTCACAAAAATTTTATAATTTTAATGCTAAAAATATTCTGTTATTTAACCTCACTCAGTTTTGCAGGTGGAGAAACTGAGAATCACAAAGGCTTACAACTAATTACAGCAGAATAAAGACCGTTTATTCCACAAATACTAATTGATCCCCTAGCATGTGCTAAATACTAGAGATATAGTAGTGAGCAAAAGCCTACATATTTTCTGCTCTCATGGGGCTTATATTCTAGTTGGGAGAGGCAAACAAATACATATGTCAGATAGTGAAAGTGCTGAGGAGAAAAAGCAGGTTAAGGGAAAGGAAGAACTAGAGGTATTATTTTCAAAAGTTAGCCAAGGAAGGCTTCTCTGGCAGGATGATAATTGCGACAAGGCCTGTGGACAGAGAGGGAGAAAACCACGTAGAGGTGTGGTAGAAGATGCTCCAGGCAGAGGGAACAGCAAACACAGAGGCTGTGAGGAGTGGATCGTGTCACCCAGAGACACGGTGCTGGGGATCAGGTGTGCCTGGAGTGGAGTTAGTGAGAGTAGGAGGGTAAGAGATGAGATTAAACATAAAAGAAGAGGGAGAGGGGCTAAGGGGGTCCCGAAGTACACGAGGCCTTGGTGACCATGGGAAGGAGGAGGAATTTTATTACGAATGAGAAGGAAGTCTTTGGAGGGTTTTGAGCGAAGGATTAACATGATCTGACTTAAAACTTTAAAAAGAAAAAGGAGAGCCTGCTGCGGCGGTTGTGTGGCACACAGCTTGCGGAGAGGCAAGGGTGGAAGTGGTTACATTTCCAA
Source organism: Balaenoptera borealis (assembly GCF_965194805.1). Taxonomy (NCBI): domain Eukaryota; kingdom Metazoa; phylum Chordata; class Mammalia; order Artiodactyla; family Balaenopteridae; genus Balaenoptera; species Balaenoptera borealis. The sequence continues at coordinate 24,583,710 of NC_138868.1, read as the reverse complement.
GGCAGAACCACCAGGGTTTGCTGGTGGATTGGATGTGGAATGTGAGGGAAAAAAGGACATGGGTTTTGGTCCAAGCAGTGGGAGGAATGGAATTTCCCACGTACTAAGATTGGGAGAGGAGCAGGTTTGAGGCAGGGAATCTAGACTTCAGTTTTGGACAAATTAAGTTCAGGAAGCCTCATAGTGTCCCAGCGGGGTGGCAGGAAGGCAGGTGAACGTCAGAGCCTGCAGTTCAGCGAGGTGTCCGACTGGAGATGTAAATCCAAAGCCCAGGCTTCCTGAATCCCTGCTCAGCACCATTTGCTGTCATGGCTTCTTTCTATAACTGTGCTATTTTCTGCATCACTGCTTACTAAGTGCTGTATTTAAAGTATTTTTATAAGGAATTTATTTTTAGTTCTTGGAGAGTACAACTATAGAAAATTTTAAAGGCATGCCTTTTCAGTCGTTTGGTATCTCAGTGTTCATATGGTTTTTCTCTTTTGACCAAATAATATTTTGATTTATATTAACGATCTTCTAATTATGAATCATTCTTGCCTTCTTCAAGTGAGTCTCTAGTGGTCCATTAGCTATTTGTTAAGATTTCATTTTATAATTTTGTTATCAGAAACCGTAAGTAATTGTAATTTAAATTGTGTGCTAGCTTTTTCAGGTTTTTCTTTTTTCTAAATCATTTGCTTTATAAAATGAATTTGGTTGTATTTTTCCCTTTCCTTTCTCTGTGCTTGTTTCAGTGTTACAAATATTTGTATTTCTTGAAGTTTTATAGAATTCACCAGTAAAAATATCTGAGCCTAGTTCTATTTTGAGGAAGGGGCCTTGGCAGCTTTCCCATTTTTTTCCCCTATAATTATCAAGCTGTTTGGTTTTCAGCTTTTTCTTGAATCAGTTTTAGAAATTTACATATTCCCAGGAAATCATTCATCTCACCTGGATTTCCAAACTTATTAACCTAGTTATTTGAATTTGTTTCTTATAATTATTTTAATGTCCTCACTGCCTGAGTTTATTCTGAACTCTGTCTCACTTTTATTATTGCATATTTGCTTTATCACTCCTTTTACATTGTTTCATTATGTGTTCCCTCCTTCATTTCCCTAGGTTTATTTTGGTTAGAAATATCTTGTTAGAAAACTTGAATGTGTAATTCATTATAATTATTTTTTATTAATAAGAAAGTTTAAGATGAATTTTCCTTTGAATACAACTTAGGCTTTATCCTAGAGGTTTTTGTTACATAACTTTCTAATTAAATTTATTTGCCAGACATTCTTCATTTGTGAGGGTTTGTTTGTTTTGTTTTGTTTTCTTCTTTTACTTCACTGTCCATGAAGAATTTAAAATCTTCTGGGAGATTGGGACTTTATTATTTTGACAGAGTGGCATTGTTGAATGAAAGAGTTGAGCCTCGAAAGAAGAAGTGAAAATTGCAATTGAACAGTGGTGAAATGGAAATGAGTGTAGCATAAGAGTGAGAAGCCTGAGTAAAGTGGAAATTCATCTTAGGGGAGTGGTCAAGAGTAAAATTAAATTGGATGGAATCAAATTGTGGATTGCCATGCTTAAATGACATGCTGGGAGGCTTGGATCTTACTCTGCAGAAAGCAGTGAATTTTTGAGAAGAGAAATTAGTTTTTGATTTCTGTTTTTCAGCATCATTTTCTCCTGTGATGTCTGGCAACATTATCAGTACACACTGTTTCCAGGCATTTAGTCATCTCCTCTGGTTTTTTTCATCCTCAGTGTAGTTGTATGTATATTAAATATATACATGCTCCTATATAGTATATAGCATATGTTTATGAAGCCTAGGAAATCTCTCTTAAATAGGGAAGTCATTTATCAAGGGCCTGCTAATATTTCCCAGGGCTGCACTAGAAAGTCAGGCTTCCTCATGCCTTAGAAGTAATGTGCTTGGATGTCACTACCCCTCTGCCCTCCCCTCTTCTCCTCGAGGTCATGTCGGTCATCATATGAGACAGGAAGGTTAACACACGTTAACTACTTCCTAGCAATTAGGTTTAACAAAGGAAGCCCTTTTCTTAGCCATGGTATAAAGAGATCAAAACATGGGTACGTCATCAGAATTTCCTCAAGCTTGCTTCAAAAAAGATGGTATGTTTAATTTTTCTTCCCAAACGTAAAAGATATTTAATGTAGAGGTCCAAACGACTTTTTTCAAATCGAAGTTTTATTTATTTCCTTCAGTCTAGCTATATTCACTTTCAAAACTACATAATAATGTTAGTTATTTTTCCGTAACAACCTTGGTCTAAAGCTACTTCTTTAGCAACATTTTTCTCTACTTCTGCTTTCTAGCAAATGCCGAGTGTTAATGTAAGCTGGGATGGAGAGAGCCCAAAGCAACTGCCCTTTATTGACATTTCAGTGGCTGTGGCAACAGATAGAGGGTTAATTACACCAGTCATCAAAGATGCTGCTGCTAAGGGTCTGCCGGAGATTGCTGACTCTGTGAAGGTAGGTTAGCACACACCGCCACACTGTGAGATAGGTGTGTGTGCGCGCGCGTAATATATATTTTTGGTATTTCCAAGTGCTTATCAATTACGTATATAGACTTTTAAGTTTTTAATCCAGGTACAACCCATTTTAAGAACATTTAACATTTAAAAATTCAGAAATAACATGCATACAAGCTAGGGCCAGCTGTGTTCAAGTTGGCTGCTTTGTTTCCCAAAGTCTATAATGCAACTCTAGAGATGGTATTTTAGATACATTTTAAAGTTAAAGCTGAAACTATAGCTCTGTCAAAGTGGTAATGGACAGACCTCACTTTTCACAGCATTTTATTCTTAAAAGTTTATTCATTTCCTCTCTACAGTCAAGACCGCTAGAAGTGCTTGGTATTCCAGAAGCAAAAACGCTTTCTTTTTCCTGGGGTCCAATATGGAAGAGTCAGCTCTCACCAAAACATCACATTGAATAGGCGGAACGCAGGCAGTAGGCCAGCTTCAACAGTTTTAAGAGGCAGAGGCAAAGTTTAGCTCATTAGTACCCAGTAAATTTTTTGAATGAATTAGTAAGGCATGTGATATATTTTAGAAATATTTGCTAGTCAGCTTGTATTATGTCTTGTCAACTGGATGGTTCAGGAAACACGAGCTTTGATTTTTAAGTTCACATTCCCAGGAAATACCAGTGAGAATTAGTTACTTTCAAAACCTGTGATCCTCATCAGAATCTATTCTTATTCCACGTTCTTAGGAGTTCGTTGACAAGAATATCCTGCTGATGTTTGGGTCTATAGAGATTTTCTTAAAGTGTATTATGTGTGCTTGTCATCTGTTGGTTTTTTTTTTTTAATGAATATGTTTTTTATTTGTTGTAGCCTGGTAACTCATCAGGATGTGTTACGATCATCTGCCTTTAGAGAAATGCCTTTTAAAGTTCATGTGATACGTGCTTGTTCAGATCATGTGAAGTTATTATATTGCTTAAGGCAGGAGAAATGCATTTGTAGATTGTCCTCTCTACTTCTAATATTCCAAGGACTATACAAGTCTAAATTCATCTTTTATTTTTTTCATTCTGGATGTAAATAGTTTTATAAGTAACTATATCCAAATAATATAAATCTGTAATTGATTCATTTGGCAGTAAGTCACAGTGATATGTTGAGATCGTTTTTGATTTTTAAAGAATGTTTTATTTTTCAAAAATTAAATCATCTATGGTTCAAAATTAAGTAGTTTTCAGTGGGGATTGTAATTGTACCTTTGTTAGCTATCCAATACAGAATATTAAGTAAACCCCAGATTTATATCATCTACCCAATGACAGTAGCTTATCTCTACTCTCCCCCTCATAAAGTAATTCTTCATTAATTTTTCGTATGTAATGACTCAGTCTCTGTCCCCTTGCTTTTGAAGCTTTGAAAAATAAAAATTAAGATGTGTGGTTAATTGCAAGTAGAGGGAAATTCAACTACTTTTCCTCATGTAGCTCTCAGAGTGTTATCTGTCTTTCCCTCTGTAAGTTTTTAGACATCAGTTTTGTCAAGGGTGATATGAAATTACTACATTTTTACATTCCTTGTAGCAGGGTAGACTAGCTCACAGGAAATGTTTTAGCTATAGGATCAAGACCAAAAAAAAAAGTTCATTTTCTAGGGCTTTGTAATTCCATTTCTGAGAATTTATATGAAGGAATTCAAAAGAAACAAATGAACCAAATTACAACACTAGGAAAATGACTAAATTGTGGCAGATGCAGTATTTAGAATGTTAAACAGACATTTAAAAATCAGTTGCAAAGACTAACAATACAGAAGATGCATATAATATTGAAAAGTAACTATAAAATTCTCTGTTTTTTTTAACAACTGTTTGAAGTTATATATATGTTGTGGGTAAAAAAGAAGCAAACACTGAAATGAAAATTGATGTGTTGGTTGTGAGATTGTTGCCGTTGAATAATTTATTTAAAAGCTACTAGAGTAACAAGAAGGGCTCTTCTAATACTTTGTCTTACAAGAAAAAATTTTATAGGCAAAATGGAAAATTTCACTGTATATATAAAAAACACTGAAACATTCTGCATAGTGTACAAGGTAATTCCAATATTTGAAGAATTTTTAAAGGGAAATGATTTTTCTAGAGTTCTGATTCACATGTATATAGCTTCTTGGATTATCTGTGCTCTAACTTACTCTTTTTTTTTTTTTCATACACACACACTGTATTTTATTTTTACAAGAGATAAATAGACTGACACGAAGCGTTGTACATGGATGACCACAATAAAAGCAACAATGATTGCAATTACCAAACCTGAAACACACTCATACTATGTCATAATATTGACATTCAGTCCAGTAATCCTCCACTGTAACAGCTCCTTTACTTTGCAGTGAAAATTGATTTGTATATTCTTTGCCTCTGAGTCCTTGTGGGATTTTTTTTTTTTAATTCAGACAGAAAGTCACAAAGATTATACTCATCCTCATCAGTTCACTCAGTCCCATGTAATTAAATTTTTTTTTTCATCTTGATCTTTTGTTAGCACTTTTTTGAGTTCATCAGTTTTTCATCAGAGTTCTGAAAATGCTTATTCATTCAGTTCAGCAGTACAGTCAGTTACCAGAAACCTGTACTTGTCAGAGTCTTTTCCATGAATTTCTTGAAGATGAAACCCTTTTATAGGAACATATTTGCAAAAGCATCAGAGTACACCCAGAACTGTCTGTAAATGAGAAAAGACTTAAAAACGACCACAGTTAAAGATTCGATGAAAGTTCATAATAATGCAGTTGACAAGAAAATTAGTTATTTCTGAGATATACATTTTAAAGTAATAACTAGGATTATTACTTATAACATTATACCAGAACATATAAGATTTTTAGAAATTTCATGTAATGTCTGAAACATTTATATTAACATATTTCCATACATATTTCCATACAAATACAAATATAAGATTTTTAGAAATTTCTTGTAATGTCTGAAACATTTATATTAACATATTTCCATACAAATAACCCAATGAAAGTTTAGTATTAGTTGTTTTGTTTGTTTGTTTGTTCATACTGCAGGTTCTTATTAGGCATCAATTTTATACACATCAGTGTATACATGTCAATCCCAATCGCCCAATTCAGCACACCACCATCCCCACCCCACCGCAGTTTTCCCCCCTTGGTGTCCATATGTCCATTTTCTACATCTGTGTCTCAACTTCTGCCCTGCAAACCGGCTCATCTGTACCATTTTTCTAGGTTCCACATACATGCATTAATATACGATATTTGTTTTTCTCTTTCTGACTTACTTCACTCTGTATGACAGTCTCTAGATCCATCCACTTCTCAACAAATGACTCAATTTAGTTCCTTTTTATGGCTGAGTAATATTCCATTGTATATATGTACCACAACTTCTTTATCCATTCATCTGTTGATGGGCATTTAGGTTGCTTCCATGACCTGGCTATTGTAAATAGTGCTGCAATGAACATTCGGGTGCATGTGTCTTTTTGAATTACGGTTTTCTCTGGGTATATGCTCAGTAGTGGGATTGCTGGGTCATATGGTAATTCTATTTTTAGTTTTTTAAGTAACCTCCATATTATTCTCCATACTGGCTGTATCAATTTACATTCCCACCAACAGTGCAAGAGGGTTCCCTTTTCTCCACACCCTCTCCAGCATTTGTTGTTTGTAGATTTTCTGATGATGCCCATTCTAACTGGTGTGAGGTGATACCTCACTGTAGTTTTGATTTGCATTTCTCTAATAATTAGTGATGTTGAGCATCTTTTCATGTGCTTCGTGGCCGTCTGTATGTCTTCTTTGGAGAAATGTCTATTTAGGTCTTCTGCCCATTTTTGGATTGGGGTGTTTGTTTCTTTAATAATTGAGCTGCATGAGCTGTTTATATATTTTGGAGATTAATCCTTTGTCCGTTGATTCGTTTGCAAATATGTTCTCCCATTCTGAGGGTTGTCTTTTCGTCTTGTTTATGGTTTCCTTTGCTGTGCAAAAGCTTTGAAGTTTCATTAGGTCCCATTTGTTTATTTTTGTTTTTATTTCCATTACTCTAGGAGGTGGATCAAAAAAGATCTTGCTGTGATTTATGTCAAAGAGTGTTCTTCCTATGTTTTCCTCTAAGAGTTTTATAGTGTCCAGTCTTATATTTAGGTCTCTAATCCATTTTGAGTTTATTTTTGTGTATGGTGTTAGGGAGTATTCTAATTTCATTCTTTTACATGTAGCTGTCCACTTTTCCCAGCACCACTTATTGAAGAGACTGTCTTTTCTCCATTGTATATCTTTGCCTCCTTTGTCATAGATTAGTTGACCATAGGTGCGTGGGTTAATCTCTGGGCTTTCTATCTTGTTCCATTGATCTATGTTTCTGTTTTTGTGCCAGTACCATATTGTCTTGATTACTGTAGCTTTGTAGTATAGTCTGAAGTCAGGGAGTCTGATTCCTCCAGCTCCATTTTTTTCCCTCAAGACTGCTTTGGCTATTCAGGGTCTTTTGTGACTCCATACAAATTTTAAGATGATTTGTTCTAGCTCTGTAAAAAATGCCATTGGTAATTTGATAGGGATTGCATTGAATCTGTAGATTGCTTTGGGTAGTATAGTCATTTTCACAATGTTGATTCTTCCAATCCAAGAACATGGTATATCTCTCCATCTGTTGGTATCATCTTTAATTTCTTTCATCAGTGTCTTATAGTTTTCTGCATACAGGTCTTTTGTCTCCCTAGGTAGGTTTATTCCTAGGTATTTTATTCTTTTTGTTGCAATGGTAAATGGGAGTGTTTCCATAATTTCTCTTTCAGATTTTTCATCATTAGTGTATAGGAATGCAAGAGATTTCTGTGCATTCATTTTGTATCCTGCAACTTTACCATATTCATTAATTAGCTCTAGCAGTTTTCTGGTGGCAGTTTTAGGATTCTCTATGTATAGTATCATGTCATCCGCAAACAGTGACAGTTTTACTTCTTCTTTTCCAATTTGGATTCCTTTTATTTCTTTTCCTTCTCTGATTGCCGTGGCTAGGACTTCCAGAACTATGTTGAATAATAGTGGTGAGAGTGGACATCCTTGTCTTGTTCCTGATCTTAGAGGAAATGCTTTCAGTGTTTCACCATTGAGAATGATGTTTGCTGTGGGTTTGTCATAATATGGCCTTTATGATGTTGAGGTAGGTTCCCTCTATGCCCACTTTCTGGAGAGTTTTTATCATAAATGGGTGTTGAATTTTGTCAAAAGCTTTTTCTGCATCTGTTGAGATGATCATATGGTTTTTATTCTTCAATTTGTTAATATGGTGTATCACATTGATTGATTTGCGTATATTGAAGAATCCTTGCATCCTTGGGATAAATCCCACTTGATCGTGGTGTATGATCCTTTTAATGTGTTGTTGGATTCTATTTGCTAGTATTTTGTTGAGGATTTTTGCATCTATATTCATCAGTGATATTGGTCTGTAATTTTCTTTTTTTGTAGTGTCTTTGTCTGGTTTTGGTATCAGGGTGATGGTGGCCTCATAGAATGAGTTTGGGAGTGTTCCTTCCTCTGCAATTTTTTGGAAGAGTTTGAGAAGGATAGGTGTTAGCTCTTCTCTAAATGTTTGATAGAATTCACCTGTGAAGCCATCTGGTCCTGGACTTTTGTTTGTTGGAAGATTTTGAATCACAGTTTCAAATTCATTACTTGTGATTGGTGTGTTCATATTGTCTGTTTCTTCCTGGTTCAGTCTTGGAAGGTTATACCTTTCTAAGAATTTGTCCATTTCTTCCAGGTTGTCCATTTTATTGGCATAAAGTTGCTTGTAGTAGTCTCTTAGGATGCTTTGTATTTCTGCAGTGTCTGTTGTAACTTCTCCTTTTCCATTTCTGATTTTATTGATTTGAGTCCTCTCCCTCTTTTTCTTGATGAGTCTGGCTAATGGCTTATCAATTTTGTTTATCTTCTCAAAGAACCAACTTTTAGTTTTATTGATCTTTGCTATTGTCTTCTTTGTTTCTATTTCATTTATTTCTGCTCTGATCTTTATGATTTCTTTCCTTCTGCTCACTTTGGGTTTTGTTTGTTCTTCTTTCTCTAGTTTCTTCAGGTGTAAGGTTAGATTGTTTACTTGAGATTTTTCTTGTTTCTTGAGATAGGCTTGTATAGCTATAAACTTCCCTCTTAGAACTGCTTTTGCTGCATCCCATAGGTTTTGGGTCGTCGTGTTTTCATTGTCATTTGTCTCTAGGTATTTTTTGATTTCCTCTCTGATTTCTTCAGTGATCTCCTGGTTATTTAGTAACGTATTGTTTAGCCTCCATGTGTTTGTCTTTTTTACGTTTTTTCCCCTGTAATTCATTTCTAATCTCATAGCGTTGTGGTCAGAAAAGATGCTTGATATGATTTCAATTTTCTTAAATTTGCTGAGGCTTGATTTGTGACCCAAGATGTGATCTATCCTGGAGAATGTTCCGTGCGCACTTGAGAAGAACGTGTAATCTGCTGTTTTTGGATGGAATGTCCTATATATATCAATTAAATCTAACTGGTCTATTGTGTCATTTAAAGCTTCTGTTTCCTTATTCATTTTCATTTTGGATGATCTGTCCATTGGTGTAAGTGAGGTGTTAAAGTCCCCCACTATTATTGTGTTACTGTCGATTTCCTCTTTTATAGCTGTTAGCAGTTGCCTTATGTATTGAGGTGCTCCTATGTTGGGTGCATATATATTTATAATTGTTATATCTTCTTCTTGGATTGATCCCTTGATCATTATGTAGTGTCCTTCCTTGTCTCTTGTAACATTCTTTATTTTAAAGTCTATTTTATCTGATATGAGTATAGCTACTCCAGCTTTCTTTTGATTTCCATTTGCATGGAATATCTTTTTCCATCCCCTCACTTTCAGTCTGTATGTGTCCCTAGGTCTAAAGTGGGTCTCTTGTAGACAGCATATATATGGGTCTTGTTTTTGTATCCATTCAGCTAGTCTGTGTCTTTTGGTTGAGGCATTTAATCCATTCACGTTTAAGGTAATTATCGATATGTATGTTCCTATGACCATTTTCTTAATTGTTTTGGGTTTGTTTTTGTAGGTCCTTTTCTTCTCTTGTGTTTCCCACTTAGAGAAGTTCCTTTAGCATTTGTTGTAGAGCTGGTTTGGTGGTGCTGAATTCTCGTAGCTTTTGCTTGTCTGTAAAGCTTTTGGTTTCTCCATCAAATCTAAAAGAGATCCTTGCCAGGTAGAGTAATCTTGGTTGTAGGTTCTTCCCTTTCATCACTTTAAGTATATCATGCCACTCCCTTCTGGCTTGTAGAGTTTCTGCTGAGAAATCAGCTGTTAACCTTATGGGAGTTCCCTTGTATGTTATTTGTCGTTTTTCCCTTGCTGCTTTCAATAATTTTTCTTTGTCTTTAATTTTTGCCACTTTGATTACTATGTGTCTCGGCGTGTTTCTCCTTGGGTTTATCCTGTATGGGACTCTGCGCTTCCTGGACTTGGGTGGCTATTTCCTTTCCCATGTTAGGGAAGTTTTCGACTATAATCTCTTCAAATATTTTCTCAGGTCCTTTCTCTCTCTCTTCTCCTTCTGGGACCCCTATAATGCGAATGTTGTTGCATTTAATGTTGTCCCAGAGGTCTCTTAGGCTGTCTTCATTTCTTTTCATTCTTTTTTCTTTAGTCTGTTCCGCAGCGGTGAATTCCACCATTCTGTCTTCCAGGTCACTTATCCGTTCTTCTGCCTCAGTTACTCTGCTATTGATTCCTTCTAGTGTAGTTTTCATTTCAGTTATTGTATTGTTCATCTCTGTTTGTTTGTTCTTTATTTCTTCTAGATCTTTGTTAATCATTTCTTGCATCTTCTCAATCTTTGCCTCCATTCTTATTCCGAGGTCCTGGATCATTTTCACTATCATTATTCTGAATTCTTTTTCTGGAAGGTTGCCTATCTCCACTTCATTTAGTTGTTTTTCTGGGGTTTTTTCTTGTTCCTTCATCTGGTACATAGCCCTCTGCCTTGTCATCTTGTCTGTCTTTCTGTAACTGTGGTTTTTGGTCCACAGGCTGCAGGATTGTAGTTTTTCTTGCTTCTGCTGTCTGCCCTCTGGTGGTTGAGGCTATCTAAGAGGCTTGGTGGGAGGCTCTGGTGGTGGGTAGAGCTGACTGTTGCTGTGGCGGTCAGAGCTCAGTAAAACTTTAATCCACTTGACTGTTGATGGGTGTGGCTGGGTTCCCTCCCTGTTGGTTGTTTTGCCTGAGGCAACCCAACACTGGAGCCTACCTGGGCTCTTTGGTGGGGTTAATGGCAGACTCTGGGAGGGCTCACGCCAAGGAGCACTTCCCAGAACCTCCGCTGCCAGTGTCCTTGTCCCCACGGTGAAACAGAGTCACCCCCCGCCTCTGCAGGAGACCCCCCAACACCAGCAGGTAGGTCTGGTTCAGTCTCCCCCAGGGTCACTGCTCCTTCCCCTGGGTCCCAATGCGCACACTACTTTGTGTGTGCCCTCCAAGAGTGGGGTCTCTGTTTCCCCCAGTCCTGTAGAAGTCCTGCAATCAATTCCCACTAGGCTTCAAAGTCTGATTCTCTAGGAATTCCTCCTCCCGTTGCAGGACCCCCAGGTTGGGAAGCCTGACGTGGGGCTCAGAACCTTCACTCCAGTGGGTGGACTTCTGTGGTATAAGTGTTTGCCAGTCTGTGAGTCACCCACCCAGCAGTTATGGGATTTGATTTTAGTCTGATTGCGCCCCTCCTACCGTCTCACTGTGGCTTCTCCTCTGTCCTTGGCCGTGGCTTATCCTCCTTGGTGAAGTCCAGGGTCTTCCTGTCAATGATTGTCCAGCAGCCAGTTGTGATTCTGGTGCTCTCGCAAGAGGGAGTGAGAGCACGTCCTTCTACTCCGCCATCTTGGTTAATGCCTAACTTACTCATTTTTTAAGTGTGTTAGAGAAAATTATATATATATAATTTTAAAATATATATATATACATATGTATGTATATATAGTCTCTTATAAAGTCAAGTCAAGGCATATCAAAGATGAGAGTGTACCCTATAAAAATATTTTTAAGTGACAAAATCAGCCATATAATGTAGTGTTGGTTGTCATGCTCTGTTTGTATTTTTCTCAGGCTCTATCAAAGAAAGCTAGAGATGGAAAATTGTTACCTGAAGAATACCAAGGAGGATCTTTTAGGTAAAATTTAAACTTAATTATTTGTAGCATCAAACAGACATAAGACTTATGAAGTCCTTGTTAACCTGTTTCATTTATTTTCTGAAACATTTCTTTAAAAATTTAAGCTAAATATCATACTTTATTTAGACAAGAGAATATGTGAAAATGTTCTTCAGACTAGTTAGTCTTTCATATGAATCAAAGCTAGTAGGAAGCCATTAGGGTTACCTAGTTAACCCATTTAGATGTTCATAGAATGACATTCAGGGTCTGACATACAATAGATTTATAAACGTCAACTATTTTTTTTCTACTTGTGATTTATTTTAAGGTCCTTTGGGGTAAAATATTAACACATAGACTCTTGAGTTATTATCAGCTCTATTTTTGTTTAAGTATAACTTACAGTACAGTACACTGAGTGTAGCTGGAATGTTTTATAAAGTGAAGAAAGCTGTGTAACCAACCAAAGCAAGATAATGAACATTATCTGCATCCCATAAGCCTCCCTTTACCCTTCCTAATTCTCACCCCCTTGAGGGTGGTAACCATGATTCTGAAAATTATCACCGAAGTTCTTGTTTTGCCAACTTTGATCTTTACATAAATACATATTTTTCAGTGTCTGACTTCTTTCACTCAACATTAATGTCTGTGAGATGAACCATGCATGTTGTTGTGTGAAGCAGTCATTTATTTATTATTGCATTATAATATTCTGTAGTATGCTGTATAAATATGCTAGTGTCCATTTCACTGTTGGGCATTTGTGTTGTTTACAGTTTGGTGCTCATGAACATTTTTGTTAGTGTCTTATGGTGACTATATGTACATATTTTTTTATTAATTAATTAATTTATTTATTTATTTATTTTTGGCTATGTTGGGTCTTTGTTTTCTGTGCGAGGGCTTTCTCTAGTTGCGGCAAGCGGGGGCCACTCTTCATTGCGGTGCGCAGGCCTCTCACTATCGTGGCCTCTCTTGTTGCGGAGCACAGGCTCCAGATGCGCAGGCTCAGTAGTTGTGGCTCACGGGCCTAGTTGCTCCGTGGCATGTGGGATCGTCCCAGACCAGGGCTCGAACCCGTGTCCCGTGCATTGGCAGGCAGACTCTCAACCACTGCACCACCAGGGAAGCCCTGTACATATTTTTGTTGTATAGACCTGAAAGTAGAATTGCTGAGTTTATAGCTTTAGTAGATCCTGCCAGATAGTTTTCCAAAATGGTTCTACCATTTTTTTCTTCCATCAACAGTGTATGAAGAATTCCCATTGCTTCATATTCTTGTTAACTCTTAATATTGTTAGGTTTTAAATTTTAATGAATCTTGGTGTGTGTAGTGGTACTCTTTGTGGTCAGAGAAATGCAAATTAATGATGTTGAATACTGTTTTCATTTATCTGTCAGCCATTTGGGTATCTGGTAACTCATCGGGTAAAATACCTGTTGAAGTCTTGTGTCTGTTTTTAAAAATGTTTTATAGGAGTTCCTTTTTCCCGATACACAGACTTTTATAGGATATATATTATTTGAAATACCTTTTCCACTTTGTACCTTGCCTTTGAAACTTTCTTGATGGTGTTTTTTAATGAACAGAAGTTCTGAATTTTAATAAAATCCTATTTATCAGTATTTTTCTTTATAGTTAGTACTCTGTTTTCTGCTAGGAATTATTGTCTATCCCAGAGTCATGAAGTTATTCTTCTATGTTATCTTCAGAAGCTTTATAACTTCTCACATGTAGGTTGCAATTCATCTGAAATTAGATTTTGTCTTTGATATGGAGGTAAAGGTCATGATTCTCTTTTTTTCCCTTTGTGGATAATTAATGGACTAAGCCTCAATTATTGAAAAGATTACTTCTTCTCTGTAGCATTGAGAAGGTAACCAAGTGTGTTTGGTCCTTTTCTGTATTCTCTCTCCTTTTCAATTGACCTGTTAGTCCTTCCCTTGCTTAATACCAGCAAACTATAACTTTTGATATATGACAATGAAAGTCTTCCAAATTTGTTCACCATCAAGATTGTCTTTCCTGGCTTTGTACTTCCAAATAAATTTTAGAATCAACTTGTCATTTTTCGTACACACACACACACACACACACACACACACACACACTAATCTTGCTCGGATTTTTATTGGGATTGCATTGAATTGTTTGATCAATTTAAGTTTAAGGAGAATTGACATCCTTATAACGTTGAGTCTTCCAGTGAATGAGCATGGTATAAACCATTGTTTACTTGTTCTTTGATTTCTTTCAGTTGTGTTTTATAATTTTTTGTTTAGAGGTCTTATATATGTTTCATTAGATTTAGTCCTAGATATTTTGTATACTATTGTAAATGGTATTATTTTCTAATGAAAGCAACTTGTATATAGATGTAAATTTTTATATTGACTTATTATCTAGTGACTTAGCTAAATTCATTTATTAATCTTACTAGTTTACCTATAGAGGCTTAGATTTTCTGTGTACACAATCAGTTCATCTGTGAATAATAAAGTTTTATTTCTTTTTTCTAGTCTTCATACCTTCTATTTCTTTTCCTTGCCATATTCCTCTGCCTAGGACTTCCAGTTCAATGCTGAATAAATGTTTACATTAGATACAATATTTGTGTGTTGATACCTGTTTTTTTGATCCTACTGTAAATGGTATTCTTTGTCTTTGGTCTTTGAGTAACTTGGAATAAGGTTCTGTGGCACAGTTTTTTAATAAAGTAAAAATATATGACTCAGGGAAAGGGTTCTTTGATTAAGGACATGCCATCTTCAGAGCTTTTTGTTTTCCCTTAGTATTTCCAACTTGGGGATGTTTGGCATCGATGAGTTTACTGCAGTGATCAACCCTCCTCAGGCCTGCATTTTGGCTGTTGGGAGATTCCGACCTGTGCTGAAGCTCACTCAGGATGAAGAGGGTAATGCCAAACTGCAGCAACACCAGCTCATAACGGTCACAATGTCCAGTGACAGCCGAGTGGTAGATGACGAACTGGCTACCAGGTTTCTGGAAAGTTTTAAAGCAAACCTGGAGAATCCTATCCGACTTGCCTAATCCTCAAAGATGAGAAGTTGGTCTTTGGCTTAGTTAATTGTATCATTGTTACTGAGAAACATACACTATAGGAAAACAATTAGGTATTTAAGTGTGAAGTGAATGAAATGTTTATTTAGGGTGAAAGAGTTTGACCTGAGTTGTCTTCATTTTCAGTTTGGGTTCAGTGTTATATAAATAAATAACAAACTGTAACTAATGGGAGGAAGAAAACATTTGGTTAGTCAGATGCATTTTTAATTTAACCACTGGTGCTGTACAAAAGGGATGTTCAGCTAGATGTAAATTAAATTAGATGTTTGGCTCATTGGAGCATTTTAGAATATTTGAAGATGTATGATAAGTTGTAAAATCAAAAAATTTTAGAACTCTACCTTAATTGTGTTGAAATTAGAAGTGGTCTTCAAAGAGATGCCCATTAATGTAGCAGTGGGACGTCACTTTTATAAGCACTGCTCTAGATATACTTGAACAATTTAATATGTACAGAAGTTTATTCTGGATACTAGTAGATAAATAAGAATCACTCTGTATTAGGGGTTGTGGCAACATTATTGAATTTTTTATGTATATAAAGCCATATGTTTTAGAGTGGTTTCTATCAGTCTTATTTTACACTTCTATGACACTGTGAACTAAAGAAGAAGAATTAAAAAGAATCAAAGGTGAAGAAAGAGACCAAAATATTTTGTTTGCTTTGATAATAAACTACAGTTAAAATATCTAAACCTTCAGAAATAAATTGCTCACCTTCATACTGAGTTGGAATATATTAAAGTAAGTTATGCTATTTCCTACCTAACATTTTAAGTTAGTGTTGATTTAAACACATGCTGTTACTTAGTGCATTTTAATCAAGTTTATACTGTGCAATAAAATATGAGAAAATATAAAAATTTCTATTGTATTTTAAATGTTATGACGCAGAAGTTTAGTACCTGGAAGTATATTAGTAATTTCCCTGGAATAGCTTAAAAGGGATTCTACAGGAGGAGAGAAGGAATTTAAAATCACAGTTAACCCTTGTGAGGGTGAGGGGAGCTGATCCCAAGCAGTTGAAAATCTGCGTTTAAGTTTACACTTGGTTCTCATATCCATGGTTCTGCATCTGGGGATTCAATCAACCGGGGATCGGGTAGTACTATACTAGGTATTTATTGAAAAAACTCCACGTGTAAGTGGACATGCACAGTTCAAACTCGTTGTTCAAGGGTCAACTGTAATATGACATTAGGAAAAAATGGATGTGAAATGTAAAACTTCAGAAAGAATAGAAGCCCTGTGAAGCAGGTGAGAACTATCCTCTTTATTCCATTGATAATATGAAAATTTGACTAATTGTTGTAAAGGTTAGAAGAGCTTATTTCTCTCTTTTAACAACTCTGCTACGACCGACAAGCTAACTGTAACTGGAATTGGATGGTGATTTAATTAACTAGTCACAGAGTCGTGTTGCTCTCTGCTGATGAGAATCGCCAGAAGAAAGACTACATGGTACAAGTTGTATGCTCTGACATGATGAACTGCTTATGCTCTAACAAAAGAGCTTTCTAGAATAATTAGAGCCCCAGTATATCAATTGCTAAGAAGATGCTTAATCCAATTAGTTTTGACAAGCTATTCTTTAAAAATAGTCTTCAAAACTTTTGTCATATTACTGAAAATTGTAACCACATGCTGTTTTCAAAATAACTTTCATAAGTTACATTATTTTCAATCCGTTTTAACTGAAATTATTATTTTTTTTTTCTAATTTTTAAATCTGAGGAATAGAACGTGAGACAGCTGTAAATCACCCTTGGCTTGGAGTTCTGTTTTTCCATTGGACTGACACGCTTAAACTGTAGTGCATCTGTTTCCCTGTAGGTGAAAAGGGCGGTGATACCCGCCCCTGCCTGCCTTATAGAGCTGACATGGACTGCCCAGGAGAAATGCTCTGTAAATGCAAGACAGTTTAATTCTTCATGGAGATCACAGCCAGGCTTTTCATATAATCAGTTGCTTCTCATGGTTCGACTTTTCATGGTTTGACTTCTCAGCTGTTGGTACAAATGCCCATTCATTCTGACCAAAAAATACTTTCTCTGATATTTCTATACTGCTTAGGTTTATGTGAGAAAATCGTCATTTCTAAAAAGAGTTCTGTTGCAGCGTGAGGTCAGAGAATAACACTGATTTGAGAAAGGGGTAAGGTGTCTTGATTGGGATCCTTAAACAGAGGATGAACTGTGTGCTGTATGAGCAGGCTGTCTTCCACGTTATAAATTTATACTTATTTGTAGTACTGAGAGGGGTCACACTGAGAGCATATGAAAATGAAATTTTATACCTTTTTTTTTTTTTTTTCTTATTTAAACAAGGAAAATGACCAAAATGTTGGGAAGACTTCTAAGGAAAAGGCAACACACATTCTAGTTAACACTTGGGCATGAAAATATCAATGAATATTAGAATTTATAAGACAGAACGGCCCTGCTTCTCCCTGATTGCGACTTCGAGTTTAACATCCTCAGGCACAGTTTGTTCACTGACTATTTTGTGGCAGATTAAAATCTTCAGTATACTGCTGGCCAGACTTCTTTGTTTGAAACGTTACTAAGAAATTGATACATACTGGTATAAGTGTTTTACATACATGTCAAATGGAACTTCTATTTTTAGTTTTTTTTTTTTCCTTTCTGCATTTTAGACTTAATTTCACACTAAATTGTACAGGCCAGATATTGGGCATTATGCTAAAAATAAAACTAGTTTCCTAACCTTTTATTGAAAGATAGGTGGTGCTGTGAGTTAATATATTGTAGTTAGAGTGTGGGAGAAAAATAGAACTGACAATCCTCAGTTTTCAAGGAAAATTTGTCCTTATCACTCATTGCATCATGATGGACTTTGTCTCAGGTGAAGTGAGGAAATGAAAGAACCAAGCGTATTGCTGGTAAGAATTAACCATTATTTTAAATGTGACGTTATTAATGGGAAACTTCTGTTGACTTTTGAAAAAGGAAGTAACAGGGCAGAATTACTTTCAGGTTAATCTGGCCCCAATATGCAAGGTAGGTCAAAACAGAGAGGACAGCCGTCAGCAGAACCAGCTGGAAGCTTTTGCTATAATGAAAGCGTCCATTGATTAGATTCTGTACCAGGTCAGGGGCTTTAAAGAAGGGAGAAACTTAAGAATATTCGACATGTTCATTTGCTGTGGTATATTATGTATATGTGGGGTGAATGTGTGCTATGAGATAATGCAGCAACAATGATGCAGTTTCCCAGTCCAAAACCCCACCCTCCATGGCCCCCCCCATCACCAGTGTACAAAAGGTTAAGATTTGGTAAGTTATTTACAGCAAGTGGTATATTTCAGGAAACATTTAAACTTTCTGTAAATGGGAAACACAACAGTTTTCTAATAAAATCATTTGAAATAGTTTTGTGGATTTTTAAAATTTATTTTCTAGTGTCTATTGATTTCAAGAGATGGGGACGGGGAGGACTGAAGGAAGGTGTGGTTTGTCTAGACTTGTAATACTGAAGACACCATTGAATTGAAATTGTAGGGTACGAAGATGTATTTTGAAAAACCATTTGCCTCTGTTAGTGGCAGTCTTTTATTTCTTTGACCATACAAAGTTTACTTTCACATTTACTTATATTTTTTGCAACAAATCCAAGCAACCTTATTCTTCCTAGCAAAGTGGCTACTTTTTAAACCTCTAATTTAACCTCTTCTATGTATGATATATACAGTTAAGAGAAACTTGGGCTTTTATTAAAAGTTGAGAAATTATTAGCAAAATCATTAATTAGTCATGATTTTCCTTTATTCACACGTAATTTATTTTTTCTGAAATTTCTTAGTCTATGAAATTATTACTCTTATAACTAAAAAAGTAGGTCTTTTAAAGATAAGGCTACTGTGGTCAGATTATATTAGTCATAGCACTTTATAAAGCAAAGTATTATATGAATATGTTAAATTTTTAATCACATAAATTGCACTTGTTCTACACTTCGTGTGGCATTTATCAGGCAGCTATAATTTATTATTTACTTAATAAATTACTATCCTTATCAAATGGAGCTACTGGTCTTTAGTACATACTTCATTTCCCAAGTTTGCATGCTTAAATCAAGAGTATTTTAAGCCTAGCTTCAAATTCATCTGTAAATTACTGTGCTTTGGGTAAAAACTTTATCTCTGTGCCTCAATATTCTCTTACCTATAAAATGAGGAAACAGGAGGGAAAATTAATCACGCTAATGGTTGCTTACCTTGTTTAATCTTCTCAATTTTATAAGGTAGGTATATCTTACTTTATAACCATCATCACAAGACAGGATAAGGAAAGAAACTCAGGGATTATGTTACTTGGTCAAAGGCACACAGCTCAGAAGTGCCACAGCTGGGATTTGAACCTAGGTCTTTGCAAGTGCCAAAATTCAAGCTCACCACACTGCAGTATATAACTTTCTAGGCTGTGTTATTGCTGCAGGTATAGTTCTGTACTAACAGATAGCATTTTCTACTTGCAATAATTGGAAGGTCCTGTTCTTCAGTAATAACATGTGTCTACTACATGGCCACTCTTAATTCATATTTCTCTGTAGTGTAGTAGTTCGCTTTGTGCCTTTCTGGTGATTGATGCAGAAAGTGCTGAGGAATTTTTGTTTTCATTATGGACAGCTATTAACCTGCAATGCTGAAGTTAAGGGTTGTAACTTCTACCTCCAAATAGAAGGCTTAGAAAAATAGAAGCTTAAAAAAATTAGGGGCTTAGTTTCTCTAAGGATAAAAAACATGATATAGGACATTTTACTTTAATAAATATCTTTGGTCCAAGTTCAGAGCCAAAGGTAATTAATTACCTCAGCTTTTATTTTGGAAGCTCCAGGCTTCTATATTGACAACTGTATCTCAGGGTCAAGCCTTCTATATTGACCACCTTATCAGTCAGCATCCAATATTTGCAGCCCACTGGGTGTCAGAGAAGTTCATTGCATTGCCCAGGACAGATCTGTCTGCAGTCGCCAGGGAAATATGTATGAAGCCACCCTCCAGGGCGCAGGTCAGCCTCAGCTGAGAAGGTCACAGTGCCACTGCAGGTGGGAGGCCTGGAGCACCTGCAGTTTGTGTGGGGAGAGCCATGTGGGAAAGGTGGTCGTCAGGCTGAGCTGGGGCTGCCATTCTGGGCACAAGGCAGGAGCAAAGCATCACTGGGTGTTCTACGCCCACTGAGCAGTCTGGCAGCAGCTAGAAATGGCAATGTCTCCCAGGTGCCTTCTGAGAAACGTATTGTGCTTGCTGTAAAGGAGAAATGCTTAGAAGAATCATCGATTAGTGCAGAAGTTCAGAGCAGGCATTGAAGGGTACAATTGAATCTGAGAAATTAATTAGTGGCTGGCACAACAACCCAACCAGACAGGCTGGGAAATAAAATGTGATCTTGTAATTTGGAATAACTCCAAATGATAAGATATCTTAGTAAGGGATAGCAGTCTATGTTATATCTACTTTGTGGGTAGGAATTATTTCAAATAAATTCCCCTGTTTGTTAGGTGAAACATTGATTAAAATGTGAAATGAAAGAAGATGTTGAGATATTATTCATTCAACAGTGGTGAGCATCTACTGTGTGTCGGCACTGAGGGTTCATAGCTAATGGCCCTTACCCTCAAGCAACTTAAACTACAGATAAATGAAATGCAGTTCAGAGTTGCAATAATCAGAGTCTGTGCATAGGACCTGGGTTGAGAGGACAGCATCACAGAGGAGGTAACATTTGAACCAGGTTTTTACATTACTGGTTATAACCAGCTCCTTATGGTTTCTGGTTTCTCTAATTTTAGTAACCAAATATTTAGCACTTGTTATACAAGCTCAGCAGTTCATTTTCCATGACCTTGACTCAGTACCTGTACCTATTACTATAATAACTTTTTTTTTTTTTACATTTTTATTTATTTATTTATTTTTGGCTGTGTTGGGTCTTTGTTTCTGTGTGAGGGCTTTCTCTAGTTGGCGGCAAGTGGGGACCACTCTTCTTCATCGCGGTGCGCGGGCCTCTCACTATCGTGGCCTCTCTTGTTGCGGAGCACAGGCTTCAGACTCGCAGGCTCAGTAGGTGTGGCTCACGGGCCCAACTGCTCTGCGGCATGTGGGATCTTCCCAGACCAGGGCTCGAACCCGTGTCCCCTGCATTAGCAGGCAGATTCTCAACCACTGCACCACCAGGGAAGCCCTATAATAACTTTAATCCCAACAAAGCTTAGAAACTTAGTTGGGAGGAAAGCTACCTAGTGGCAAGTTGCATGGGCAGAGAGAGCTTTACACCCTACTGCTCGCAAAGAAAATATTCTTTGCCAGCTCGTCATGCCTAAAGAAAGAGGCTGAGTTTGGAAGAAACAGTCATGCTTTGTATGATGGAAATGTGTTTCATACCTCCACTCTCCTACCTCTTCTCCAGGCCCTACTTTTTTGAAGGTGTCTTGTGTGTGCAAATGCATCTTGTTAATAGAATAAGTCATCTGCCAGGACAGCCACTTCTTTAGGTAATCTTCACACCCATTGTTTTGCTTCTCAAGGGACCATCCGTCGAATTTATTTTCAGAGAATCAGGATCATCTTTTGAGTCCTCCAGCTGAGCAAAAATATAGGAGCAGGTGAAAATCAAGTTTTACTTTTACCGTTCGGTATTTCTAATGCTAAGTATCAAGCTAGTTTGTTCTTTAAATTTCTTAGTTGAGAACGAATGCTTGTGAAGTGGAAGCCAACTTTGCTCAGCAGTGAGCACCAGGTAGCTCTTGCCGTGCTACACAGCCACCACCGTTAACCAGGTTTCATTACTTAGTAAGTAATTCGTGGGCATTCCATTTTGACACCAAATCATCTATTAATTATTGATGAATTAATAAGAATGTATCTTATCTCAACCTGTTAATTAAATACTAATTAGAATAGCACGATGAGTTTCCAGGTATTCTTTTTATACCTATGCTTTGATGCAACTTTAGAAGAATGGAAATAGATGCTAAGATGTATAGATGTAAGTGTTCCTGAGAGCAAACTCTGCCCTTTTAAAATTTCAATTTTAGTCATTTTTCAGAGAATGCTTAAAGTCATTATTCCTTGCAGGTGAGCGTATATGAGCCTATGAATTAGGCAAAATTGGAAACTTGATATTCAGTGGGGTCACGGGGCTTTTGTATGTTTTGTTTCCTGGCTTTTGTATGTTTTGTTTCCTGAATGAGTCATCACAACTTTGGAAAATATTGGGAGGAATAGCTTCCTAAAAAGCCTTAAAAATGGAAAAACTGGTCAAATAAATTAATGTTGTAAAAGTATCATTTGAGAAATTCTCTACAGTACTCTTATTTTCTAGGTAGATATTTCAATATAATTTTCTAGTTACCTAGTTAGCTTCATTCCCACTAAGTAGATACAGACCTTTTCTTCAAACTATACGTATGCTGACCATGAAAATATAATACAATAGTAATAGCTAACTTACTGTGTTTCAGGCACTGTTCTCCATGTTTTATATGTATTATTAACTCAGAAGTTTTCATCATAACCTCGTAAGATAGGTATTAGTATTAATCAGCATTTCACAAAAGACATGTTAAGTAACTTGTCTAAGATTACACAGCTAACAAGTGGCGATGACAGGATTCAGACAAGCAGTTTGGTCCCAGAGCCTCACAAGAGATTCTTCTTTTAAAAACATCAATTTAATAGGAAATCCTGGAGATTAGCACATTAAAAAGACTTGTGAGTTGGGGAAATGCCTATTAATGTAGTGAAAACACCTTGCTGAACTTCTCGGTAGCACCTGCTACAGGACTATAGAAATAAGAATATTACAGAAATAGGTCTGTAGCTAAAGCCACAGAAATCTTAATGTCCTCTAGATTTTAATATTAATGAATGATATATTCCTTTAACCTTCTGGTTCACGAAGAGGTGGTAACTGGTGTGGATTAATAATTAAGGGTCCAACAGGAAAACACCTCAGTGTTCTCATTTAGAGGGCAAGTTATTGGGTGATAACCAAAAAGTTCTTTAGTTTTGCTATGAGATAACCAGCTATGGAAAAAGAAATGTCTAATAAATTTTAATTTAATAAATGTCTCTGTGGTTGAAAGTACATGTTCTTTCTACACAGATACCAGAGCTTGGTAAGTAGAAATATCTCCTAGATTTTCCCCAGATTGTTTTGCGAGTGTCTTGAATATGTTTTTCTTTTAAGTGTATTGCTCCTCCACCCTCATCCTTACTATCACCAATGCAGTTATTAGTTTGTAAAGTATAACACAAGGCTCATACATTGTAGGATGCCAGGCTGATTGGGTTTCTCCCACTCTTCGTCTCTCGCAGCCTCTAAATGTGTCAGTTTAACCTTCACCAAACACATTCCTTTTTTAAGGACCTGAGGAATCTTGTTGGAGCAGTTCTGTGCCTAGGTTTCAAGAACATACCGATTAAGTAGACGTATTAGCATTTGTCAGGACTAGCCCATAACATTGTGTTTTCTCTAAGATGTTCTGAGGCCAGTTTCCCTTTTATGGTGGGTAAATATGTGAACATTTTTATGATGGTAGCATTGACTCACCTTTTTTTAGGAGGTTAGAGAAGTCTTTTTGTGCATTTATATTTGCAATACCATAAGACATTCAAAAGGAATTTACCGGAAGACTCCTTATCTGCATCAATTGTGTTTTTTCATAATTGAAAAATTACACTTTAATTGGAGGATGACTCTTTAGTAGAAGTTTCTGCCACATGATACTCAGATAAAAATAACAGATATTTGGTGGACTTTTGCTTCTTTTGTTTTTAAAGAAAAATTAAGAAGTTGGAGGGGGGATAAGACTGTGACAAATGTAAAAGTACTCATAATATTGAATAGATTCATGGACTAGGACACACCAGTAGCATGGACAGTCAGAGATCTGATTTGATTAGGGACAAATTTTGTTAAAACTTTAAAGTTTCATTGCAATTTTTTTTTCCAGCACTGAAGGAAACTCCTCGTAGTTAGTGTTGGCTATTGGCATTGGCCTAAAGTTTCAAACAACAAGATTACCACGCAACAGAATTTTTAAAATTTCTATACATCTTGGTTTGGTAATTGCATTTTATTTCACCTTTAGAAAGATATGTTTAAATCATAAGCAATGACAGTATTCGTGTACACTTTGCTTGGTGAAAGGTGGAGATGCTCACTGACCTTTATGTACCCCAAACATGTTCCAAATTTGACAAAAGATCAAACTCCTTGTTCACAACTTTGACGCCTCTACCCACCTCTTCTCTGCTCCCAAGGAGCCATTGATGTGGATTCAAGGGGGAGGACATTTATCAGGCTATGGTGCCAAGGCTGCCTGCCACCTGTTAGGATTCTCTCATTTTTTCCACATGGCATGTGTGGTCAGATCAGCCTAAAGCTGTCCCTACTTAGAAGACAGCCTCCTTAGGAAAGGCTGGATTAGGCGGATTCAGTTATCTGCTTTGCATCTTCAGGAAAGTCTCTTTTCCTTTTGATTTGTGTTCTTGTACAATTCTGTGTGTTTTTCTTGACAGGGGAATGGTAAACTGAAGAGCTGAGATAAGGGCGTGGACCTATAGCACAGAAGGCATAGAAGCTGTTCAACCTGTTTTTGTTCTTGGGTTAGGCAGTGGTGTGCTGGTAAATGTTTTAACAACCAGCTCTCTGGAAAACAAATGTATATAAGTATATAATCAAATGTAAGTCTATTAGAAATTCTACTGATATACAAAAAATAATTTATACAATTTGCAAATTTAATGGAATATACAATACTATTAAACAGTATCTTATAAATACAGTAAGAATTCAGTAAAATATACAATTCACACAATAGAATGTACAATACTCTATTGTAAATTTTTTATAGCTCACCAATTCTCAAAGAATGCTTTCATTGATTTTATGGAAGCCTTGTATCTAGCCAAGCTATGATTGCAGTTGATGAATAAGTCTGGTTCCTGACATGAATGTTGGTTGATGTTTTTCTTTACCTGAAGGAGTAAGATGATAGTTAAAACAACAAAGATGTCATATTTTGGAATTTCACTTGTTTGTTAATGAAGAGAGTAGCATTCTTTCTAAAATCAGACAATTTTCAAATATTTAAAGAACATTTCCTCAAATTTTGTGCTAGTCACAATGTACCAGCTACAGGCATGACATATTTTAAAGTTTAATCTGCATTATTTATATTTTTCCATCACTTTAAGTCTATAGACAACAATAAATCAAGCCCCAATTTTTTAGCATTTGCTGATTTCCATGATATAAATGTTCTGATCTCAAGCTACCAATGTGTTGTCACTGAACATGGAGTTGGGAAGAGATGCATGGCCATGCACCATTATATAGCATTTCCCACCAGTGCATATACAACAGATGTAAAAACCTCAAGAACATAGATAATAGTAAAATGTAGTAAGTGATTAGGACATGATGAGCTTTGCATATTAGCTTTGTTTTTGATGTAATTTATTTAATAGTAAGCTTATATAATCTAACTTTTGATAAGAGTTTGCAAAATTCCTGAAAATTCAACAGTCAGCTTTTGTGAGCTGGTACAAGCCAGTTTCAGCACACTACTGGCCTTACACCTTCCAGCTCAGATTAGTGGTCCCCTAATGTCAGTGGTGATGGGGGCAGGAGAAGACATGCCAATATGCCATGCTTTTTAAAATAGAGAATCCTGGCCCCCACCCCTGGAAATAAGTCTGAGATGAGACTTGAAACTGCAGTTCAGAACAAAACCAAACCTCCCCGGGTGACACTGATATGCGACTACATTTAAGAACTGTCCCTCTGGCAAGAGTGCTTATAGTTCAAGCCAGCTCACCAGGATCCATCACCTCAGAGTCTGAGTCAGGAGTCCCGTTAACAGTACGTCTTTCTTTGCCTGGCCTTGCTCTCTGCTCATATATTGTTTCCCTTTGGAACCTCAGCGGGGAGAGAAGAGAATGGGGTCTGAGGAGAACGAGTTCTCTTTTTTGAGATTCTGGGGCTCAGCCACTTTTTCTTCCCCTGTTAACATGAGGTATCTTGGCTAGCACCACTACGGATCCCACGGAAGTAGAATCTACCCCGCTTTCTCAGTTCCTGACCAGAAATTAGACTCTTAAAAGATACTCAAAAAGCAGAACTAGATATGAAAGGCTGTGGGCTAATTAGTTGGAACCATGAGATCTTTGGCTGGCTACTGACTCATGGGGAAGTTCTGTCACAGTAGCCCCCATTTTCATGTCTTTGTTTAGTAAAGCTTAACAGCAAAGCGTGATTGGCTCTTCTGTTGGCTTGGAGCCTGCTCAACAAATGTAAAACAGTGGTGGCTTCCATCATTTTTTTTTTGAAATTAATTCATGAAAACCTGAAATTAGAACACATGAAGTAGGGAATGATGTCATTGTTTCAAAAGGGCTTTTGCTTTATGAAAAGGAGAAGGTCACCTAGAAAATACCCTTCCGATAATTTTAAACGGTGCTTACAAAATCCTCGCTAATATATATATTTGTGGAAATACTATAGCATTAAGCATACTGAACCTATGTTCATTGTACAGTGTCCAGAACCTGTCTTCTTAGAGCTGGGAAATAGGAAATATGGTCCAATTGGGGTGGGGTGGGGGTAAGGGGGAGAATAGGGGAATTACATACTAGCATAAGTGTATCTTTGGAGACAGTCACAGCACCAAAACCTTCTTCTTCTTTGCTAGGCTGAGAGTTATTTGCAGGCAACGAGACTGAGCCAGCAATTTTGAAACTGCTTTTGTCCCTGTAACACATCCTGGCCAATGAAATTACTAATGAAAATTAAGGAACCTTAGCTTGAGTGAAAGTTTTAAACTTTTAAATTCTTGAAAAATCCATCATAAAACATATATGAGGGAAAACATTATGGGTTGTGGAGCACGGAGGCCAGTGCATGAAGTCAGATAAACCTAAAGTTGCATGTACTCATAAAATTCTGTTATTTATTAATTCACTTTACCCAAAACTTCTCATGGACAATTTAAAAAGCCAGTGTCCAGGGGTGGGGGGGGGGAGTGATCTGTCCGGGATCATTAGGAGTCAAATTGTTTTCCTCATCAGTTCGCAAGTCCTCTGGTGAGCCTTAAGTACATTAGTGCACATGAGCTATGCTACAGATAGAAGCGAAAATAGATGACTAGGGCATTACTTTTTTTTTAAGTAATGACATTTCTATCTAAAAGCTTCCTTAAGATCTGTGAATGCATAATTTCAAAGGGAGAATGTCTAACCTGATATGACAGGCAGGCTGCTCTTGGGCATGGAGAACAGAGATTGGAAACAAAAGCAAGCAAACCATGTGATTGGTTTCACTGATTTGCTAGTGCCTCACATTTGTGCTGAGACCATTTACTCTATTTCCTTCTACCTTAGCTGCTCCAACTTGGAAATGTGTAATGTTCTGTGCAGCAATGTGGTCATGGGACAAAGGGAACCAACAGATCTGATCCCTTTCACCACGTTTCCCACCTCTTCCCCTACCCCTCTGTATCTCACGTGTCACACGTGGGGCGTGCTGACTTGTGTCTCTGCCTCTGTGCATCCCCTGTCTTCCCATCTACAACTGCTCTCTGCCACCTGGATCCCTCATTTCATGACCTTATGCAAAGAGATCTTGTTCCAGGAAGGCTTCCAGGATAATCACTATCCTGTAACCCTCTGCAGACCAGACTATAGAACCAGCACAGCTCTCTCTCAGAGCCTGAGGAAGGTCATTGCTATAAGTCTCTTGGAGAGGTAGACTGATGCCATGAACTGGTGGTAAGTCCTGACTAGTCTCCGCATGCTCTCTATGCTGTCCCTGGGGCCAAGAAGCAATGCCAGGTGCAGCAAATGGGGACACAGAATCGTATCATGAACTTAGCAGGGATATTGTCCTTTCATGATACCATTCTGTATGACAATCCTGCTGTCTCTTTCCTTCCGTGGCTCCTTTTTAAGATAAAGTTAAAATTTCTTAGCCTAAGGGACAAAGCCCTTCATGATCTGGCCATGACTCTCCAGCTTCTCCCTTAATTATGTCCCTCTGCTGCATCCACATAGATCCATCTGTTTTTTTGGATTCTCCCGAAATGACCACTACTTGCCTTTTAAAGTAAAGTTCAGGCAAGCATCACTTCTTGGCTCTTGGATGTATTCTTCTGGGATCTTCCAGGTGGAGTCAAACAGTCCTCTGCATACCTATAAATGCCTTGTGGCTCTTTCCTTAGAGCCCTTCTTGCTTTGTCTAATCATGACCTTTCTTATTAACTATATTGTGAGCTTCCTAAAAAGCAGACCATGTTTTTTTTAACTCTTATCTCCAGCACCCAGGCAGAAGTGCCAGACACGTGGTAATTCCTCAACTAGTGGCTGAATGAATAAATGTCCTATTGCATACCTGGGAATTAAAATTAATGAATATGAAGAGAAGAGAGAAAGAATAAAGATAAGAGATTATCTCTGAGCCCAACTCCTAAAAGACATCAGAATTTTAACACTGTTCAATGACCCGTGGGAGTGACCTCCGCCTGTGATTTATGAGTGCTGGCAATCTAACAACATGTGACTCAGGTATTCCTAGGAGTAGAAAAGCCCTGAGAAAGGGCAAACACACTAGTCAGGAAGAACTTGAAATAAAAATTATCATTAAACACTGAGGGAGAGCCGCCTTTGATAAAAAGTAATGCCCTAAGAATGCATCAGGATTCAGAACAAATAAATCTAGATAAAGAAGAGATTGTATCAAAAGGAACCTGTTTCGTTAGCTGGAAAGGGAAGAAGGGTGATTCATAGCTCTCCTGGGTTGACAAAGTACAGGAGGTAAATCAGTGACATGGTAGCAAAGAACCTACAGCTTCTTATTACAGTGTACTTTTAGCTCAGGAGAAGAAAGGTATTTCATTCAGTATGATAGCATGTATGCCACATGGCCATTTAGTTGATAAGGTCAAAGAAAGTATCAATATATAGGACTTTTTCCAAGTTGGTGATAGTACCTATCAATGACCACTAGCAGCCTAAAGCTGCATAAAACAGCATAGTTGTGTTGGTTTCCCCCCAAAAGTAGTGTTTAACTTGTGGATGTGCTGGGTTGCATAAGGACAGCTGCAACCAGAGTTATATTGCGTTGTTCCCAGCCCAGCCCCACCCTGCTCCAAAAGGATTAATAATGGAAAAACCCGAAGGGCACAGAAATAAACAACACTCGTTTAACGAAACTGTTCTATAGCAATTAAGCATTGAAAAGAGGCCCAATTCAGGATCTTGGGCCCTCGTGCTATGAGCTTAGAATCAAGATAGGATAAATTCTTATCACTACCTTTCTGCAGTGAATTGGCAAGAGCTTTACTGGTAGAGAGTCTTACTGGGTTTGCGGTTCTTACCGGACCTACTTTAAAAATGATCAAGCATGTTGTCTTTTCCTCGGCAAAGATCTCGCTGGACTCAGTGAAAGGCACTTGCTTTTGAGGAGGCTAAAGCTAGGAGTCCAGAATAGGGCAGTTAGGACCTCAGTGGCTTTGTTTGGAAGACCCCTGGAGACAGCTTATTTTTCTAAACTAGTCTTGAAAGTAGCTCTCTTTGCCTGGCCTCTTGTGTTCCCTCATGTAATATCATTTGACTGTTTCCCCCAAACCCCATCAATGCACTGATAGGTCAGTAGGTGGCAAAGAGATCCCAAGCTGATCAGTTTATTTTTTAATGATTTTAGGCTTTGCTGCCAGAATCATCCTAATTTACACCATTGCCACGAAGTGCTTGTGTTTGTCTATGGTAATGTGTGTGCTAAATAATGCAGGGGAATCCAGCAGGTGGTAGAGAGGGCACCGTCTACCTTTTCTCTTGGCTCTTTGTACGTGCTGTTGAGGTAAACTGTGATTCTCACACTTCCTCTCTCACCTAAGCATGCGAAGAAGAGGGAAGCTGAGTCGTCCAATCTGCCGGTTATCCTGTATCCATGGTTATAAGCACTTACCTTAGAGCCAGACTGCCTGAGTTCCTACCCCCACTCCACCACTGTGTAACACAGGGCAAGCTGTTCAACCTCTCTGACTTTTACCCCATCTGAAAAATTGGGGTCATCATTATAATACCTTCCTCATAGGGTTCCAGAGAGGATTAAATGAGTTAATATATGTAAAGTACTTGAATGTTAGGTACTATTATTTTTAAGCCCTTCTGGCAGGCACAGATTCTCAGATCTTCCGCCTTGCCATTGCAAAACATAGAATTTATAGCTGAAAGAGATAGGGCTGATTGTCTAGACAGCTTCTCTTTTTTAATAAAGGAGAAAACTTAAATCCAAAGAAAAGACAGACCTTCCCTAAAGTCAAATGGCTGTTAAGGATAGAGGGAGGAGTGGCATTTGGGCTCTCTGACATCCGAGGCATCTTTTTAGTGGTCCATGGCTCTTGGCCAGTGAGAGGATCAGACTTCCATAGAGTAAACTGGCTATTTCTCAGGCTAACTAGTCTTGTTTGCTTAGGCTTTCTGAATGGGCATAAAGGGGAGGACTTGATAGTTTAAGAATATAATGCCAGAGTCGATGTGCAAACTCAGGAGTCACAAAGATTTCAGAGGGCAAAATTACAAATAGCCAGTGGCCAGAACTGCCATACTTAGAGGGCCTTGGAACTCTGCTTTGGCAGGAACTGATGGCTGCACAGGTTCTCAGGTGGGCTGCATAGGAGGAGTGGGAAGTGGATTTGCCAGCCGGGGCTTTAAAAAAAAAGACCTGTGGTCCGTATACATATTCAGTTTGGCATCCAGGCCGTAAACTCGGTGTCTTTATTTTATAGTCCTGTCTCACATATTACCTGCACAAAATCCTCACCACCCCTCTCCCAAGATCGTGACTGTCCTTATCAACCAGACAAAGTAGGCATTGTGGCCCTCTTTACTGCCTCTTCTTCCCCCTTCCCCCATTTGTGGCTTCTTGACCACCCTTAATGTCCATTTCAGTGTGACTGAACCTCAGTATAAAGATCAGGATGAGACACAGTGTGAACTGCCATGATAGGAAAAAAAGAATTAAAAATCACCCTTTAAATAAAACTAGTCCACAGGCCCAAGTTGCAAATGGTTACAAGGGTTACGCGTTGTGTGTGTGCGGGGTGCTGTCAACCTTGCTGGTCAAGTGGTCTCCCAGAGCCAGGGACAAGGGGTTACCCCCAGGAGAGGAGGAGAGTTCCTCTCCAAGACTGCAGAGCACAGCATTCCTTTATTTTTGTTGCATCAAGATAGTCTCTACATCCACCTGCAGGGTGAGGATAACTTACTGTTTATCTCTTGGGTTCTCAGGAACTGGCAGTTACCAGATTTTGTCAGTTAATTTACTTAATTAATTCCTTATGCCTCTCTGAGCCCTGGCAGGTTGGGAAGTAAGTGTAGTGTTTTCTTCCGGAACTGAGCCTGCTGACCTTTTGAAGTAGCCTAGGGCAGCCCTGGTGTTGGCTCCCAGGAAAAGGCATGTAGGGTTCCCTCTTTCCCTCTGAGGTTGGGGCAACGTCCAGTAGACCTTCACCCCCTTTCCTTCAAACTAGGATGTTGCAGTTGAAGGTGAAGCTGGTATGAAAATGATTAGCCTGAGAAAGCCCAGCAGGATGTGAGTAAATTAAAGAATTGGGTTTTTTTCCTTTGGGTTTTTAGGCAGGGGGAACCTACCTACTATCAAAACTAAATAAAAAGTACCAACATGAATGAATGTAGGGGCAAGTCCAAAGCCAAGATACCATTTTTGCTCTAAGTAAATCCACAAAGGGAATTTCCTCCCTTTAAAAAAAAAAAAAAGAGCAAACTATTAGAAACTACTGCTTTCACCATTCTCTCTATGCCTAGTTTTCCACTTTCTTCTGGGGTGGGGTGGGGTAGGATGGTGGGGGGTACTCTTGGAAGCTAATCAAGGAGAATACTGTCGTTGGGTTAGATGGTTGGGGAAACTAATGACCATATATTTGGAGCCTTTATTGAAGGGGAAAGCAACTTGCTGCAGTTGACATGGGCCAAGGCACTTGAATACAAGGCCAAGGTGACAAAATAAGGGTGAGGCTACAGTGAGGGAGTACACCACTATGTTACTAATGAGTCTGGTGGCCCCGATTTCTTAGAGGGAGAGGGCGTCTAGCTTTGGAGTTGCTTGCCTCAAGCATTAGGAAACATTTTACCTGCTGACTCTGTCCAGAGAGGTAGAACTGGCTAAATATCTCAGTAGCCCAAATTCTAGGTCCCTGTTTGTTGAAAGAAGTCAGCCAGCATTCTGACCCTACTCAAGTTCCTAATTACTTTGAATTAGGTGGCCTGGAAAGCCCCAGAGATTTCACGTCTGATATCTGGAAGTCAGTTGAAAGAGAAACTTAGCAACAGGATCCCCAAAGAAAATATAAAAGTCAGCACCTTCTAGCAGTGGATTCTTGGTCTCTGGAGTTTGTGTCTACGCGTGGCCAGCGCCATGAGGAGTCATGCCTCTTGGTTTGGGGAAGGGCACATGGCATCGTCTCACACTGGGCAGTATAACTTTTACTTTCTCTCTAAGATTTGCCTGCCTGAGAGAGATTTTGCTTCCTTTATTGTTGTTGCTTTAAAACACAGTTGTCTTTTATTTTGCTCTTGCCATGGAAACTGTAATAAATAAAGAGAAGCGTGATTTCTTAATGGTCTCCATCTTCAGATGCACTTTTCTGCCTGCTTACATCAGAGCATGCAGCTCATGGGAATAAAGAAGAAAGGGGAGAGGGAAGGTGAGTATTGGCAGGACTAGGTAATACATTCATGTCTGGAAAGCAGTGTACTCTTAGGCCAGTTCCTGACATTTGGTGTGGTTTTGTTTGCAAAAGGATACGGTGCATGCATTGTACAATTTAAAAAAAATTTTTTTTAATTGAGTTAAATCCAATTTTTTTTTGTATTTTGGCTATCCTTCACGTAACTTTCTTTAGGGGGGTGGTTTTCAATTACTTCAGCGTGGTGTCGCACAGACTCATTCCAGTGGAATCCAGTTAGATGGTCCAAATGCTTTTGTTCCAGAGGTAGACATGTGTTTTGATTTACATTGTGCTTGGATGGACCATGTGTATGCTTCATTCCTATGGAAGACATAATTTGCAGCAGAAAACTCAGAATAGCAGCATCCTGCTTGCAAAGCTATTGAAGGAAAAAAAAAAGAAAAAGGACTTTCCGATTAATTCCAAAATCTAATACTGCTCTTCAGATAGGTACCATTTCAAGTAGTTAACCCAGTGTGATTCTCAATTCTGGGTCTACAACAACCTCACCTGAGTGCAACATTAATCCCGCCCACCCTTATTCTACCCAACCCCATCACTCCCAGTTCCAGAGAGTCCCAGTCTGTCTTGGGTGGGGGCCTTGGGATAGATAGGTAGGTAAGTAGGTAGGTAGATAGATAGATAGATAGATAGATAGACAGATAGACAGACAGACAGACAGATAGATAGGCTGATTGATTTTATTAAACACAGGTGAGTTTGAGCCTCAGCCATGGTTGAGAAACTGAGTTTAAAAATGTGTTTTTTTAAAAAGGCAATTTGCTTTAATGACAAATAATAGGTAAACCTAAGGATACAAAAAGAAGGAGATGCTTACAGAAATAAAGACAGCCAAATAATGTCTGTGGTCACAAGGCATCTTGCTTTTATAACCAACTGCTCCCTTATCTCATGGGGTAATTTGACTTTACATAAAGGTAAGTGCTGTAAAACTATAAAATTCCATTATGTTTTTGAAATCAAAAGCATGGGAAAAAGTCACCTCCAGCCATTAAAAAAAAAGACTGCCATTTCACTGGGCTAAATCTGGCCTCACATACCAAGGTGACATGTATTAGTCTACAAATAAGGAGTGGTTAATTATCTGGATAGTGGTTGGCTGGTTCCTGGTAAATACAGTTTCAGTTGGATATGGACCCAAGCTTTATAAGGATTGTTCGGTACATACGACAGATAACCTGATAACAACTACTTACCGTGTGCTGGGTACTCTTCTAAGGCTTTACGTACATCACCTCCCAACATCTCTACAAAGTCGGCCTTGTTATTCCTACTTTACGAATGAGAGACTAGGTACAGACACTTGTCCACATCCTCTCAGCTAGTTGGCAGGGATTGGAACTTGGATCTGTGTGGCCCCAAAGCCATGCTGCAACCACCACACCACTTTGTCTCACCCCCTGCCCTGTGGAGTGGACCACAGTGGAACAATAAAGACCATGGAGCTGACGGCTATGCAACCACTTCAGAGAGATATGTCAGAGATTTACACACAAAGATGTGTTCTTAAGACATGTTATAGCAAAAAGCCAAATATTCTTGTAAATGTGGCAGTGATGACTGAAGGGTTTTATTAAAAATATATTAAGTATGTACAGTGGAGTGTTAACCTCTGTTAAATCTGGGTGGTTTTATTTACCTCTCTTTTTCTGTATGTTTGAAATATTTCATGGCTAATCATTCTTGGGCAAAAGGAAATGGAAGAAAGCTGATAAGCTCTTCTGCATTGAGTTATTCAGGTAGTTTTGCATAAACTGGAGGGCAGATAATTGCTGATATGACCTCAAAAGAGATAAGGAAGAGAAAGGAATGTTTGCTAATTAGCTACCAAGAAAAGAGAAATGTTAGAAATAATTAAATCACCTGGTTCTGTGTACTCCTCCAAAGTATTCTCCCTTATGTCTCTTCTGACCTAATAACTAAGAGCAATCAGCCAACAGTACACTCCGGGAGAAAAGAGATCTTGTTAAGCTTTGAGTATCATGCCAGTGATGCGTGTATTTTTTTCACAAATTATATTAGTGCTCATGAACTGGAATTGCTCCACTTTAAACACTCAAAATTATGAGACCAGCTGTCCCTAGTGGTTGCCTGGTGTTTGGAGTGAACCTCAAAGGCGATCCTTGGCTAGGAGAGAGTCTTCCAGATTCCAGCAGCTTTTGTTAAAAGCAAGGCATATCTTATTTATGCTTCCTTCCAAGTTCAATGTAACATGGATGGTTGTGCTTTGATTTTTTTCTTTTGGTTCATGGAAGTTATAAATGAAGTTTAATTTTCTAATCTTGCCCTTCAGAGCAGCTGACACATCTCAGCCAATGTTTGTTGTACGTGCAAAATATAAAGAAGGAGTAGCCGCTTCTGAGTGTATTTGGCTGTGGGGCATCAATATGCATGTCTTATTAGTGGGAGCTGTTGATTTTAAGAAAGCTACTTATATAAATAATCTACGACAGAGGGAGTTCATCCAAGTTTTAATGAGACATCTCAACTCTCCGTCTGCTAAATTAATACATCTACTTTGAGATTTTAATCTCTAGGAAAAGTGACAACAGAAAGAGCAGTTGAAGAAACCCTTCTTGTACACATTCAAGATATTAATTTTTACGAAATCAAAGCTTTACTATAGGGCTTCCCTGGTGGCGCAGTGGTTGAGAATCTGCCTGCCAATGCAGGGGACACGGGTTCGAGCCCTGGTCTGGGAAGATCCCACATGCCACGGAGCAACTGGGCCCGTGAGCCACAATTACTGAGCCTGCGCGTCTGGAGCCTGTGCTCCGCAACAAGAGAGGCCGCGATGGTGAGAGGCCCGCGCACCGCGATGAAGAGTGGTCCCCACTTGCCGCAACTAGAGAAAACCCTCGCACAGAAACGAAGACTCAACACAGTCATAAATAAATAAATAAATAAATAAAAGAACGTGAATTTCTAAAAAAAAAAAAAAAAGCTTTACTATAATTCCACTTTGTCTAAAAAAAAGTGTATAAATGCAATTAAGGCTAGAAGAATATACAAACCAGAATGTTCATAGTGACTAATTTTCTCTTGAAGGTGATATTTTAGATGATTTTTGATTTTACTTTTCTGTGTTTTCAAATTTCTCTGTAACAAGCCTATATAACTAGTTTAAAAGGAGAAAAAATACAGAAATGTTTAAGGGTCAAGAGAAAAAGAAATATAAATATGCCCCTACATGCAACAGCTAGACCATTTCTAGTGCTGGAATGTCTCAGGCTTCATTGCTCCCTTTGCAAATGAAGAACACAATGCACCTGTGACAATAGCTACTGCGATGGCCAGGAGTGACTTCTGGCTGTCCTGCAGCTTCTGCAATGGAAAGAGTCTAGACAAATCTTCCTCCCCAAGGAAGGCTTTGAGAAGTGGAAGCTTCAGGAGGAACAGGCAGAAGAGATGTATATATATATATATTTATATATGTGCTACACACACAGAGGTAATGAAAACTTGATTTACCATAAGATATTCATTTACAAAATGAAAAGATATCACAGGTTCTTATCTGCCCACGCTGGTCCTGCCACTGTACTTGTAGTCACAGTAATATTACCTATAATTATACTGATGTCTACACATATTCAAAAACAATATTAACAATGAGAATTGTTATCTGTGGGTACAGATAGGGTTGAACAGAAAAGAGTGGCCCTTTCTACCCTCTTGACCACCGCACACACGTAGGCTGTTTTCCCCCCATTTTGTTATGAACATTTTCAAACAAACAGTACAGTTGAAATAATTTCCTAGTGAACACTCTGTATCCACCACCTAGGTTCTGCCATTAACCTTTTTTGTTATGCTTAGTTTATCCCATGTATATCTATTCTTCTCTCCATCCATCAATCCATCTTATTTTGTAAATACAAATGTCAATCCATATCACCCTAAATATTACATCATGCATATTTTTAACTTGTTACTTTGAGATAAAATTTATATACAATGAAATGCACAAATCTTATGTGGGCATTCACTGAGATTTGACAAATGCATACAGCTGTTTAATCCAAACCTACCAGGCTATAGTATATTACCATCACCCCAGAAAGTTTCCTCATGCCTCTTCCCAATCACCCCTGTCCTCACTCCCCAGGGGCAACAAATGCTGTCATCTTTTTTCTACCATAGGTTAGTTTTGCCTTTTGTAGAATTTTATGCAAGTGGGATCATGCTTCCACTCAGCATAACTAACGCTCTTACTAATGAGCTCAGATAGAAGACTGTAGGGACAATTTACTTCCTTCTGGTCTCCAGTGTGTTGAGACACTCATTTGCTGCTGCTGCCACCCCGGCTGGCCACTTGATGTAGCAGCTAGTTGTGGGGCTTGCCACAGTCTGTGAAACTGATGATAATGCCAGGCCACCATTCACTGGGATCAGAGGAAAATGGAAATCCTAAATTAGGCATTTATGGAATGCATGCAGGAAACAGACACTGCCCAATCCTACTGGAGAGTACATAGGGAGGAGTCAAAATAGTCTGGTGCAGTGGTTTTTGTCATTAATCAGGTAGTGCAAATCTGCAACTCTCTTATTGTTTGATAATACTTTTATTTTGCAATAAATCTTCTGGGCAACAATGAGCCGATTTTTTTTTTTAACATCTTTATTGGAGTATAATTGCTTTACAATGGTGTGTTAGTTTCTGCTTTATAACAAAGTGAATCAGCTATACATATACATATATTCCCATATCTCCTCCCTCTTGCGTCTCCCTCCCACCCTCCCTATCCCACCCCTCCAGGTGGTCACAAAGCACCGAACTGATTTCCCTGTGCTATGCGGCTGCTTCCCACTAGCTATCTATAACTAAACTAAAAGTATACATTTAGTGAACAATTAAATACTAAGCTTCTGTATCTCAAGACAAATGATGATGAAAGTGTAACGTGCACAAAATATGTTTGGCATTTACTATCAAATCCCTCACTACCAAGGATAAGATCCCTTTTAATTAGGGTGTCATAGCCGTATCACCAACCACTTGAAAACCAGAAGGCACAAATCTGCTGCAGAAGAAGCATCAGCATCTGCTTAATCCTAAGTGGATATTTAAAGAATGTGCCCATAGATAATGACTGCAGCTACAGAATGTACATTTACAAATCACTTTACGAAGCATAGCATTTTCACTTAGATCAATGGAATATTTACCTAAATTAATTTTACTTGTTTTCACTTTCAGGTTTCTTGTGCACATTTGAAAAGTAAAGTATTGGGCAACTGAGAAGGGAAAAGATGGAAAACATTGCAAACAGTTAAATAATTCCAGTTTTACCACTGTCACTTGATACTTCAGATAGAAAATCAGTTTAGTTATTTTCTGATATCGGATTTCTTTTTAAAATCCAATTCATGGAGTCCAAGGAAAGCTTTGGAAGTTCATCCTGTCCAAAGTGAAACACTTGAGGATTTTTTGAAAGTTACTATAAATTCAATTAAAATGCTTAACAACGATGATAAACTTATTTGCTTTTCCATTAATAATATAAAAGCAAATTTTGGTGAAGTATAGCCATATAGTAAAAACTGTTCTTACTGAATGAAAACAGCCTGTGGAGCCAAATTGTACTCAAAATTGGTTGGGTGAACACATAAGCCATAATTTTGTACAAACAAGTCACAGTATTTTACCAATTAAAAAAAAAGCTGTAATTGTCAAACTTTATGCACACATGTACACACACACAACAACTAAACTACCAAACTTTTTGTGACAAGGTTAATGTTGAAATTTAAAAAACTCCAAAACGTTGGCATAGTAATATGAGCTTTATCTCCTTGCTGCTCATAATCAATCAGATTTAAAACATTTTTAAGTCTTTGAATTTTTATTTTATAAATCAACCTAAGTGTTCTATAATGTATTGAATTTTTGTTTATTTAAAAATGAGAGCTCTAAAATTTGATTGAACTTAATTTAAAATCAGTTGGAAATCTTTAAAGTATGCAATAAATGGAAAGCTCCCAAAGTGCAACTTTTGAAACTTTTGGAGAACTGCCGTGAATAAAAGCAAAGCTTGCAAACAAGAAGATCCTGAAATATTTTCTTATTAAAGCAAAGATGGAACTAAACAAATAAAATAATGATCACTCAAACAGTATATGAGATTTGATTTGGAATATTGGTAATTGAGTTTGGAATGTCTCAACATGTAGGAAGAATAATTTGATGGGGCTTCTATTTTTTTGTTAGATAAATTGGTATTCTGTGCCAGAATGAAGTAAAAGTAAAACAAACCTATGATTTTTCACCATTTAAATCTGATGAAGCATTAAAAATAATAAATACAGGCAATCTTTACAGTAAATTTTGTCTTTAAAAATATTTGTCAAAAAAAGTTACTCCAAATGGAAGCTGAAAGATAGTATCTGAAATATTTAGGCTGAAATATTTAGTTCTTTCAATATAGAAAAATATTTTTGAGAATATCCTTCATCCCGCAAAAATCACCTTGCTCTTACCAGCATCTATAAGTTATTTTCTCAATTAAAAATATTTTTTTACTACAAATGACTCAGCTGAATATGTCAAGAATTTCAAATTAACCATAAATTACAATTTGAAGATCTCAGAAATTTTATGAAAAAAATCCACACAAAATAGAAATATACTGAAGGGACTTCCCTGGTGGTCCAGTGGTTAAGAAGCCGCCTTCCAATGCAGGGGACACAGGTTCAATCCCTGGTCAGGGAACTAAGATCCCACATGCTGCAGGGCAACTACTGAGCCCACGTACCACAACTAGAGAGCCCACGTGCCGCAACTACAGAGCCCGTGCACTCTGGGGCCTGCACGCCACATCTAGAGAGAAGCCCGAGAAGCCCACGCACCACAATGAAGAGCCCGCACGCCGCAAGG
This sequence comes from Balaenoptera borealis, assembly GCF_965194805.1. Taxonomy (NCBI): domain Eukaryota; kingdom Metazoa; phylum Chordata; class Mammalia; order Artiodactyla; family Balaenopteridae; genus Balaenoptera; species Balaenoptera borealis. Next base: position 24,544,278 of record NC_138868.1, on the reverse strand, counting down.
GAAGATCCTGACTAAGACCTGAAGCAGCCAAAAATAAATAAATAAATATTTTTAAAAAGAAATATACTCAAAAAAATTCTTCGGAAAAATACCAGTGACACCGTTTTAGAGTTTAAAATGGCTAAGAACGAATAAGCAGAGCACAGAAGATTTTTAGGGCAGTGAAAATACTCTGCCTGATACTATGATGGTGGATACATGTCATTACACATTTGTCCAAACTCATTGAACATACGCCTCCACGAATGGACCCTAATATAAACTATAGACTCTGGGTGGTAACGATGTGTCAATGCAATAAATGTACCACTCTGGTGGGAGATGTTGATAATGGGAGATGTGTGCATGTGGCAGGGGCAGGAGGTATAAGGGCAGTCTCTGCACCTTCTGCTCAGTTTTGCTGTGAATATTACTCAGCCATAAAAAAGAATGAAATTTTGCCATCTGCAGCAACATGGATGGACCTGGAGGGTATTATGCTTAGTGAAATAAGTCAGACAGAGAAAGACAAATACTCTGTATTTTCACTTATATGTGAAATCTAAAAAGTAAAACGAACGAATAAATATAACAAAACAGAAACACTCATAGATAGAGAACAAACTAGTGGTTACCTGAGGGGAGAGGAGTTGGGGGGAGGGGCAAGACAGAGGAAGGGGGTCAAGAGGTACAAACTTCTAGGTATAAAATATTAATAAATAAAATACAAAGATATAATGTGCAGCACAGTGAATATAACCAATATTTTATAATAATTTTAATATTTTAAATGGAGTATAAGCTATAAAAATATCAAATGACTATGTTATACTCCTGAGAATAATATAATATAAATCAACTATACTTCAATAAAAAATATATATTTTAAAGGATAAAAATCACTAAGAAACTGATTGAAGAACAAGGATATGTACCAAGAATAACTATCCTAATTATTATTTTTAATGGTCATATAATCAATATTTAGACATTTAAAGTTTTTGCATAAATATATATGGATACATGTTACTTTCAGTTTATTAGAAATAATTTTTGAAACTATTTTTGAACAGGAGTTGTCATTCTATCAATATAACAAAACTTTTCTCAGTCAATAAATATTTCAAAAATATGTAACAAATTATTTTAGCACTCCTTTCTCCTCTCTAAAGTGTGTTGTCATCCTACTTTTGAGGGCAGTTAAAAGAATGCTATGCATTCTGAAAGCAGTCCTAAAAAGGGAGTCACAGTAATGTTTGCAGCAAAGGCAATGGGATAACCACGGCACTTCTGAAGGAAGACACTTGATGAAGGACAACAGTCATGTAGAATACCCAGCATAAAAAAAAGAAAAGGTCGGTTCCATTGACTCTGTTCTCTTGTCTGAAAAGAAAAGTTTGTCTTAAAGTAGATCCTACAAACCAGAGTGTGGGAATCACCTGGAATGCTTTAAACAAACACTGAACCCAAATCTCCATGAGTGTTGGAGAAAATGCAGAAAGCCACATTTTCAAAGGCTCCCAGGAGATGCTGAACCAGCTGCCTACTCAATAGTATGCATATACATATGTATATGATATATGTGTGTGTGCATGCACACAGACGTGTGTGTGTGTGTATATATGTTTAACGGATATACACCAAAAAGTTAGCCATAGTTACCTTTGGATGGCAAACTATGGGTGATTTTTTAATGTATTTTCTCATTTTTGTTTGCCCATATTTTTTGAATTTTCTACAAGGAACATCTATTTCCTGTGCCATGTTGTAAATTTTCAAAGATGTTCTTTATTAAATGCTTTTTAATAAAAGCAAACAAAATTTTTCCATATGTGTATAAATACTTTATTTTGACCTTTTAGTTTAATCTCTACCTCTTGAATTACTTTTCTGTGGAGAATACTTGAATAATTTTTCAAGTGATGGTAAAATACATATAACATAAAATTTACCATTTTAACCATTTTTAAGCATACTGTTCAGTGGTATTAAGTACATTCTCATTGTTGTGCAACCATCACCACCATCCATCTTCAGAACTCTTCATTGTGCAAAACTGAAACTCTGTACTGATTGAACAACTCCATATTCTCCCCTTCCTCCAGCCCTTTGCAACCATCATTCTGCTTTATGTCTCAATACATTCTGAGTACTCAAAGTATCTCATATAAGTGGAATCATACAGTATTTGTTCTTTTGTGACTGTATGATATTTCACTTAGCATAATGTCCTCAAGGTTCATCCATGTTGTAGCATGTGTCAGAATTTCCTTCCTTGTTACGACTGAATAATATTCTATTGGATGTATATACCACATTTTCATTATCTATTCATTCATCCATAGACACATTGCTTCCATCTTTTGACTGTTGATAATAATGTTGCTATGAACATAGGGATACAAATATCTCCTTGAGTCTCTGCTTTCAATTGTTTTAGGTATATACCCAGAAGTGAAATTGCTAGATCATATGGTAATTCTGTTTTTAACTTTTTGAGGAACTGCCATGTCAGCTTCCACAGTGACTGCACCATTTTACATTCCCACCAACAGCACACAGGGTTGCAATGTCTCCACATCCTTGCCAACAGTTGCTATTTTCTATTTTGTTTTGTTTTTGTAGTAGCATCCTAATGGATGTGAAGTTGTATCTCATTGTGGTTTTGATTTGCATTTCCCCAGTGATTAGTGATTTTGAGCATCTTTTCATGTACTTGTTGGCAGTTTTTATATCTTCTTTAGAGAAATGTCTATTCAAGTCCTCTGCCTATTCTATTAATTGGGTTGTTTGTCTCTTTGTTATTGAATCATGGACATTTTTTGTATATTCTACATCTTAACGCCTTATCAGATATATGGCTTGCAAATATTGTCTCCCATTCAGTGGGTTGCCTTCTCACTCTGATGATTGTGTCCTTTGATGCACAGAAGTTTTAAATTTGGATGTAGTCCAATTTATTTATGTTTTCCTTAGTTGTCTGTGCCTTTAATGTTATATCTAAGAGATCATTGCCAAATCCAATGTCAGGAAGCTTTTCTTCTATGTTTTGTTCTAAGAGTTTTACAGTTTGCTCTTATATTTAGGTCTTTCATCCATTTTGAGTTATTTTTTTGCAGGTGGTGTAAGATAAGGTCCAACTTCATTCTTTTGCATGTGGAAATCCAGTTTTCCCAGCATCATGGATTGAAACCACTGTCCTTCTCCCCCTATATGGTCTGGGTACCCTTGTCAAAAATCATTTGAGGGCTTCCCTGCTGGCGCAGTGGTTGAGAGTCTGCCTGCCAATGCAAGGGACACGGGTTCGAGCCCTGGTCTGGGAAGATCCCACATGCCGCGGAGCAACTAGACCCATGAGCCACAATTACTGAGCCTGCGTGTCTGGAGCCTGTGCTCCGCAACAAGAGAGGCCACGACAGTGAGAGGCCCGCGCACCGCGATAAAGAGTGGCCCCCACTTGCCGCAACTAGAGAAAGCCCTCGCACAGAAACGAAGACCCAACACAGCCATAAATAAATAAATTAATTAAAAAAAATCATTTGACCATATGTGTGAGTGTTTCTGGGCTCTCTATTCCATTAAACTAGTCAAATGTCTGTCTGTATGCCTGAACCACACTATTGATCACTGAGTTTGAAATCAGGAATTGTGAGGCCTCCAGCATTGTTCTTTTTCAAGTTTGTTTCGGCTCTCCACGGTCCTTTGAGATTCCATATGAATTTTAAGATGGATTTTTCTATTTCTGGAAAATACATCATTGGGATTTTGAGAGCGATTGCATTGCATCTATAGATCACTTTGGATAGTATTTACATCTTAACAATGTTGAGTCTTCTAATCTGTGAACACTGAATGTCTTTCCACTTTTTGATGTTTTTTTATTTCTTTCAGCAACATTTTGTAATTTTCAGTGTATAAATCTCTTGCCTCCTTGGTTAAGTTTATTCCTAAGTATTTTATTCTTTTTGATGCTATTGTAAATGGAATTATTTTCATTTCCTTTGAAATTCCTTTTGAGTATATAGAAATGAAACTGATTTTTGTGAGTGATTTGGGGGTATTTTTCCCCTTTTTTTGGAGTTGGAAATGTTCTATATTTTGATATGAGTGGATTATACTGAAGTATACTTATATAAAAATTCACCAATCTGGACAGCTAAGATTTTTGTGCTTTACTGCACGTAAATTAATCCTCAAAAAAGTAAAAAGTTATGAAATATTCCAAGCATCAAAAAAAGTGTGAAGGATCATCCTTTTACAGAACACTTTAAAAATAACAACTGAGTCAGTTGAAGTCTTAGGTATAGACAGGTTCTTTCCCGCTCCATCCCATCCCAGGTAACCACCAATCTGAAATTGCTGAGTATTATTCTCTTCATGGTTATTTTAATGGAAAGTTCACATTATGGGTTCTCCACCCAAACCTAGAAGTCCTTATTTCTTCTTGTATTTGAAATTTTAAGGTCAATTATTAAGTTCAGTGATGAAAGTTATCAGAATACTTTTCCTGAAAATTATTTTTTCTTAGAAAAAAAAAGGAAAATCAAAACCCTCTCAGCATAGCCTCAAATGCTGTACAGTCAAGTCACCCTGCAGATGGGGATGGGCTGTTGGTCATTCTCTGGGTCAGCAGGATTGTTACTTGGACCATTCTCTCCTCAGCTTCTTGCTCCAAGTCACCCTTATACTGGCACAAAACCTCTCTGACCTCTATGTTTTGGCAGCATGTTCTGCAATGGGATCTCAGATGTGTCAAGATCATGATTTGTTTTAAATCACTGTTTCCCACTTAATTTTTTCCTGCTTGTTGTTTTTCTTCCACTCATTTCTTTTATTTGACATTTTTCTTGTTTCCTGAGGCAGGCTTGCATCATTATAAACTTCCCTTTTAGAACTTTTCTTGTGCCCCACAGATTTTGTATCATTGTGTTTTTATTTTCATTTGTCTCCAGGTATTTTTTATTTCACCTTTGATTTATTCAGTGACCCATTGATTGTAGCATTTTGTTTAGCTTCTATGTGTTTGTGTTTTTGAAGTTTTTTTCCTGTAGTTGATTTTTAGTCTCATAGTTTTGTGGTCAGAAAAGATGCTTGATATGATTTCAATTTTCTTAAATTTACTGAGGCTTGTTTTGTGTCCTAGCATGTGATCTATCCTGGAGAATGTTCCATGTGCACTTGAAAAGAATGTGTATTCTGCTGCTTTGGGATGGAATGTTCTATATGTATCTATTAAGTTCATCTGCTCTAATGTGTTGTTTAAGGCCAGGGTTGCCTTATAACTTTTATGTCTGAATGATCTGTCCATTGATATAAGTGGGGCGTTAAAGTCCCTTATTATATTGTGTTACTGTCAGTTTCTCCTTTTATGTCTGTAAATATTTGCTTTATGTATTTAGAAGTTTCTATCTTGGGTGCATATATATTTACAATTGTTATTTCTTCTTCTTGGATTGATCCCTTGATAATTATGTAATGTCCTTCTTTGTCTCTTGTTACAGTCTTTGTTTTAAAGTCTACTTTGTCTGAGATAAGTATTGCTATCCCATCTTTATTTCTGTTTCCATTTGCATGGAATACCTTTTTCCATCCCCTTCCTCACTTTCAGTCTTTGTGTGTCTTTAGATCTGAAGTGACTCTCTTTCAGACAACATATAGATGGATCTTGTTTTTGTATCCATTCATCCACTTTATGCCTTTTTATTATAGCATTTAGTTCATTTACATTTAAAGTTATCATTGACAGATATATACTTCTTGCCATTTTGTTATTTGTTTTGGGGTGGTTTTTGTAGTTCTTTTCTGTTTCTTCTTCTTTTGCTCTCTTCCCTTTAGATTTGATTACTATCTTTAGCTTTATGTTTGGATTCCTTTCTCTTTTTTGTCTGTGTATCTATTATAGATTTTTGGTTTGTGTTACCATGAGGTGTGTATGTGTGTGTGTGTCTGTGTGTGTGTTTTAAGTTGCTGATTTCTTAAGTTTGAACACATTTTAACAACCTTGCATTTTCACTCTCCTCACCCCCACATTTAATGTTTTTGATATCATATTTTACATATTTTGTGTGTGTGTACCCCTTAACTACTTATTGTGGATATAGATGATTTTACTACTTTTGCCTTTTAACCTGCCTACTAGCTTTATAAGTGGTTTGTCTACTACCTTTACTGTATATTTGCCTTTACCAATGAGTTTTTTCCTTTTGTAATTTTTATATATCTAGTTGTGGCTTTTTGTTTTCTTCTTAGAGAAATCCCTTTAACACTTCTTGTAAAGCTGATTTGGTGGTGCTGAACTCTTTTAAATTTTGCTTGTCTGTAAAACTCGATCTTTCCATAAAATCTGAATGATAACCTTGCCGGGTAGAGTATTTTTAGTTGCAGGTTTTTTCCTTTCATCACTATAAATATATTGTGCCACTCTCTTCTGGCCTGCAGAGTTTCTGCTGAAAAGCCAGCTAGCTGATAGCATTATGGGAGCTCCCTTATACATAACTAGTTACTTTTCCCTTGCTGCTTTTAAGATTCTCTCTTTCATTTTTCTCATTTTAATTACAATGCATCTTGGTGTGGTCCTCTTTGGGTTGATCCTGTTTGGGACTCTCTGTGCTTCCTGGACATGGATGTCTGTTTCCTTTCCCAGGTGAGGGAAGTTTTCAACTATTATGTCTTCAAATTTGTTCTCTGCCCTTTTTCTCTCTTATCCTTCTGGAGACCCCTATAATGTGAATGTTAGTATGCTTGATGTTGTCCCAGAGGTCACTTAAACTGTTCAAATTTTTAAAGTTCATTTTTCTTTTTTCTGTTCAGCTTGAGTGATTTCCACTACTCTCACTTCCAGTTTGCTGATTTGTTCTTCTGTATTCTACTGTTGATTCCTTCTAGTGTATTTTTATTTGTTGCTGTATGCTTCACCTCTGTTTGGTTCTTCTTTATATTTTCTTTTTGTTAAACTTGTCACTGGGTTCATCCATTCTTCTCCCAAGTTTGTAAAGCATCTTTATGATTGTTACCTTGAACTCTATTGGGAAGATTGCTTATCTCCACTTCACTTAGTTCTTCTTCTGGGATTTTATCTTGTTCCTCGATTTGGAACATATTCAACTGTTGCCTCATTTTGCCTAATTCTCTGTTTTTATTTCTATGTATTTGGTAGGTTGGTTACACTTCATAATCTTGGAGAAGTGGCTTTATGTAGAAGATATTTTATGGGGCCCATCAATGCACTCCCTTTTGGTCACCAGAACTATATGCACTAAGAGTGCCCTCTAAGTGGGCTGCATGACCCTTATGTTGTGGTGGACTGACTACTGTGGGCATGCTGGTAGGTGTGACTGGCCCCTGGTCTGGCTGGTTGCTAGTCCCTGTCTAATGCAGAGGCTGCCTGCTTCTGATGGGTTGGGTCAAGTCCTGGCACAGCTGGCTGCATGGCCCTGGGAGTCCTGGTCCTGAGGCCAGCTCATTGTTGGGCAGGGATGTGGAACACTAGGGGTCTTGGGGCTAGTTCTGGCCCACTGATAGGCAGACCCGGGTCCTGGGGTAGCTGGCTGCAAGTCTGGGGGTCCTGAAGGTGTCATCCTGCTGGTATGCAGGGCCAATTCCTGACATGGCTGACTGTGGGGTCCTGGGCATCCTGGAGCTGGTGTCAGCCCACTGGTTGGGGAGGCCATGTCCCCGGGGTTGTTGGGGGCTCAGGGGTCCTATGGAAACTGGCCTGCTTGTGGATGGGACTGTTTCCCTGCCTGGCTAGCTGCTTGGCCTGGGGTGTCCCAGGACTGGTGCCTACTGGCTGGTGGGCAAGGCCAGGTCCTAGTGCTAATAAGCTACAGGGAGGATTCCAAACTGGTGCTTACCAGTACTAGTGTTCTCATGTTAAAATGAACTCTCAAAAATGGCTGCTGCCAGCATCTATGTCCCCAGTGGGAGTCCCAGTTGCCTCCTACCTCTTCTTGAGGCTCCCCAAGATCAGCAGGTCAGTCTGACCAAGGCTCCTTTCAAATTACTTCTGCCCTTGGTTTCAGAGCATGTCAGATTTTGTGTGTGCCCTTTAAGAGTGGAGTCTGTTTCCCATAGCCCTCTGGCTCTACTGAAAATAATTGCCACTGACCTTCAAAGCCAAATGTTCTGGGGCCTTATATTCCTGGTGCAGGAGCCCTGGGCTGGGGAGTCCAATGTGGGACTCAGACCCCTCACTCCTTGAGGAGAACCTCTGCAATTGTAATTATCCTCCCATTTGTGGGTTGCCTACCTGAGGGTATGGGTCTTGACTATATTGCATCTCTGCCCCTCCTACCCATCTCATTGTTGTTCCTTTTTATATTTTTAGTTGTGGAAGATCTTTTCTGCTAGTTTTTTTCTGTAGGTCATTTTCATAGATAGCGCTCTGTAAATAGTTGTAATTTTGGTGGGCCCATGGGAGTAGGTGAGCTCACTGTCTTCCTGCTTTGCCATCTTGGCAACCAGAGATGTGTGTTGTTTTTGTATCCTGCAACTTTGCTGAATTTGTTTGTTAGTTCTAACAGTGTGTGTCTGTGTGTCTGTGTGTGTGTCTGTGTGTCTGTGTGTGTGTTTAGGGGTTTTACATAAAAGATCATGTCACCTGCAAATAGAGATAATTTTACTTCTTCCTTTCCAGTTTGGACGCCTTTTATTTCTTTTTCTTGTCCAATTGCTCTAGCCAGGACTTATAGTATTATGTCAAATAAAAGTGGCAAAAGTGGGCATCCTTGTCTTGTTATGGACCTTACAAGAAAAACTTTTAGTCTTTCACCATTTAGTATGATGTTATCTGTGGGATTTTTATATATGGCCCTTATTATGTTGAAGTAGTTTTTTTCTGTTCCTACTTCCTTGAGAATGTTTTCTTTATCATGAAAGTGTGCTGAATTTTGTCAAAGGTTTTTTCTACATCACTTGAAATGATCATGTGGATTTTTTTCTTTATTCTGTTGGTGTGATGGATTACATTCATTGTTTTTCATGTGTTGAACCATCTTTACACTCCAGAAATAAATCCCACTGGTCCTAGTGTAAAATCCTTGTAACATGCTGTTGAATTCTGTTTCCTCATATTTTGTTGAGGATTTTATATCAGTATTCACCAGGGATATTGGTCTGTAGTTTTCTTTCCTTATAATGATTTGTCTAGTTTTGATATCAGAATAATGCTGTCCACAAATGAGTTTGAAAGTGTTTCCTCCTTTTCTGGTTTTTGGAAGAGTTTGAGAAAGATTAATGTTAATTCTTCTTTCAGTGTTTTGTAGAATTTACCAATGAAATCATCTGGTCCTGGACTTCTCTTTAAGAGGTTTATTGTCACAAATTCAGTCTCCTTTCTAGTTATAAGTGTGTTCAGATTTTCTGTTTCTTCATGATTCAGTCTTGGTAGGTTTTGTGTTTTGGGAATTTGCCCATTAAACAAAAATGTTAAAGGGGTAATCAGTGGTATAATCAGTGAGAAGTTTGCTCTCAATTTTATCCTCATCAATTCAGTTCCTACATTCCTCCACAGGTAACCAATTATATTTATTCCTTGGGTAGTGTTCCAGTGTTTTATATACCATTACTATAAATTGAAGTATATACTTACTTTTCCTCCTTCCTAACACAAAAGCACCTTTTGCTTTTGTTTGTTTATTTTCTATTTAAGAATGTATTATGAGGCTCTCTCCATTGTGAGCTTCCTTTGTGCGAATAAACCATACTTTATTGTTGAATGAAAACATATCTTGGTTTAGAATTTTTAAATGACAGAACTGTTGCCTCAGCACTTTAAAGATAATTATTTCATTGTTCTATGGCATGCATTGTTGCTGATAAAAAGTATTCAGTCATTTTGATTGTTCATTACTTTTCAGGTAATCTTTTTTATTTCTGGTTGTTTTTCATTGTCCTTGGTGTTTTTCATTTTCCTCACAAATTGTTTAGGTGTGAATTTATTTTTATTTATACTGTCCAGGACTCTTCTGTACTTTTTCTGTCTGAGAACTGAGAACTTGTGATTTTCTTCAATTTTGGAAATTTCTTATTTATTATCTTTTTCAAATTATCACTTTATCCTGTATTCTATAGTCTTGTCTTCTGGAATTCCTATCAAATAAAGGATGACATGTAAAAATTCAAGCAACACCATTTATGTTGGACACCTTGTGAAGAGTAACCTTTAGAACTGTACAACATAGCAGCCCGATTTTATATCTGCTGGATTTTCTCAATCTACCCTTCATATTTTCTATCTGTTCATTTGTATTTGCCATCTGTTCTCTGTGATATAGTCTAGGCAGTTTCCTCGGTTTTATCTCACAATTCACTAATTTTCTCAGCAGCTTTGTCTAGCCTTCTATTAATTCTTTATTTTATTGATTGCATTTCCTTTCTGTTCTTTGTCAATGTATCTTATTTTACTGTCCTCTTCTTTCACTTTGGATATTTCGTCCTCCCCCCACACTTCTTAAAACTTCTTAATTGTTTGAAACATACTTACTTTTTTGTCTCTTTTAGATTGTTCTACTAGGTCCAGCTCCTAGGAGGCTAACTTTTTTGTTTATGGTGCCTTATGACTCCTGTGGTAGCTTATTTACTCACATAGTTTTTCATTTTACTGCTTTTGATGTTGTGAGCTTGTCTTCAACAGGAGGCCCATGTACTCTTGATTTTGGAAGAGGGCTTTCAATAGTTCTACACCAATTTTATGTTAATTCCTTGGATATTCTGCAAAACACAGGTAGTTTAAATCCAATCACCATACCATTGCTTTCTACAGTCTTGGAGTATTTATATCTCAAGTGCAAATTTATTCATCACCTATGACCTTGACAAATGACAGGCTTCCTTTATCTTTTTTTTTCTTTTTCTTTTTTTTACTTTTATACAAATAATTATACTTTCACACAATGGATAAACTCTTGAAATTTTTCATGAATATCAAAATCGTACTTTAAATGCAATGGTAGATGTTTTCAAAAAGTAAATAATCACTTTCCAATCTACCAAAAAGTAAATAAGGACACAGTAAGTAGGATGTTGTTTTAAATTTTATTTGGTATTGCTCATTTAAAAAGTGATTGGGCCATCTTGATATATCCCCCTGTACCCCTCACACCACCCCCTTACAAAGCAGAAAATTCAGCAGAAATTTGAATATTGTTCAGTGACTCTCAGCTGTCATTAAATACCGTGGATAGAAATTCACCAAAAAAAAAAAAAAAATGAGGAACTAAGGGTTTGGGTTTGCATATGAATTCAGAAGTAGCCTGGGAATTTGGGGTTTCCTAACTGTGGGTCCCCTGAGCCCTCTTTTTGGTGGTACTGACAGCTTCTTGTGAAAAGTCAAAATGCCTGTGTTTTGGGTGTGGCTCCCAAATTTGCTTCTGTAACTAGTGTGACTCATTTGTTGGGCTCACTTAATATAAAGTGGTGGGAAGTTGTGGGAAGTGAGCTACTTACCAGGAGAAAAATATAGTACTTTGGGGGTTTCTAATGGCTTTCCTGAGACAAGGTGTCTGCTGAAATGAAATGGCATTAACACTTTGAAGGGTGTGTTCTGTGCCTGGCAGAAGACCTGAAGCTAGTATCATCTGATGACTTCTACTAGGAAGGAAGGAAACTGACACTGATTGAACACCCATCATATGTAGGATCCTGAGCCAGGTGCTTTGCATTAAAAGATATTGTTTTTTAATCCTCTTAAAAACTTCATTTTATAAATAAAGGGATTAAGGTTTAGAAAGTTTGACAGTCTTGTTCATGGTCACACAGCCAGCAAGTAGGTAAGGGAGCTGGGATTTTAAAGTTCATATTCTTTCTGAATCCACTGGGCCTGGAAGGATGTACAGTAAAGTCATAAATTAAATTCACTGCTGGGAAAGTATGTAAAGGGCTGAAATTAGCAACTGTACCACCTTAAGAAAAATTAAAGAGAAACTGTGTGTGGTGAAGGGAAATTTTTTTCTCTAGTAAAAATTGTTATCACTTTTTTGGACTTCCTGTGTCTGATGCCCTGTCATCATAGTGAGGCCGGGCCCAGCATGAAGTCCTTGCGCTCCGTGAATATTTCTCGTCTCTAATGTATTCCCTTGGTCCTTGTACGAGGCTGAATTCGGACGCCTGGGATGAGCCTCAGCAGACGTCAAACTGGTGTGTCATTTTATGAGTGAGAGCTTCTGAGCTAACTCCCATGAGCTGTGACTCACTGGGCTTCTAAGTATAACTTGTCATGGCTTCTCAGATAATGGGTTTGTCTCAATGGTTTCCAGGGACGGATTAGATCAGTCCTATATTTTGTGGGTCTTGGGTGTTCAACCAACTCCTGATATTCTTTGTGGAAATAGAGTAGAGTCTGACACGCTGTCCAGAATTTGAATGGTGTCTCCAGGGTTTTCACAGTGACTTGACAATGCCTCTTAGCAAGTGCTCCCAGGGTTCAGATGTCAGCGGTGGAGTTTGGCAACCTTGCTTCAGGTCTCAACGCAGGAGTGTATAAATCCTGAAAGAGCTTTGGCATCACAAGGACATTAATACCCCATGGCTGTGATGGTGGTGATGGGCGATAGACTTTACACCCCACAGATGCAGCAACTCAGGGAACAACAGAGGCAATAGCACTAGAGAGGGCGAATAGAGGGCAGGTTCAGAAGAGGAAAGAGTGTCATCTGACCTGTGGAAACTGACAGAACGTGTACTTGTGGGGCACCTCCTGGTGACTTTTGGGAGTAACTGGGGAGACACCGCCGGCAGTTAGTAGCCCTGCAAAGCAGATAACAACAGCCTCTGAAACACAGGCTACGTTGCCACACACTGCTGTGTCTGAAAGGGACCTGAGAGGTCCAACATTTAATTGTCACCCTTTACAGATCAACCACACCTCACAAAGGCTAAATGATTTTCCAGCATTTCACAGCTGGTTAGGACCCACTGCTTTTCAAGCCCCCAATTAGTATTTTGTTTTTGTGTGTGTTTCTTTGGCTGCACCACGCGGCATGTGGGATCTTAGTTCCCCGACCAGGGATCGAGCCCGCACCCCCTGCAGTGGAAGGACAGAGTCTTAATCGCTGGACCATCAGGGAAGTCCTCCCAATTAGCATTTTTGATGCACAACAAATATCTAAGTTTTTCCTCCAAAATTAAAATATTTTTCTGTGTTTCTGATTCAGTTGACTAAAACTGGGTGGGTGGGGGGGAGTTGGCGTCATTTAAAAAAACATGGTCAGTGTAATTCAGTGGTATATTTCCAACTGTAGGATCTTCAGAATGTGACACCATGTCTAAAGCTCTGTATCTGTACAGTTCACGCAGAAATTTTTATAGTGGGCTCAGAGCTCAGGATTTGGAGGATGAATCTGCACTGAGACTTCTTCTCTTCTGTCATTCATATTGCCCCTACTTTACCTCTGCCCCTCAGATGCCTCATCCAACCCTGACCAAACAGCTGAGACAGCTTATTATGGGGTGGGGATGAAGAGGAACCAGACAAAGGGCAAGAGGGACCTGGGGGCAAGTCTCAGCCTGAGTCAGATTTGAAAGAGACCAAGACCATATGCTAAGTGTAAAGGACCAAAGTCAAAGTAGACGCAGACTTGGGAGCAAGGCAAAGACAAGGTTCAAAGAGAATAGGAGCAAGCAAAGGAGAAGGGTCTATGGAGGGAAGAGCAGAGAGATTTCCTATCACTTCAGCAGAGAGATTGCCAACATATATCAACTGATAGGAGCTACTAGAGCAATGGATTAGGGATCAAGCTTGGTGGGATTGTTCTGTAATTGACCAGTGATGTCTGCTCTGAATGACAAAGGAAGAGTGAATGCACAGTGTATTTCCAGTATGTGGGAGTATTACCAGCTGGTTAAAAGTGCAAAGTCTCCAGACTTTCTCATCTCTACCCCTTATGGCTGGTGACCTTGGACAAGTCCCTTACCTTTTCAGTGTCTTATTTTCCCCACTTGTAAAATGGGATTAAAAACCTATAAAGGTTTTGTGAACATTAAATGCAATAATGAAAGTATATTACCTAGCACAGTGCCTGAGATGGAGGCAGCATTCAATAAATGTTAACTGTTATTACAGTGCTATCCCTTATCTTGGACCACTGCCCTGAACAGTTTTGGGGTGTTCATAATATGTAAGGATGAGGATCAGATATAAAAGGCCACAAAGAACATGAGGTTAATTGGACAACTTCACTTTTTCTGACAATACCTATAAGGAAGGCATTTTGAGTCTAGAGTATTTAAAACAAAACTTAAAAGTATGTTTTGAACCTGAATGCTGGAGCGGGGGGGTTGGGTTGTGGGGATGCTCTTAAAACAATGTGGCTTTCATAAAAGCAGCCTCCACCTAATCCACATTGGTGCTAAGTGTGGGTTTTTGTTTAAACCAGTCATGACATTTAATTGGCTTGCTCTCTGGTTAGTTTTAGTCTTCAAACTTTTGAAAATCCTCCCTCTGCCCTGGAATTAGGGGGTTGGGGAGATGGGAGTGAAGAAGCTTTGACCATGCAGGCTTGGACCTCATATAGTGTAACAGATTTTGCTGTGTGCAGATGGGGCTTGAAGGTGGTGTGACCTCTTCTCTGAACACTTGTTACCCTACTGTGACCGGCAGCCTGTAAGTCCACCACTCACCTCCAGGTCTCTGACGCAGAGATTTTGTTCACTTACACCCCTCATACTTCAGGTCAAAGAGGGAAGGAAGCATCCCATTTTTCCCACCTGTCCTTTTCTAAAATTTTAATTTTAATTTTGGCTGCATTGGGTCTTGGTTGCTGCGCGCAGGCTTTTCCCTAGTTGCGTTGAGCAGGGACTACTCTTCGTTGCGGTGCGCGGGCTTCTCATTGTGGTGGCTTCTCTTGTTGCGGAGCACTGGCTCTAGGTGCGTGGCCTTCAGTAGTTGCGGTATGTGGGCTCAGTAGTTGTGGCTCATGGGCTTAGTTGCTCTGTGGCATGTGGGATCTTCCTGGACCAGGGCTCGAACCCATGTCCCCTGCATTGTCAGGCGGATTCTTTTTTTTTTTTTTTTTTTGGATTCTTAACCACTGTGCCACCAGGGAAGCCCTACCACCTGTCCCTTTAAGATGTATACTGTCGTGCTATTTTCTCTCTTTGCCTTTCTCTGTCTCTCTGTCTATCTCTCAGTATTTCTGCCCTCAATGCTGGCCATACCTTGTTTTCTGAGGATGTAAACTTCTGCCTTCCTCTCTAAGTCAAATCCCATTGTTAGTCTCAGCGACTCAACTTTCAGGTGGACAGTTATCCCGTTTCTAGTTCCTTGGTTCCTTGAATCCCTCATGACCAATGACCACCCCTCCACCCCACCTCAGCCACCCACTCATGTTTTCACTGTCATCACCAGAGAGTATACCACCTTTGAAATCTGTCAATGTCACTCTTTCTGACCATCACCTCTTACCTTCCATCTCACCTCCTCTATCTGAGATATCATACTTTATCTCAGAGACAAACCTTTTATTCCCCACCACTCCCTCCCTACTCAGCAGCTCTTTCCTTTATTCACATCCCATCTTATCCTAGCTGAGATTTCATGGCCCCCCATTTTAATCTCTCTTGCAAATACTCTCAACTTCCTTGTCCCATCCTTTGTCCTACTCACCTGACACAACTCAAACTCCTTAATGAATCCAGCTTTCTATCTTCTGCCTTCTCTATGCTTATATGTGAGCAATTGGACATTGCAGGAGAAAAATCAAAGAATGCAGTTCACTGGTTTCACTATAAATTCATGATGACAATTTTAAAAGATATCTAGTAATCCTACCACTTTTTGAATAGAAGTCTGGCCTTCCCAGTTTCCAAAGTGACTATTTAGTATTCAAAATACACTGTCTTCCTTTCCTTATTTCTGGGGTCCCTCCCCCCAAACTTCACTAATAAAAGTGGCCAGACATGCACAACCTTTATTTCCCTAACATAACATAAAAGCTACAATCCTGTCTACATGCTGTCCCTCTTCTCCAAACTTCCTGTTTCAGAGCACAAAGTGTCTCATCTAACCAAGGACCACTCTTTCCGGTCTTCTCTCATTTTATCAAGGATACTTTACTCATCTCCTTTCCATATTTCTAATGTATCTCTCTTCTACCATGTTATTCCCATCACTATATAGATATAATGTAATAGTATTTACCTTAAAAAAAAAACAAAGGGAAAAACTCCCATCCTTCATTAACTTAACAGTCCTCCACCAGTTCTACTCTTCTTAGCCAAAATTCTTGAAAAGCTCCGACATACTCTGTCCTGTATCTTCTTCTATTTCATCTTCAACTCATTCTGGCTTCCATCCCCACTTCTTAAATGAAATTGTTTTATCAATGTTACCGATGACCTTGAAATTCAAGAGATACTTTTCTAGCCTCTTCTTTATCAACCCAGTTGAGCATCCGCTCCTTGGAATGCTTTCTTTTGCTGACTTTCCTTACCTCATCACCTGACCCTTCTCATTCCCTCAATATCCTAATGATAGGACAAAAGGTTCAGTCCTAGACATTTTCTGTCTACACACTCATGTCAAGACCTTAAGGGTCATCTATGTTGGCATAGCCATCTCTATAATGGTGGTTCCCAAATTCATATGCCCCACTTTGATAGCTCGCATGAGTTCCGGGTTCTAACAATAGCAATAATATTAACTACAGTAACAACAACAAAAGTAACTAACACTGGACTGTTGACCACATGCCAGGCCTGTGTGAAGCACTTATATGATTGAATCGTTGATCACATAGCTTTGAAGTAGATCCACTGTAATCCTCACCTTATAGATGGGGAAACTGAGACACAGGTGCTTGTGTATCTTGCCATCCCCAATTTGTAAAGCGCAGATCTGGAATTTTAAACTAAGCAACTGATTTTATCTACTAGACAGAAATTTTAGTACCTATCCATCCAACGTGTTTTCATGACATATTACACAAGACAGAAATCTGAAAGCCATGTTTGGATTATTTCTTTCACTCACTCTCCACATATAATTTCTTTGGAATTCCGGGTAATTTCAGGTTAAACACACATCTTGAATCCAATTACATCTTCCCCAGGTTTTGTCTACCTTGGGACAATTTACTTTAGGGGTTGGATAAATCCTTGTGGTGGGGACCTCTCATGTGCATTTGTAAGATGTTTCGCAGAATCCCTGGCCTCTCCCACTAGATGCCAGCAGCACTGGCCCCCGCCCCCAGCCCCAGTCATGACCACCAAAAATGTCTCCAGACATTGCCAAATGTCCCTGGAGGACTGAGGACTACTAACTTAATCCAAGTCCTCACCATTTCTTGACTGAAACTACAACAATAGTCTTCTGCCTGGACTTCTTGCTTCAAGTTTTATTCCTATTTTTATTTTGTCGTCCACAAAAACAAACAGCAAATGAAAATAAGATTACAGGATCCTTCTGTCTAAAATGCCTTAATGCTTTCCTAGTGAACTTGGAAAAAAAAGTTTAAGGAAAACTATCACATTTTCCAAAGGCTTTGTGTGATCTGGCCTCCGCAAATTCACCAGTCTCATTTTATATTACCTTCCCCTTTGCTTCAGCCACGTAAGATTTTTTTCAGCTCCTTGAATCAGTTGAGTTTTCTACCAACATGCTCTTCCATCTGCCAATAAAGCTGCTGCCTCCCTCACCACATACCCACCATACACACACCACACACACACTATACACAACACACACACCACAGACGCCACACAGGCCACACACACCACAGACACTACACACATACCACACACACCACAAACACGCCACACACACCACACACTGACCACACACGCCACACACGCCACACACACGCCACACACACCACACACATACACACCACACACACCACACACACGACACACACCACACACATGACACACACCACACACACCACACACACACCACAAGCACCACACACACCACACACACCACACACACCACACACACCACACACACACCACACACACATGACACACACCACACACACCACACACACCACACACACACCACACACACACCATACACACCACACACACCACACACACCACACACACCACACACACACACCACACACACACCATACACACCACACACACCACACACATCACACACACCACACACACGTGACACACACCACACACACACCACACACACCACACACATACACACCACACACATGACACACACCACACACACCACACACACACATAAGCACCACACACACCACACACACACACCACACGCATCACACACACCACACACACCACACACACATGACACACACCACACACACGCCACACACGCCACACACATGCCCCACACACGCCACACACACGCCCCACACACACCACACACACCACACACACCACACACACCAGACACCACACACACCACACACACACAATACACACCACACACACCACACACACCAGACACCACACACACCACACACACACAATACACACCACACACACCACACACACCACACACACCAGACACCACACACACCACACACACACAATACACACCACACACACCAGACACACCACACACACACACGCACCACAAGCACCACACACACCACACACACACCACACACACACCACATACACACACACCACAAGCACCACACACACACCACACACACCACACACACCACACACCCCATACACACCACACACCCCACACACACATGACACGCACCACACACACCATACACACCACACACACACCACACACACACCACACACATCACACACACCACACACACATCACACACACCACACACCACACACACACCACACACACGCCACACACACCACACACGCCACACACACGCCACACACACACCACACACACACCACAGAAACCACACACCCTACACACCGCTCCTACCGTATCCTGTTTCATAATATTGGCTCCTTGTGATTCTTCAGGTCTCTGCTTTAATGTCACCTTCATGGAGAGACCTTCTCTATTTACTCTATGAAAACATGTTCCCATTGTCCCTCCCGTTATTCTCCATCACCGCACTGCACTCTGCTTCTTTTGTTATTTCACTCACTGTAGTTATATATTATTTGTATGATTTCCGTCTCCCACATCAGACTGTAAGTCCCATGCAGGCACAGGACATGTCAGTCCTGTTTACTGTGGTGTTCCTGACACCTGGCACAGGGCCTGCCACGTACAGACAATAGTCACTCAGTGGAGAGGCTGATAAAATGCATGGCACTTAGAATGACTGAATAATTTCAAGGACTTCCCCAAAACCCCTGATGATGGAGCGCAGTGCAATTTGGGAATAATGATACGAGTAAAGGAGGAGAATTTAGCCACAACCAGTTTCATCAGAGCCAACATGGTTTGTCTTGGAAAAAAGGAAATCCTAGCTGGGCCAACACTGTGCATTCCCCAGCACTGGTCTTTCCCAGGTCAGGCTTGTTATTTCTGGCCCCAGTTACCCACTGGCTAAGTCCTTGGGTAACATGGTTTTTTTCCCTTTCAGTTTGTGGTTTGTAACTTGGGGAAGTACCCCATTATCAGTTCTGCTGGGCCTCCCATTCAGGATGTTAGGAAAAGGGAATCAAGTATAACTCCCCTGGGACCGTTTTAACAGCTGTGGTTTTTGAGAAAGTTCGCCTCTCCCAGAGCCAGCCTCAGAAGAGAGGAGATGCACAGCAAGGGTAGTATTCTATGACTTCTTCTGGGAGTATCGCATCACTCCCGCCATCATCCCTGGTGTGTGTGTGTGTGTACACATGTGCACATACGCATATACTAGAAGTGGCCTCATCATTTCTAAGCTGGAAGAATCTTTAGGCATATGTAGCATAACCTTCTCATTTGATGGAAAGAAATTTAGGCCTTGAGAAATTTGACTTGTCTAATGTCCTGCACCTAGTTAATGAAAAAGCTGCAGTCAAACAAAAGTCAGGCCTCCTTCCACCATATCTCACTGTCTGAAAGGCTCATTTCAAAACAGAATATTTGATTATTTTTTCTGATGGTAGAGTAA
Organism: Balaenoptera borealis; assembly: GCF_965194805.1. Lineage (NCBI taxonomy): Eukaryota > Metazoa > Chordata > Mammalia > Artiodactyla > Balaenopteridae > Balaenoptera > Balaenoptera borealis. Next base: position 24,524,296 of record NC_138868.1, on the reverse strand, counting down.
CATGTGGAGGAAGATTCCGAGTGCTCTGGGTTCAGTTAACCCTCAGAAGGACCACCTCCAGCTTCCCTTCTAAGAGATGGCCCTTGGCAGAGGCATTGTCAGCAGGAGACTGTCTCTAGGTGAAGTCCCAGCCTTGTTCTCTGACCTCAGCCCAACCCTTGCCTTCCTACCCTGTTGGTTTCTTTGTTTCAGCCATGAGTTACCAACCACCAGCCGGCCTGCTGGGGCTCCTCCTCTGGCCCGTTGTCAGTGGTCCTGCCTTCTCCACCTGGCCAATCCCCGCCAGGACTCCAGCCCCCTTATCTGGCCTAGTTCTTGCTTATCCTGAGCACGTATTAGTCACACGCAACACCTTTGGACGCAACCCATCAGCCCTTTTCCTAAAAACACCTATCAACCCAGACCCTTGATCACCAAGGTAACACAAGAGCCCAGGCTGACACCCCTTTCTTGTCAGCCTCCTGCTTCCCTGGAAGTACAGAGAGAGAGGCCACCATACAGAGCACAGGGCATTTTACATAGGTACAAACTGATTTGTTTCCATTTTTCATTGAACTGTTTTGCAGTGCATGAAATTTTGTGAGCTGTCACAAATCCTCCTCGGAGGTGCCCAAGGGAATAATAGATGTGAGCATAAACAATTATTTATTGTGCCAGAATTTGCCAAAGGGCTCCAAATAACGTGAGAGATAAGGGCTATACTCTACAGCTCAGAACGGGCTCATTGATATGTGCAATATCAGATCATAAGAAGATCCAACTGCAGAGACTGTTGTATAAGGAATGAACTGTAGATTTGGCTGTTTTGGAGAAGATCGAAATATGTGGTGGACACTTACCCTTTTGTTTTTTTGGGTTGTCCACCTTTCTACTCCCTCTATTTTGGGGCATTTTCCCACCCTGATGTGTTTTGTGTTGGTAGAACCCAGTACCCTACCTCTTCCTATAGAAGTTGAAAGAGGGAGCTTCTGAGTTCTGCCACTGGGGCTTGTAACCTATACTTATCCAATCAGATACTCCTCTGTAGGACATGGAGTGTGACACAAGGCTCGGGGGGGACATGTAGAAAAAGTTTATCACAGCAGGAGGCAAGAGCTACACCTCTGGCAGTATCCACAGCATGTCTTAAAGGAGTTCTTCCTCAGACGTGATCTTGACATTGCTTACTGTTCCCTGAATCTCGGGAGCTGCTCTTGTCTTTGCCTTTTTCCAAACCTCACTCTCTCGTCTTCCTTTCTATTCTGTGAACTTCCCTGAACTCTTCTGCTTCTGTTAATTCAGAGTTGATTTCTGTTGCTTGTGCTTAAGGACCTTGGATCATACAGTGCAAGTGAGGTGAATTCACCCTCCCCAGAACTCTTCTATATGGAATACTAGAAATTCTCAAAGGCACACTTAAGTCATTGGTTTTAGAAAAGAAAAAGGGGGGCGGTGCTAGAGAGGTGCTTATATGATCTATGCTTTCCAAAGAGATAAGGGAATTGTGGGCATCAATAACAGTTTATCCTCAGATCTGCATGACTACAAACATAATATTCATTGAATGAATGAATAAATGAGTGAAATCTGTCTCCAGAGAAAATCTGGCTCATATTTGAGTTTCCTGCCCAGTTGGGAATGACTGTACCTAGCACTCCGTATCTTTATAAGCGCCTCAGAGTCTTACTTAACAGCAAAAATACTCTTTATCTGATAAATGTCTTGAGATGCAGAAGGCAATTGGATCCTGGAAGTCCTGATTCCTTAAGCTCTTCTTCTTTCATATGTTCTAGAAGTAAGACATCAGAAGAGGGATTGATTTGTCTATGGTTACTTGAATCATTGTCATTATCTAGCACCAGGCTTATGACATATTCATGGATCAACCCTGAAACAGGCTTCTGTACTCCTGGGAAACTCTCCCGAGTTGGAAGCTAATTCCTAAATATGATTGAACATGTTTCCAGAAGGACATTAGATGACCTGCAGTGCACCATCTGGAAACCACATGGAATACGAATTCTTCTTTGAGACCTGGTGACTAGGCAAGCAGGCTACCTGCAGGGGCTGTACCCCAACAATAGCCCCACCAGCATCATTTGTGGTGAAACATCTCATTTCGTTCATAGGGGACTGTTTCACACACCCTCCTTTTTTGTTTGTTTTGTTTTATTTCAGTGGTCTTGTAATGGGCATGTGTGGGAATCCCTTACTAAAGGCGAAAGATGGCATTTTCTCTAAAATCTAAGCCAAGACATGAGGAAGTTCCAGAATATGAGAAGGCACTTCCTTTTCTGGAAAATGAAGGTGTGGTGGACTAAAGAATTTCTCAATACATTCCTCCACAAAGGCTGGTGCACAGCTACTCCTCAGCTCTGAGGAGTTTTAAAGGCACAGGCTGCTACACATGCTTCCCTCCACTTCCCAAATCAAAGAGCCAGGCACATCCTGGGAGAGGTGAAACCTGAGGGCATGCTGGGGTCACTGCTAGAATCAATAGGGAACAGGCTTGGTCTTGATCAGAGAGGTAGGGGTATGAGAGAGTATGCTGAACTAATTCTGAGTCATCAGGAGGCTGACTTCTCAGCTGGGGAGGGATCTAAAGAATCAATCCAGAGAAAAGGGAGTGTCGGAAGGTAGGAACACTCAGTTCGAGCTGGTTCGATAGAAACCTGGGAATAGTTAGGAGGACAGTCTGACTGATTTTGCTGAATAGCATCTTTCTCATCTACCACATGCTACTCTCGAGTCCATGTCTTAGAGGGGCTGCCTTGTGTGGATCTGATAATAGAGTATGTACACATATTTAACATAAAAATTTGAGAACTTTCATCTTCAGCTATCCACATTTAGGTCTCTTGCTGCTTCTCACTGGGGCTGGGAGAATAGAGTCAGACTCACTTAGCTACCCAATTCACAGGAAGCCTTGGCTTGTCTTTAGCTTATAAGATGGAATTGACCATGGTCTCTCTATTTTTACTGTGCCATTTCTCTAAGGATCTCTGAGTCTTATTTTAACAGCAGAAGTGTGTTTTCCTTTGCTGATCAAAAAAAAAGTCTGAGATACAAGAAACAATGGATCCTGAAGTGTCCTCGTTCCTTAAGCTCTGCTTCCTTCAGAAATTTTGGAGGGTAGGCATCAGAAGAGGGATAGAGAGTGAGAGGGTTTTGGGAAGGTGAGGAGGGAATCCCCCATTAAGAGTCTGTTTACGCACATGGTGGCCCAGACCTACGGAGATCTGGGTAGAGACAAGGGTGAAGTAAGACTGTGTTTGGGAAACTGTGGTAAGAAAGAATCGATGAGTCAGTGCTTACTATCCCCAGAAAAAGATACTGCTCACTGGGGAGGCTTTGGGGCAAAGCCTGTACATGTGTCTGGGGGTGGGGTTGGAAAGGCAGATTGGCAGGTGGGAATTTGGAGGGAAAGGAGCGGGGGGGAGAGAGAGTGTGAATGAACAAAAGGTGGAAAAACACATTGTGGAAATAGTACTGAAAGTGGGACTCCAAGCAGAAAGAGCTGTCAAAACAGAAACAGAACTCCCATGTCGTGCTGACACTGCGGGGAGATTTGCAGGTTGTATGGGAAACCCACAGACTTAATTTCATTTTTTTTTCATGCTTCTAATTTTAATTTCTTTTCAATCCAGCATGTGTGAAACAATTGTTGTTTAGAGCAATGTTGTCTTGGTCACCTTAGGGCTATACTTAATGTCCAAGTTTAGGGGTTAACCAAATATAGCATACCTGGAAACAGTCCTTTATTTATCGGTAGCTGAAATAGAAGCTGAGTCACAGAAGTGACACAAACACATCTGGTGCCTGTCTCAGACCTCCCGATTCCCCGGGGTGCTGATGAGCTTGGTCTTCACTTGCTTGGATCTTCAGTTCTCCTCTCTGTTGATATGCACACACCTGGCTTAGGGATGATCCCCCTCACACTGGTCTTTCTCTAGTTATTCGCCCAGACATCAGTGACTAGATATTTATGGGTGACTTTCAGAGTTGAGCTATAGGGCCTCTGATCGACTAACGTGTCAGCAATTCCACTCACTGGTCTAAACATGGGTGATGGAATAGAGCTCAGCTTTGAAATTTCAACTTTGCTTAAACTGGATTTCATCTGTGCTTGAAGGGAAGGAGGAAGCAGAATCCATCTGGCTTGGAAAAAAATGTGTACCCTTTTCCCACCTGGTAGTAATCAACTACAATCACTGTAGTTGATTATCCCCCCAGGCCCTGGCGCTGGCACGGAGGAAGGAATAGGCTGGGACGGAGAGTACCACTATCTCAGTGGCTCAGAGTCCATTAAAAAAAAGTGGGATGGGGCTTCCCTGGTGGCGCAGTGGTTGAGAATCTGCCTGCCAGTGCAGCGGACACGGGTTCGTGCCCTCGTCCGGGAAGATCCCACATGCCGTGGAGCAAATGGACCCGTGAGCCACAACTACTGAGCCTGGGCGTCTGGAGCCTGTGCTCCGCAACAAGAGAGGCCACGATAGTGAGAGGCCTGCGCACCGCGATGAAGAGTGGCCCCCGCTTGCCGCAACTAGAGAAAGCCCTCGCACAGAAACGAAGACCCAACACAGCCATAAATAAATAAATAAATAAATAAAATTTAAAAAAAAAAAAAGTGGGATGGATTTACATCTGTAAGTCATGGTAGGTCATCTCCTTATTTCCCACACAGTCTTTCTATCACAGATAAGACTGTGAGAATGCTCCAGTGTAAGATTTGCCTACATTAGGGGAAATCAAGATGATCCCCTGGGTGCAAGAAAATACTAGAGCCTCTATTATATTCATTTTTATCTTACCCTTTAAAATTTTTAATTTTTGTGTGTATGTTATAATATGCATTGCATATTACTATATTGGTAGATGTATGTTATCTATCATCTATCTATCATCTAATATCTCTCTATCTCATTTGTCATCTATCTATCCATCCTTCTATCACAAGGTTCGTTGAGCAGCATTTTTGGAAGGGCAAATTCATGTGAGATTCTATTTTAGTAGGCTTCAGGTAAGACCTAGGAAACTGTAGTTATCTGATTCATTTATTTTCATTAAGGAACCTTTCCTTGAAGGTAACCTTACATAAAATCCTACCATGTAAAGGATAAAGCTGGGACCACTCTTTTGAAGGGGGGCTGAAGGCAAGGGTAGGGGATGGTCCCACCCTCCAAAGTTTCCCTTCCATTTGTTCTCCCCTCTGCTCTCCTTGGTCTGTGTAAACTCCCACTTGGAAACCACCTTGGTCGCTTCTGAAAGATGCATCTTTGGAGATTAACTGGTTCAGTGTTTCAAATTGGACTAACAGGACATGGTTCCATTCTCAGGTTTGATCTTGTAAATATTTCCCACTAGCTGGATCCATCCCAGTCTGTTTTTCACGCCACGTGCCAAACACCCCCTCACAGCCCAGGCTAAGCAAAGGGACTGACATCGTAAATAGACTCCTTCCTCCTAAGAGAAGGCCCCTCCCCAGGTAATTTCCCGCCTTGCAATTACTGCTTCATTTTTCCTAACATAGTGACTTCCCCACAGTAAACAGCCAGTGTATTCATGAAAAGTCATGTTCAATGCAGGGGATGATCAGACTTCTGCAGCAAACATTTCTCTGATCTTATTTCAGACTTGCAATTATCTCCCTCTGCAGAAGGAGATTCTGCTTAAACTAAATGCACCCCCCTATCCGAGGAGCACCTCATCCTGTAGCTAATGCAATTATGCTTATGCGTGGTTATCATTTTCTTTCTGATTTTATTTAGAGATTGCCTATTTCCCAAGGGCAATTCACACTGTCATTTATAAAGTTATGTTGTCTTCATGTTTAACCTTGAGGGAGAAAATTGCCTATAGAAATAGGGGAAAACATAGGGTGTAGCAGATGCAGATAAAATACTCAGATCCTCTTTCCATAAAGGACTCACTGCCCAGCTACCAGGGGGGTAAGCAGGTGACAGCCTCTCCTGTTAGCAACTTTTGAGCTAAATTCACACTCTGCTCAGAGTGGCCCTAGCCCATAACCGAACAGGGCCATGGGATAAAGTCATGGCCATTTCCACCTGATGGGGATGCGTTCCAACAGGTAATCTTGCTCTGGAGCAACCTTTGGGGCTAACAGAGCCTGTACCACGATCAGGTGGCTTCCTCGTGGCCATTCCTGCTACCTCATATTTCCTTTCACAGGTGTTACTCCCCACAAGACCTTATGCTTCCTAATTCTGTGTTAGAGTCTGCTCCCCGGAGAATTAGAGGTTGAGGGGGAGGGGGAGGAAGCAAGAACCAAATACAGGTTCCAATATTCTCCCAGATTCCTTGAGTTTACTATTCCCAGCCTGTGGGTATGAATAGCCCCTGGGGAACCTTAGAGTTATTTGCAAGGGGTCTGCAAATATACCCACGTGCCCCACATTGCCTATAGCCCGAATACATAATATGTCCAGGTATTTTGAATAATAAATGTGCTATTTTTCAAATATATGAATAACAATTCAATAAGATAGTTTTTTAAAATAGTGCATTTTTAGATCAGTGGGCTCTAATAGTTATACACACATGCACATATGCACATCAGGGGAATTTTTTGCATTGAAGAGGTGTCTTCATGTTAAAAGGGCTGAGAACCACTGTGTTAGTTGATGCGGCCCTCTGGTCTTCAGACATGAACTGGGAATTTCCAATGTAATTTCCAGATAAACTTTGGGAATGGCTGCGTAATTCTCAGATGGAGCAGCTCTAATTTGACAAATGTTGATGGCTGAGGGGTGCTAGAATGGTGAACTTTAAAGGGTAATGAGATATCGTGTGGCCTCTTGGTACAATATCAAACCTCCTAAAATGTGTTTATGTTCTGACCTTCCTGTTCAGAGACATGAGTAGGTAAAAAGTGTTTGACTTTGGTTCAACATCTCTGTTTGTTTTGGGATAAATTGCCTTGTCTTAGCATACAATAGTTATCTTTAAGGAGCTGGTACCATGTAATTTGGGATTACAATTTAGGTAGAATCTTATAACTGAAAGAGACCAACCTTCCTGTCCTATGGAGGAGAACACTGAGACTTATTCTGGGGAAGTATAATCACTTGTCCAAAGCCACAGCTAATAAGTGGCACATGTCTCTCTTAACAGTAGATAGGAACCAAACTATGGCTTATGATTTGAGGTGTAAAATTTACTAGCCTTAACAGTCAGGATGTGCTGAACTATGCTGCTTTAACAAATAACACCAAATGTTAGTGGATTAACATGAAGGAAGTTTATTACTGTTTCACCCGAAGTCCATTGTAGGTCTGAATGGTTCTCTAGGACACCTGTGCCCCAGGGATCCAGGCTGCTTTGATCTTATGACACTTCCATTTCAACAAATGGCTCCACAGTTGCCACAACAGAGGAAGAGCATGCTGCAAGATCTCTCACTGGCAGTTAAACACCTTGGTCCCTAATGACACAGGTGAAAGACTGTATCTATAATAAAAGGTGAGGAGAGCTGGATAAAAATAAGCACTCGACTTCCCTGGTGACGCAGTGGTTGAGAATCCACGTGCCAGTGCAGGGGACACGGGTTCGAGCCCTGCTCCGGGAAGATCCCACATGCCGCAGAGCAACTAAGCCTGTGCGCCACAACTACTGAGCCTGCATGCCTAGAGCCCGTGCTCCGCAACAAGGGAAGCCACCACAATGAGAAACCCATGCACCACAACGAAGAGTATCCCCTGCTCGCCACAACTAGAGAAAGCCCGCGTGCAGCAATGAAGACCCAACGCAGCCAAAAATAAATAAATTAATTTAAAAAAATCACCACCTTGAGCATTCTCAGAGAAGAAAATGGCTAGGTTGTTTAAAAAAAAAAAAAAGCACTCAACATCCCTACCATACCAGCCTCTCAGAGTGCCAGAAAAATTTCATTAGTTATTTTTAGGGTAAATTTCACATTTTTAGGGTAAAATTCATTATCACTCAATAGCATACATCATGAATTAGTCTATCAGTTTAGGTTTAGTCACTAATACTTTGAAAAAACGGACAGCTGTGGTGGAAATACACTTTAAGAGCCCCTCTTAATAAAAGACAGCTGAGGGGTTTGGGCTGGCCAGACAGAGTTGTGTGGGAGACACTTGGGAGGCCCCAGCTCTGGTGATGGATGGTAGTTGAGGGCAATGAGTGTTTGAAGGAGAAGACTTTCTAAGGGCAGACGGGGCACTGAAAGATGGTAGAGGCTGCCTGTGACCAACTTCCTTGAATTCAACACTTTGCCCCAGGCTGCTCAGGTGAGCAAAGCAACTTTCAAATGTCCGTGGATGTATTTGAATGATACCAAGTCTTATCAAACTTTTGATATTATGTTTGTCTCCAGTCTGCCTTCCCTCCCTGGCCGCCAAACACTGCTTTGAAAATAATATGTTGCTAACCTAGACTATTGGGTTTCCTGCCACATTTTGGTGTCTGCAGTGCTAGGGAGACCAAAATGGCAGAGAGAGACACTGCAGAAGGAAGCCAAGCTTGGCTTCAGCGTGAATTACTGCCATTTTTCAGGCTACCACTTCCATTGGCCTGGCTCACCGGGCTGAGGTCACTGGTCTCCACTGGGAGCTTTGAAGTTTTCAAGTTGAGTGTTTATCTAAGCTCTTTAAGCCATCTGGGCCTATGGAATGGACTTGGACACCATCTTTTTTGAGATCTTCCACATTTTCACTCTGAGCTGAAAATATTAGTGAAGAGCCACTTCTGTCCCTAGCGGATATGGGATGTTTACTCTCAGACTAAGACGTGTTACAAATGAGGGTCAGATTAGAACAGAACAAAGTCTAAAGGTCTGGCCAATTTACTCTAATGGAATTTTTCTTCAAAAATGGGCTAATAGACATGTGACTTTCTAATCCAGTTCATGACTTTGGAGGCAGTCTGCTTGGGCTCATACGCTGACTCAACCATTTACTAATTATGTGTTTGTAGACAGATTACTTAATCTTCCTGCGCCCCAGATTTTCTTAAACTTTAAAATAAAAACAACTGCATCTACTTCAATAAATCTGAAGCCCATAGAGGCACTCGATAAATATGAACTATGATTGTTTTTGTAGTGCTTTAGAGAGATTTGGGGGGAGAAGTGTGATAATTTGACGTCTAAGACCACTGTTGTTATTGTCAGTAATAATACTACAAGATCTAATGTGATATACTGGCAGCTACTTCAGTTTCCTCATCCACAAAATGGGACTGATGTTGCTGGCCCTTCCTACCTTAGTGGATTATGTGGTGCATCAAATGAAGTGAGAGATACCTTGAAACATAAACACATACTATGGAGATGGGAGATCTTGTCCATGCTGTGCAAAGTAACAGCAGCAATAGCAGTGGTAGTTGTAGAGTGTCTTTGTCCATCCTGTTGCCACTTAGGTTGTTGCAATCTCTGCATGTTAATGTGATTGAAGAGTTGGATTTTGCTGGGGTGGGTGGGGCTAGTTCTTACTGCCCTGCTTTGACAGAACCTCGTGCTGATGAGGGCATTGCTTTCTTTTTTTTTTTTTTTTCATTTTCGAGTAGTATTTATGGATTTTTTCCAATTTGAAAGTAACACATAATCATTATTGAAAATTTTAAAAATATGGAGAAGCTTAGGGCTTCCCTGGTGGCGCAGTGGTTAAGAATCTGCCTGCCAATGCAGGGGACACGGGTTCGAGCCCTGATCTGGGAAGATCCCACATGCCGCGGAGCAACTAAGCCCGTGAGCCACAACTGCTGAGCCTGTGCGTCTGGAGTCTGTGCCCCACAACAAGAGAGGCCGCGATAGTGAGAGGCCCGCGCACCGCGATGAAGAGTGGCCCCCGCTTGCCACAACTAGAGAGAAGCCCTCGCACAGAAACGAAGACCCAACACAGCCATAACTAACTAACTAACTAACTAACTAAATAATTAATTAATTAATTTTAAAAAAATATGGAGAAGCTTAAAGAAGGCAATTAAAATCACCCATAATCCCATTACTAAGAGACCAGATGACTTTTGTGCTCTCCCACTCTGCCCTCCCCTTCTGTTTCTGGTTCTGGTTTTCCGTGCATGCACACACATGTGTATGCACGTGCACACACACACACACTCAGAGGCATCGTGCTGTCGGTGCACTTTTACAGGCTCTTGTCAATTAACAGCATGTCGGGGCATTTCTTACCTTGCTTAATATTTTTCACGGCATTCCTTCTCCTCACCCACTCTCTGAGTATATGGAGCCCTACCTCCTAAGGAAGGTCCTCCCACCACCACCCCATACCTCCGTCCCACCCCTCTGGCCTTGCACGCGTCTGAGGGCATTGCTTTCTGACACCCAACACTTCTATCCATGGAGTCAGAGGCGCTTCTGCTAGGAGTTGTCTGTCTCTGAGAGGTCAGTGCCAGAGCCTGGTCTCCAGTTCAGAAAACCACAGGATGAGCAAAGCCAAGTCCTGCAGCAGCAGTATACCAGGCTCTGGCGGTGGGCTGGCCCTCGCTCCCTCTCTCATCTGAAGAGTCTTTTTGAGGCTGGATTTGCTCGGCTGCCCCTGGTTGGGAAATAGTAAGAAGCTTGCATTCGTGGAAAAAGGAAGGAAAAAACAATCACCAATGCTTTCGTAAAACCCAGCCTGTCACAGTTCCTGTTTAAGGAGGAGGACTCATTTTTCCCTACGTTGAAAATATTTGAGCCAAGATGGGAGGTGGGGAGGATGGGGGGAGAAATTGCCCTCTGTCCAGAGCCAGGCAGAGATTTGCATATACAGTGAAATATACTGGGGCTCTCATTTTAGGGGAGAGTTCTTTGGTTCCAAGCAAAAGAAACCAACTTTAGCTAATTTAAGCAAAAAAAAAAAGAAAACAACTAAAAATACACACACAGATACATCATGCCACACATACATGTTAGAAGGCCACAGAGCAGCTCACAGAATCAAATAAAAAGCTAAAGAATCTGGCTTTGTATGAGACAGGAAACTAGGTGATCTAGGTGGGAGAGACTAACGGACTCTCCATTTGTTAGGGATCCCTGTGTCCCTTCACCCGGGGTTTCTGTTCCCTGGAGAGAGTAAACTGGCCTTGCTTGGTGACATGCCAACTACTTGACCCGCAGAAGGTGAGACTTCAGGCTCTGTTAGAAGGGAGGCTGGGCTGCTGAGGAAGCCATAGAGCAGATGTCGACCAGGCTGCCTTTTATCATCAGCCTCGTTGCTATAATTAGTTCCCCGAGGCCGCCTGGATTTACATGCATCTAAATGGAGTTAATGTGTTTCTGTTTTATAGCATCCTTGATAAAAATTAAACCATGTTAAAAGTGGACTACAGTCTTCTCACTCAAGACAAGATCTCTGCCTTGTCCTTGTGGCCCAACTGGAGAAAAGGCGCTGAGGCCTTCCTGAAGCAGTCTCTTGCTTCACTTGGCTTCCCTTTGATAGCTCCATGCTCTGGATTCTGGAAGTTTGTGCCCCCAAGAGCCCTGGTTACCCAGCCTAGTTCTTGCTTTAGAGAGCAAACTAAAAATAAGTGTCCCCAGGACCATTCGTGTTGGCAATGACAGTTGGGCTGCCACCTCACCACAAAGACACTTGTCATTTGGGGGTTTGGAAAAGGGAAACACTTAAGTGTTAGTTTATCAGCCAAAAGAAGCTACGACCAAAAAAACACAGCACCCGTCCAACCCACAGACTTCTGGTCAGAGTATCAACTTACAGGGGAAAAGTTTAGCCTGTTATAAATTAAAGACATAGAGGTGGTTCTTTATTTACACATTTGCAGGGGGAAAGGGGAGACAATGTGAGCCCACAGCAGCAGCCTTTTAGAAGTTTCCAGGGAAACTTTAAAAGAGAACAAGTATTTTTTTAAAAAGTGTTAGAACATTTTCAAAGTATCGAGGAACAAAGAAAAGCCTGCAACAATGTACAGTATTAATATTTTGGTGTGTTTCCAATCCTGGCTTTTAGATTGGGAGGATGAGCTTAGGGGTCAACTTGCTTCCACGCCTGTCATATCTGCTCTCACTTGAGAATGAAGCCCGGAATCAAGTAAAAGTTTAATCAGTGTAGCTAGTATGCTGACAGGTTTTCATGCATGACATTCATAGGCCTCCTTTATCCACTTAATATAGCATAAGGTTTTCCCCATGTTTGAAAATTTCTTTGCCAGTTTTTCCTCAGTGCCTTTATAATATTCCATCAAATGGTTGCTCCTAACTTAACCGAAGCAGGCCTTTGACATTGCACATGAAATATCACAAGTAATGGGTATTTTTGTGCCTAAACTGGGGCCACCATTTGTCAAAGTCCAGCCTCACAACTTCTTGGGTGTGAGGTTTTTATACTGTCACTGTTTTTCTCTTACAAGGCAGCTCTTCACTGGACAAAGTCTAATTATCCAGTTCATAGGTGATTCTACCCTAATTATTCTTCACTCTTTTCCCTCCTTTTATGGTTCTGGAAGTCATTTCCTAGATTGTTAGCAAGGGTACTAGAAAATTAAAGAGAGGACAAACTTTAAGTACCTATTGCTAAGTCGTAGAAAAAACTTCCTGGGGTACTGTAAGAGCCAGAGTGAAACTTACTTAGGAAATCCATCAGACAGGTCTAGACACTGCTTTAAAAATATGGCAACTGCTCTTATAGTTTTTCAAAATATATTTTATATTGCTATTGTAAAACATGCTTCTGTTAGGCACATGGTAATTGTGTGTGTGACAATAATAGCAATAACATTTTTTTCCTTAAAGGCAAAGAAGAGGATTTACAAGCCCACATTTTTTTTCCCTCTAGAAGTATCTAACCTTCCTCTCTTAGAAGCTCCTGGGGGCTCAGATATTAATAGTGTTCATCTTTCCTACTCCATTTATCTAGTCACCTAGGCGTGCAAATTTAGAGTATTTACTAAATCAACAATGATCAAAACAAAAACAAGAACTATCATTAACTGAATGCTTGCTGTATGCCAGGCACTGGTCTAAGACTTTGAGAGAGAGAGACCAAAAAGGGAGGATGTAAACAGCAGATTCAGTGGACTTTTTGAGGTGATGACAGCCACAGGAAGAGTGGGGGGATAGGATGCTGGCGTGGGTGAAGTGTCCCAAGTGTGGAAGAGCGTGACCTATTCTGCCATGGACGGGGATTAGCAAGAGGGCAGGAAAGTGGCATCAAATATAGCTGGAAGAATATTTAATAAGAGAAGGACAGGATCCAATTCATATCTTAAGAAGAATGTACACATCTATATGGAGATAGATTGCAAGGGAAGTAGGGTGTTCACAGGAATGAACTGTGAATGTGTCTGGGGCAGTGGATGGCAGTGGCCTGGACTCAGGGGCTCTGGTGGAAACGGACCGAAGCAGATGGACTTGGGATGCATTTTGGAGATAGAATTGACAGAGCTTGCTGGTGAATTGTAAAAAGGAGGTAGGGTAAGGGAGACATAAACGCCAAGTCCTGTGTTTTTCTATTTGAGCACCTAGGCTATGGTGGTGCCATATACTTATGATGTGAAAATCTGGGGGAGTAACTGATTCATGGGTAGGAAAATGGAAGTTTCCATTCTTACCTTGTCATTTGCCAAAATGGACATACTGACCAAAGATAGAAAACAAAACAAAACAAAACTAGAAACTTAATGCTTTCATCGTTTTTGTGTAGTAAAAGGAGACCAGACAGACCTAGGACTTCTATTTTCAAGTTGTACGATTTAAATTACCTAGCCACCTGCCACTGGATGCTTTAACCTCCTAATCTTTAAAAGGGAATTAATATTGCCTGTCGTGCATTTCTGTTGACGTAATATATGTGCAGCTCCTAGCCCAGTCTCTGGCACATAGTAATTCCATTTCCTAAATGTTAGTTGCAGTTCTTAGGAATAACCTGCACAAGATAGAGCTGTCATATGCAATAAATCCCTCCTTGTGAGGGTCTTGTACACACCTTAGCCTGGGTGACAGGATATATCCCTGTTACTTTCTATCCGAAGTCCCACATTTAAATGCTTTATTCCTTCAGTGGAAGGCTTTTTTCTTTACTGAAATACCAGTGGCCTTGAAAAGAGAATAGTTTAAGGCATATCTGTCAATAATAGAAAGTCATCCTAATGTAGTGATTAAGAGCATGGATTCTGGAGCCGGACTGCCTGGGTTTGAATCTTATCTCTGCCACTTATGAGCTGTGTGACTTTGGGCAAGTTACTTGACTTCTCTGTGGCTAAGTTCCCTCATCTGTGATATTGGGACATTCATGATTCCTACCTCATAGGGTTGTTTTGAGTTTTGATGGAGCTAATACATATAAAATCATAAAACAATGCCTGGGAAATAGTAACCATAATGTAATAATGTGTTAAATAGAATACAAATAGTTAAGGTGTTAGAAAACATGGCTCTGAGAAGGTGAGGAGAGAAGGATGAGGTCAGGGAGGAGAAGGAGGGCAGAAGAGACTGGGCCTCTGGAGGAAGCAGAAACAGTAGGACACGGTGGGCAATCATGAGAAGAGCTAAACACAGGCTTTTCTGGTTTTTGGTTTTGTCTTGTCAAGCCTCCAGGGAAAGAGACTTCCAGAATGACCCCAACCCCAAATATGAGATCTAAGTTTTCCCCTCTTAGAAGCAGCTTTAATCCATGCTTGGCTCAACGCAAGGTAACATGCACAGAAACATGCATTTCTGCTGTTGCCGCTTCTGTTGGCAGAATCTCTCTGCCTGGCCTTCATAAAGGTCATGTCAAGGTGTCCCCCACCCATCTGATTTGGCCTAACCATGTGGTTTCCTATGGCTTACCAAGGTCTCACCTGAAATCCGGCCGCAGACTGCTCCTCCAGAGCCTCAAGGGCTGGTTCATCATTTCTGGTGTTATTATAAATGGACTGGGGAGTCCAGGAAATGTGTAAGTTTCCTTTCTTTTTTTTTTTTTTTTTTTTAGAGACAAATGGTTTATTTGGTAACAAGGAGTAAAAAGGAATTCTTAATTCCTCTTCTCTCTTTTGACGGCTGACATGAAATGTGATAGTCAAATAGACAGCAACGCACACAGGAATTCCCTCGCAGTCCTTGATCTTCTGCACAAGCGCAGAGATGCCCAAGCCGTGCGACTTGCTGTCATTGTTTTCTAGACAGAAGGGCCGGCTGCTGTGCTTTTCCGTCCATCAGTGGTGGCTACATTCTCCTTCTTGTCTTCCAGTTTCATGGCAGGAAACAGAAGCACTTCCTTGATGTTACTGGAGTCTGTGAAAAACACGGTGACGCGGTCGATACCCATGCCCCAGCCACCTGTGGGGGGCAGCCCGTATTCCAGGGCAGTGCAGAAGGTCTCCTCTATGAACATGGCCTCATCATCGCCAGCAGCTTTGGCCTTGGCCTGTTCTTCAAAAAGCTGCCGCTGTCGCATAGGGTCATTCAGCTCAGCCTAGGCACTGCATATTTCCTTTTTCATGACAAATAGCTCAAAGCGTTCAGTCAGACCCTCTTTAGAGCGGTGCCATTTGGCCAGAGGACTCATTATCTGCGGATGATCACAGATGAATGTAGGATTGATGCACGTCACTTCCAGGAACTCCCCGACAAGCTTATCAAGGAGCCTGGCTGTGGTCCGAGGTGGAGGGCATTCAACAGCTTTTGCCACACAGATATCATCTAGAATTTTGCGAGTTTCTTCGGTTTCGAAGAGGTTAGTTTCTGGCAGTTTCATGCCCAGGGCTTTCTCAAGCTCTTCTACCATGCTGATTTTCCGGAATGGTGGAGTGAAGTCAATCTCACAGGCTTGGCCCTCTGGGCCATCTGGATGATAGGTGACCTTGTAACTGCCTGTAATGTGTTTCACCATCCCTGAAATCATCTTCTCTGTGATTTCCATGAGATCATGATAGTCTGCATAGGCCATGTAGAATTCACAGGTGGTGAACTCAGGATTGTGAGTCAAATCAATTCCTTCATTCCGGAACTAGTGTCTGATTTCATAAACCCGGTCAATGCCACCAACCACCAGCATCTTATGGTAGAGTTCTGGAGCAATCCTCATATATAAATTCATGTCCAGCTCGTTGTGGTAGGTGATGAAAGGCTTGGCCACAGCTCCCCCTGGGATGATGTTCATCATGGGAGTTTCAATCTCTAGGAATCCCAACTCATCCAAGAAACTTCTTATATATGTGATGTTCTTAGAGCGGATGATAAACTTCTGCCTCACAAAGTCATTCAGGATCAAGTCCAAGTATCTCTGACAAAACCATGTTTCATTGTCTTTGAGGCCAAAGTGAAGATGAGGTAACATATGCAAGCAAGGAGACAGCAGTGTGATTTCATAGGGAATGATGCTCAGTTCGCCCTTCTTAGTTTTCCCAGGATTGCCCTGAACTCCAATTATGTCTCCCGGTGCAGTTTGTTGTTAATACGAATAAATTCTTCTTCAGATTTATAATTCCCGGAATTGGCCATGACTTGCAACTTGACCCCCTCTCCTCGAAGGTCATAGAAGATGAGCTTTCCCCCAGAAGCTCTTTTGGCATGGATCCTACCTGCCACCTTTAAGGTGATGTCAGTCAGGTGGTCCCCAGGCTGCAGGTGACTGTATTCTTGGATAAAGTGAGTGAGTGAGATGTCGACGTGGAACTTGTGCGGGTATGGGTCTTCCCCATTGACCTTCAGCTGGTGGACTGCCTGGCTGCGGATTTTGAAGTACTGGTTTGGGTCCAAGCTCTCCTCCTGCGCACCCGCACCATTATCAGCAGTGTGGTTGGTGGCAGCAGCGGCCTGGCTTAGTTGTTTCTCACTGAGCTCCTTCTGCTTGGCCTCCTTCTCTGCTATTTTCTTCTCAGCTTTCAGGCATCTCTTTAGCTCATTTTTGCTCAGTTTCGGCTCGCTGTCGTCCACTTTAATTTCAGCCCCCTGCACCTCAGCCATCTTCCCAGAGGGCCGGACCTAAAGAGCTAAGTTTCCTTTCTTATCATCCTTTCTTCAAGGAAAATGCTTCATGGGCTGTTGCATCTAGATGGCAGTTGGCTTTTATCATTAATTCCCATCTGAGCCAAACTAGGGACAGAGCATCAGCTTTTTTGAAAAATGGGGCAGCGGAAAGGATGTTAGTGAATCCCAAACTCACCTGGAACTCTAGCAGCATCTAAAGACTGTCCCTCAATTTTTGCAAGTGTGGTGAGGATGCAGAGAAACTACATCACTCATACATTGCTGGGAGGAGTACAAAATGGTACCACTACCCTGGAAAACAGTTTGGCAGTTTCTTAAAAAAAAGTAAATATGCCAACTACCACACCACCCAGAGATTGCACTCTTGGCCATTTATCCAGGTGAAATGAAAATCTAGTGTTCACACAAAAACCTGTACTCAAGTTTAGCAGTTTTATTGGTAATAGCCCCAAACTGGGAACAACCCAAGCGTTCTTCAGTGGCTGACTGGTTAAGCAAACTGTGGTCCATCCACACCATGAAATAGTACTCGGCAAGAAAAAAGGAATGCACTATGAATTATTCGTATAAGCAACAACCTGGATGAAACTCCAGAGAATTATGCTAAGTGAAAAAAGCCAATCCCCAAAGATTATATACTATATGATTCCCTTTATATGATATTCTTAAAATGATCAAACAGTTGAAATGGTAAACAGGTTAGGAGATGCTAGGGGTTAAGGAGGTGTTGGGAGCAGGAAAGAAGTAGCGGAGGCTGTAAAAAGATACCATGAGGAATCCTTACGGTGACAGAGATCTTCTGTATCTTGACTGCATCAATGTTAATATCCTGGTTGTGATACTGTACCATGGTTTTTACAATATACCATGCGGGCAAACTGGGTAAGGAAGGGTATCTGCATCATTTCTTAAAACTGGATGTGTGTCTACAATGATCTCAAAATAAAAGTTTAATTTTAATAAAGAGAGACAGGATAAAGACTGTTAACTGATCCCCAAATTCATCCTGAGCTCTACCAGGACCTAAGTAATGCCCTTCAACTTTCCCACATTCCTTGCTCTAAAAGAATTTTTAGTTGTAGAAAGATGTAACCAGATGCAAAATTAGGTAAACATTGATACATTGTTAGATACATTGTTTGCCACACACAGTTAGACCCTCAGCTCACCTACTGTTCATTTTATCACTCATTCATTCAACAAACATTTATGGTGCCCCTCCAATGTATCAAGGACTATTCTAGGTATTGTGGATACAGGGAGACAGATAACAGACTCTGTACCTGAATGGAGCTTATATTATAGTGGGGAAGACAGATAATGTATAACACATACATAAAAAGATGATTTCAGAGAGTGGTAAGAACTAAGGATGCAATAAAACAAGGTGATGTGGACAGTGTCAGGAGAGGGGAACCTCTTTCAATAGGGGAGTGAAGGAATGGCTTTCATAGCGGGCAATTTGGTCTGAGGGTAAATGGTGGAACAGGGCCCTAGAGCTGGGGAGAAGAGTATTGCTGCATTACCTTTACAAAAATCACTCTTGTGATGTGAAGAGCACACTGACAGGAAACAAAAATGAGAGTGAGGGGACCAGTTCACAGTCATTTCAGTGGCCCATGCCTGCGGTGATGGTTTCCTCGACTAAGGTTTAGCAATGGAGACAATGGTGCCATTTTCCAAGATGAGAAAGACTGTGGGGGAAGAGGGAAGGTGGTTGGTTGGGAAAAAGAAATGGAGAGTTCTGTTTAGTCATGTTCATTTTGATATGTCTAATAGACATCCATCCGCACTGGGCCACGAACATTGTTCAGCCTCATTCTTTGTCTGTCTCCCCCCAGTCAGTGCTCCAGCAGCTCTGGGTCACTCTTCCACATCCAGACATGAATGCAAAATCACACCACGAGTTGGTTCCCAGCACGTCAACAATGGTTTGGATTCTGCACACTGGAAGGATAGAGTTATCTCCCTAAGGGTGAACCTTGAACAAGGGGAAATGGGAGCTAAAAGGGAGCCAGACGGATAAAGTCTTCCTTTGTCCCTCTCCTACGGACTACTCTAAGGTACAATATCTTCAAGCAACTCTTCCAGAGAAGTCTCATATGCTGAGTGAACACAGCCTCCAAGTGACTGCTGGGTCTCTTGGCAGCTCTCTGCGAGGTGGAAACCAGGATGGGAATGCAGCTCATCACATTATATCACAGCTTCCTTTGCCTCCTTACCCTTTTTCTCTTACACCTAATACCCCAGACTTGCACCTCCCAATTAAACTGTTACTCTATTAATCCTTGCCTCGGGCTCTGTTTTATAGAGGACTCAATTAAGACAACATCCAAATGGAGATGTCAAGTAAGAAGTTAAAGTCTAGAGACTTCCCTGGCAGTCCAGTGGTTAAGACTTTGCCTTCCAATGCAGGGGGTGCAGGTTCGATCCCTGGTCGGGGAGCTAAGATCCCACATGCCTTGTGGCCAAAAAACCAAAACATAAAACAGAAGCAACAGTAACAGTAACAATTTCAATAAAGACTTTTTAAAAAATGATCCACATCAAAAAAAATCTTTTAAAAAAGTCTAGAACTCGGGAGAGAAGTCAAGATTGGAACAACTAGCTTGGGAACCATTAGGAGGAGATATACTGTATTTAGGGCTGTAAGGCTGGCTGGTGCAGTCACTTACAGAGAGTGTGTGGTTGGAAATATGGGTCAAGGAGCAAACCTGGGGCACTTTAAAATCTATTGTTTAGGTCGAAGGGTGTAGATCCAGCTGAGAGGAACTGAGAATTATTACTCAACGAGTTAGAAGAAACGCTGAGGGGATGTAATGACATAGGTGAAAGAAGAGGAGAATGTCACAAGAAAGATGAAAATAATCAGGTGGGTGGACGCTAGCTAAGAGGTCTAGTAACACGAGAGACAGAGGAGACCGTGGGACTGGTAACATGGAAGTTGCGGTGGCCTTGATGAGAGCAGTTTCAGTAAGGAAGTAGCATCGGAGTGGGTCAAGGAGAGAAAGGGAGATGAGGAAGTAGAAACAGCTAACATCATAGACAAGTCTTTAAAGAAATTTCAACAGAAATGGAGAGGAAATAAATTGGGTGAGGAAGTCCGTTTTAATGGGTGCTATAACTAGGAAATGACAGTTTGAGAAGTGTATTGTCTGGAAGTCAAGAGACCTACGTTCTGATCCTTCTTCTGCCAGTAAGCAGCTGAAGAGGCCTTGGGTAAATCAGTTCCCTCTCTGGGCATTAATTTCCTCATTTGTCATATCAGATATCTCTGAGATCCTTCAAGCTCAGAAAAGCTATGTTCCATGGAGATATTGATGCTGACAGAGAAGGGACAGTGAGTGGGGAAAGGAGGATCCTTGGGAGGATGGTGTAACTCCTTAAGGGGCAGCAAAAGGATACCTACCTCCTTGGGTGGTAGGAAGGATTAAATAGATAATGCATACAAAGCACTTAGCACAGCGCTTGACATAACAGTAAGAACACAATACACTTTATTGCTAGAAATAATAGAGGTGGTATTGGTAGCAGAAACTAGCAGGGTATTGGGTGCACTGCCCTACTGCACACACTTGGAAGTGCCATTCGGAGATAAAAAAAGAAAGAAAGGACGAGAAGTGGGGATGGACCAAGTAGTGCCTGATGTGCAGTGAGGACCACCTTGGAGGCAACCTGTGGATTAAGGTGTGGCATGGACTTAATGACACCAGCTCAGAGCTGGTGGCTTGCTTGATATGAGGGTCCACCAAAATGGGAATATATTTTACTTTTAAAGATGCTTTCTAGTCCATATTAAAGTAAGGTAGGGATGCAAAGAGCCATGAATAGCCAAGACCACCTCAAAGAAGAACTAAGTTGGATGGTTTACTCAACCAGATATCAAGATTTATTATAAAGTGACAGTAATTAAAGCAGTGTAGCATGAGCACAGCAATAGGCAAATAAAGCAATGGAACAGAGTAGAAAATCTAGAAACAGACCCATGCATATTTAGGCACTTACTTTATGAAAAAGGTGGTACCTCAGAGCAATGGTACAAACTTATCAAAAAATAATCTTATCAATAAGTGGTGCTAGATCAAATAGACATCCAAATGGAAAAATAAGAATAAAACCCCACCCCTGCCTTTTACCAGAGCAAAAAAAATCAATTCTATGTGGTCCATAGATTTTAAATATGAAAGCTTTTAGAAGATAACACAGGTCAAGAATAGCTTCTTTAACTTGAGTTGGCAAATATTCTTAAATAAGACACAAAAAGTACTAACCATAAAGAACAATATTTATATACTGAACTTTACTAAAATTAAAAACTTGGGTTCATCAAAAGATACCATTAAGAAAGTAAAAAAAAAAAGAGTCAAGTTACAGAGTGAGAAAAGATATTCACAGTACATATAACTGATAAAGGGCTCAATTCAGAATATATAAAGAACTCTTATAAAAGACCATCCAATTAAAAATAAATAAGCAAAAGATCTGAATCAGCATCTCACAAAAATAGAATGGCCAATGAACACAAGAAAAGGTGCTCAACTAGTCATCAGGGAAATAGACATGAAAATTATATTGAGATATCGCTAACCACCCACAAGAGTGAAAATAATTAAAATGAAGAACAATACCAAGTGACTGCGAGGATGTGGAGCAACTAGGACATGTACATTACCAGTGGGAATTTAGAGCGATACGGCCACTGGGGAAAGTTTGGCAGATCTACTAAACCTAAACATAATATGTTCAAAACCTGTCAAGTCTATTCCTGGGTATACATCTGACAGAAATGAGGGCTTATGTTCATCCAAGACATGCACAGAAATGTTCAGCGCAGCATTATTCATAATAGCCTCGAGACAGAAAAAACCCACATGCCCATCAAGAGTAGAACAGATAAATACACTGTGACGTATTCATAGAGTGGAATACTGTACACAATGAAAATAAATTAACCACTGCTACGCACGACATTGATGACTCTCACAAATATAATGTGGAATGAAAGAAGCTAGTTACAGAAGAATGCATATTGTCTGATTCCATTTATACGGGGTTTGAAAGCAAGCAAAATTCACCTGTGATGTTACAAGTCAGGAGAGTGGTCCCTTTAAGGAGCAAGAAGGAGGTAGTCGTGTGAAGGGGTGGGAGGAGGGCTCTGGGGGCTGGTAATGTTCTATTTCTTGACCTGGGAGGGGAGTGCATGGGTGTGTTTACTTTGCAATAACTCATCAATAATTCATTTAAGGTCTGTGCGCTTTTCTGTGCGTATGCTCTACTCAAAGAAGAGTTTATCTAAAAAATGAAATGGGAAGGGTGATCTTCACTTAAAGAAATGATTAAAATATTTCTCCCCTCTTTGTTTCTGATACCACTCCCCCATCCAAGTTCCCCACTGCATGGGAACTTGTTCTCACCAAATGAATCAATCATAATGGAACAAATTTAATGGATTTCCAAAGATTTTTTTTTTAAGTGTAATGTCTTCCTTGTAAGGTCATTAAAAAAACCTCTACCTTTAAATAAAATCATCACACCTCATCCTCCCTCCCTTTATGGTGAAGAAAACTGAAATGCTAGATCCAAGAACAATAGTCATTCTGGGGCCGGAGGGTGAAAATGGATCAGAAATTCATTTGACATTTATTAAGCAGCTGCTAAACGTCAGGCATTATTCTCGGCACGGCAGATACAGCAGTCAACAGGAGAGAAAAGATCTTTGTTCTTGTGGAACTTAAAATATAACCCCCAAATGAGCAAATGTCATGGAGAGAAACAAGTCAAGGGGCTTGGGATAGTGGGGGCCAGGGGTAAGTTTTGCTGTTGTGTAGAGAGTGCTCAGAGAAGGCCACACCCAAAAGAGAGACACCTGAGAAAGAAGAGAGATGGCCATGCAGGTGACAGGGAAGAGTGCTCCAGGCTGAGAGAGCCTGAGGTGGGAACAGTTTCTGTGTTTGGAGAACAGCCGGGAGGTCGGTGAAGCAGGAGGGGAGTGAACAAGGACCAGAGCAGCAAGAGACAGAGTCAGAGGCCACTAGGGCCCCCCAGGCCATTGTGAGGGCTTCAGCTTTCCCTCGGAGTGAGATGGAGCCACTGGAGGGTTTTGAGTAGAAAGAGAGACATGATCTGACTTAGATTTTAAGAATCACTCAGGCTGCAGGGGGAGAATAGACAGAAGGGGGGGTAAGAGCGAAAACAAGGAGACCAGGAAGTCGTTACAGGGATACAGGTGGGAGACCCTAGCGCCTTGGAGGGCCAGTGGAGATGGGGAGAACTGGGTGTAGTTCATGGCAGAGACAAACAGGGTTCAGCGTTTGGAAGTGGGTTGTGAGACAGAGTGGAGTCAAGGTTTTGGGCCTCAGCAGCTGGAAGGACAAAGTTTCTGTCAACTGACATGTGGGTGGAACAGGTGTGGGTGCAAGGTTCCGGAGTGCTGTTTGCACACTTCTAGTTGGAGATGTCTGCTAGACATCCCAGTGGAGGCTGTAAGGAGGCAGTTGGAGATAACGAAGCCAGAGCCCGAGGGAGAAGCTGGGGCCGGAGATGTAAACGTGGGTGTTGGTTCTTCAAGCCGTGAGACTGGATGAGGTCCCCTAGGGAGAGGATATCGCCAGAAAAAGAAGTCATGGTCTGAGGAATGGCCCTCTGAGGTCAGTCCTGCCCCAAATCCTGCTTCCACTGTAGGAAGGGGATATCGTCACGTTGGAGGAATTGGCCCCCATTCGCCTGGTGCCAGATGGCTGATGTGTTGCAGGTGTGAGGATACACGGGGCAACACTGTGACCTGGAAACTGGTCCTCAATGGAGACCAAACATCGCGTGAGGGAAACAAGCAAACACCTTTAGCATCCCTCCTCTCCCTGTCCCTAGCTCAGGTCGGATTTAAAATAGTGACCTGGAGGGCAAGCTTCTCCATCCTAGTCGTGGTTTGCCAAGTGCCCATGGCCTTCTCCTCTGGCATTCTCTTCGTCTGTCTGCTAGTGCAGCCCAAGGGCATTCTGCTCTCCTGGAAGAGTGCTTGGTCCCTGGGCAAGCAGAGCATCCTTTCACATTGAGCCAGAGATTGCAGGCTGGAGGAGGGCGGCCTTCGAGGCAACGGGGGCTTGGAGGAGAGCCGTCCTACACGTGTTACCCATTAGCTGAAAATCTCTCATAACGTTTTCCATTCCCCTTATAACGAATCGTCAGATCAGCAGGGCCCCTGCTAGAAAGTCTATAAAAACCTCACAGGATTTTAAGGTCTGAACAAAGAGAAGAAATGGCTGACTGGGGCAGTGGCAGGCTCGAGTCAGAACCTCTTTCCCTGGCTGGTCTTTATTTCTAAAACTGGATTACAAGGGAAATGAAGAAGAGTGTTGGGGAAGAAGCTTTTGAAATGCTTCTCAGTTTTCCCCCTTCCTCGGCTTTACTGTCACCATTCAGGCTCCCCAGGACTCATCTGAGGAAGTCCCAGCCAAGAAAAGCACCAACAGAGAGGAGGAAAATTGGAAAAAAACAATAGCAGCAGGGATGGTGTTTATTGACCTCAACTTTCCAGCGTCCCGTCTCACTTTCCAGAGGCTCCCATTGTTTCCCCACTTGCGTTACCATTCTTTTGAATGATTCTAACATAAACTTGATTTCCCTACCCACTCCTTCCCACTCGCTGCGTGATCCATCTTTTCCTTCTTTTTCCTCTCTCTGTGGTAAAGGAGCAGTGGACAGACATAGCTGTTCTATGGTCTCCTGAAGTCTCCATCAGCTGGTGCCTCTCTGAAGACCTCCCCACCCTGCCTCTCCTCACACAGTCACTAGAGACTCTACTCTCTGCTTTTCCACCTGAGAGGGAAAGTGGTCCAAGGATCCCTTTACCTGAAAGTGAGGACGGTGTTTACGCAGCTGTGCCCACCTGTTTCAGGATGGGACTCCCTCTGGGTCAGCTCTTGGAACGTGGCACACAGCAGTGAAAACTGGGGAGTTTGAGATCCCTGGAGAATTGGAAAGATGGAACTCTCTTTCTCTTACTTTCAACCAGGATCCTAGAACACAAAAATGAATTACAAGTCACTTTCTGCTTCTTGGAGGTGGTGAGAAAGTAACTGTGTTCGGTGTAGCTACACTCCACATACAAACACTGATGGAAGTCAATGGAAAGGGTACCTTTCTTGCCCTTCTTCCCCATAATGTTCCCTAATAGGTATCAGGCAAACATTAAAAATAATCTTTTGTGCTCAACAAAAATTAGTGAAGACATTGACAATACTAGGTGCCTTTTCTACTCCAGAGGCCTCCCTCATAGTTCCCTCATCCAAAATTTTCATTTGCTCATTTATTCATTCAATATATTTTTATTGAATGACTACTGTGTCCCAGGCTGGCTGCTATGTGCCTCAGAAAGAATGGAGAACAAGGTAGATAAGTCTTACAGTAAAAGTGATGGGAGAGGCAAATAAATAAACAGATACATCCAAATAATTACGTATTTTAGTAAGTGCTATGAGATCTTTGTGGGCTGCTAGCCCAGAGGGTGAGGTTTGAAGAACTACGGGCTAAACATAGAAATAAAAGGAAGTTGCATTTTTTAATGACTTGTTTTTCCATGTAACTTAGGAAATATTCTTTGGAGAGTCACAGCAGAATTTTAAAATGGAATTGCTTTCCCTGGAACTAGGACATCAGCAATACCCATGATCTCATGAAGGTAGATTGTAGCTCCTAAAATGCCTTCAAATGATGTGGCTTTGCCTCTTTGAGGGAAATAAACCAAAGGAACAACCCAACTGCCTCAGCCACAGACACTACTGGTTGTCTACCCAACAGCTGTTCTCTACTTGCCTGCCCCCTTTTCCATAATCTTGTGGGGAGGTCTTTGTGACCTTGTCCCTGCGAGAATGGTCTAAAACTCACTACTGGTCACCTATTTGGGAGAAATGTGTATCACGCCATCTCCTTGAGAGAGATGATGTTATGAAGGTCCAAAGGAAGTGATGTGGGTTGATACTTTCTCTTCTCACCTTGCTTTCCTGGACTTAGAGAATGAAATCTATACCATAGCCCTCTGCTTTCTCAGCTCCTCTTAAAAGGACCCAGAGCCACCAATTCTCTTCTGTGGCAACCTGGCCAGGTGGCAATTTTCCTACTCTCTGATACCTTACAACTGAGGTTCTGCTTGGTAGATGGGGATGAGTAATCCTATTTTCCAGAAACCCATAAACCTGGTTGCCTTCCCAAGCCTTCCCATTTCTGGAAAGAGGATGGAGATGATTCTACGGTTAAGTCAGGGTAAGAAAGCCAAACTAAAGCTTCCCTCTGTTAGGTAAGGAGATGACCTCTATCATCTCCATCCAAAAAGATGTATCTTTTTTCTACTCTTTTCCTGGTCCTTAAAACTGTCCCACCAGCTCAAACCACATCTCTATGCCTTCTTGTCCTTAGATCCGCACAAGCAGCACCCCCTGATGTTTGAACAATTTGACCATGACCCTGCCTTACTGTTCACAACCTGCTTCTATTTGAATCCCATCAGACCTGATCCTACAAGTTCAGTCTCTAGTCCTTCTCAGGCCCCTCCAGTTTTGTTATTCTTCCATGACTCTACTTGCCCTTATTTGAACCCCCTGCTTTAGTTCTAGGGAGAGCTCTATACTTGACCCCGCTTGACACAAATCCCATCAGCCCGGGACTTGCTAACCAGCTCCAGCTCTTTCCTTTCTTCTACGACACCACCGCTAGATGTGAGCTTAACATGGGTGGTGCTTTCCCTGACCACGCACACCAAGCTGAGCATGAGAGGGATGCCACAGTGGTCGAGTCATGCTTGTAAAGTTCATTCCTGAACTGGTTTGCAGGTTTTCCACTTCTCCCCTCATCTCGATGGTCTCCTTACTACGCTGGCTGCCTACCAGTCCTGTCCTGGGAACAGATGCAAGCTCTGCATCTCAGACTCAGACTAACATGTTCCCTCCTGACCTTGTGCAGTGGGCTTTTGTGTTTAGCTGTTCAGTATCCTTTGTTAGAGAGAAAACACTCCTCATTTCTTGCTCCCCTCTGTCTCTGTCTCTGTCTGTCTGTCTTTCTCCCTATTGGTGCTTCGTCAGGGTCTCGTCCACCTTTAGCTATAAGAGTGGGAATGAGGACAATTATATAATTCAAATTTGAATCTCTCTAAGTTCAAAATTTAACCAGTATACAATCCTGACTCTATTGGTGAAAACTCAGTAGAAATGGTTAGAATAGGGCTGTGCTGATAAGCTCTGTGGTTGAACTAAATGAGAAAGTGCCCACTGAGTGCTGTAGATGACACGGCAGCCAGTGGCCGCTTCACCTGGAAAGGCCGCTGGGGCTGGTTCTCCACTGTGGAGTAATTTTGTGTTTGGATAGAAGCATCTCTTTATATTTCCTGCTCAACTATAACCTGATCTAGAATCTGCTGCTGAACCACAGTACTGCTAAGGATGAGCTCACATCTGAACAGCTGTCCTATAAAGAATCATCTCTGGGGAGTGATTATGCAGCTATTAAAGTACCTCTTAGAGTACACTGTCATTGAAGGAACTTTTTTTCTGGACATGTGTAAGTAAAACTTTTTTTCTTCCAGTTTTATTGAGATATAATTGACCGGCAACACTGTATAAATTCGAGGTGTCCAGCATAATGATTTAACTTACATACATCATGAAACGATTGTCACAATAAGTTTAGTGAATACCCATCATCTCATATAGATACAAAATTAAAGAAATAGAAAAAATTTTCCTTCCTTTTCATGAGAACTCTTAGGAGTTACGCTCTTAACTTTCATATATAACATAGAGCAGTGTTAGCTATATTAATCATGTTGTACATTACATCCCTAGTACTTATTTATCTTACAACTGGAAGTTTGTACCTTTTGACCATCTTCATCCAATTCCCCCTCCCCCCAACCCCTGCTTCTGGTAACCACAAATCTGATCTCCTTTTCTGTGATTTTGTCTGTTTGTTTTTGAAGTATAATTGACCTACCACACTGTGTTAATTTCTGTTACACAATGTAGTGATTTGATATTCCTAAATTCTCATTTCAAAATGATTACCATGATAAGTCTAGTTATAATCCGTCACCATACAAAGATATTACCTAATTATTGGCTATATTCCCCACACTGTACATTTCATACTCATGACATTTATTTTTAAAGAGGAAGTTTGCACCTCTTAATTCCCCTCACCTATTTCTCCCCTCCCCCCAAACCCCTCCCTTCTGGAGACCACCTATTTGTTCTCTGTATCTATGACTCTGTTTCTGTTTTGTTGTATTTGTTCATTTGTTTTGGTTTTTAGATTCCACATATAAGTGAAGTAATACAGGATTTGTCCTTCTCTGTCTGACTTACTTCACTTAGCATAATACCCTCTAGGTCTATCCATGTTGTGACAAATGGCAGTATTTCATTATTTTTTATGGCTGAGTAATATTCCATTGTATGTGTGTGTGTGTGTGTGTGTGTGTGTGTGTGTATGTATATGTATATACATATATATATTTACCACATCTTAATGCATTCATCTATTGATGAGCACTTAGGTTGCTTCCATATCTTGGCGATTGTAAATAATGCTGCAATGAACATAGGGGTGGGTATATATTTTCTAATTAGTGTTTTCATTTTCTTCAGATAAGTATATCCAGGAGTGGAATTGCTGGATCATATGATAGTTCTATTTTTAATTTTTTGAGGAATCTCCATACTGTTTTCCACAGTGGTTGTACCAATTTACATTTCCACCAACAGTGCACAAGGGTTCCCTTTTCTCTACATCCTTGCCAATACTTGTTATTTGTTGTCATTTTGATAATAGTCATTCTGACAGGTGCAAGGTGATATCTCATTGTGGTTTTGATTTGCATTTCCCTGATGGTTAGTGATGCTGAGCACATTTTCATATGCCTGTTGGCCATCTGTATGTCTTCTTTGGAAAAACGTCTATTCAGATCCTTTGCCCACTTTTTAATGAGGTTGTTTGGTATCGTTCATGTTGAGTTGTGTGAGTTCTTCATATATTTTGGATGTTAACTCCTTATTGGATATATCATTTGCAAATATCTTCTCCTATTCAGTAGGCAGCCTTTTTAATTTGTTGATAGCTTCCTTCACTGGGCAAAAGCTTTTTAGTTTGATGTAGTTCCATTTGTTTATTTTTCCTTTTTTTCCCTTGCCTGAAGAGACAGATCCAAAAAAAATATTACAAAGACCAATGTCAAAGAGCATACTACATATGTTTTCTTCTAGAATTTTTATAATTTTAGGTCTTACATTTAAGTCTTTAATCCATTTTGAATTTATTTTTGTGCATGGCTTGAGAAAGTAGTCCAGTTTGATTTTTTTTGCATGTAGCTGTCCAGGTTTCCCTTGACACCCTTAACTGAAGAGGCTGCCTTTTCCCCATTGCATATTCTTAGATAGATTAATAGCCCATATAAGTGTGGATTCATTTCTGGGCTCTCTATTCTGTTCCATTGATCTATGTTTCCATTTCTTGTGCCAGGACCATACTGTTTTGATTACTCTAGTTTTGTAGTATAGCTTGAAATCAGGGAGCATGATTCCTCTGGCTTTCTTTTTCTTTCTCAAGATTGTTTTGGTTATTTGGGGTCTTTTGTGTTTCCATACCAATTCTAGAATTACTTGTTCTAGTTCTGTGAAAAATGCCATTGGTATTTCAATAGGATTACATTGAATCTGTAGATTGCTTTGGGTAGTATGGTCATTTTTATAACATTAATTCTTTCAATCCATGAGCATGGTATATCTTTCCATCTGTTTGTGTCATCTACAATTTCTTTCATCAGCATCTTATAGTTTCCAAGTATAAGACTTCTATCTCCTTAGTTAGATTTATTCCTGGGTATTTTATTCTTTGTGATGTGATGGTAAATGGGATTGTTTTCTTAATCTCTTTCTGATAATTTGTTGTTAGCGTACAGAAATGCAACAGATTTCTGTATATTAATTTTGTATCCTACAACTTTACTGATTTCATTGATGAGTTCTAGTAGTTTTTTGGTGGCATCTTTAGGATTTTGTATGTAAGGTATCAATGACCGTTTTACTTAATCCTTTGCAATTTGGATACCTTTTATTTCTTTTTCTTGTCTGATTGCTGTGGCAAAGACTCCAATACTATGTTGGATAAAAGTGGTGAGAATGGGCATCATTGTCTTGTTCTTGATCTTAGAGGAAATGCTTTCAGCTCTTCACCACTGAGCATAATGTTAGCTGTGGGCTTCTCATATATGGCCTGTATTATGTTGAGGTATGTTCCCTCTATACCCACTTTGTTGAGAGTTTTTTTTTTTTTTTTATCATAAACAGATGTTGAATTTTGTCAAAAGCTTATTCCACATCTATTGAGATAATCATGTGATTTTTATTCTTCAATTTGTTAATGTGGTGCATCACAGTAATTGGATTTGCAGATATTGAACCATCCTGTCATCCCTGGGATAAATCCCACTGGATCATGGTGTATGATCCTTTTGATGTACCGTTGAATTTGCTTTGCTACTGTTTTGTTAAGGATTTTTGCATCTATGTTCATCAGAGATATTGGCCTGTAATTTTATTTTTTTGTGATATCTTCGTCTGGTTTTGGTATCAGGGTGATGCTGGCCTTGTAGAATGAGTGCAGAAGTGTTTCTTCCAGGCTTCCCTGGTGGCACAGTGGTTGAGAATCTGCCTGCCAATGCAGGGGACACGGGTTCGAGCCCTGGTCTGGGAAGATCCCACATGCCGCGGAGCGACTAGGCCCGTCAGCCACAAATGCTGAGCCTGTGCATCTGGAGCCTGTGCTCCTCAACAAGAGAGGCCACGATAGTGAGAGGCCTGCGCACCGTGACGAAAAGTGGCCCCCACTTGCCACAACTAGAGAAAGCCCTCGCACAGAAACGAAGACCCAACACAGCCATAAATAAATAAATAAATAAATAAATAAATAAATAAAATTAAAAAAAAAAAAAAAAGAATGTTTCTTCCTCTGCAATTTTCTGGAATAGTTTGAGTAGGACTGGTATTAACTCTTCTCTAAATGTTTGGTAGAATTCACCTGTGAAGCCTTCTGGTCCTGGACTTTTGTTTGTTGGGGGTTTTTTAATTACTGATCCAATTTCATTACTGGTAATTGGTCTGTTTATATTTTCTATATCCTCCTGGTTCAGTCTTGGGAGATTGTACATTTCTAGGAACTTGTCCATTTCCTCTAGGTTGTTCATTTTATTGGCATATAATTGTTCATAGTAATTTCTTATGATCCTTTGTATTTCTGTGGTGTCAGTTGTAACTTCTCTTTTTTCATTTCTAATTTTTTTGACTTGGGCCCTCTCCCTTTTTTTCTGATGAGTCTGGCTAAAAGTTTATCAATTTTGTTTATCTTTAAAAAAAACGCTTTTAGTTTTATTGATCTTTTCTATTTTTGTCTCTATTTCATTTATTTCTGCTCTGATCTTTATTATTTCTCTCCTTCTACTAACTTTGGGGTTCTGTTTGTTCTTCTTTTTCTAGTTCCCTTAGGTGTAAGGTTAGGTTGTTTATTTGAGAACTTTCTTGTTTCCACTGGTATCCTTGTGGTAGAATGATTTCTCAAAAATGGCTGCTGCCAGTGCCCTTGTCCCCAGGGTGAGCTCCAGTTGCCTCCTGCCTCTCCTGGAGGCTCTCCAAGATCAGCAGGTGGGTCTGATCAGTAGGCCCCTTTCAACTTACTGCATCTGCCCTAGGTCTCAGAGCATGTGAGATTGTGTGTGTGCCTTTTCGAGAGGAGTCTCTATTTCCTACAGCCCTTTGGCTCTCCCAAAAGTAAGCCCCACTGGCCTTTAAAGCCAAATGTTCTGGAGGTTCATCTTTCCATTGTAGGACCCCCGGGCTGGGGAGCCCAATGTGAGGCTTGGATCCCTCACTCCTTGGGGAGAACCTCTGCAATTGTAATTATCCTCCTGTTTGTGGGTCACCCACCTGGACATATGGGTCCTGACTAGTTTCTGCCCCTCTTACTCTCTTTTTGTGGTGCCTTCATTATGTCTTTATTTGTAGAAGATATTCCCTGCTAGTCTTTAGGTCTTTCTTATCAGTAGTTGCTCTATAAATTGTTGTAATATTTATGTGCCCATGGGAGGAGGTGAGCTCAGGGTCTTCCTACTCTGCCATGTTGGCCACTCCTCTGGTAAGTAACACTTTAAGAAAACCCAGTGAAAAGATTTCATCAGGAAAAAAGTTACTAAACTAAGTGACTTTCTGCTTTTAAAATGGGAGTACTGTGTAATTCTTTTAAACCTGGAACAAAAATATTACCTGCTGGAGCATATTATTTTTCACAATAAAATTTGAGAATAACTCCAGCAAAACAAATGAGTGATTCCACTTATGGGAAGGTAGAATAGATGTAATTTTTCCTATTCCTTCCATTAAGTGCAAGAGAAACCCTGAATATTACATATAAAACAAATATAAGGAGCATCTGAAAGGGGAGAGAAGAAGACAGATTGGTTAGGGATATTGGGACCCACAGAACAGAAAACTGGTGAGTTCCCTGGATTTTCTTGTTGCCTCGTATATCCCAGACTTGGAGCTGATGAAGACAGCAACCTGGGAATGCCAACAGGCACAGACAAAAGAAGTCACAACAAAAGT
Organism: Balaenoptera borealis; assembly: GCF_965194805.1. NCBI lineage: Eukaryota > Metazoa > Chordata > Mammalia > Artiodactyla > Balaenopteridae > Balaenoptera > Balaenoptera borealis. The sequence continues at coordinate 24,491,770 of NC_138868.1, read as the reverse complement.
CTGCTCTCTGTAGCCAAAGTTTTAGGAAATGGGTAGCCTAGTAAGATAGAGAACTTTTAGATAGTAACAGCTCTGCTCTAGCCAAACACCACAGAGAAAGCTATGGCCTCACTCTTACTCATTCCAGCAAAGACCCGGGGGGAAACATAAATTTCCACCTTCACCAGACTGTAACAAGGCCCCCTAACACTGCAACCCCCTACCTCACAACTAGGGTGATGTTTAGAAAAAGCTAAGTTGGAAATGTCTATGTAGAAGATACCAAGGAATATACAAAAACTTCCTGGTATGTTCAGCAAGATCACTAGATACAAAATAAACATAGAAAAGTCAATTGTATTTCTATGTACTAACACTGAACTCGTGGATATGAAATTTTTAAATATAATACCATTTACAATTGCTCAAAAAAATTAAGCACTTAGATATAAATTTGACAAACCATGTACAGGATTTGTATGCTGAAAACTACAAAATGTTGATGAAAGGAATCAAAGAAGATCTAAATAAATGGACAGGCATGTTGTGTTTGTGGACTGGAAAACTCAACATAGTTAAGATGTTAATTCTCTGCAAACTGGCATTAAGGTTTGTTTTTTGTTTTATAAATTTATTTATTTATTCATTTATTTAATTTTTGGCTGCATTGGGTCTTCGCTGCTGCACGCGGGCCTTCTCTCGTTGCAGTGAGTGGGGGCTACTCTTTGTTGCGGGGCGCAGGCTTCTCATTGCGGTGGCCTCTCCTGTTGCAGAGCACAGGCTCTAGGCGCGTGGGCTTCAGTAGTTGTGGCACACAGGCTTCAGTAGTTGTGGCTCGCTGGCTCTAGAGCGCAGACTCAGTAGTTGTGGCGCAAGGGCTTAGTTGCTCCGTGGCATGTGGGCTCTTCCTGGACCAGGGCTCGAACCTGTGTCCCCTGCATTGGCAGGCAGATTCTTAACCACTGCGCCACCAGGGAAGCCCCTGACATTAAGGTTTAACACATGTCCTGTCAAAATTTCTCTAAGGTTTTTTGTAAATATAGACAAGATTATTCTAAAATTTATATGGAAGGGCAAAGAAACTAAAATAGTTAAAAGCAATTTTTTAAAAGAAGAATAAGCAGCAGGAGTAGTTCTATCCCCATTTCGAGACATTATACAGCTATAGTAATCAAGACTGTGTGATATTGATAGAGGGGCAGACATAGAGATTAATGAAACAGAATACAGAGCCCATAAGTAGACCAATACATATATGCCCAGCTGATTTTTGACAAAGGTACAAAAGCAATCCAGTGAAGGAAGGTTAGCTTTTTTAACAGGGAGGAAGGAGCAATTAGACATTCATAAGCAAAAAAAAATAAAAATAAAAAGGAAACTTAAGTCTCATAATTTATATGACAATTTAAATGGATTGTGGATTTTTAATGTAAAATGTAAACTATAAAACTTTTAGAAAAAAATATAAAAGAAATTCTTTGGGATCTAAAACTAGGCAGAGTTCTGACACCAAATGCAGTATCCATAAAAGGAAAAATTGAGAAATAGGACTTTATAAAAAATAAAACCTTTTTATCCATGAAAAGCCTTGTTAAAAAGATGAAGACTGGAAGAAAATATTTGTAAATTATATATTTGTGATATGATTTGGATCCAAAATATTTAAAGAGTTCTCAAACTCATTATAAGAAAACAAAACCAAAAAAACAATTAAAAAAATGGGCAAACTCTTTGAACAGCCATTTCACCAAAGAAAATATCAGATGTCAAATAAACAAATAAAAGGTTCAGATCTGAAAAATATCAAATGTTAAGTAAGAACATAAAAAGGTTCTCAACATCATTAGTCATTAGGAAAATGCTAATTAAATCCTAATGAAATACTACTACATGCATATGAGAATGGCTAAAAAAAAATTTTTTAATGGCTATACCAAGTATTGGTAAGAATGCAGAAAACTGGAACTTTCATATATGACTGGCGGGAGTTTCCAAAACACTTTGGAAAACAGTTGAAATGTTTTTTAAAAGTTTAGACAGGTCCGACACATGATCTAGCCATTTTATTTCTAGGTATTTACCGATGGCAAGTGAAGGCATATAATCATATAAAGACCTATTTATGAATGTTCATAGCAGCTTTATTTTTAACAGCCCCAAACTGGAAACAGCCCAAATGTCCATCAACAGGTGAATGGATAAACAAATTGTTTTCAGACAAACTGGAATATTTTCAGTGATGAAAATAAGTGAATTGTTGATGCACATTTCAACATGGAGCAATATAAAAATAATTTTGGTGAATGAAAGAAGCCAGACAAGAAAGAGTGCATAGTGCATGGTTCAATTTATATAAAATTCTAGAAAACACAGAAAATAGATCAGTGGTTATGCAGGGATTGGAGTAGGGGAACATATGGGGAGGGATAGGAAAAAGAGATTTAAAAGGGGCATGAGGAAATATTTGGAGGTAATGGAATATGTTCATTATTCTGATGGTAGTGAAGTTTCATGACAAATTTATATATACGTCAAAATTCATCAAATTGTATACTTTAAATATGTGCAGTTTTTGTACAACAATTACACAAAAATACACCTATTAAAAAGTTCATGCTAATAAAGTTTTGACCATTGATCACGATTATTACAGAAACATTTACCTCAATTAGTATTTGCTGAGCACCCATTTCATGCAATCAGCTATAATCAAATCACAAAACATCAATAATGTAAAGATCTGATAGTTTTAGATTTATTCCAAAGTCATAACAATTAAGTTATAATTGTTGACTGGTTTGATGGAGTTCAAATAACTCAGAAATTATTCTTCCTAAGCAAGTATAGACAGTTTTAATTGGGGGATATAATGTTGATTAAAAATTTATTATAATGAAAGAAAATAAATAGAAAACAACATTTTTTTTTAAATGAGAGAAGGAAGACTCCAAAATTAAAGAATAAGTTCTCTATTTAAAATAGGATTTGACTTATAAAATCTTCAATTTCACTCAACTTTTGAGAGAAATACTTATCCCATAAAGTAAAAAGATGTGTAGAACAAGGTGGTCAGACTGATCCAGAGCAGCAGCCTATGTCAATTAACATTATTTGAAAAGGCTTGTGCAGAGTTGTTTCAAAACTATTGTTTTTTTCTAATTTAAAATCTTATTTTTGAAATTTATGAATTAGGTCCCAAAGTCCTACCCTTGTGAAGAAGTGGATTTAGTCATATCCATATTGAATTGCTTGTGAAGTTTGTTTTGCGTTTTCATGCCATAGTAAGGTCTTTCTAAGGTCATAGTGTTACTTTTAATAACAGCATCAATATTATTCATAATGTTGATTTTTCTTCATCCTGAAGCACTAAATGTGTAGTCTTGAAGCCATGCACTGTGGCTGCCTTTACCTGGTTTGGTCAGGGTTTTTTAATCATCTAAGAGAGAAGGGTTTTCTCTAAATCCATAGGTATTATAAGACAAACCCTTCCTAGCACTGGCAGGGTAGTCCCATTGACTTTTATGCAACAGTGATGCACAGAGAAGATTTCTCAGGCAGACGTCCAAAGAGAAGACAGAACCAGTCCAAAGTGCTGGCAACAAAATCTTGAACTAAGATAGTGTTTACGGAAAGAAGGAGAGTGAATCCTGGCTGCAATGTGGAAACAAAAGCAGATGTTGGCTCACTTAAGTGTACTCATTCTCTAGACCTGCTGGGACCTCAGAGGCTGACAGAGGGCAAGAGGACAAAGCTGGGAACTGCCAGGTCCAAGACTAGAGCACCAAGACTGTAAAACAGGACTGGCCCCTGATGGGGCATGGAGCATCCATCAAAATCCTGTCTAGTAGAAAAGGCTCCCACGAGCTAATAGGTCAGCATTCACATTTAAGTGGAAACTTTGGGGCAGGAAGAGCACGATCACAGGATTTTCTAGAACAGGGGTCAGCAAACTATGATCCGTATGCCAAATCTGGCCCATGACCTGTTTTTGTAAATAAAGTTTTATGGGAACACATGTCTGTTCATGCTACAGTGGTAGAATTGAGTAGTGACAGAGACTTGGGGTTTACAAAGCCAAAAATATTTTCTATCTGGCCCTGTACAGAAAATGTTTGGCAACCCCTGTTCTACAAGAGGGTGAGGCTTGGAATCAGCATTGTGGTCCCAGGTGATATGTTTGGTTTGGAGACACACACCAGGCATGGGCTGAGAGGAACCCATGATCTAGGCAGGGTGTCAAAACCACAACTGAATGGTTTGGAGTTCAGGACCTCAGGTACAGGCAGAAACCAAGGCAAAAGCTCGATCCTATTGAGTGGACAAACATGGTGGCGATTAAGGAAAGAATAAGGCTCAGTAGGCTTGTGGGATCCAAGTTTACCTTTAGTCATAGAAGATACCAAGTCTAGGACAGCAAGTCCAATTTCAGTGACCTGCTGATGGGTTTGAACCAATGGTCAGTTTGAAATGCTCAGTGTTGAGCAGAGCTGGGAAGGCAGAGGCTGACCCAGAAGGAAGGAACTTTCAAGTCCAAATAACCTGGCTCTTTCTGCTAGAAAGTAGGAGTATGGTGCTATACTCTCCATTTCCTCTTCAATATGTAGCTTATCACCCTCATCAACCCAGTGTGATGAGATTGAAATGTCTCCTGGCTTGGGTTGCCATATTTAGCAAATAAAAATACAGGAGGCCGAGTTCAATTTGAATTTCAGACAAAGAAAATATTTAATAAATAAAAGTATATCTGAAATATTTCATTGGACATGTTTATGCTAAAAATTGACTCTTTATTTGGAATTCAAATTTAAGAGACTTCCCTGGTGGCGCAGTGGTTAAGAATCCTCCTGCCAATGCAGGGGACACGGGTTCGAGTCCTGGTCCAGGAAGATTCCACATGCCACGGAGCAACTAAGCCCGTGTGTCACAACTACTGAGCCTGTGCTCTAGAGCCCACGTGCCACAACTACTGAAGCCCGCACACCTAGACCCCGTGCTCCACAACAAGAGGAGCCACCACAATGAGAAGCCTGCGCACCGCAATGAAGAGTAGCTCCCCCTCGCCGCAACTAGAGAAAGCCCATGCGCAGCAACGAAGACCCAATGCAGCCAAATAAATAAATTTATTAAAAAAACCAAACAAACAAATTTAACTCGAGTCCTATAATTTTTCTGGCAACGTTATTTCCAGGAGACTGGCCATCTGTGTGATAAATCATGACTAAACTAAGCAATATTTTGACTCCTGGGACAGCAAGAAATTTCTAGTCTTTTGGTTTCTCCTCTAGTCTCTTCTGCTTCTCCCTTTCTCCACATACAGACTTCTTTCCCACCTCCTTCCATCTCTTCTCTACCACTTCCTTTCCAAGGGCTGTCCAGGAGAGGGGACCGATTGCATTTATCAACACTTCCAGTAATTATAATATGGCTTCAACTGTCATTGATTAAACCAGAAAAGGGCTGAAAACTGAGAAAGAAGAAGTCAAGCTTTTTAAAGTGACTCACAGGAAGGAAACCTGGTGAACAGAGAGTTAGATGATTGGCTTCTGACTCATAGGAGCTTTCTTTTTCTTTTTTTAATCTAATCATGCTTTCGCCTATTTCTTCTAGCATCCATTGATGATTCTTTTTTTTTAACAACCATGATTTATTTTATTTTTTTGTATTTTATTTTATTTATTTTTTATACAGCAGGTTCTTTTTAGTTGTCTATTTTATACATATTAGTGTATATATGTCAATCCCAATCTCCTAATTCACAGGAGCTTTCTTTGCCAGAGATTTGTATTCCTCTATCACCATTAGTTTGCTATCAACAAACCACTGAAATTTCCCCAGCAGCACACAGATCACTGTCTCGTAGAGGACTTGGGTTTAGATAAACGGCGTGGCACTTGCTGGTTCCAAATGTTGAATTAAAATGGACATTTTTTAAAATTTACAAAGAGCCTCTTAGATTAAAATCAGAGGGCTCTGTAAAAGCCATGCTCGTGGTTTTAAAGCATTATGCCAGCACTGTGTTCTCTGAAGAGGTTCTTAGGAAAGTTTCAAGAACAGTCAAATCGTTTTATGCTGTGGTCACAGTGGATTAAAGCTCACCTGCAGGGCAAAGGATGTGGGCTAACATTGTGCTCAGTGATGACTTGGGTAATGTGTAAAACATGTAGAAAATATCAGTCTGATATGATTTGCATTATTTCCCCCATCAATCATTTCTCTAACAACCTTCCCTCCATTGTAGCAGTATTAGAGGTGCCCATTTGGGTCTGCCTTCAAGAAAGAACTTGCTGTTCAGCAGTAAAAGATGCAGTTAGCCTACAGCCTACAGCTGTCAGTACCTTAGGATTCACCGCACCTTTAGAGCGGGGGCCATGCTCTTCCTGGGGCGGCCCCCAGCCAATGACTGAGCGCAGAGTAGGTACTAGGCCTGGCCAATCTCTTCAACATGGCACTCCGCTGATGAGCAATCTTTGTTCTGGAATCCCTCGTTGGGTTGGCCAAAATGACTCAGATCTGCATCGTGATCTGAGGCTTTCCCTGTCCAATTGTACTTTCTCCCTCTTTTATCTTCACAAGTGTTACTCCCCCCAAAAACTCTTGCAATCTTAATTCTGCCTCAGTGTCTGTTTCCCTGAGGGCACACTTGACCCACCCATGATGGCCCCAGGGAAGTGGATGGAACAGATACCATTTTAGCAAGGAAAAAGATATCTTGAGGGATACATTCTTACCCAAAAGGAAGAGGGGGAAAGGGCACACTCATTCCTGTCCAGCAGAGCACAGGAAAGAAAAAAGAGGTGGACGCAAGCTAAGACCCTCACACATCAGAGTCTTGCCTTGCCTCTTCCTTGAGGCCAAGCCTTTTTTGGGGAGGGAACTATGAAAACATTCAGAAAGGTATGGAGAGACTAAAAATATTAGGGCAAGTGACTTACTTTCCCACGCACAGCCTGGAAGAGGCTGAAAGCAACTAGGAGAAGCCCAACATGTATCTGGTACCATGTCTAACATGGCTTGGGTGGGACGGTGCAGCATTAGCAAATGGAGGCACCTTGGTAGGTAACGATGAGATGTATCCCTGTATTCCCAGGTGCCCTGGTGAAGGTCAAGGAGGTTCAAGATGGATCATTGGAAATGCAGAGGCCTGAAGTTGGAAAGTGGAGGCCACTGAGATCAAGTAGTTTGACTTCTAGAGGCAATAGCAGTGTCAATGTCCCATGTGTAAGTTTGTCCATTGCATGCCAACGAACAAACTAGACTGGGAGTAACTCATGGGACACCAGCACAGGACCCAAACACCCAGCAGGGATGCCCCTCAAGACCAGAGGTCACCATGCTGGTTTCCACACCCATAGCCACACGGTAGCAACACCCCCACTAGCCAAAGAGCAGGTGCTAACATCAGGAGACCAAGGGACACCAGAAGAGGCCAGGATATACCAGCTGACCATGTAAGTCCAGTCTTTTCCTTCATGTTCCATAGGGTTGAGGGGATACAAGGAAGATTTGATCAGTTCTGGAAAACAAAGGAGCTGCATGTGTTGGCACGTCTGAGTGTGTGTTAATCACTCGGTGACCCCACTGCACTTGTTACATTTTGAATTTTACTCCAAGCTATGGAGTTAAGGAGGGTCAGACTTAGCGTCTCTAAGCCATATCTGAATAGCAGGTTCTGGCTGAGAACCTCCATGGGCCAGATAAATTATAGCATCCATGTATGGGAATGTTTGGTTTCTCTCTAGACCTCTTTTTCCAAGGGGTGGGAGATAAACCACTGGTGATAGCCAAGATGATTTTAGGTTGTGTGCAAACACCTTTCATTAACACTGAATCACACCCAAAACATCCCATTTCCAGTTTTTCTCCGTCCTCCTGATCACATAAGAGGAAGTCTGGGTGCCTGTCTCTACCCTCCCCAAAACTTGCCAATTCCACTTGCTAACAAAGTGAGAGCAGATTTCAGATTCAGAGCATCAACCCCCCTCCACCCTCAATCTATTCTTCATGGAGCGGCCACAATGATCCTTTAACAGAAATCAAATCACACCACTTCTCTGCTGAAGACCCTCCCATGCCTCCTCATTTAATTCAGAGGAAAAGCCTGAATCTTTCTAGTGGCCCCCAAGGCCCTACGTGATCTGACACGTCACACTCCAGCCTCACCCTCTCTCCTCCCCTCTCGCTCACTCTCCTTCAGCCACTGTAGCCTCCTGATTGGTCTCGGCATGCTCTTTGCCCAGATACCAGCCCAGCTCAAGTCCTCGCCTGCCACAACTTGACTCAGAACCACTTCTGTAGTACGGACTCCTTTGGTTTTTCGTGCCTCTCACTTGAATGTAAGCTCCATGAAGTCAGGAATTTCTGCCTGTTATGTTTACCGCCATGTCTCCAACATCTAAAACAGGGCCTGGCAAGTAGTGGGTGCTCACTCAGTATTTACTGAATGGATAACTGAATTCTTGGCTTATTGCTACATGTTATTATCAGTATTATATCTTTCCTTTCTCAGCCTCCCTTTTAATTCTCCTTCCTTTTGGGGCAAAGAAAACACAAATGAATACAAACACACAACAAAAAAACCCACAAGATGCTATTAGTTACCCCTTCTCGACTTCATGGAAGTTCTAATAATCATATATATTTTATATACACATATATATTATATATACATTATTTTTATATATACATTTTATCTATCTATATACATACACACACATTATATTTTCCTTTCAGATGGGAGATTTGGGGTGTGGAGTGCCAAGGGAAAAGAATTTGGGGAATCCTTGACCTGGCTGACCTCTACCCTTCTCCCAGCTCCCTTCCATCCTCCCTCCGCCCCTGGCCGCCACCCTGCTCTCACATTCCTGCCTGGTGAGTTCTGCTCCCCAGCAGCCTGTAGCATTTGGGCTGGGATGGTTGGAGCCCTCGGGCTCAGCGTTTCCAGGATCCCCTCACTGGCTGAGCGGGGAGCACAAGAAACGCGTGTGTCGGGCTGCTTCTTCTCAAGACCAGAACTTGGCGTGGCTGTCCTGTGTGATTGATGACAAATCACGAACACACATCTAGACCTCCGGAATGGAGAGCGAGCTGGGTGGAAGGAGAAGCAGGCCTAGCTCCCCACCGCTGACTGATCCTGTTTGCTCTGTTTCTTCTTGTCACCACAGCACCATGTCGGGTTACCAAGGAGATAGACAGGAACAGACCTATGAGAAACTCTCCGCTGGGGCGTGGGCGGCAGCAGACTGTCATTGAGGGCAACACCCTCATTCTTGGCTCCGCCCCTCCTCCCACACCCCAAAAGAAGCCACACAGGAGCTGGAATTTGAGGCGCTCCCTTTAGAATGCAAACCAGAGCTTGCCCACACCTACTCTCTGGCCCTCCGTGCCTCTTTGAGGAGGAGGATCTGCGGGCTTGGATCTTGCTGCTGGATCTGCGGGCTTTTCTAAGCCTTGGGGATGTATTTGTGTTGTAAGAAAACACCTGGGTTTTTTCAGGGGTCGGAAGAGATTGGTGGCTGAGCCGTTCTGCTCTCGTGTGGATGGAGGGCTGTGAGATGGGGCCCGTGGTCACCACGGAGCCCCTGGACAATTGGAAGGAATGGTGCCAGGAGCCAGGCCCCAAGGCCTGGATTCCTCATCTGAGCTCGCCTGCCTTCAGCAGGACAAAGTAATAGCATGGGGACATCCACACCGAACTTTGAGAAGGAACAAGGCTAACTCTGATGGTGAGCCGGCCCCGTTTGTACATGCCAAGGCCTAAAAGACCATGTTTGCTTTTGACAGGCCCTTGGGAATATCCGGTAATTACGGTAATTCCATAATCATGCTACTAAACGCACCTAATGCTTTCATCTTTACAAAGATTGTGTCCATTCTCCATCTTCTCCCCTAGAGAAGGGGGCTTTATTTCCCCTACTTTACAGATGAGAAGGTAGAGGTGGAGGAACTTTCTGCTACCATAAAAGTAACAGGAAAGCATTTCAAACCCAGATGTCATGACCCCACATGTGGGGTGTTTCCACTCGTTCCTGGTAGAGGAGTTCCTGAAACAGGAGCCTCACGAGTCTGAGGCCTGAAACTACAGGGCTTACTGATGTAGCTGCAAACTGCAGCTCTCAGACAGCAAGAGAAGAGTCAAGAAGAGAAAACGCATTGCGCTGGAGGACCTTAGCGTGTCTCACACAGGCGGAATATTTACATGTGTTCCCCACACGGTCTCCATAGCAACTGGCAGAGGTGCAAAAATGCGTCGTCAGTATTTGTTAGAGGACGAGAAGAGATCCTCTTTCTCTCAGCGGGCAGGGCTATTTCCATCCACCGGCTTTGTGACTTCTCCCAGCAGCCGGTTGGCAGGAAGGTTTCAAGCAACAGGGAACCCGTGGGTCAATCCAGTCGGCATCTGAAACTTGCAGGATGGAGGGACCTCATCTTCTTCTCCCTCTTCCAGGCAATTAAGCACGGAGTCAGGAAGGAATTTTGTTATTAAGAAGTCTCAATAGAAAGGAGCTGAGAAGTTGTGGTTTCCAGCTTTTAACCACAACATTTAAGAACTGGCTCCATTTTCCTTATAGTTTCCAAGTGCACATCATTACCTAATTCTCCCTGGAGAATCGATATTGCTTTATGATGCATATGTATCAGTGATGTGAGCTAAGGCTCGGAGCCAGCAAACAATGTCTTTCTCATAAACCTCCCTCCCCAGCCTCCTTTCCCATGTTGCACCTTGAAATGATGCCTTCTGCCCTTTCTACCTCACATGATCCATGGGCTCCTTGGTCAGGAATGAAGTCTACGTTGCTGCAATGAAAACTGTAATTCAGTGCCCCGTATGTGCCCCAGGATATTGTATCTCCAACATCGCAGTTTGTGACTTGTCATATGTGATTTATGTGCTGTTGGTTAGTGTATCATGTGTCAAAATCTTCCAAGTGCTTTGGGAGAAACAGGAACCAGAGAATTCCTGATCCCCAAAGATCTTACACTCTAGTTTACCTAAGCTCTTATGTAGCATTCAACCCAGCATGACACACTCAGCATGAGACCAACACATCTATTAAGCCCTATATGAAAAACTGAGCCCCTACACAATCGTCCCTGGCAGGTCTGGACTCATGGCTGAGCAACTGGTGTTGTTGACCAAGACTCACGCTCAGAAGGACTTGCTTGGGGTTTAACGTCCTACCACTGCTGTCTCGCATTTCTTAGTTTATCTTCGTATTTGTGTCTCATAAGTGAAGTCTGATGGGGCAATGAAGCTCAGCTCACTGGTGGACCTGCCCCCCACCTCCAGCCCCTGCTGTCCCAGAACTCGACCTTCTCTTCCCCACCCCCATCCCATGACCACTGCCACACTTCACCCAGGGCGGCTACCAGGTCTTGTCAGCATGTGGGGAGCTCGCTTCTACCTCTGCTCCCTGTAGGAGACCTGGGAGCCGATGCAGGAAGGGTGGTGGTTGGGTGTGTACACTGTGGCATCCTGGGAAGCAGCATGACTGTGCTGTCCCTGCCCTGGCCTGTCGGTGCCATAGTGCATTTGACTTGGTGGGGGTCTCTCACCCACCCCCACTGGTGTACCCAGTGTGTGCTGGAGGTTGTAATCCCTTGGGGGGCACAATGGCAAGCAGTGGGAAGGGGAGATTGACTTCCCTGCTACATTTTCATTTTGTGCTTGAACCCCGCAATTAATGTAGCCAGACCAAATGGACTCCAGCGCCTCTCTCCTTTCAATCCAAGCAGGTCTCGTACAGCTGTCGTGAACAAAGCTCGTGTAAGCCAATCCTGCTTTCCTATCAGTTCAATGAAAAACAAATTGTATTCTGTTCCTCAGAACCCATGTCAACCGCAAAAATACCAAATTATGGAAATGAGATGTGATTACTATGAAGTCACCTCCGAAGCGTATTTAATATATTTGATGTATTTAACATACTCAAAATAATCATCATCTTTAGAATTTACTATTTTAAGATATGACCCACACCTTAAGCTTTAGCAAGCATTTGTTTATTACGGAAAACCAAGCACCATTTAAAGTTTACATCATAAATGTGTCTTGTGGGGGACTTTCCTGCAGAGACCGAACTGACTGAAGCTTTGTTCTCTAAACTCAGGCAGACATTTTAAGTGTTGAAAAGTGTCATTTTGATGATGATTTCTTTCAATGCTCGTCCAGCTTTGGAAAGGAAGAGTTACAAATAACGAGGCATGAGATTCCCCTCAGGTATATTTTTAGCAAAATAACACCTTGTAAATATTCCTGTCCTTGTACCCGGCTGCCAGGCGATGGCATAGGAAGTTGATCCAAGGTGACACACATTCATTGGGCATCTGCCATGATATGAGCTGAACCCTGGACCCTGGGCAACATGGAGGATGTAGAGATAAATAAGATGGTCCCTGCCTCTAAGAAGCAAGTAAGACCCTCAGCTGGGGAAGAGATATAAATTTATAGCTGCTGAAGGGACCTGGCTAAGTGCTCACAGGCTGCTGGCAGGCCTTTCTTCGTGGCTTACCCCTCCCGGATCACCATATTGTTGGCAGAAGGCTGCTTGGCCCAGATTAACTGTGGACAGGGCTTGATCACTTACAGGCCATTGGGAGTTGCTGTCTACAGCTTGACACGTTGAGAAGCCTGGCTTTCTGTTCTGTCTCTAGCATAGGAATTGCTTTTGGAAAAGCACCGTTTCTTGGGTCAACATGAAGATTAACCTGTGGAAGACCCTGGAAATATGAACTATTATTATTATTGAGGGCTTGTTATATGTGAGACACTGTGCCAGATTCCAGGCATATAGACTCTGCTTTTAAGGTGTCATGGGAAGTTAGAAGAGATACAGATGTAAGCAAATGACTAAAGTGTGCACGGACATTGGGCATGGGGAAATAACAGTCAAAAGACCTAATATGAAATCTCAGCTCTGACCAGCTGGCTCTGTGACTTTAATCACGTCCTGTAACTTCTCTGGGCTTTGGTTTCTTTATTTGAAAAATGTGCCTGGGGGAAGAAGAGTTGTCTATTTGGTCTCCAAGGTGCCTTTCTGTTTTAAAATTGCCTGTCTCTTTTAACATCCTAGAAATAATCTGTGCTCCATAGGTAAGATTCTTCCTGAACTTGTATTAGTTTTCTAGGTCTGCTGTAACAAAGTACCACAAATTGAGTGGTCTAAATAACAGAAATTTATTGTCCCACAGTTCTGGAGGCTGGAGTCTGAGATCAAGGTGTTAGCAGGTTGATTCCTTCTGAGGGCTGTGATAGTCTTTTCCATGTCTCTTCCTTAGTTTCTGGTGGTTTGCTGGCAATCTTTGACATCCCTTGGCTTATACAGCTCTATCTTCATGTTCATCTGGTGTTCTCCTAGGTGCATCTATGTCCACATTTCTTTTTTATAAGGACACCAGTTTTACTAGATAAGGTCATATAGCTCAGCATAACCTCATTTTAACTGTATAATCTCGTTAAGTAATTACATTTGCAATAACCCTATTTCCAAAGAAGTTCACATTCTGAGGGATAGGACTTCAACATATGAATTGGGGAGGGGGGGACAAAATTCAACCCACAATAACCTGTTTTACTAATTTCTACCTTGGAATCTTTGGTCCATCCTTATCCAAGGTGGTAAATCATTTTTATCTTAATTATCAGCTCTGATCAATTGTAATGATTACCTGGAGTGCTGTGTAGAGAAGGGTTGTGAGTTGACATCAAGGATTAATGGGAAAGGTGACTAGATTTGGCTCAGATTTTTTTTTCCCATGGGTACAGTATTTAAAGAATAGGGTTTTGTCATGTGCCTGATCACCCAAGGAGCAGGAGATTTAAAAATCTTGCTGCTTATCCCTAAAGCAGGAACCTCACCAAAAAGTGAAGGAAGGACTGCTTTTTCCAGATCTCTCCATCTGAGATGGTATTCAAAAGGTGATTGCCAATTTGTAGTCTCACTGCATTTAATCATCCGTGCAGGGCCTTTCAGCCCAGCCCATGAAGATGATTTAGTCTTCAATAGGACTCAACTATTCCATAATGAGAGTGAAGGGAGTTAAACTTTTAGGAAGACATGATCAGTCTGGGCTTTGTGAATGTTTTCTTCCTTTTTTTTTTTTTTTTTGCTTTTAATTGTTTTTAATTTTTAAAAAATGTAGGAGGGGAACTTTTGTGTTTTTTGTTTGTTTGTTTTTTAATTTTTATTGGTGTATAGTTGCTTTACAGTGTTATGTTAGTTTCTACTGTATGGCAAAGTGAACCAGCTATACATATACATATATCCCCTCTTTTTTTGGATTTCCTTCCCATTTAGGTCACCAGAGAACACGAGTAGAGTTCCCTGTGCTATACAGTAGGTTCTCATTAGTTATCTATTTTATACATAGTATCAATAGTGTATACATGTCCATCCCAATCTCCCAATTCATCTGTGAATGTTTTCTGGAACCAGATTGGAAGTGATCTTCTGGAAGCACCAAAAATAAATCCTCACTCCCACTCTTTTTTTTTTTTAATTTTTATTGAAGTATAGTTGATTTACGATGTTGTGTTAGTTTCAGGTGTACAGCAAAGTGAATCAGTTATACATATACATATATCCACTCTTTTTAAGATTCTTTTCCCATATAGGCCATTACAGAGTATTGCTCACTCCCAGTCTTTACACCTATAGCATCAAAACTACCAGATGACGACAGTTGCTGTAGAAATCTAAGCACGTGGAGGAATGCCCATCTTGAACTAGCTAAGCTTGGTACAGGAGCCAAAAGATGGGAAATGACAGGAAGCCAGTTGTCTGTGTCATTGTGGCTACAAAGGAAGTACTTTCAGGGCAAAGAGGAGAAGTGACTATCCAGGGAAGCCCTCATTTTTGTTTCATCTGCTGAGTTCCTTGATGAAAACCTGGCAGATAGACCAAGGTCAAAGCCTGCTCACCTCCAGAGAATATTTCTATTGAGGCCTTTGTACTCAAGACATTCATCTGAAGTATGAAGTCACTGATTTAAAGCTTTTCCCATCATATGAGGGGCTCAGGGTCTCACCCCGACACTGTTTCAAATGTTTCCCACTAGTGAAGGCTACATTCTCTTCTTGTCCAAAACTACATTTTTGCTTCTCCCTGTTTGACCCTGGCCCTCATCATGAGAATATCCCCAGGCTAGTCTGCTGGAAGTAAGTCAGAGACACATGGAAGAGAGCCAGGTCATCCAACCAAGGCCATCCTAGTTGAGCTATCCCAGTCACCTAACAAACTTGTCATAGGCACATGAGTGAGCCCAACCACCATCAGCCAAGCCCAGCACAGACCAGCAGAACCACCCAGCTGACCTGTAGACTTGTGAGAAATAAGGAATGTTTGTTATTTTAAGCCATTAAACATTGGGGTGGTTTGTTATGTAGCAATAGCTAGCTGCTACACATGGTCTCCCTCATGTAGGGGTAAAGAGAAAGGGTAATAGATTAGGCATAAGCTGTGTCCAGTGTTGGAATTCAGTTGTGACTAGGAAACTGAGAAGCTGATGGGGCAGGTCTGTTAGAAGGTTATTTGCATGAGATGCCTTCCCAGGAGAGAATTCATCCCAAGGAATGAACAAGTCAAGCAGAGAAGCTTAGCCTGGGAATAATGACTTAGTCATCAGAGGCTGAGAAAATCCACCACAGTGTCTGTTACTCTAATGCATCTTCTGACTTAGGGTCAGCAAATTCTTGTTTGACTTTTATGATTGAGGGTACAGCTCCCCAGCTTTGGGATCAGTGTAGAAAACTGTAAAGCTAAAGCAGCATTGGAGGAACATGTGAACAAATCACCAATTTGGTACCCAGAAGATTCCAGCACCTCAATCAAAGGTAGGGCAAAGATACGGTACCCAGAAGAGGACTGAGTCACATCTGTCTAAATAGCTACATTAATTCATTATTTCATTCATTTATGTGTTCAACAAACATTGAGGGTTATCCAGATTACACTGTGTTAGGTTACGTTAAGGGGAGACAAATGTTTTCATAAGGTGGGGTCCCTGCCTGTAAGGAGCCCACAGACCGGTTCACATTTAAAAATAGGTTTTATATTGTGTGCTCTGATTGATTGGTAATGACTACCTAGAGTACTCGAGGGGCATTTGAGAGGCCAGATCCCAATTCAGAGGAGTACTGTGATTGACTAGCAATGCCTGCTTTGGCCACATAGTTGTAATCCTGGTGGTCTAGTTTTATGTCCTGGCTCCATTTACTCATAGATCCATAAACTAAGCCTCTTGCATGTATTATATGTAAAATTCATCTCTCACTGCCTCTTCGTGCCTTGGCTAAGTGACAAAGAGCTGATGCTAAGGAAGAAGGCTCTGCATTGGCATTCTTTTTTTTTTTTATAAATTTATTTTATTTATTTACTTTTGGCTGCGTTGGGTCTTCGTTGCTGTGCGCGGGCTTTCTCTAGTTGCGGCGAGAGGGGGCTACTCTTCGTTGTGGTGCACGGGCTTCTCATTGCGGTGGCTTCTCTTTGTTGTGGAGCACGGGCTCTAGGTGCGCGGGCTTCAGTAGTTGTGGCGCGCGGGCTCAGTAGTTGTGGTGCCCGGACTTAGTTGCTCCGTGGCATGTGGGATCTTCCCGGACCAGGGCTCGAACCCGTGTTCCCTGCATCGGCAGGCGGATTCTTAGCCACTGCACCACCAGGGAAGCCCTGGCATTCTTTTTTGACAAACAAAGGAGCATGATATTTTCTCTGTATGTCTTTTTACTCCTCCCCTATAAGTCAGAAACACAGTCCTCAGAATGGGGATGGGGTAGAATGAAGTATGGAGGAAAACCTATGTACAGTGACAAAAAAGACTCCACCATCCTCCAGCAGAGTGATAAAGGGTTTGGGGGTGAGAAGACCATAACCCAGCTTTGAAAAGAAGCACTGAAATATACCAAGCCATCCTGACTTGGCATCATATGGGCAAGGAAATAAAGACAATCCAACCAGTCACGTTTCTTGTATTTATCCAGTATGAATGTGGTTAATCTGTTGACAGCCTTGGCAAGCCTGCGGATCCTGGAGAGGTCCAGGCAGTGCTCCCAGCGGGCGTTTAATGAACATCATGGAGACTTTTCAGTAGCCCCCCTGGAGACCCCAGGCTGGATTGGATGCACAATACTGGACAACCATGGGGAGATGAAAGATCTTAAACTCACCACTCTGCCTTGTTCCTGAAGGTCTGTTCATTTTGTGAGCCATCTAGAACTCAAAAGGCTGAGTATTTAATAAGGACTTAATTAAATATGGCTTTTGTCATCTGCAAGACCTGTTCTCAAGTCTGTGCTCTGCCCTTCTCTACTCGTGTGACTTTGGGCGAATGCCTTAACCCTCAGTGTCTTCATTTGAAAAACAAGGGATAAAAATAGTACTTATTGCAGGGCTTTTGTGAAGACAGAACAAGTATGTAAAGCGCTCAACAGAATGCCCAGCATATAGTAAGTGCTCAGTAAATCACAGCCATGATTATTAGCAATTAAGTTCTAGACTCTTTGGGAGCATCACCCACACCCCTTCCCCTTTCCGCCTTCTCCTTTCTACTCACAAGTGGTAGTAGGCTCTAACTCCCCGTGACCAGAAGCTCTGGGTGCAGGCTCCCGGTGGGGGCCGGGGTTTCCCCTCTTCTTTCCCCGGGCCCAGCCTCAAGCCACCCTGCAAACACAAGCCATGTGGGGGTCACTTGATGCCCAAAGGAGATGCTGCTTTCTCAGCAGCTCAGCTTCCATTTCCAGGCCCCTTTGGCTTGTGTCTCTGCAGACAAAGCCCGGTGTGTATGTGAGGCTCCAGCCATTGTGACACTGAGTAATGAGAGGGCAGGGCAGTGGGTGAAGAAATGAAGCCGCTGAGCGAAAGCCAGCAGTGCTCCTGGCTGTTTACACCCGGCTGTGGACAGCACCTGCCACCCAGAGGGACAGTTTCAACACCGGAAGCCGCAGGGCCCAGCAGAGCCACCCCCGTCAGACTGCCCTGCTGGGTCACCTGACCTGGACAATGTGGTGGGGATAAGTTTTAGAGGAAGTGACACTGGATAGGGAGGTAGGAAAAACGCCCTCTGGTTCTTGAACTCTGGGCTTCCGTTTCCTTTGGTCAACAGGAAAACAAAGCACGTACCCATCATACCCATCGTGGGACAGAGTGGTAGGAGCGCAGGGCTTGACAAGAGAGCTTGGCTTCAACTCTTGTCCCTACTACCTTCCACTGACATATGCTTGGACAGGTCCCATCATCTCTCATGCAGCCTCAATTTCCGTATCTGTAAAATAGGGACCGTCACAAAGTTGACACAAGGATCGCGTGAGATAATGTATGTCTCAGCCTTTTTAAGGCAGGCAATTATGTGCACAAATATTTCTTTTGCTTACTTGTCCTTCTCTCTGTGCCTTCTTTTTTCTTTGTCCTGCCTCCCTCCTGTCTTCATTTATTTCCTTTTTTCCAGGCTTATCCCTGAGGCCAGGGATTTTCAAACATTTCCACCAAAATGCCCTTAACAACCAAAAAGGGTAAAAATGGTTTAGCGTAAAGTGCCCATTATAGTGTGAAATTTCTTTGGCATCTCATGTTGATTGCTAAGATTCCTGTGACTCTCGTGTTTGGCTCTGTAATCTATCCATGTGTAACAGTTACTGCTGTTCTTGGATGAAAACAGCAGAGCCTGCCCTCAGTAGCTCAGACAGAACAGGAATTGAAGGGCAACTGTAGATTTTGTAGGGGAACCAGAGAGTCGAGCTCCCCCCGTACAGGAAACATGCCCAAACCACCCCTCAGGGGCTGCCCCCGTGAATCCCCGGTGGGGTTGGCCTTGAACACAAGCACCACAGCTGCCAGACGGAGCTGTGTGCTCTGAGCCCACTGGGGACTGGATACTGAGGCACCGCCACTGCTGCGGATGGAAATCGGTGCTTCTGCCATGATGCTGCCAAAACTTGGATTCCTCAAGGCCCCATCCTCAGTGGCTTTCTGCCAAATTGAGGTCTTACGTGAGTGTCTGTACGGCCTGGCCTAAGACACAGCCCATAGCTCAGCTAAAAGAGAAGATGAAAGAGCCAGTTCCGGCAGGACCCACCATGTGGGACGTTTTCCCAATAGAGAAAAGGCTTTCAGAACACACTAAGTGGTCATAAGAGACCTCACCTATACACTATCTGCTTTAACGTTATGTTTTAACCACCAATCAGCAAGTGAAATGAACGTTCCAGAAACATACACTCTGTTTTCCTAAGCTTTGTGTACCTGTCACAGTTTGTGTGTGGTCTCAGGGGCACAGGGGCTCCAGCCTAAAAAGCCAGGCCTTAGACCCTCCAAAGGCATTCCCCAGCCTCATCAAGTGTACCCGGGGTTAAAGAGTCATCTTTGCCAGAAAGAGAGCGCAGCTCCTATCTCCTAGGAGCAGAAGCATGTTGGAGACATTTGAGTAATGCTGGCTGCATTACTGTCCTATTGGACCAGTGGAGCTGACCTCCTTTCACTGCGTTGGTCACCAGTCCCACTGTGAAGATCAACTAACGTTTCAGTGGATGTTGGTTTCCTTCCAACCTTTCCCATGGAGCCTTGGCTCCTATCTGGTGAAGGTGAACAGGCCCACTCAGCCCATCTCATGTCCAATTTTGTTGACAGTACAACATCAAGCCCGTCCCCTATCCCGGTCCATAATTCCTATTGGGAATGGAACCCACTGGGAGAAAGCCATGAAAGGACTGTGCCTCTTTTTCTTAGAACTTTGACTTTTCTTACTTATACATCCTGACCTCTCATCATCTTCATTAGCAGAAAGCCCCAAGGCCATCCATGAATCTTTGAAATAAAACATGATTCAAATTTCCCTGTGGCTGAAGGTAGCAGGGTTGGTGCCATGGAGGTTCACATCTTCTCTGCAAGATGCAGGCCGACATTCTCCTAAAGACAAAGGCCTGTCATTGTTTGGAACTGATTCACTGTGCAAACCCTCTCCAGGGAGTGGACTCTGAAACCACTGGCCAGATTTCAAATATGTACATGCAGAATGAGAGGTATTTTCCCAGTTGGTCACTAGAAATAGAGCCCAGGAAAGAGCCCTAAAATTGGAAAGTACATTTCATAGCAGTTTTTTCCCCTAAAAATAAAAAAGTAGCTTTGCTGTGCAAGAGGCGGGACTGAAGCCCTAGCCCAGGAAGGAAAGGAAGGCTGCCTTGTCTCGACCTGGTAAGACTCGCTTCCCTGCTTGGGGAGGAGCTCTGTCTCCTGAGATCTGACTTCAAGATCCCAAGCCCAGCCCTCCTGCTGCCCAGCCGTGCTGTATTCCACATGAAAGGAGTGACCCTCCATCTCTCACCATCCTGCCCAGACCCGTGTGCTAGGTTGCCAAAGCTTGCCTTTGGCACGGATCTGGGGTCATTGATAGTAGGTGTACCAGCTCCAAGAAAAAGCTACCTGTTGGAGGTAGTAGGTAGACATTTAAGACGGTGCTCGTGTATCTGCTGAAAGGACTAGGATAGGGGTCCACATCTTCTCACATGACTCTGGAACGTGACTTGTGTTTCCTGGGAGCACACCAGACTGGGTGACAAAAATGGGTTGCCATTGACAGCAGTAAATCACGTTTCACTGGTCTCAATTGCTATCACACACTTCAACTTTTCTCAAAGTGTCACTCGAGTGTTTCTGAGCTTTCTTGGGGTTCTATCAGGTGGTCTCAGAAAGAAGCCCTTGTCGTTTGCACTTGGCGCCTGCCATTGTTGTCCTGTCCCCCTCTGGCCTCTTCCAGGGGAGTCCCATGTCCATGATTCTTCAGTCAACAGCCACGGCAAGAACAGTCATGCCCAAGACTTCCTCTGTGCACTCAAGGCCACTGCTTTGTCCCTTGCACCTGGAAATCTTTTCTGCTCAGGTTTTTCTCATAACTTGTCTCTCCCAGGAACTCTTACATTGAGTCCCTGTGGGGCTGGACGTGCCGATATGGCCAAGTGACATCACCATACTGGATCCAGAATCATGCTGCCCTTCCCACCATGACTGCTTTGTTATCAGGCCAAGCTTCTAGCTCCTTTGGGTTCCAGCCCCAGCCCTGCAGCCGACTTGCTGAGCGATCTTGGGCAAAGCATCTAACCTCTCTGGGTTTCAATGCACTTATCTGTAAAACACAAGAGACATGCTACCTTGTTTCTATAGTCCCTTCTATTCTAGGATTTGGTGACCCTTTGGAGGCACAACGCCTTAGCGACCAATACCCAGGAAGGTATTAGCTACCTCTATGAGCCAAGCAGTGGCCACGTGCTCTGTAAATAAGGGATTGCTATTTTCTTTCCTCTCTCTGACAGGAACAGGTCTCTCTGCTTATCGCTCTGTTCAAAACCCTCCAGTGGCTTTCTGTCATAATTAGAAAAACTCCAGACTCAGTGGCATCCTATTTTGGTGACATCACCTCATACTCTTTCCATTCTTGTTTAGCACACTCCCCTACCCCCGGCCAAGCTTGCCCTATCCCAGGGCTTGGCAAATTATGGTCCAAGGGTCAAATCTGTTCACACCTATTTATTCACATGTTGCCTATGGCTGCCTTCGTGTTACACCAGCAGAGTTGAGGGCTATGTGTAGCAGCAACAGAGACCATATGGTCCATGAGGCTGAAGCTATTTACCATCTTCAGGAAGAGTTTGCCAAGCCCTGCTTTTCCCACAGCCTCTTTTATCGGCAGCGCCTATCAGTATCTGAGTTGACGAATCAATCTGCTTTCTTGCTTTTTGTTTTCCTCCCCCCACTAGAATGTAAGTGCCATCCAAGTCCAAAGACTCATCTGTCTTGATATGAGTGGTTTCATTATTTCTTAGCACAGTGCCTGACACAGAGGCAATAAATAACGGAAGCCCACATGGAGTTAGCTCTCTTTCCTCTTGCTTTATTGCAGCAACAATGCACACGGAGGGTATTATGTTTTGAGATCAGTGGCTGTGCTTCTTAGTCATTCTGATGACAATGGTGATTATTCAGATTGCAGTGCAGGCTGGCTACCTCTGGAGACCCTAAAGAGAATTCACAGAGAAAAGAAGAAATTAAAAGTTTTGAATATCCAACTGAGAATGCAGATAGAAAATCAGCAAGCCTCTGTGGTCTGGAAGACACAGTGCCTTGTCTAAGCAAGTGGCTCAGACCCCCGTGGCACTTACACTTTCTCCTTACAACCATACCTATGGCTCCATGGAAGTTTCTCATGGCTAGTGAAAGAAGAAAAGACAATGACAGACTAGGTGTATGGGTGGATCTACACAGTATCCTGGCACCAACAAGAAGTGGATGCCAGTACTTACGGACCTACTCAGGGGTGGCCCTAAAAGATAGTGGTGATGGGAAATCCTCTGAGTGGGTAGAACTTTTGGCAGTGCAAGGACTTTGGCTCTTGCAGGATCAGAAGACTGGCGACAAGGAGGTCTGGGGAGATGGATGTAGATGGATCTCTAGGAGTGGGTACAAAGTGTAAAGACATCTATATGTCCTGTGAATATACTCACCAAGGGCATTAACTGCAGACGAGGTTCCAAACAATCAAATGGACAAGATGATCTGTCTGAGGGATGTCAGTCCTTTTTCCAGGTGACCCTGTGCTCGCTCCATATGCAAAGTGGTCATGGCAGCAGGGGTGGGCGCCATACATGGGCCCAACAACACAGATGTCCCCTTACCGAGGCTGCTCAAGCTATCACCATTGCCAAGGCCACTCTGTCAAAAAAGAAGCCAATATAAGCGTCTAATGTGGCACCATTACCCGAGGGACCGATAGCCACCTGGTAGCAGAATAATTACATTGGACCCCGTTTATTACGGAGAAGGCAAGGTTTTGTCCTAGTGGGAAAAGATACCCATTTCATTTATAGACTTTGCTTTCCTTACCCACAATGCTTTTGCCGGCACTATCGTTTTGGGATGTATATAGAGCTTTATCTATTACCATGGTGTTCCACATAATATTGGCTCCAAACAGGGAACTCATTTTTTAAGAACAACAAAAGTATAGCATGGGGCTCGTGACTACAGAATTCATTGCTATTTCTATATACCCTATCATCCAGAAAGAGCTGACTGGATATATTAGCTATCTACTGCAAATTACCCCAAAACTTCACATTTTAAAACAACAAACATTATCTCCCAGTTTCTTGATGGGTCACGGATATAGGCATGGCTTAGCTGGGTACCTCTGACTTAGGGTCGCTCACAAAGCTGCTAGCAAGATATGGGCCAGGGATGTGGTCTTCTCAAGCCTTGAGTAGGGGAGGAATCACTCACTCACACACACAGCTGTTGGCAGGCTTCAGGTCCTGGCTGTCTATTGGCTGGAGATATCAGTTTCTTGCCATGTGGACCTCCTCAAAGAGCAGCTTACAGCTTAGCAGCTGGATTCCATCAGGGCAAACGAACAGAGAGCAAGAGAAAACCAGCAAGACAGAAGCCAGAGTCTTTGTAATCTAATCTTAGACGTGACATCCCATCACTTTTGCTATATTCTATTCATTGGAAACAAGTGACTAGGTCCAGCTCATGTTCAAGGGGAGGGGAATACACAAGGACATGCATACCTAAAAGCAGTGATCTTTGGGAACCATTTTAGAGGCTTCCTATTACACTGCAAATAGCAGTAAGACAGCCTGCTGAAGCCTCATTTATAGTCCTATAGGTTAGGGTGCTGTCCTACCGTCTGTAAAAATGACTAACAGCTAACATATGGTTCCACCTCTCCCACCCAGAGAATTCACAGGTCTGGAAAACCAGGGATGGAGGTAGAAGTATCCCCTCTCACTATTACAAGAAATAACCTACTTAGAAAAAATTTTCCTCCCTTCCCTGTGTCCTTGAGTTTAATGTGTTTGGAGGTCCTAGGGCCCAAAGGTAGAATGCTTTCTCCAGAGACCACAGCCTTGGTTCTAATAAATTATAAACTGAACCTGCTGCAGATCATTAGAGGTGCCTCATATACATGAACCAACAGAGAAGAGAGTCACTATTATTTCTAAGGGAAAAGTGGGGTGCTGCTACAGAATGGGGGCAAGAAGGATGTTAATTGTTCCTTTGCCTCTGTTTTCCTCACTACCTTATCAGAATAGCTCTGGTGGTGACTAACGTTTTAGATTTCAGGCAACAGTGTGATGGAATTCATCACCCTGAAATGATGCAATATTTGAAGGACTTGGAAACTGCTGAGAGACAGTAGGGTTGGGCTGAAGTGAATAGTTTCTATTTGCCTGTCCCAATCCACTCTGCCCTTCTTCATCTTTCCTTCTCTGTTCCCTGTGAGACTGACTTTTAGAGACCCTATCGCTGGGTTTTCTTGCCTCTGGCTTCCGAGATGCCCTGGCAGGACATCACAGGGTTGAAGGAGATAGGTAGGGTTATTTATTCCTCCAGTTCCTGCCAGGTCAATTCTCAGATTGGCAGTGACTCTGCTTCTCTGGCAAAGATTGGTTTTCTGTGTTTTATTTTGAGTGCCCTTGAAAGCAGCACCTGAGAAAAGAACTTGTGTTGGAACTTTACTTGGGAATTGATCTCAGGAAGCAGAAGGAACAATAGAGTGTTTATTAATAATCTGGTTATTGCCTTTGGCAACTGGGGCTCAATCACTTTGGGGATTCCCTGAGGAACTATTAGCATGTGTCCCAGAAGGATTTCCATGGAGACTGAGAAGTTTGGCCATTTATCCATTGACTCCTAGTCACTATTGATTGAAGTTGCTCCTGCAAATACCAACTCCATGGCTGTCTGTGTTGTACCTATGTTGGCTAAGTGGGCTTCGGCAGCCTTGGAGAAAGCCCCAAGCAGCAAAGCAGAGACATTTCTTAAACAGTCTCTCTTTCTCTGTCTGACTTACTTCACTCAGTATGAGAATCTCTAGGTCCATCCATGTTGCTGCAAATGACATTATTTTGTTCTTTTTTTTTCTTTTTTATAGTTTTTTTTGAATTTTATTTTATTTTTTTATACAGCAGGTTCTTATTAGTTATCTATTTTATACATATTAGTGTATATATGTCAACCCCAATCTCTCAATTCATCCCACCACCACCACCACCACCACCCCCCAGCCACTTTCCCCCCTTGGTGTCCATACGTTTGTTCTTTACATCTGTGTCTCTATTTCTGCCTTGCAAACCGGATCATCTGTACCATTTTTCTAGATTTCACATATATGCGTTAATATACAATATTTGTTTTTCTCTTTCTGACTTACTTCACTCTGTATGGCAGTCTCTAGGTCCATCCACGTCTCTACAAATGATCTGATTTCGTTCCTTTTTATGGCTGAGTAATATTCCATTGTATATATGCACTACATCTTCTTTATCCATTCGTCTGTCAATGGGCATTTAGGTTGCTTCCATGACCTGGCTATTGTAAATAGTGCTGCAATAAACATTGGGGTGCATGTGTCTTTTTGAATTATGGTCTTCTCTGGGTATATGCCCAGTAGTGTGATTGCTGGGTCTATGTAATTCTATTTTTAGTTTTTTAAGGAAGCTCCATACTGTTCTCCATAGTGGCTGTACCAATTTACATTCCCACCAACAGTGCAAGAGGGTTCCCTTTTCTCCACACCCTCCCCAGCATTTGTTGTTTGTAGATTTTCTGATGATGCCCATTCTAACTGGTGTGAGGTGATACCTCATTGTAGTTTTGATTTGCATTTCTCTTATGATTAGTGATGTTGAGCATCCTTTCATGTGTTTGTTGGCAATCTGTATATCTTCTTTGGAGAAATGTCTATTTAGGTCTTCTGCCCATTTTTTGATTGGGTTGTTTGTTTTGTTAATATTGAGCTTCCTGAGCTGTTTATGTATTTTGGAGATTAATCCTTTGTCCATTGATTTGTTTGCAAATATTTTCTCCCATTCTGAGGGTTGTCTTTTCATCTTGTTTATAGTTTCCTTTGCTGTGCAAAAGCTTTGAAGTTTCATTAGGTCCCATTTGTTTATTTTTGTTTTTATTTCCATTACTCTAGGAGGTGGGTCAAAAAGATCTTGCTGTGATTTACATCAAAGAGTGTTCTTCCTATATTTTCCTCTAAGAGTTTTATAGTGTCCAGTCTTACATTTGGGCCTTTAATCCATTTTGAGTTTATTTTTGTGTATGCTGTTAGGGAGTATTCTAATTTCATTCTTTTACATGTAGCTGTCCAGTTTTCCCAGCACCACTTATTGAAGAGACTGTCTTTTCTCCATTGTATATCCTTGCCTCCTTTGTCATAGATTAGTTGACCATAGGTGCGTGGGTTAATCTCTGGGTTTTCTATCCTGTTCCATTGATCTATATTTCTGTTTTTGTGCCAGTACCATATTGTCTTCATTACTGTAGCTTTGTAGTATAGTCTGAAGTCAGGGAGTCTGATTCCTCCAGCTCCCTTTTATTCCCTCAAGATTGTTTGGCTGTTAGGGGTCTTTTGTGTTTCCATACAAATTTTAAGATTTTTTGTTCTACTTCTCTAAAAAAATGCCATTGGTAATTTGATAGGGATTGCATTGAATCTGTAGATTGCTTTGGGTAGTATAGTCATTTTCACAATATTGATTCTTCCAATCCAAGAACATGGTATATCTCTCTATCTGTTTGTGTCATCTTTGATTTCTTTCATCACTGTCCTATAATTTTCTGAGTACAGGTCTTTTACCTCCTAAGGTAGGTTTATTCCTAGGTATTTTATTCTTTTTGATGCAATGGTGAATGGGATTGTTTCCTTAATTTTGCTTTCTGATCTTTCGTTATAAGTGTATAGGAATGCAAGAGATTTCTGTGCATTAATTTTGTATCCTGCAACTTTACCAAATTCATTGATTAGCTCTAGTAGTTTCCTGGTGGCATCTTGAGGATTATCTATGTACAGTATGTTATCTGCAAATAGTGACAGTTTTACTTCTTCTTTTCCAATTTGTATTCGTTTTATTTCTTTTTCTTCTCTGATTTCTGTGGCTAGGACTTCCAAAACTATATTGAGTAATAGTGGTGAGAGTGGACATCCTTGTCTTGTTCTTGATCTTAGAGGAAATGCTTTCAGTTTTTCACCATTGAGAATGATATTTGCTGTGGGTTTTTCATATATGGCCTTTATTATGTTGAGGTAGGTTCCCTCTATGCCCACTTTCTGGAGAGTTTTTTTTTTTTATCATAAATGGGTGTCGAATTTTGTCAAAACCTTTTTCTGCATCTAATGAGATGATCATATGGTTTTTATTTTTCAATTTATTAATATGGTGTATCACATTGATTGATTTGCATATATTGAAGAATGCTTGCATCCCTGAGATAAATCCTACTTGATCATGGTGTATGATCCTTTTAATGTGTTGTTGGATTCTGTTTGCTAGTATTTTGTTGAGGATTTTTGCATCTATATTCATCAGTGATATTGGTCTGTAATTTCCTTTTTTTGTAGTATCTTTGTCTGGTTTGGTATCAGGGTGATGTTGGCATCGTAGAATGAGTTTGGGAGTGTTCCTTCCTCTGCAATTTTTTGGAAGAGTTTGAGAAGGATGGGTGTTAGCTCTTCTCTAAATGTTTGACAGAACTGATCTGTGAAGCCATCTGGTCCTGGACTTTTGTTTGTTGGAAGATTTTTAATCACAGTTTCAATTTCATTACTTGTGATTGGTCTGTTCATATTTTCTATTTCTTCCTGGTTCAGTCTTTCTAAGAATTTGTCCATTTCTTCCAGGTTGTCCATTTTATTGGCATAGAGTTGCTTGTAGTAGTCTCTTATGATGCTTTGTATTTCTGTGGTGCCCACTGTAACTCCTCCTTTTTCATTTCTTTTTTTTTTTTTTTCACACACACACACTGTATTTTATTTTTACAAGAGATAAATAGACTGACACCAAGCATTGTACATGGATGACCACAACAAAAGCAACAATGATTGCAATTACCAAACATGAAACACACTCATACTATGTCATAATATTGACATTCAGTCCAGTAATCCTCCACTGTAACAGCTCCTTTACTTTGCAGTGAAAATTGATTTGTATATTCTTTGCCTCTGAGTCCTTGTGGGATTTTTTTTTTTAAATTCAGACAGAAAGTCACAAAAATTATACTCATCCTCATCAGTTCACTCAGTCCCATGTAATTAAATTTTTTTTTTCATCTTGATCTTTTGTTAGCACTTTTATGAGTTCATCAGTTTTTCATTAGAGTTCTGAAAATGCTTATTCATTCAGTTCAGCAGTACAGTCAGTTACCAGAAACCTGTACTTGTCAGAGTCTTTTCCATGAATTTCTTAAAGATGAAACCCTTTTATAGGAACATATTTGCAAAAGCATCAGAGTACACACAGAACTGTCTGTAAATGACAAAAGACTTAAAAATGACCACAGTTAAAAATTTGATGAAAGTTCATAATAATGCAGTTGACAAGAAAATTAGTTATTTCTGAGATATACATTTTAAGGTAATAACTAGGATTATGACTTATAACATTATACCAGAACATATAAGATTTTTAGAAATTTCATGTAATGTCTGAAACATTTATATTAACATATTTCCATACAAATAACCCAATGAAAGTTCAGTATTAGTTGTTTTGTTTGCTCTTTTTTTATACTGCAGGTTCTTATTAGGCATCAATTTTATACACATCAGTGTATACATGTCAATCCCAATCGCCCAATTCAGCACAACACCATACCCACCTCACCGCAGTTTTCCCCCCTTGGTGTCCATATGTCCGTTCTCTACATCTGTGTCTCAACCTCTGCCCTGCAAACTGGCTCATCTGTACCATTTTTCTAGGTTTCACATACATGCATTAATATACGATATTTGTTTTTCTCTTTCTGACTTACTTCACTCTGTATGACAGTCTCTAGATCCATCCACGTCTCAACAAATGACTCAATTTCGTTCCTTTTTATGGCTGAGTAATATTCCATTGTATATATGTACCACATCTTCTTTATCCATTCGTCTGTTGATGGGCATTTAGGTTGCTTCCATGACCTGGCTATTGTAAATAGTGCTGCAATGAACATTCGGGTGCATGTGTCTTTTTGAATTACGGTTTTCTCTGGGTATATGCCCAGTAGTGGGATTGCTGGGTCATATGGTAATTCTATTTTTAGTTTTTTAAGGAACCTCCATATTGTTCTCCATAGTGGCTGTATCAATTTACATTCCCACCAACAGTGCAAGAGGGTTCCCTTTTCTCCACACCCTCTCCAGCATTTGTTGTTTGTAGATTTTCTGATGATGCCCATTCTAACTGGTGTGAGGTGATACCTCATTGTAGTTTTGATTTGCATTTCTCTAATAATTAGTGATGTTGAGCATCTTTTCATGTGCTTCGTGGCCGTCTGTATGTCTTCTTTGGAGAAATGTCTATTTAGGTCTTCTGCCCATTGTTGGATTGGGGTGTTTGTTTCTTTAATATTGAGCTGAATGAGCTGTTTATATAGTTTGGAGATTAATCCTTTGTCCGTTGATTTGTTTGCAAATATTTTCTCCCATTCTGAGGGTTGCCTTTTCGTCTTGTTTATGGTTTCCTTTGCTGTGCAAAAGCTTTGAAGTTTCATTAGGTCCCATTTGTTTATTTTTGTTTTTATTTCCATTACTCTAGGAGGTGGATCAAAAAAGATCTTGCTGTGATTTATGTCAAAGAGTGTTCTTCCTATGTTTTCCTCTAAGAGTTTTATAGTGTCCAGTCTTACATTTAGGTCTCGAATCCATTTTGAGTTTATTTTTGTGTATGCTGTTAGGGAGTATTCTAATTTCATTCTTTTACATGTAGCTGTCCAGTTTTCCCAGCACCACTTATTGAAGAGACTGTCTTTTCTCCATTGTATATCTTTGCCTCCTTTGTCATAGATTAGTTGACCATAGGTGCGTGGGTTTATCTCTGGGCTTTCTATCTTGTTCCATTGATCTATGTTTCTGTTTTTGTGCCAGTACCATATTGTCTTCATTACTGTAGCTTTGTAGTATAGTCTGAAGTCAGGGAGTCTGATTCCTCCAGCTCCCTTTTATTCCCTCAAGATTGTTTGGCTGTTAGGGGTCTTTTGTGTTTCCATACAAATTTTAAGATTTTTTGTTCTACTTCTCTAAAAAAATGCCATTGGTAATTTGATAGGGATTGCATTGAATCTGTAGATTGCTTTGGGTAGTATAGTCATTTTCACAATGTTGATTCTTCCAATCCAAGAACATGGTATATCTCTCCATCTGTTGGTATCATCTTTAATTTCTTTCATCAGTGTCTTATAGTTTTCTGCACACAGGTCTTTTGTCTCCTGAGGTAGGTTTATTCCTAGGTATTTTATTCTTTTTGTTGCAATGGTAAATGGGAGTGTTTCCATAATTTCTCTTTCAGATTTTTCATCATTAGTGTATAGGAATGCAAGAGATTTCTGTGCATTCATTTTGTATCCTGCAACTTTACCATATTCATTAATTAGCTCTAGCAGTTTTCTGGTGGCAGTTTTAGGATTCTCTATGTATAATATCATGTCATCCGCAAACAGTGACAGTTTTACTTCTTCTTTTCCAATTTGTATTCCTTTTATTTCTTTTTCTTCTCTGATTGCCGTGGCTAAGACTTCCAGAACTATGTTGAATAATAGTGGTGAGAGTGGACATCCTTGTCTCATTCCTGATCTTAGAGGAAATGCTTTCAGTTTTTCACCATTGAGAATGATGTTTGCTGTGGGTTTTTCATATATGGCCTTTATTATGTTGAGGTAGGTTCCCTCTATGCCCACTTTCTGGAGAGTTTTTATCATAAATGGGTGTTGAATTTTGTCAAAAGCTTTTTCTGCATCTATTGAGATGATCATATGGTTTTTCTTCTTCAGTTTGTTAATATGGTGTATCACATTGATTGATTTGCATATATTGAAGAATCCTTGCATCCCTGGGATAAATCCCACTTGATCGTGGTGTATGATCCTTTTAATGTGTTGTTGGATTCTGTTTGCTAGTATTTTGTTGAGGATTTTTGCATCTATATTCATCAGTGATATCGGTCTGTAATTTTCTTTCTTTGTAGTGTCTTTGTCCGGTTTTGGTATCAGGGTGATGGTGGCCTCATAGAATGAGTTTGGGAGTGTTCCTTCCTCTGCAATTTTTTGGAAGAGTTTGAGAAGGATAGGTGTTAGCTCTTCTCTAAATGTTTGATAGAATTCACCTGTGAAGCCATCTGGTCCTGGACTTTTGTTTGTTGGAAGATTTTGAATCACAGTTTCAAATTCATTGCTTGTGATTGGTGTGTTCATATTGTCTGTTTCTTCCTGGTTCAGTCTTGGAAGGTTATACCTTTCTAAGAATTTGTCCATTTCTTCCAGGTTGTCCATTTTATTGGCATAAAGTGGCTTGTAGTAGTCTCTTAGGATGCTTTGTATTTCTGCAGTGTCTGTTGTAACTTCTCCTTTTTCATTTCTGATTTTATTGATTTGAGTCCTCTCCCTCTTTTTCTTGATAAGTGTGGCTAAAGGTTTATCAGTTTTGTTTATCTTCTCAAAGAACCAGCTTTTAGTTTTCTTGATCATTGTCATTGTTTTCTTTGTTGCTATTTCATTTATTTCTGCTCTGATCTTTATGATTTCTTTCCTTCTAAAACTTCGGGTTTTGTTTGTTCTTCTTTCTCCAGTTCCTTTAGGTGTAAGCTTAGATTGTTTATTTGAGATTTTTCTTGTTTCTTGAGGTAGGATTATATTGCTATAAAATTCCCTCTTAGAACTGCTTTTGCTGAATCCCATAGGTTTTGGATCGTCGTGTTTTCATTGTCATTTGTCTCTAGGTATTGTTTGATTTCCTCTGATTTCTTCAGTGATCTCTTGCTTATTTAGTAACGTATTGTTTAGCCTCCACGTGTTTGTGTTTTTTACATTTTTTTCCCTGTAATTTATTTCTAATCTCATAACGTTGTTGTCGGAAAAGATGCTTGATATGATTTCAAGTTTCTTAAATCTACCAAGGCTTGATTTGTGACTCAAGATGTGATCTATCCTGGAGAATGTTCAATGTGCACTTGAGAAGAAAGTGTAATCTGTTTTCAGATGGAATGTCCTATAAATATGAATTAAATCTATCTGGTCTATTGTGTCATTTAAAGCTCGTGTTTCCCTACTAATATTCTGTCTGGATGATCTATCCATCGGTGTAAGTGAGGTGTTAAAGTCCCCCACTATTATTGTGTTACTATCGATTTCCTCTTTTATAGCTGTTGGCATTTACCTTATGTATTGAGGTGCTCCTATGTTGGGTGCATATATATTTATAATTGTTATATCTTCTTCTTGGATTGATCCCTTGATCATTATGTAGTGTCCTGCCTTGTCTCTTGTAACATTCTTTATTTTAAAATCTATTTTATTTGATATGAGTATTGCTACTCCAGCTTTCTTTTGATTTCCATTTGCATGGAATATCTTTTTCCATCCCCTCACTTCCAGTGTGAATGTGTCCCTAGGTCTGAAGTGGGTCTCTTGTAGACAGCATACATATAGGTCTTGTTTTTGTATCCATTCAGTGAGCCTGTGTCTTTTTGTTGGAGCATTTAATCCATTAACATTTAAGGTAATTATCGATATGTATGTTCCTATGACTATTTTCTTAATTGTTTTGGGTTTGTTTTTGTAGGTCCTTTTCTTCTCTTGTGTTTCGCACTTAGAGATGTTCCTTTAGCATTTGTTGTAGAGCTGGTTTGGTGGTGCTGAATTCTCTTAGCTTTTGCTTGTCTGTAAAGCTTTTGATTTCTCCATCGAATCTGAATGTGATCCTTGCTGGGTAAAGTAATCTTCGTTGTAGGTTCTTCCCTTTCATCACTTTAAATATATTGTGCCACTCCCTTCTGGCTTGTAGAGTTTCTGCTGAGAAATCAGCTGTTAACCTTATGGGAGTCCCCTTGTACGTTATTTGTCATTTTTCCCTTGATGCTTTTAATAATTTTTCTTTGTCTTTAATATTTGTCAGTTTGATTACTCTGTGTTTCTCCTTGGGTTTATCCTCCCTGGGACTCTCTGCACTTCCTGGACCTGGGTGGTTATTTCCTTTCCCATGTTAGGGAATTTTTCGACTATAATCTCTTAAAATATTTTATCGGGTCCTTTCTCTCTCTCTTCTCCTTCTGAGACACCTATAATGCAAATGTTGGTGTGTTTAATGTTGTCTCAGAGGTCTCTCACACTGTCTTCATTTCTTTTCATTCTTTTTTCTTTATTCTGTTCCGTGGCAGTTAACTCCACCATTCTGTCTTCAAGATCACTTATCCATTCTTCTGCCTCAGTTATACTGCTATTGATTCCTTCTAGTGTATTTTTCATTTCAGGTATTGTATTGTTCATCTCTGTTTGTTCTTTAATTCTTCTATGTGTTTGTTCATTAACTCTT
Organism: Balaenoptera borealis; assembly: GCF_965194805.1. Taxonomy (NCBI): domain Eukaryota; kingdom Metazoa; phylum Chordata; class Mammalia; order Artiodactyla; family Balaenopteridae; genus Balaenoptera; species Balaenoptera borealis. Next base: position 24,458,455 of record NC_138868.1, on the reverse strand, counting down.
CTAGGTCTTTGTTAAACATTTCTTGCATCTTCTCGATCTTTGCCTCCATTCTTTTTCTGAGGTCCTGGATCATCTTTACTATCATTATTCTGAATTCTTTTTCTGGAAGCTTGCCTATGTCCACTTCATTTAGTTGTTTTTCTGTGGTTTTATCTTGTCCCTTCATCTGGTACATAGTCCTCTGTCTTTTCATTTTGTTTGTCTTTCTGTGAATGTGATTTTTGTTCCACAGGCTGCAGGATTGTAGTTCCTCTTACTTCTGCTGTCTGCCTTCTGGTGGATGAGGCTATCTAAGAGGTTTGTGCAAGCTTCCTGATGGGAGGGACCGGTGGTGTGTAGAGCTGGGTGGGGTTGAGTTCCCTCCTTGTTGGTTTTTTGGCCTGAGGTGACCTAGCACTGGAGGCTACAGGCTCTTTGGTGGGGCTAATGTCAGATTCCGGGAAGGCTCATGCCAAGGAGTACTTCCCAGAACTTCTGCTGCCAGCATCCTTGTCCCCATGGTGAAACACAGCCACACCCCGTCTCTGCCGGAAACCCACCAACACTACCAGGTAGGTCTGGTTCAGTCTCCTATTGGGTCACTGCTCCTTCCCCCTGGGTCCCGATGTGCACACTACTTTGTGTGTGCCCTGCAAGAGTGGAGTCTCTGTTTCCCCCAGTCCTGTCAAAGTCCCGCAATCAAATCCAGCTAGGCTTCGAAGTCTGATTGTCTGGGAATTCCTCCTCCCATTGCCGGACCCCCAGGTTGGGAAGCCTGACATGGAGCTCAGAACCTTCACTCCAATGGGTGGACTTCTGTGGTATAATAGTTCTCCATTTTGTTAGTCACCCACCCAGTGGTTATGGGATTTGGTTTTATTGTTATTGCGTCCCTCCTACCATCTCGTTGCAGCTTCTCCTTTGTCTTTGGATGTGGGGTATCTTTTTTGATGAGTTCCAGTGTCTTCCTGTCAATGATTGTTTAACGGTTAGTTGTGATTCCGGTGCTATCGCAAGAGGGAATGAGCACATGTCCTTCTACTCTGCCATCTTGAACCAATCTCTCTATTTTGTTTTTTTTTTTATGGCTGAGTAATAGTCCATTGTATATATGTACCACATCTTCTTTATCCATTCCTCTGTTGATGGACATTTAAGGTGCTTCCATATCCTGACTATTGTGAATAGTGCTACAGTGAACATTGGGGTGCATGTATCTTTTCGAATTATGGTTTTCTGCAGATATATGCACAGGAGTGTGATTGCTGTATCATATGGTATCTCTATTTTCAGTTCTTTGCCCTTGATGTGGGACTTTGATGTGGGCAAAATGCATGGAACTGTCCACCACGTTGTGCTAAAGTCAGGTGGACTGAGGGTCTATGATGGAGTATGTCACAGTGTCTTCTCACTCTCTCATGGCTATAGGACCCTTTGCCTCTTCAGACCCATCATCACAACAGCTTCTGCCTTTACTAGCCCCAGGGTGTTTCGTCATCCTTTGTTTGTTTCCACTCATGAGCACCATGCTTTGGTAAATAACCTCTCCTTGAACCCTCTCCAATCATCCTTTGGAGTGGCCATCTGTTTTGTGCCAAAATTCTAAAAGATAGAATGAGTGAGTCTCCAGAAGTGAACATAGAATGAGCTAAAATCCAGACAGCTAGTCTAAACAAGGCCTAGTGTTTCTACAGCCACCCACCATGCACATATCTGTTCCTTATTGAAATGTTCAGAGCCACAGAATCAATTTTCTGGCTCCTCAAGATCCAGAGACTTTGAGAAAGCACTTTTCATGCCAAGGAAACACATGCTTTCTTTTATTTTCTTCAGTTTTTATTGGACTATAATTGCTTTACAATGGTGTGTTAGTTTCTGCTTTATAACAAAGTGAATCAGCTATACATATACATATATCCCCATATCTCTTCCCTCTTGCATCTCCCTCCCGACCTCCCTATCCCACCCCTCTAGGTGGTCACAAAGCACCGAGCTGATCTCCCTGTGTTATGTGGCTGCTTCCCACTAGCTATCTATTTTATGTTTGGTAGTGTATATATGTCCATGCCACTCTCTCACTTCATCCCAGCTTACCCTTCCCCCTCCCTGTGTCCTCAAGTCCATTCTCTACATCTGTGTCTTTATTCCTGTCCTGCCCCCAGGTTTCTCAAAACCATTTTTTTTAAGATTCCATATTCATGTGTTAGCATGCAGTATTTGTTTTTCTCTTTCTGACTTACTTCACTCTGTATGACAGACTCCAGGCCCATCCACCTCACTACAAATAACTCAATTTCATTTCCTTTTATGGATGAGTAATATTCCACTGATATATGTGCCACATCTTCTTTATCCATTCATCTGTCGATGGACACTTAGGTTGCTTCCATGTCCTGGCTATTGTAAATAGAGCTGCAATGAACATTGTGGTACATGACTCTTTTTGAATTATGGTTTTCTCACGGTATATGCCCAGTAGTAGGATTGCTGGGTCATATGGTAGTTCTAGTTTTACTTTTCTAAGGACCCTCCATACTGTTCTCCATAGTGGCTGTATCAATTTACATTCCCACCAACAGTGCAAGAAGGTTCCCTTTTCTCCACACCCTCTCCAGCATTTATTGTTTGTAGATTTTTTGATGATGGCCATTCTGACTGGTGTGAGGTGATACCTCCTTGTAGTTTTGATTTGCATTTCTCTTATGATTAGTGATGTTGAGCATCCTTTCATGTGTTTGTTGGCAATCTGTATATCTTCTTTGGAGAAATGTCTATTTAGGTCTTCTGCCCATTTTTGGATTGGTTTGTTTGTTTTTTTGATATTGAGCTGCATGTGATGCTCATAAATTTTAGAGATTAATCCTTTGTCAGTTGCTTCATTTGCAAATATTTTCTCCCATTCTGAGGGTTGTCTTTTTGTCTTGTTTATGTTTTCCTTTGCTGTGCAAAAGCTTTTAAGTTTCATTAGATCCCATTTGTTTATTTTTATTTCCATTTCTCTAGGAGATGGGTCAAAAAGGATCTTGCTGTGATTTATGTCATAGAGTGTCTGCCTATGTTTTCCTCTAAGAGTTTGATAGTGTCTGGCCTTACATTTAGGTCTTTAATCCATTTTCAGTTTATTTTTGTGTATGGTGTTAGAGAGTGTTCTAATTTCATTCTTTTACATGTAGCTGTCCAGTTTTCCCAGCACCACTTATTGAAGAGGCTGTCTTTTCTCCATTGTATATTCTTCCCTCCTTTATCAAAAGTAAGGTGACCATATGTGCCTGGGTTTATCTCTGGGCTTTCTATCCTGTTCCATTGATCTATATTTCTGTTTTTGTGCCAGTACCATACTGTCTTGATTACTGTAGCTTTGTAGTATAGTCTGAAGTCAGGGAGCCGGATTCCTCCAACTCCGTTTTTCTTTCTCAAGATTGCTTTGGCTATTCGGGGTCTTTTGTGTTTCCCTACAAATTGTGAAATATTTTGTTCTAGTTCTGTGGAAAATGCCATTGGTAGTTTGATAGGGATTGCATTGAATCTGCAGATTGTTTTGGGTAGTATAGTCATTTTCACAATGTTGATTCTTCCAATCCGAGAACATGGTATATCTCTCCATCTGTTTGTATCATCTTTTATTTCTTTCATCATTGTCTTCTAGTTTTCTGCATACAGGCCTTTTGTCTCCTTAGGTAGGTTTATTCCTAGGTATTTTATTCTTTTTGTTGCAATGGTAAATGGGATTGTTTCCTTAATTTCACTTTCTGATCTTTCGTTATAAGTGTATAGGAATGCAAGAGATTTCTGTGCTTTAATTTTGTATCCTGCAACTTTACCAAATTCATTGATGAGCTCTAGTAGTTTTCTGGTAGCATCTTTAGCATTCTCTATGTATAGTATCATGTCATCTGCAAACAGTGACAGGTTTTATTTCTTCTTTTCCAGTTTGGATTCCTTTTATTTCTTTTTCTTCTCTGATTGCTGTGGCTAAAACTTCCAAAACTATGTTGAATAATAGTGGTGAGAGTGGACGACCTTGTCTTGTTCCTGATCTTAGAGGAAATGGTTTTAGTGTTTCACCATTGAGAACGATGTTGGTTGTGGGTCTGTCATATATGGCCTTTATTATGTTGAGGAAAGTTCACTTTTTGTCTACTTTCTGGAGGGTTTTTATCATAAATGGGTGTTGAATTTTGTCAAAAGCTTTTTCTGCCTCTATTGAGATGATCATATGGTTTTTATCCTTTAATTTGTTAATATGTTTTATCACATTGATTGATTTGCATATATTGAAGAATCCTTGCATTCCTGGGATAAACCCCACTTGATCATGTTGTATGATCCTTTTCATGTGTTGTTGGATCTGTTTGCTAGTATTTACACATGCTTTCTTTTAGAGGTAGCATGCAAATTTATTATTAAATTTTTTTTTCTGTATGACTTTGAAATATCTCAGGAACAGAAGTTTTTTTAAGGAAATGAAAATCATATAATGTTTAATTTCCTGAAACTAGCAACATTGACATCTATCATTCTGTGTGACTGCCCAGGATCTAAACCTCTTTGCTATGTATGGAGAATTTCCCACCTTATGACTCTTAGTAGAAGGGAGAGACTACTTCCCAGACTCCTCTGCAACAAGGAAGTTTGCATGTGACTCAGGATCCACCAGTCAGACACACCCATATGGGGCATCCACCAGAGAGAGAGCTAGTGAGGCAAAGAGGCAGGAATCCTTGTAGCAAAGATGGTGGCAGCAGGAGCAGCTTCATCTGTTTCCTCAAAGCAGCAGTGTTTCAATGATAGCAGCAACGTTCCATGCTCAGAATTGGAGGTAGAAGCAGCACAAGTGGTGCCCAGCATTGGCAGTAGAGGTGTCTGGTTGCGACCAGTCTGGGCATGATTTTGGATGTTGTCCATAGCTGTGTAGATTCTAATCCTGGTTCATTGCCCCTTGCAGCTTTTTGATTTGGGATGTTGTCCATGGATGTGTAGGTTCTAATCTCGTTTCATTGCCCCTTGCAGTTTTTCGATTTGTGATGTTGTCCATGGATGTGTAGGTTCTAATCCTAGTTCATTGCCCCTTGCAGTTTTTTGAGCTAATCAATACCTTTTAATAAATTCTCCCTCTTCCCTCCCCTTTTTTGCTTTAATAGCCAGAATCCATTTCTGTATTTTGTAAATAAGTATCTTCAAATATGATGGAGGGTTTCATTAATAGCCTTTTATAGGTACATAGTACTTTATAAAAATAATTATTGGAATTTGTAGTAGAATTAATGAGTAAAATAAACAGCGTTAGAAATTCTAAGTGCAAAGTTGTCTGGTCCACTAAATTTAAACAGCTTTACTGCCTGCCGGGTGATCATTTATATCATACGTATCTGTATGTATAATGTGTACATGTATATATATGTGTGTGTATATATATCACAAGTACAAAAATATGCATTAGTGAGGTCTGCCTGTATGAAAGAAGACTGTAGGCTATGAAAGGTGCTCTATTTAGAGCACACACTGATTGGGAGTGTGTCCTCCTTTTTGGGAGAAAAAAGAACTTCAGGTGTTAAAGGACTCACAAAGATGATAATGGTTGGGTCCTCAGACTTCCTTACTTCATTCCATCGTTTATTTTGTGCCTCTTTGAGATATCATATCCAATTCTCCCACTTTCCCTATAAATCCAATGTGTGTGTGTGTATATATGTGTGTGTGTGTGTGTGTGTGTGTGTGTGTGTGTGTGTGTGTGTGTGTGTGTATTATTTTAGGTCATTCCTCCTACGGAGACCCTCCTGCCTCCATCTCATTGAGCTTTACTACTCAGTCACAGATGGCTGGAAGTCCCTCTGTCTTTTGGAAATCTCCCTTCACTAAAGGATAAAATAGGGAGAGGTCAACATAGTGCCATGACCATACATGATACTAAATAAATATTTGCTTCCACATGCCAGCTCAAACCCAAGTATTAAATTCTTCCTCACCCAAACATTCTCCCCTCTTCCTGTTCCTACAGAGTGTCTTGGATGGATTGCACAACTAAGCAAACTCAATCTGAATCTATTGAAAAACAAAGTAAGAAGAGTCATCAAGTATAAAGGCCTATGAGCCTTCATTTCAATTCAATTATATACTCAGTTGTTGAGTGGCTAGTGTTTTCTAGGGATGACACCAGTGATTGCTGTTGTTATTATTTAGGGGGATTTAAAAGTCTGGACCAGTGGTTCTCAGAGTGTGGCCCCCGAACCAGCGGTATCAGCCTCATTTGGGAATGTATTACAAATGAAAATTCCCAGGCTGTACCCCAGACCCTACTGAATCAGAAACTCTTGGGGTGGGGCCCAGAAATATGTATTTGAACAAGTCTCTCACGTGTTCTGGTGCACCCTCAATTTTGAGAACACTTGCTCTAGAATAATGCTCTTAATTCTGGCTGCCCTTAGTATCACCTGGGACGCTCTTTCCAAATAGCAAAGGCTGGGTCCCACCACTGACCAATTGAATCACAACCTCTGGGGGTGAGGCCTAAGCACTGGGAGATTTCAGAAGCTCCTCAGTTACTTCTGTTGAGCTGCCAAGGTTGGGAACCAATGATCTAAAGGCTCACATTCAGTATAGTCATGGACTGTAAAGAGCTCTAATACAAAGTGGGACAGCATTTTAGAATAAAGATACTAAAACAGGCTATAGATAAGTAAGGAGTAATCTGAAATAATGCCAGTTGCTGTAACAGATACACTTGCAAAGCGTTGGTACCATAACATTTATTTCTTTTACTCCTGCAACAGCCTAGTGCAAGATCTGCAAGTCTCTGCTTCATGCAGCTGCTCAAGAGACCCAAGCTCCTTCCATCTTGTGGCTCCATCCTCCTCTAAGTCCTTGGAGTCCTCCCCATACAGCAGGTGGATAAGGAAGGAGAGTAAGGACCTCAGGATGCATGGCCCTCACCAAACCTCATGGGAGGGTGTGAACCCAGAAAGAAGAACTTGAGAGAGCTTTAGCAGGCAGCCCTGTTGCATCATCTGTGATTTTCCTCAAGGGACTGTCATCAAACATCTTGAACAAATGAACTGCAATTTTGTAGGAAACACATGAACTCTGCATTCCCATTAGTTATATATGGACTTTCCATGCTTTTCCAAAAGAAGGCAAATAAAGAAGTTATATAGGGACTTCCCTGGTGGCACAGTGATTAAGACTCTATGCTCCCAAAGCAAGGGGCCAGGGTTTGATCCCTGGTCACGGAACTAGATCCCACATGCACGCCACAACTAAGAGTCTGCATGCCACAACTAAGGAGCCTGCAAGTAAGGAGCTGACGAGCTGCAACTAAGGAGCCCTGGAGCCGCAGCTAAGGAGCCCACCTGCTGCAACTGAGACCTGGTGCAACCAAATAAATAAATAAATATTTTTAAAAAAAGAAAAAAGAAGAAGTTATATAGTTGGATCTCCAAGTTGGATAACTTGAATACGGAAAAAGTGTGAATATTTTGAGGACACAGTGAAAACAGCAGGTTTTGAGGATAAAGTCACAATAAAGGAAAGAGGAGGAGGAGACTGTTAGAAGCTTCCAGAAGTCCTGAAGAAAGTAGTTTTACAAGTCTAAAAATAACTGAGATATTTGGATAGGAAGACAATCTGACAACTATGTCTGTGAATGTTTCCCTATACACATTTATGTTTATTCAATCAAGCTCTCCCTCTCCATATGCCGTGGGATGTGCCGTTTCTCAGCTATGATAATCACTTGGCATCAGAATCCGCTGGAGGGTTTGCGTGAGTTGCCTTCTGGGTCATGTAGTGGCAAGTTGAGGGCAGCCATGATGGGCTGTGGGTGGTTAGGAAAAGGCAGTGGTTCTGTGGGAGGCTGGCAGTTATTTACAAAGCTTTAGGTATTTTAGGCAAACCGTTCTAAAAACTGACTTTTTCAAAGATGCGTCAACAGAGGTTTCAAAACTGGCCAGAAATGATGGTTCCCGGGTCTAATGCAAGTTAGCTACATCTCCTGGAGTTAGAATTTAAAGTGCTCTTTCATTCATTGATTCAAGAAAAGTATAGAGAGAAGCTAATGTTTGCCAGAAACTGTCATGCCCTGGGGATGCACCAGTGATCAACACAGAATGTACACCTTGCTTTCCCTGAGCTTGCGCCTGGTAGGGATGGTATACGGGCAACTGGCTCTTATTGTACAGTATGATAAGACCTTTGTGGAGTCTTAGAGGATGTCCAAGGTGGCACTGACCTAGTCTTTGGAGGAAAGGGTGTATTGGTTATAATTGTGCTTGACTGCAAATAGCAGACTCCATCCCCTCAACCTTGACCTCTCCCCAGGGAGGGGGAAAGAACAGTGGCTTTAACAACTAAGAACTTTATATTTCCAGAAGCAGGCAGTCCAGGGTTATATGGCAGCTCAAAGATGCCATCAGAGCCTTTGCTCAGTCATTCTTAGCATATGGATTGTGTCCTCATGGTTGCAAAATGGCTTTTAAAGTTCTAGGCAGCAATTCTGCATTCCAGGCAGTAAGAAGAGGAAGATCAGAGGGCAAAATGCCAGATGAATCTGTTGGAGGTTTTCCAGAGTCTCAATCCAGCACCTTCTTATCTTTTTGGCCACAGCTGTGTCCCAAGGCTACGCTAGATGCAAGGGCGGTGAGAAATGTAGCTTTTGACTCAAAACTTCGCCAAGTCAGGCTGAAGTGGACTTGCGTTCATCAGGAAGAAGGCAAAGTGGCTACAGGGAAGGCGATTCCAACCCCTTGTCCCAGGGGCCAGGTTAGGTAGAGGAAGCAGGCGCTGTATTTCTCGCCACTGTGTTGTAGCCTCCGTGGGTTTTCTTTCTGTTTTTGCAGCTCTCACCGCTCTAGCAGTTGCAGGTGATCACAAGGCAGGAGCAGGTAAGGGGACCTGCTGAAGCCTGACGTCACTTGCCCCGATTCCCCCCATTTCGGGCAGAACCACCTGCAAGCAGGCTGGGTGTGCTCCATGTTGGATGCCACAGGGAACCAGACAGATTCCCCTTCCCCGAGGCTCCGCATTCAGTGAAGACGTCAAAAACACAACCATTCCCACTTTAAGCATTTCAGTGTTTTTTCACATTACATTGATTCCTTCCAGCAAACCTGAAGGGAAAGCAAGTATGTGGTCTCATTATAAGGATAAGGAAACAGAAGGCCAGAGAGGGTGGAAACTTGCCCAGGGCCACACTGCAGGTTAGGGGCAAACACTGGACCAAGATGCTGGGCTTGTGCTTCTCTCCTGTCCAGAGCCAGCTCCTGCCCTGGTGTAGATGCCTATGAGCTGCCCACGTTCAGCAGGGCTCAGCTGAAAGCCTGGCTCAGGTGGGCAGGAGGACTGGAGAAGGAGGACGGACGAGCTGGGGGTCGCAGGCCTCGGAGCAGTCAGTCATGGTATCTACCAGGGTTGCTGATCGGTCCCCACTGCCCTGGTCCCCTCCAGTTCCTGCAGGGGAGATAGTGGCGGCTTTCCTTATGGTCATAAGCTTCGGGAAGGTGTTCCCATCCTTGGCCTGCTAGGATGGCACCTCCCTGGACAAGTTCTCCCTCTTTTCCCAGTCAAACCCCGCTGGTTCTTTTCCCTTCGTAGAAGACTGGGGAAAGTTGGTCTTATTCTCTTCGGTCCCTTCTTGCTCTCAATTCCTGTGGCGTCTTCTTGGCTGTGAGCAGGGTTCAGGGTGGAGCCGCTCTGAGCCTTGGGATGGAACGGCCCTGGCCTTCCCCCAGCACTCTCACTTTTTCTCCCTTCCCTCCCAGCCGTGGCTCTGGCTGTCTCCCCAACCCTGTCCAGTCCTGGCAGCCACGGCCTCAATGTTAGTTGCTAAGAGGAACTTTCACACTTCCCCCATGGACCATGCCTGGGCCCTAAGCTCAGGCACCAAGCTGGGTCTCCACGGAGGCTCACGAAGACAGGTGTGTCTTCGGGACGGGATGCTCTGAGCCGTCCCTCTCATCACCGGTCCCAGAGTCTGCAATGCTCTCCCAGCTCCTGCGAGGCCTACGCATAACTCAGGATTCAGTTCAGGTTTATCTCCTTTGGCAGGTCTTCCCTGCCCCCTGCCCCCTCCACTGTCACAGGCTCACCAGTGTTGGAGGATTCCCTCCCCAGGGCCCACGGGTCTCAAAGCATCGACCCCTGCTCCAGTGTACTATCTGCGTATATGTCTTCTTCTTCCCTCCCCTTGAGTGTTAGATCCTTGCATTCTCTAGATCTAAACAGTGCCTGGCACTTAGTAGGCCCTCAACACATACTGGATGAATCAAGGATGCATTACGGTGCAGGATATTATGAAAGCATGTGGGAAAAGCTTTTGTCACCTTCTTGAGGTACCTTAAGCTGAAGCAGTTGCCGAGAGGGAAAGAAATAATCGTAGTGCGTGTTTGTTGAGCACTTAGTATATGCCAGGCATGATCACAGGCTCTTTGCAGGTCCCTGAATCCTTACAACAACCTCCATTTTGCTCATGAGAAAACAGAGGCACAGAAAGGTTAAATAATTTGCTCAAGGTCCCACAGCCAGGAAGTGGTGGAGGAATTTCAACTGTGGAGCTCAGGCTGTTAACCCTTTACCACATGTGATGCATCTTTAGTGCCAGCTCCCCACCCTCCCAGCCAAGCAAGAGCCCTCATGTGGATCAATTAGACAAAAAGACAAGACACAGCCTTCCCAGCCCTTACCACCCATCCCTGTGCCGATGTGGGAGTGAGAGGCAGGAGGGAGGGCTGAGGGCCAGCTCCTGGGGAAGCTGGGGAGACCTCTACAGAACAGGTGCGTCCTCGGCAGCCTGGGAAGATGCAGAGCGCTCATGGCTGAGGAGCTGGGGCTCTGCCTCCACGAGATGGGGCAGGGAGCAGCGGCTGGGTGGAGACCCACGTCAGGGCGGGAAAGCTGCCAGAGCGGCCCCATCACCCGAGGAGAAAGGTGACTCCCGTTTATCAGTCAAGGGTGGGCTGGGAACAGCTCTCAATAACACAGCACTCTGGCTTTGGGAGCAGAGCTGGCTGCTTTCTCCTGGCAGAGCTAGGAAATAGAACCACCCAGGCAGGGCTCGCTGTTACCCATGACTGTCTCCTTCCGTTCAGGCGCTGCCACAGTCTCTGAAATGCCACCACTGGCGAGAGATTTGGAAACCTTATCCCTTTCTCTTCTTGCAAGATAAAAAGAGGTCATGTCATTTTAGAACTTGTCATGAAAAGCATTCAGATTCCTTATCTCAGCTGAATCTCCCAGGATGGCTGTAAAGCCTGAGGGCTCGCAGTAGCTATTGAGGCACTCAAGGGATGCACCTGTTTGACTCGTACACAGACTGCCTGAATCCCACTTCTGACTGGCTGCAGAACCTGGGCAGCTCACCTATCCTCCCACTGCCTCAGCTCTCTTTGCCCATGAATGGGGCGATGATAGTACCTACTCACAGAACTGTCAGGACTAAATAAGTGACCGATGTGACATGTGGCATCATGCAGCATCATCTGGCACGCGGCAAGCAGTAATGTAAGCATCAGCTGTTATCATTATTCTGTTTTATAGGTGAGGGAAAGTGAGGCTCAGAGAGGTGAAGTGACTTTCCCCAGGTCACACAGCCAGTTGGGGGCAGAATGAAGATCCAATCTCTGTAACTTGATTTTCCAACCTCAAGCCTGATGATCCACAGTGAGGAGGGTCCCCCTCCTTCACCATCCTCCCAAAACAGCGATACTCCTTGTCTTTGGGACGGGACCAAAGGGTACCTGGGAGGGAGGATTAAAAAGATGATGAGAAGGGAGAGGAATGCTTGTTAACATTCTGCTATGTACCAGGAGTTAGCAAACCTTTTTCTGTTTAGGACTAGATAGTAAATACTCTAGTCTTTGTGGGCCATCTGTTCTCTGTTGTAACTACTCACCTCCGCTGCTTCAGCCCAAAAGAAGCCACAGGAAATACGCAAATAAAAGTGTATGGCTGCGTTCCTATAAAACTTTATGTATGAATGCTGCAACCTGAATTTCATATAATTTTCAAGTGTTATGAAATATTATTCTTCTTTTAATTTTTTTCCAGCCATTTGAAAATGTGAAAACCATTCTTGGCTTGAGGACCACACAGAAACAAGCGGCGCACCAGATACTCGAGGGCGGTAGTGTGCTGACCCCAGAGGTAGAGGCTGAGAGTGAATGAATCCTGCCAGCACCGCTGAGACTCGTTGTACACGAGAGGAAACGGAGGCTCTGGGATGTTCCGTAACCGGCCCAGGAGGTGGGCTAGTGGAGAGCAGAGCCTCTCAGACTTGATTGTTTGGGTTCCCTCTGCATTTGTCACTACCATGTGAAGATGTGTTAAGACTCACCCTTTATGGGACAAGAGAAGCTGTCCTCATGGAGGTGCCCCTTCGATGTATGATGGCATTTCCTGTGGCACTTGGGCCCTTTGGGGAAGCATAAATTAGCTAATGTCTAAGAAGTAGGGGGCCCCAGCCAGGGCACTGGGCAGGCACTGTAGTCCTGACTTGGTATGTGGCATGAGGGCAGTGTTCTGTCTAAACAAAACTGTCCCTGTGCTCCGTGGCGCTGGGGACAAGACCCACCATTCCCTGGGCTGTACTCCTCAAGAAGGAGGTTGGGAGGTCTAGCTGGCAGGTAGCCCTCACGGGCTAACCCAGAAAGGTGGCTTGGTCTCGAGGACATTGGCACCGTAGCAGGCAAGTGGCAACAAAATGTGAGTGAGATATACATGTCTGAAAGACAACACTAGGCCATGAGCTTTCCTGGAGGGCGTGGCTGAGACTGGGAGAGCTCCCCAGAGGGCCACCTGGCCTTTTTCTGGCTCTTCCCCACTCTCCACACGTCAGGCTGTGGGCACGTGCTCCGTAGGGCCAGCTGTGAGGCTGGGGTCTGCTCTCTGGTCCTCCCTCCCCTGTGCTTACGGGGGACCCGGGGGGGCCCTAAGCCGGAGCTGCTGCCCCAGACTGCAGCAAAACCGCGCTGTGCCTGCTGCCCTCAGGCCCGAGCTGGCTTAGGCTTCACCAGAAAGGAAAACGCCCCCTCATTGTGCAATGGGTGCAGCCTGTTCTGGAATCTTCCGCAAGCCAAGCCTGACTGAGCGTGGGTGACCGGGGACCTGGGCACTTGTCTATTCGTTTTGTATCCTTTTAATATTGTTGTTACAGAAGTAAACACTCCCAAAGTAGAAAAGTTAGAAAATATGGATAAGACAAGAGACAGATGAAAAACATCCATAACCTTGCCTTCCGGAAGTAAGTCTGTTTTACTTTTCCTTCCAGTCTTTTTTCTGTGTCCACATGCGTGTGCAAGACGTGCTCCTTATTCAAATGAGACCATAGGATGAATTGTGCCTGGGGAATCCGATTCTTCTTCATTTCACACTGTAGGGGTGAGCACATTTCTCTGTCAGAACACATTTTTCTTTGCCAACATGTTTCCTCACTATTTGTTTTCCCTAAGCCCCCTTTCAAAGGTGTGCCACACTTGGTTTGGGGTCACAGGTCCCAACTGGATCCCAGGATCCGGCCCTTTGGAGGTAAGGGTGCCAAGGCAGGCCCTGTGGTTTTGAGTAATGGAAAAGCCCCAGGCTGGCTGTTTGCAGCAAGTGTTCCTGCCCCAGCCCTGCCCTGACTCATGCGCCATCTTGGACTAGTCACTTCACCCCTCTGGGTCTCAGTTTCTTTGCCTATAAAACGGGATGGTTGGTTTAAGGGCTTTGCCAGCTCTAAAGTGCCATGACTAAGCGCTTGGAGACTCATAGGATTCCAGAAGACTCTGGGAGCGATGGCTGCTGAGGGGGAGTTGCTTCTTCCTGGTGAGTAAGCCAGAGCCTGGGTCTAGGCGAGCTGAGCTGGGGGTCTCCGTCTGGAAGATCTGAAAGCCCCTCTGGGGTAGTCAATGCCCTGTGCTACGGTTCCCAGGGCCGGGTCCTCCCCATCGGCTCACTCCCCACCCATGTGGACGGGGAGACGGCAGCTGCTCCGGTGCCAGGGCTGACCTCACAGCTCCACCACTTCTTGGTCATGGTATTAATAGCCAGAACCAGCGGCCAACAGCTGCTAGTTACAGTTTGAAATACAAGCCACGTGACCCGGCAGGAAGCGCAGCGGCAGCCAGTGATGGGGCCACACTACAGAGCTAGTGGGATCCGGGAAGGACCTAGGGAAGACTCCTTCGGTGGGCAGGCCTTCTCCACCTCCCTTTTCCTACCCCTGCCCTCCCCCACTTCCCTTCCTCCTTTGCTCCCGGAGCAGCAGCTGGCTTTTGTCGTTCGGGTTTGAAGAGATCCTGCCGCGAAACTTTGGAGGCCAAGGCAGCTGCTGTGTGGAGCCTTCAAAGGGGCAGGAACGTTATAAAATATAAGCTGCAGAATCCTTCTCCCGGAGGCATGGACTGTTTCCCTGCCACATTCTCTTGTAGAAATAATAACAATGACAACAATCATAGCAACAATGCTACCACGTAATGAGCGTTTGCTAGAGCTAGGAGCCAAAAATGTTCACTTGCTTCCTCTTATAATGGGTAGTCCTCGTTAGATTGCTCCCCAGAGTGAGGGACCGCTATTATTACCCCCATTTTACAGGTGAGGACATGGAAGCTCAGAGGTTAAGCAATTTGCCCAAGGCTCGCCAGCAAATGCAACTGGACTCAGGACTGTCTGACCCCGCCCTTCCACCTCCTTGAATTTCATGCCTCCATTAGTCAGAATCCTTCCACCATAGTTTCAGCTTTTCCTTTGTATGCAGAGATTTCCAGAGACTTCACAATTCTATTGGTTCTGGACATCTATGTGCCAGGTCCTGTACTCACCAAGGGTGTACCCCAGATATGTGAGGCTTGGTCCCCAACCTAGAAGTTTAACTTATCATTGATGAGACAAGGGGTATAGATCCTGCAGTCCTAGGATGCATTTGTCTTTTTCATCGCATCGTGGAAAGAACATGTGTTTTAGAGCTATGCCTGCTGCAGTTTGAATCTCACCTCTGCCACTTGCTAGCTGGGTTGCTCTGGGCAAGTCTTTTACCCTTTCTGTGCCTCAACTTCCTCATCTCTGAAACCCATTTCATAGGTTGACTCTTAAACATTAAAGAGACTATATGTAGAGTACTATCATATAGTAGGTGTTTAATAAATATTAGCTATTGTTATAATGACTGAAAGAATAGGGTCGTGAGTCAGATAGCCTGGGTTTGATCCTACCTTATCCACTTACCAGTTAAATGACCTTGAATTGTGTACTTTTACCACTATATTCCTCAGTTTCTTCCTCTATGAAATGGGGGTGATAATAGGATTGTTGTAAGGAGTAAATGAAAGCATACGTATGTATCAGAGCAACAGTAGGCATCTTAGCAAATATTAAGTGAGTACCTTAGGAAATACTGACACGTATTAACTGCTCAATATATGCTAATTTTTATTATTAATTATTTTTACTTTATTACTAGCATCATTTTATTTTTATCATTATTATTAGTCATCCATCTGATTTACAGATTCAAAATCCCCTCACTGATTCTCCTAGATGACCGTATTTCTATCCATGGCACCACACATTAAAATCGTCCAAATTTACGACTTCAGAATCACTGAAAAGTTTTCTTTCCCCGTCTACTGTCATCTTGTCAATTCTTTCCGGAATGTTTCTTCCATCAAAGATCTCCTTTCCATTCCCACTGGCTTCATACCTCGTCAGTTGTTTCTACCTGATGTGAATGCAGCTTATCTTCTGGGAGCCATTTTTTGATGTGGGGAGAAGACGACATGGTGGCAGCGGGCACATGGTCCTTCCACATCCACTCCCCTCTGCTTGATTATTTCCGATCTACACACGCAAATAATTATGCCCTGAACTTAGTTCTGTCTGCTCCCCTGCTGGAAGAACAATCAATGGTTCCCCATGTCTTTTACTTTATATACAGATTCCTGAGGTTGAGGTTCAATATTTTCCACAGTCTGGCCCAAACCTGCCAAGAGTCACTATTGTTGACTCTCTACCTTGCATGTAGATTATGCAATTACTTTATACCCTTCATAGTAGTTTCCCTGTCATTGATTGGTTCAGGATTGGGCGGTCCTAAGCCACTTCACATCAGTGAGATGTGAGGAGAGATTTGCTCAGGGCTTCTGGGAGAGAGAATCTTCTTTTTCCTCTCTCCCTTTCAACGTGAACAGCCTGTTCCCTGGATTCAGCTGGCAGCCATCTTGTAGCCATGAGAACGGCCATCAAGAGGGCGGCGTCAACACAGAGCAGAGGAGAACCAAGAGAAGAACAGAGAAACAGTATGGAGCCCTGGTCAAACTGCTTCTGGAGTTCCCCTGGCTCCGGACTGCCTGCCTCTTGGTAAGAGAATATGGGTGGCAATAATGTTTACCACTTTCAAGCCTGGCCCCTAAAATGACCCCTGCAACTTGTGCTGTCTGGCTGAATGCAGAGGCTCAAGTGGAAGACTCTGTGAGGGCCTTAAGGCATGGCAAAGCCACCAGATGCAAGAAACCTGGATATCTGAGTCATTGTTTGAAGGAGAACTGCCCGGGAATGCTGCTCCACCAAGAACATCTGCATCGAACCTCGTGTAAGAACAAAATAAAGTCCTATTGTGTTAAGCCACTAAAATGTTGAGATTATTTGTTGGTTAGCGAACCCTGCCTAATACGGATTATAAAGACAGGGCTTAGCAAAATCCTGGGGCATAGGTAGATGACAGTTCTATCCAGGTGATCAGCAAATGACAGGTAAAAAAACCTTTACCTGATGACCAGGAGAAGGATAGCAAGTAGAGGCCTTCACAGTGGAATGGGTCACCCAACTGAGAAGGGATGGTTAGCTCAGTTTCCTAATGTTGGCTGCAAATGGCATGTGTTGGGCAGAGGCTGGGCAGTCTCTGGACACTGAATCTACTCCTGTTCTTGGGGTCCCACTTGGGCCTATTATATAACGGCCCTTCTTTTAGGTCCCATAGACCTCCTTCCTCTTCTGCCTTTCGTTTTGACAGATGTTACCAAACCACCATCCACAAAAAATAAGCCCATTTGAAGTCCCATCAACCTTTTATGGGTTGGGGGTGAGTGTCTATTTCACTCTGTACTATCTAGCACTGCATATTCTGAGACTTTAATTTTAAAAAACTTTTACTGTGGTAAAAAATGCATAACATGAATTTTATCATCTTAACCGTTTATAAATGGACAGCTCAATGGCATTAAGTGCCTTTGCATTGTTATATAACCAATCTCCAGAACTTTACCATCTTGCCAAACTTAAACTCTTTACCCACTAAA
The DNA here is from genome assembly GCF_965194805.1 of Balaenoptera borealis. Lineage (NCBI taxonomy): Eukaryota > Metazoa > Chordata > Mammalia > Artiodactyla > Balaenopteridae > Balaenoptera > Balaenoptera borealis. The sequence goes on along the minus strand of NC_138868.1, from coordinate 24,441,218 downwards.
CAACAACTGCCCATTCCCCCCTCCCCCCCCAGCCCCTGGCAACCGCCATTCTACTTTCTATCTCTATGAGTTTGACTACTCTAGGTACCTCACATAAGTGGAAGCATACAGTATTTGTCTTTCCATGACTGGCTTATTTCACTCAGCATAATGGCTTCAGAGTTCATTCATGTCATAGCATGTGACAGCTTCCTTTCTTTTTAAGGTTGAAAAATGTTTCATCGTATGTATCTACCACATTTTGCTTATCCATTCATCCATTGGACACTTGCATTGCTTCCACCTTTTAGCTATTGTGAATGGTGCTGCTATGAACATGGGTATGCAAATATTTCTTCAAGATCTTGCTTTCAATTCTTTTATTTATACAACCAGGAGTGGAATTGCTAGGTCATATGGTAATTCTATTTTGAGTTTTTTGAGGAATCACCATACCGTTTTCCATAGTGGCTGCATCATTTTACCTTCCCACCAACAGTGTGTGAGGGTTGCAAAGTCCCCACATCCTTGCCAGCACTTGTTGTAGTAGCCATCCTAGTGGGTTGAAGGTGACGTCTCACTGTGATTTTGATTTGCATTTCCCTAGTGGTTGGTGACATGGAGCATCTTTTCATGTGTTTGTTGTTTAATCTGCTTTAGCTTTTTATTTCCATTTTTTCATTCTATTTGGAGGTCAAAGAGGAACTTTCTTCCCAATGGTGAGATGTTTCCACTTCCCAGTCTTATAAGGACTACCCCAACTTGGCGAACAACTGCTCAAGTCTGCGATGAGTTGCACGTCAGTGGCGGTAGGAAAAGCTCACCTTCGTGATCATCATGCTCATCAGATGCAAGGTTTACACAGCACTTTGTAGTTTACACGATATCTCACTCGATCATCACAGTAGCCTTGCAAGGTGCAGAGGACAGATGAGGAAATTGAGGTTCAGAGATGAGAACAGAGAAATAGAAGGAAACTGGTTCTTTAAAATCATAACCACTGAAACAAATGTCTAGTGATGCACAACAGACATGTCTGGCTGCCTACCCAACATCTGTTCTCTCCTTTTCCTTTTGTCAGAGCCCGATTTTGTTGGGGTATCCACCTTATCCGGTCATAACTCTGTGAGTAGGTCTCAAACAGTAATGGTGGTTCTAGCCTCTTGCTTAGAGATTGGTTTCACAGTGGCCAATACAGTGTGAGGGGGATTTTAGGAAAGATTTCTCATTGAAAAAAGTAAAGCAGGGACAGCTTGGTCTCTTCTCTTTTTCTCGATGCGCTGGTTCCTGGACGGATGCCTGGAATTTCAGCATCTATCTTAGGAACACAGGTGGGACCAATTTTAGGATGAAGCCTAAATCCTGGGATGACACAGCGGAAGGAAACTTGTTTCAATATCACTGAGTCATTGTTAATACAACATTAGCATTTTCCCTTGTTGTAATGTGAAATAATAAGTTTCCCAAATGTAAATTGGGCCAGTTTGAACTAGGATTGTTTTGTTTTGCTTATTTGTTTGTTTTTGGTTTTCTGTTTTTTGTTTTTGTTTTTTTTTTGGGGTTTTTTTGCTTCTGACCTAATCCTGTTCTATGGTGGACAGAATTACACATTGACAGGAAAGCAAAGTGAAAACATGAATCAAGAGCCATAAATGTCAGAGCTGCATCCCCATGTTGGGGGTGCCAGCACTAAGCCAGGGGTTAAGGGGAAGGTCAGGAGAGAGTGGGTCTAACCATGGCTGTGAGACATAAAACACAAGGTGCAAATGGTGAGATGGAACCTGTTCTCATTCTGTCCAGCAGGTCAGCTGGACATAATGAGACCCAAATATTGGGTCCAGAAAGAAACCTGTCATTCCCTGGCCCAATATTTTCTTTCTTTTTTTTTTTAATTGAAGTATAGTTGATTTACAATGTTTCAGGTGTACAACAAAGTGATTCGTATATATATATATATATATATACACATATATATCCTTTTTCAAATTCTTTTCCATTATAAGTTATTACAAGATATTGAATATAGTTCCCTGTGCTATACAGTAGGTCCTTGTTGTTTATCTGTTTTATGTATCATAGTTTGTATCTGTTAATCCCAAATTCCTAATTTATCCCTCCCCCCGCTTCCCCTTTGGTAACCATAAGTTTGTTTTCTATGTCTGTGAGTCTATTTCTGTTTTGTAAATAAGTTCCTTTGTATCATTTTTTTTTAGATTCTACATATAAGTGATACCATATGATATTTGTCTTTCTCTGTCTGACTTACTTCACTTAGTATGATAATCTCTAGGTCCATCCATGTTGCTGCAAATGGCTCAATATTTTCATGTGGAGGAATTTCAGCTAAAAATACTCCTGGCCTCTCTAATCATCCTTTACCCCCTCTTTTCTGGCCGGTGAGTTTGGAGAAAAACCAAACATTCTCCACTCAGCTCCTCCCTCTTCCCCTCTTTCAGACCCTGCAGCGAGGGACCATTCTGGGCTTCCATCCTCTCTGTGGCAAGTGGAGGAAGCCTGAAGGTTTTTGGAGGGAATGCTGCAAGTTCATTTCAGAGGGCAGTGCTAGAAAGCTCTCTCTGGCCACATATTTAAAACAGATTCTTTTCTTCAGCTTTTCTTAGTAATAAAGCTGCTGTCTTGATCTCCAACTATCTGTCTCCTGAATATATTTCTTCTTTGGTTCTGAACTCAGGAAGGAATATGAAAGACATTATTCATTAGACCCCTAAATCTTAACCCAAACCACAAAATCAAAATTATTAAGTATTTAATTTAATACAAAACCTCACATTACATCTACTAGTCTACTGCTCCTATGATGTATTTCCTGCAGGATGTGGAGGGACAGGAATGTTTTAATATGCCTGATGTGATCTGGAGTATGTTTTCCAAAATTAAGAGGGCCAGGGTCTCACAAAGGTCTTTAAAGAGCCTACAAACAATAAATGCTGGAGAGGGTGTGGAGAAAAGGGAACCTTCTTGCACTGTTGGTGGGAATGTAAATTGATACAGCCACTATGGAGAACAGTATGGAGGTTCCTTAAAAAACTACAAATAGAACTACCATACGACCCAGCAATCCCACTACTGGGCATATACCCTGAGAAAACCATAATTCAAAAGGAGTCATGTACCACAATGTTCATTGCAGCTCTATTTACAATAGCCAGGACATGGAAGCAACCTAAGTGTCCATCGACAGATGAATGGATAAAGAAGATGTGGCACATATATACAATGGAATATTACTTGGCCATAAGAAGAAACAAAATTGAGTTATTTGTAGTGAGGTGGATGGACCTAGAGTCTGTCATACAGAGTGAAGTAAATCAGAAAGAGAAAAACAAATACCGTATGTTAACACATATATATGGAATCTAAAAAAAAAAAAAAAAGGTTATGAAGAACCTGGGGGCAGGACAGGAATAAAGAGGCAGACATAGAGAATGGACTTGAGGACACGGGGAGGGGGAAGGGTAAGCTGGGACGAAGTGAGAGAGTGGCATGGACATATATACACTACCAAATGTAAAATAGATAGCTAGTGGGAAGCAGCCGCATAGCACAGGGAGATCAGCTCAGTGCTTTGTGACCACCTAGAGGGGTGGGATAGGGAGGGTGGGAGGGAGACGCAAGAGGGAGGAGATACGGGGATATATGTATATATATAGCTGATTCACTTTGTTTTAAAGCAGAAACTAACACACCATTGTAAAGCAATTATACTCCAATAAAGATGTTTAAAAAAAAAATCAAGTAAGGACAGAGATTTGACTAAAGTCTCAGACTCAGGACAGACAGGAGATGTGTGTAAGGAGCAGGTGGCAGGGCTGAGAGGTATGTATGAAATAAGAAGTTCTAAAATAATTTGACCTGTTGGATGATTGCAAACCAGGCTGTGTTTGCCTCTAAGAAAATATTCTGGGTTTCAACCACCTGACGTTGAGTCAGCTGAGTCTAAAGGTACAGAAAAAATAGTGTTAGTAGTAGTAGTAGTTACAGCAGCAGTAGCACTAGTACTAGCTAAGATATATGGAATGTATGTTATTTTATTTTCTTCCATTATTTTATTCAGTCCTCACCACAACCCTATGGATTAAGCATTATATTAGCTTTGTTTTACATTTGAGGAAATTGGGGCTTAGAGAGATTAAGTAGTTTGTCCAAGGTCACACAGCTAGCAAGTACCAATTCCCATTCCTGATAAATTTTCTGAGGAAAACTCTGATGGAAGCAAAAAGCAACATGCATACGAATTTCCATTAGAATGTTTGATATAATGGTGACCAGACGAAGCAACTTACATGGACATCAGCAAGGAAACAGTTTAATAAATTATGCTACATCCAATCAATGGAATGCTAGATATCATTTTAAAAGAGTAATTCTGGAACTCACGTTGAAAAATGAGCACTAGAGAATTCAATGCTAAGGGAACAAAGCAGAAGAGAAAATGGTGTGTACACCGTGATGGCAAACAGTGTAGGAAAAAAAAAGTCTGAGCACGTGTGATCAAAAACTAAAAGGAAATATCGAAAACAGAAATAACTTTTAGTAACAAAAAGATTGGGATTTAGATGAATCTTTTTCTCTTTTTACCAAAATTACTTTCAACGTTGCAGAGGCACTACCTCGTCAATAAAAGCAGAACAGATCTGAATGGAGCGCTGTAGGCAGAACTACATGCTTGTGCATCAGCTAGTTTGTTGGTGGGGGAAGCGCCCCTGGGAATGTTGGGGACAGCTTGATATTGCTGAGCCTCCACCCGACTTGCATGTATTCCTAGGTGTCCTTTTAACTTGAGGCAGACGCTGAAATCCTGAGCACAGGTTCCTATAAAGCATCCCACAGGGAAGGGAAACTTCGACCCTGACTCCAATCAGCTAGAATCCCGAAGCTCTACGTAGCAGGGAGGTTTTGCAGACTGCCCAAAGTACTGGTGACATCACTGAGTCGTGGGTGGAGAAAGGCATGGGAGAGGAGGTGAAGACATTTACACCATAAACTTTTCTAGAGGAAATGAGATGCAAATGAGTAAAGGGCAGGAAAGAGAGAAACAAATGCTGAGGTGTTGGATGGTAAGAGACTTTCTCGAATGGTTAAGACAGGAAGGAAAAGGCAGTCCAGTAACCCAGTTTCCTCAGTCCACAGAGGCCCTCATTGCAGTAGAAAGAACAAGGGCTTTGGCATCGGACAAGTTTCCGTCACTGGCTCCACTGCTGTGTGACTATGGGCAGGCCACACTTAAATCTCTCTGATCCTCAGATCCTTTATCGTTAAGTGGCAATAGCCATTCCTACAACACGGAATTCGCTGAGACATCCTGAAGTCACCCTTCTCCCAGTGACTGCTCCATAACAAAACTGGGACTTTCTTTGTCTTCCATCGCTCTCCCCGTGGAGATGGGGACTGTATAGTATATTCTGTGCCGTCCGTGTTTATCCCATGAGCTAACTCCCTGTCATTCTGTCTTTCTCCCCAGCAAAGGACCAGAGAAGCCTGTCCCGGCTTCCTGAGGGAAGAGAGAAGTGTAAAACTGGCTGCGCCCCAGAGCCATCCTCTGCTCTGAAGGTTAGTTTCCAGATTGCGTGTGATGAGAATGGAAACACATGAAAGACCTAAACCAGGCCTCCAGGGGCCGACACTCTGTGGGTGGGGAAAGAGAAAGGGACAAAACCCGGCTGACAAGGTGGCAGACAGGCAGACCAAGGTGGTGGGAGCAAGACTGAAGTTTCAAGAAAAGTCATAAATGTGGTTGGTGGGAGGGGAAGCCAGCCAAGAGGTAGGAATGAAGGGAAACTGGGGAGATGATGAACTATGAGGTTGTGAGGAAGGCAGGGGGAAAGTGAAAGGGAGACAAGTCAGGGGGAAAACAGAAGTTAAAAGAAGATAGAAAGAGTGGGGAGTGAGAAAGATGAGACGTATCTGAGAAATCGATAGAATGCCCATCATTCCTGTGCATCCCGCGGACGTCACCCACCTCTGCCTAGCACAGGGGCACCGTGAATACAACGTAGAGGGGAGCAGCCGCTGGTCATGGGACACGGGGCAGTTTCTCCATGAGATGAGGCAATGGATATGCCATTGTTGGTTGATTTGTCGGTGGAGATACATGACCCCCTGTTCTGGGGGTTCCCCTCCTCCACAAGACTAGGCTGGAATAAAGAAAGTTTTCCACTCTTGAATAAGAGCAAGCCATGTCTTGCCAGTGCCAACTATCACTGGCATGGCCCCATCTGGCCTGGGAAAGGGGCAGTGGTTGCTACTGAGAAGCCAGATTCGGTACAATTGGAACAAAAGCCAACGAGGTCTTGGGTACAGCCTCTTTCTGGGTTTTCCCTCTGGTTTTTCCTGAGTATTTCCCTCGTCCACATCCACCTGAGCCAAACTTGCTGGGGAAGAATGATCTTCTCAATTCACTGACCCAGCAACAAGAGTGACTGATAAGGCTTTACAAGTTTAGATGGTAGATGTTGGGGCATCATCTGGCTGGCAGAAGAGAGGCTGACTGGACCTTCTCTCAGGATGTCACCTGGTGGTCCTGCCTCCTGCTTCTCAGGTTTGACAGCCTCCTGTGCATCCCTTTCCAGAGGCCGCCTGTCCGGACCACTCACAGCACTTGTAAGACTGGACCAGATCACCCTCAGCCCCACTTCTCGCAAACTGGGATGAGGATGGGCAGGATTTCCCTTCCAGTTCTACTTCAGGCAGAACATCTCCAACCAGCGTGTGGTAGAGACTGCCCTCGGGACCAGGGCGTTTCCCTAGAGATGAGGGGAAGCCACTCAGCATGTGTGTGTGCATCCTTTGTGCACACACCTGAAGACACCAGTTATCCTTACCGCATCTTAATATGTTTTTAAAATATGATCGTTGTTTGATCCAAAAGTTATATATATATATATTTATAATGCGCATACAAACGTCTAGTCGAGATGATTTTAAATCACCCATAATGTAATAATAGTATTGTGGTTATGTTATTTTAAAGAGCTTTTATCTTTTAGAGACACATTCTGAAATATTTACAGATAAAAAGCCATGATGTCTGGGATTTGTTTCAAAAGAATCCAGTGGTGAGGAAGAAAGTAGGAGGTGCAGACAGATAAAATGGACCATGACTTGATAATTGTTGAAGCTGGGTGATGTGTACATGGGAATTCATTATACTTTTCTCACTACCTGTTTATTTATATTTATGATTGAAATTTTCTATAATTAAAAGTTTTTTTTTAAGATTTCCACCTTCCTTTTGTGCATATGTATTCTTCCATTAAATCTTCATTGCCTTGTTTGGAAAAAATCACCAATAATCTCACCCCATATGCTTTCAGTCCTCTTTCAATACAAAGATATACAAAGAGAGAGGCTGTACTCTATTGGGATTTGTAACAATGTGTTGAAAATCAGACCTTATTTATTTGGTCAATATTAATATTTGCACACTCTATTTCTTTTTTTATTGAAGTATAGTTGATTTACAATGTTATGTTAGTTTCTGGTGTACAGCAAAGTGATTCAGTTATATATATATATATATTCTTTTTCATATTCTTTTCCATTATGGTTTATTACAGGATATTGAATATAGTTCCCTGTGCTGTACAGTAGGACCTAGTTGTTTACCTATTTTATATATAGTAGTTTGTATCTGCTAATCCCAAACTCTTAATTTATCCCTCCCTCACCCCCTTTCCCCTTTGGTAACCATAAATTTGTTTTCTATGTCTGTGAGTCTCTTTCTTTTTGTAAACAAGTTCATTTGTGTCACATTTTAGATTCCACATAGAAGTCATATCATACGGTATTTGTGTTTCCCTTTCTAACTTACTTCACTTAGTATGATAATCACTAGGTCCATTCATGTTGCTGCAAATGGCATTATTTTATTCTTTTTTATGACTGAGTAGTATTCCATTGTGTATATATACACCACATCTTCTTTATCCGTTCATCTGTTGATGGACATTTAGGATGCTTCCATATCTTGGCTATTACAAACAGTACTGCTATGAACATTGGGGTGCATGTATCTGTTTGAATTATAGTTTTCTCCAGATATATGCCCAGGATGGGATTGCTGGATCACATGGCACCTCTATTTTTACTTTGTAAGGAACCTCCATACTGTTTTTCATACTGGCTGCACCAATTTACATTCTCACCAACAGTGTAGGAGGGTTCCCCTTTCTCCACACCCTCTCCAGAATTGGTCACTTGTAGATTTTTTAATGATGGCCATTCTGACTGGTATGAGGTGATACCTCATTGTAGTTTTGATTTGCATTTCTCTAATAATTAGCGATGTCGAGCATCTTTCCATGTGCCTCTTGGCCATCTGTATGTCTTCTTTGGAGAAATATCTATTTAGGTCTTTTGCCCATTTTTGGATTAGGTTTTTTGTTTTGTTTTGTTTTGTTATTGAGTTGTATGAGCTGTTTGTATATTTTGGAAATTAACCCTTTGTCAATCACATCATTTGCAAATATTTTCTCCCAGTCTGTAGGTTGTCTAGACAACCTTGCTTACTCTATTTCAAGGATTTCAAAACCATGTTTTGTACTAACTTTGTGAGAAATTTCTTAAACATTTAAGCCATTGACATTTTGGTGATGCTGTTACTGCAGTGTAACCCAGACTATCCTAATAAACTTAATATTCCATCCTCATCAGAGATGGCAAATATTGATCATTAGCATAACCATTGCCCCATCCTGGAGATGTGATAAATACTACCAACCCATCACTGAACTCTTACACATTGATCTGTAAGACCTCAGAATCTTTCTCATCACAGTGACCTAAGCCATCACTACTAGTTAATTAAAGCTGGAAAATGAAGGGAAACCTACCAAAATCATCCTACTGCAATCAGCATAAAATCCAAATTTCCTACCATAGCCTGCCAGGTCACACAAGAGCTAGAACTTACCCTCCTTTACAATCTCATTTCCTAACCACTTATTTCTCACTCACTCCACTCCAGCCACACTGGCCTTTCTGTTCCTCAAACACACCGAGAATATTCTCATCGCAAACCTTTACACGTGCTGTGCCCACTTTTTTTTGAAAGCTTTTCTCTCATAGTTTTGCAAGTTTGGCTCACATGTCATCTCTTCAGGCAGACCTTCCTGTTCACCTCATTGAACTTAGCCTGCATCCTCTACTCACCTCCTCAATGATAAGAAAACACCAGTCTGTCTTTTTTGCTGTTGCATTCCCATTACTGAGTAGTTCCTGGTCCATGGAGGTGCTTACTAAATATTTCTGGAAATAATAAAGACAACTAATCTGCCAACTCCAATATAGAGCATAATCTTTTTGAGGAGAGAGAGGAGGTCCGGTTCTGGGGCTTTCCCTCCGTGTTGAGTCCATGTAATGTCTCCAGTAAGGTACCCTTAAATTTCTGATTGACTGGTGGTTAGAAGGCTCTTATTTCCCTTTGTATGATGGTAGATTCATATCTGTGCCTTTTTTCCTTCCACCTCACATACACTCACTCAAGATGTCTCCTCTTTTCTCTCTTCTCCCCACCTCTCTCACCACATCCTCTCCCTGTGAAGTTCAGTTCAAGGCTCTTTCTCACTCACACAATGCCTTCCAAGACAGCAGTCTACTCTGGTGGAGGGGCAGCACCCAGCCCTAGAATGGGTTTGGGCCTGGCCTCACATCCAATCTCAGTACCTATTCCCTTTTCTGTAGGAGCTGACGCTAAGCCCCATCCAGACTTGGCCGGAGCCTCAAGCCTGTGTATTGGAGCCCAGAAGTTTTACCCTTTGGGTGTTTTGAAGAGAAGCAGCTGTTACCATTTGCCAGCTGAAAGGTTTGCCTTTGAAATAGACTGTGAGGCATGTTCAGGCAGAAAGGGGCTTTTTGGAGAAGGCCTGGGAAGACAGGACTCAGAAGACCTGCCACTCAGTTGGATTGCCATGCAACTGTAGGCAAATCATCAGAGATGTCTAGTGTCTATAACAGTGAGAAGAAATAATTGTATTCTTTCGGGATAGTTGGATGATGCGGGGGTGGGGGGGTTTGTAGGTGAGGCCAGGTAGTGAAAAGAGCATGGAACTTAGAATCAGAAGCCCTGAGATTTAGTGTCATAAGTCCTGAATTGAAGACCCAGTAGGAGGCACATCCCAGCCATTTAAGCCCCTGTTTACTCTTTTGTAAAATAGACAGATGCCCTCCTATAGTCAACAAGTTTTTTGGTTGCAACAGAAACCAGCTGAAGCTAACACAAGCAGAAGAAAGGGGGTTTATGAAAGGACATCAGGGTGCATCACGGAAGTCATGCACAAGAAGGCAGTCAGATGTCAAGAATGAACTAGAACAAGGAACCGAAAAAGTGTCAGAGGTGAAGTTTTTCTGCCTTTCTCTCAGCTTTTGCCTTATTCTTCTTTCTTTTGTTTCTTCATCCACACAGAGGTACATGGCTACCCCACAGCTTCCAAGTATGTGTTTTACAGGTTCAGCCATACTCCAATCCCAAGTTTCTAGAAGAAAGACTCTGATTGGCCCAACTTGCATCAGGTGTCTGGCACCTGGTCCAGTCAGTCATGGGCATGGGAGGTAGGGGTCACATAGTAAAATTATGGCTGCCATGGGAACTTTTGAGGATCTAGATGCAATATTGAGAGAAAGAATTATAACTTGTGAGTTAGGCCAGCAAACCAAAAAGTGGCTTGTGTGGACTATGGTCACTGAATAAACCTTCAGGTGCTGTAAATAGAGAATGGTGTTTATTTCCAGGAAGGACATACAGCTATCTCACAGTGATATTCTAAGGAATGAAGGCATAGTCCTATGGAAATCTAGAATTTTCTAGTAAGTAATCAAGACCTGAGTTTTAAAGTTGACTCATTCTTAAACAACAAGGTCCTACTGTATAGCTCAGGGAACTCTATTCAATATCCTGGGATAAACCATAATGGAAAAGAATATGAAAAAGAATATATGTATATGAATAACTGAGTCACTTTGCTGTACAGGAGTAATTAACACAACATTGTAAATCAACTGTACTTCAATTAAATTAAAAAAAAACAAAACAAAAAAAGTTGCCTCATTCTAAGAGACTAATTTTTCAGTGAGTTATGAGAATCAACATTCTCCACCTTTTACCTTAGATACCTCTTCTCTACCTCCACAGGTCTAACAAAAGCTTCCGAAGGAGATCTTCCTTCTTAAAAGAAACTGACTGAGATAAAATCTAGTGAAAACTAACTAATTAAGACTCAAGTGACTTAGTATTTTTGCTAGATCAAGATCAGAATGGGATCAAAATTTTCTATCTCTATATCTCTTAATGGCAAGAAAGATTTCCTTTAAGTAAAATGAAGATGCGACCTTGGACGAGTCACCTAATTCCTTATCTGTAAAATAGGAATGAACTTTTCATAGGGTTGTTGTGACAATTAAATGGCATTAGGTTTGGCGTGTACTAAGCACTGGTGGTTAACTGCAGTGTCTATGATAATGGTGTTGGGCTGGTGGTGGTGGTGGTGGTGGTGACAGTGATGGTAGTAATAATGATGGTGGTGGTGGGGTGGTGGTGGTGAAGTGATGGTGGTGATGGTAGTAATTATGGTGATGGTGATGGTAGTAATAATGATGGTGGTCGTGGTGGTGGTGAAGTGATGGTGGTGATGATAGTAATAATGGTGGTGGTGGTGGTGGTGGTGGTGGTGGTGGTGATGGTGATGGTAGTAATAATGATGGTGGTGGTGGTGGTGGTGAAGTGATGGTGGTGATGGTAGTAATAATGATGGTGGTGGTGATGGTGATGGTAGTAATAATGATGGTGGTGGTGGGGTGGTGGTGGTGAAGTGATGGTGGTGATGGTAGTAATAATGGTGGTGGTGGTGATGAAGTGATGGTGGTAGGGTTGGTAGTGACAATGGTGGTGATGGTGGTGATGATTAATTATGATAGAATCAAGAATGTTTAAATTTTGCTCAGCACCTAATAGTCACATAGTGAATGGATGAAGAGGCAAACAATTTTCAGACAACCCCAAGGATATCAGCCACCATTATATATCGATCATGGATATGACCAACACAAATCATACTTCAATGTTCATTAACGCAGATCCCTTAAAGACTTCCAAGAGATGTTTAACTAACAATTTGTATGACGTGGAGAGAAGATGAATAAATAAGAATTTTAGTTACTACATGTGCTTAAAAGAAATACTATTAAATTTCTTTTAAATAATTGTGCAAACAATACAGACTCTCACTTGTCTTCCTCCTAATTAGGTTACTACATACGGTCACACACCATTAATTCAAATCTCAACTTCAAAAATTCACATTTTTAAGTTAGTTACTCTCCAGTTGTGGGATTTGGTTCTAAAGGCACACCATTTTAACTTCCAAAGGTCTGTGTAAAGCCCATTTGGCAACTGACATGGACATACCTAGACTCCAGAGGCACCCTGTCCCTTTGGCATTTCCAGAATGCACCAACTACTTCAGTTGCCTTACTTTGAAAGCCTTAGTAATCCTAAAGGCTCAGCTTGGTAGTCACACTTGGTTAACTCGGGACCAATTAGTCATGCAATGTCATTTATTTATCGTGAAGATTGCTTCCCAGATGACCGGTTTATTTGGACTTCACTAATAATTATTTCACTAGAGCTTTTTCAGTGCTGCTCACGTGCATGTGTGGAATTCACACTGTGAGGGTGATCTAAGAATGGATTTAGTTTTTGAGAGAAACATGAACGGAATGGCGCTTTTTCTTTACTTTGCCAGATTGCTCCTTCTCTGGGAGAGAAGAATTGGATGTTATCCCTTTAAAAGAGCCCGGTGGCCTGCTGTGTTTATAATCCTCAAATCCCATGATTTGGTCTCCCATCTCCCAGTTTTGCTCCACACACGCCTGCTACCATTGGTTTAGATCTGACTTTTCTTTGCTCAAGAAGAACAAGATTTCTTACTAGTCAGAAGACAGCAGATCCCAATATTTTAGGAAGAAAAATAAACAAAGTCTAGTCTGCCAGCAGGAACCACGCTCTGGCTCCCCTGGATCTTCTGAAAGCGGCCACCCAGTTATGACACTGTTGCTTGCGTTTGTCTCGAAAGTGTTAAGATGTCTAAATGCTTCTACCTATTCGCTCCTGTGATCCCCAAAGTCACCCTATAAAGTGTGTTGGGAGGAAAAAGAACAACAGTCATTCATGCATTTATGTCGTGTTTATTTACTGAGAACAGTACAAACACTAGAGGTGCGGCATTGCCAGGCACCCAGAACTGAGTAGGTACTAGGGCCCGAGGCAGACATGGCCCTATCCGTAGGTAGCTTAGAGCCTGGTGGGTCATGGTGTCCCACCATGAGGCAGAGACCCCAGTAAAGAGTCTTGATGCCTTCTTTCACTTACTACTCATAACAGACTGTGAGAACGTTCTTATTCATCTCATTCTGTGATGGGATAACCCAAACTCCCAGAGGTTAAGTGACCTGAGTAAAGTCACGGGCTGCTAAGCGGGAGAGCCAAGGCTCAGACTGGGGGCTTCTTCATCCAAGGCTGCTGATTGAGTCCTGGATTCTTCCCAAACAGTGTAATCTCATGTCAACCCAGATCAATTCAAGCTCTCTTTTTCACTTTCCCACATCTCATAGTTAGGCTTAAAAAAGTATCTGTTGCAATAGATATTGAGCATCTAAAATTAGTGATTTTGAGGATCTAACCTTTATAGAGGCTCAGAGGAGAGCACAGGAAAGTCTTTTTTTTTTTTCGATTGTTCATTGCAACATTGTTTGTAGTTGCATTCTAAATGTCCAAACATAAGTAATTGAAGGATGGTATTATCCATACAGTGGAATACTATGAAACTATAAAATAACAATAATAAGGATGATCTTGAGACCAGTGGTGTGGGCAGAGTGGGAGAGGGGCGTCTGGAGTGGAAAGGAGACGGGGGTTAGCTCTGAGAGGTGATCCAGGAATTCCCAAAGGCTGACACTGACTCAGTAAGTCACCAGGTCAGTTTGAAATGAGTCATTTGTGGCATGGGGGCAAACAATCTCTGTCCCTCACTAAACTATCGGGAAGCAGGCAGGCAAAAGATTTCCCCTGGGAGAAGAATCCTAATTACAATGCTGAGAATTTGCATGCCCCTCTACAGTTTGCAAAACACTTTCACACCCGTCTCTTCGTTTGCTGAATGTTTACTGCACAAGTGCAGAAAGGACCAGGGTTCAAGATGACCTAGCCTAGTGGTTTTTATACACAATTTTTGACTGAAGTAAAATCCTTTGTCAAAATGAAATCTCACACAGCAGTCTAGTGTATAACATTGATGCGAGTGGGACTTCTGTGGCTGGGATGGGGGAGGAACAACCCAGGCCTAAGCCTTTGCTTTGACCTCTGTGTTTCTGAAGGGTCTCCAAAGAACCGCCTAGTTCCACGAAACAGAAAGACAAACATTCTTTCTAGTATTTCTAGTGAATATAAATACCCATCCCACTTTTCCCCCCTCCTCCAAAAAAAGAAAGCTGAAAGTCCTGGAAGTGACACGAGATGGCCAAGGCCATTCCTTGTCCAGTGTTCTTTCCATGGAACTCACTAGGGCTGGTTTCTTGGTGGTTAGAGCCTGAGAATCTGCTTGGAAGCCAGTGTGCCCCCAGTTGCTGCAGGAAAGTGTCCTCTTGGTCACAGAGAGCAGCAGGGCCAACTCTGCTGCTACTGGTAGCATTATCAACGTGCCTGGTCGTCAGGTGGGGCTCAGAGGCATTGTCTTTGTTTCAGACAGGCCACCCCATGAGAGAGTCGTGGAATGCCAGCCACTGAGCGTTTGGGGAGTAGTGGGTCCAGTGATTTTTTAGCCTCAAACACTGTCCCTGAAAATGCAAGAAGAGCAGCCTATAGTCAAGCAGCCTCTCCCCAACTCAAAAACTTACACTGAACTAGATAGTGTTTGTTATTGGCTAAATGTTTGTCTCCCCTGCAAGTTCATATGTTGAAATCTTAACCCCCAGTGTGAGGGTATTAGAAGGTGGGGCCTTTGAGAGGTAATTAGGTCATGTGAATGGAGCTCTCATGAATGGGATTAGTGCCTTTATAAGAAGAGACACACAAGAGAGCTTGTCCTTCTCTCTCTCTCTCTCTCCCTCCATCCCCCTCTCTCCCTCTTGTGAGGATAGGAGAAGACAGAGAAGATGACTACCTGCAAACCAGAAGAGTGTTCTCACCAGAACCAGACCATATTGGCACCCTGATCTTGGACTTCTCAGCCTCCAGAACTGTGAGAAATAAATGTCTGTGGTTTAAGCCACCCAGTCTGTAGTATTTTGTTACAGCAGCCCGAACTAAAATAGTGGTGATGGCTGCACAATTTTGTGACTGTATGAAATGCTACCTAATGGCTAAAATGTTAAATTTTATGTTAGGTGTATTTTAGTACAACAACAACAATAATAAACTTACATTGGCTCCCTATTTCCTAAGGATCAGACTTCCTAGTATAATTTACAAACTGGCCCCTGCTTCCCCCCGCCAGCCTCATGCCTTGCTGTCCCCCTTCAACCTTTTCATCTGATCAAATGTTCCAACTGCTCTCCAAAGTCAAAAGGGGATTACTTTCCCTTGGAAATTCTGGCAAGGCTCCTTCAGGGTCTTGTCACAGTTACTGGTAACCGCTATCATTTTCTGTGTGTCTCACCAGGCAAGAATTCCATTCAGATTTACTTTCAGTCGTCCACATTAACAATAAATACTGTTTTTGCTTTTCAAATATTAAACCACAATGTTATAGATAGATATGAAATTATGATGCAAAGTATGGTTTTTCAAACTCAAAATGCCTCTGCTGAAGAATATGACAATCTCCTCCCTTTTTTGAGATTTGCCAAGTAGGATAGATGGGGGAAAAGTGGATTAACGTTTGCATAGATAGGAGTATACATGGAAGCAAGAAAGAAGGGATAGATGTGTGGGTGGGTGAGAGGACAGATAAAATGATGAAAGGATATGTGGATGATGGATGGTTGAATGATGGATGAACACATGTACGAACAGATATGTAGGTGGATGGATGGAGAAGAGAATAGTGTATAGATGGATGTGGATTTACAAAGAGATGTGAAAAGCTTAAGAAAGATGGATGAGGAGTTGTATGGGAGGGGGGTTGGAAGAATATGTGGTTGGATGGATGGACAGATGAGAGGATGTGTGGTTGGATAAATGGATGGGCAAGAGGCCGGATGGATGTGAGTGCATACTGGATGGACAGGAGGATGGATAGATGTGTGAGCCCTGGAGGGATGTAAGGTGAGATGGGCAGATAGACGAATGCGTGGATGGAAGGATGTTTGGGAGGATGAATGAGGGTGTGAGTGAGCGGACCGATGAATGGGTGGATGGATCCAGATGCCAGCCTGGGACTGGAAGATGACACATAGGTCAGTGGAGCCAAATACCAGCCCCATGGCTGACCATCATCAGCTTTCTCCGAGCAGTCCTGATAAGAATCAAAAATTCACCTGAGGTATGTGGACTTCCTTCTCTCTCAAGGGAAGAAGAATGAGCTCTTCCTCTCTCCCCTGGGAAGAATCGCAAGCTCCCCACCTTGGGCAGGGAAAAATCACTCTCCCACTGTCCCAGCTCCTCTCCCAGAATATCCAGCTGCCTGTGAAACCCAGAAAGAAGAGTTCCCCAGCCAGAGTCAGAGAGAAACCTAGCGGAGAGGAGAGGCCAGAGGCTGAACCCAACGGCGCGCGAGGTTTTAGGACTCAGTCATTCCCTCCTGCGTCCAGAGGCTGCGCTCCCAGACGCCGGGAGAGGAAAGCCGGTGCGCCCCGGGTGCACGGGGACCCCGCTGCCCTCCGGCCGTCCACCCAGGCACCCCCCGCTTTACCAGCTCCGAGGAGAACGGGGCGGGGGCGGAGGGACCAGCGCCAAGGAGAGCTGGTACGTCTTTAAACTTCTGCCGGCTGCTTAGTCACAGCCCCCTCGCTTGGGTGTGTCCTCCCTCGCTCCCTCCCTCTTAGGTCACTCTCTCAGCCCTCGAATAAAAACTGCACCCAACTTCCGAGGCGCCCTCATTGCCAGCCGGACCCCAGCCTCCGACAGGTTCGGGCCCCCTGCTCGCCCCGTGCTCCGCTGCCCCCCGCCCAGCGCCCGGCCCCTCCGACTCCACTCGCTTGCTTTCTCGGCCGCTCCGACGCCATGGACCCGTTCTGGTGGCGCGCAGCTTGGGGACTCTGCCTCGTGCAGCTGAGTCTGGCGCAGATCGGTGAGTGCCCGCCGGGGCGGCGGGAGGGAGTGGCCCGAGTGGCCAGGACCCAGCCGGCAGCCGCGCGGGCTGAGTTGACCCTGGGGGGCCGGAGTCAAATGGGCGGCGAGCGGCTGGGATTTGGTGGAGAGCGGGGCGAGGATTTGCGCTAAGCTCTTGGAGAGCCTGTCGGTGGGAAGCACCGTTTTGTTGAAAGGAAAAGAGAAAGAGCCAAGAAAAGTTTGCTGGGCAGGCTGCCGGCGCGCAGTCGTGGGTGAGGTCTCTGCAGCCGGAGGAGCACGGGGCAGAAAGTAACGGGTGCGCGCAGCCCGTGTCTGGACTAACAGGCTCCTGAGCCCAAGGGCGCTTGAAGCCTGGCTGGGCAGTGGCCGGGCAGCGAAGAACTGGGCAGGGCAGGGACAGGGACTGGGGCAGAGGCGGGGGCTGGGGCAGGGACAGGGCTGTTAGCGAGGTGACCGTAGAGGTGGGCACAGTTGCCATGCGTGAGAGCTGGTGGCAGTGAGCTTTCCAGAAAGGGGTCCTGGGTTCCTGCGGCTCCCCCACTGCGCCTGGGTTCCAAAGCTCTTACATTTGGCTCCGGTCACTAACGATCTTAATGCCTGTGGGAACTTGAACTAGCTCTGTGGCGAGGTTCTGGGTCGCCACGAGGTGCCAGCCTGCGGCAAGGAGTGTGAGTAGGAGAGGCAGTGACTGGGCCAGTTGCTCCATCCTTGCAACCTCCTGCTTCTGCCGGTCAGTTAGGGGAAATCCAGACAGTAATGTGGCTCCTATATTCCGCCTGTCAGCCTCAGACCAGGAGGGGCCACCTGGGCTCCAGGGGGGGCATCAGGGATCCTGGAGCCGGGCTGCCAATATCCCATCCCAGCAGGGTCTGTGCCTTTCGGTGGCTGTGGATGGAGTGGCTGTGTGTGAGGTATTCTGGTGAGGCTGAACTCCAAGCATTCCTTTGTCTATATATCTACAGATAATTAATTACATGGCTGATTTGCTTATCACCGGCAAAATTAATTTTTCTTTTAAGAAGTGCCAGCTGGGTCATTAAGACAGCTCAACCTATGGGTAATTCCACTCAGCAAGTATTTATTAAACCCAGCTCTGGGGGGTACCAAGAAAGTAAAAGACACAGTCCTACCTGGGTACTTTAGACTGAAGATAAGTGGGGATCTAGGATTTAGATTCCTGAAACAGAAAGAGTAATAATTAATAATAATAATTAGTAGTAATAGGAATGACAGCAGTAGCCACCATTTCTTATACACTTTGGCTATGCCAGGCACCGTGCTAAATTCTTTACATGAGTTCTCTCATTTTACCCTCACAATGGCCAAGTGAGACGTGTTGTTGGTCCTGTTTTATAGGAGGGAAACAAACTGAAGCTCAGAGAGGTTAAGTGACTTGCTGGTGTTCACACAGCCAGGAGGATTGGTGCTCGTGTGAACCAGGCCCCTTAGCCTGTTGCTTAGTCAGAATACATCAGGCTGTATGTATGGCATGGACAAACTCGGAAAGGATTTTATGGAAGGAAAGGTCGGGTCGTGGTGGACCAGAGGCCTTAGAGGAGGCTTCCAAAGGGAACTGGAGCTCCAAGGAGTCCTTGAAAGGCAGAGAAGAGAGAAAGAGTTCAGGGAGAGCCGTGAGCTTGGCCTCAGGGAAGAGGGCCCATGCTGGTGTCTCCATGGCCTCTAGGGAAGTTTATTTGTATGTTACCTTCCCGTGACATCTTCTGCTTTGATTCTGAGGATTCTGACTCCCGACTCCTTCCATCCTTAGCCCTGATTCTTCTAAAGGGCCCCATCCTCCAATATTTGGCACTGTCCTGACCCTTGATGTTCTCCCCAAGACCAGCGGGCTCATTCCCGCCCTGCGTTTCCGTGGTCCCTTTGGGCAGCGTCACTTGGAGGAAGCACAGAAAAGTGCCAGTAGCAATAACTGCCTGGACCCGGGCTTTCGTGTGCTTGAAAAGCTGTTTGGAAGGAACTGAGACTCGGAAAGGAGATGTGACCTAACAGCGGGCTCGGGCTGGGCAGGCAGAGAGAGGAAGGAGAAAGGGGAGGCGGGGAGGCTCTGCTGTTGCCCCAGCAGCAGAGGCAGTGGGCTGTGGAAGACAGTGAGGAAACTCTGGAAAGGGGCAAGTTTTGGGGGAGGAAGAAAGTGTCCAGTCTTCATATTGGAAAGCAAGAAGTGGAGACATGGCCCAATGCAGTTAAGCAGCATTGGACCCAGACTCTCTAAGTTGGAGAACAGATATCTTGAACTAGGTGTCACACGTGGAAGGAAGAAAATGGCCCTGGGTAGAGGGCAGTGGGATGAGCCCTCCATACCTCTCCGCCTCCTTCTCTCTGTGGGTGAGAGATCGCTGCTAGGGAATTGTGCCCCTGGTGTTTAGAAAGAGGGGTGCATCTGAGACCTCTGGGGCTTGTGGGTGGCCGGCACCCTTCTGATCCCTCTGAGCATTAAAGACCCCTCTTTCTGGGAGTTAGAGCTTTGGCTGTGTTTTCCCAGGTGAAGAAGAAAGGAAGCAAACCTCCACCGCTGCTGAGGTTAGTGAACATCAATTAATTCAGTTGTCCCCCAAAAACACAATGGACGTCTTACTTCCTGCAAAGGCACAGTGCTAAGTAGGTGTGTTTGAGGCTAGCAGCCAGTAGGAAAAGTTTCCATTCTTTTTCCAAATTGCCCCACGCAGGAAAGGTTGCTGGGCAGCGTGAAATTCTTAGTTTATGACAGATCCCCTTCCATTCATTCAAGAAATATTTCCTGACTCACTGTCATAGACTCAGAGATGGTGACTCCAAGGATCACTTAGAAAAACCCTTTCTTTTTCCCAAGGAGGAAACAGATCCCAAAAGGGAGAGGAAGGTGATTTCCCCTCTCTCAGGCAGAGTGTTAGTGCAGGACGCTTTCCAAACTTCAGGTCTCTGAAATACCTGGATCCTCAAGGACTGTAAGAACCCCACCTCTACTCCCTGCAGGGGGTGGGGAGAGTGTGGTCTACTGACGTAGCAACATTTGTTTCATGCCTGAAATACTGTCTTAAATACTCATTACAATTTTGCCTTTTCCTCCACGATATACCCAGTTTAATATAAGAATAATGATATATTTCTTATGATCAAGCAAAGTTGCTGCTTGGGGAAGAGTCTCTATACTGTCTGGGGTCTCCTGGAGTGTTGCTGGATCCCTCCCAGTTAGGAGCGCCCCAGCTTTAAAAGCCTGACGCTCTGCTCCTCTGCAAAGTAGGGTCCTAAGTCCCCAGGAAATACCATTTACTGAGCACTGACTCCGTGCTAGGTATTCAGCCAGGGGCTTTGAATAGGTTATCCTATATAAGCCTCATGGCAGCTCTATGTACATTTAGCACTCTCTTCATTCCATTTTCTAGATAAAGAAATTGAGGCTCAAGGAGTTGACATGACTTGCCCAAGGACACACAGCTAGTGAGTGATGGAGTTTCCTAACATCCCCCACGGTAGACTCCCATGCCTGTGTTCCTTTGACTCATTACTTTGCCTCTGGAGGACTTTGGAAATCGTGTGAGGCCAGTGAACATGAAACCTGGTATGAGTGGCTTTCCTCTCCCCCTGGCAGGCTGAGGACTCTTGGCTGCCCTGCTCTGCCCTGGCCTGTCTCTCCCCAGGCTTGGCCACAGCTGTCCAGAGATGCCAACCTAGTTATTTGTTACTAAAATAAGTCAATTCCCTTATCAGAGTCCAGCTGCCCTTCTAGACATGCTCTCATTTGCAGGCTTGGAAAAAAGGGAGAGGCTGTTCCTTGTCTAAGAGACAAGTCAGGGCAAGGCCTTTTGCCTGGAAATTAAGACAGGGGCCCTGCAGAGGCCCTGACCCTGCAAGCATTCTGGGTACAATGACCCAGGAAGCCCCCTCATCCCATGCTCAATGGAAACCCTCAGCATTTAGCAGGTCATATGTGCCCAGTGAGGGAGAGTCTTGAGGACCCCGGGCTGACACAGTTCTCTAGAAAAGTCAGGGGTCTTGAATGCAAAGTCATTGTGGGGCTCTAGGTGAAACGTGGTCACTCAAGTGAGATTTCAGTTTGGCCTTGGGTGTCAGACGGTTCCAGGCGGGGGACCCTGATGGAGAGGAGGTGGTGGGAGCAAAGCCGGCCTCCCCAGCCATCCATCCTGGCTGGGATGGGGGCTGAGATACAGGCTGCCATTGTGTTTCCCCTGCACCTCCTTTTTAGCTGACTCTACCCAGAGCCTGAAAGGGAAGTGGGTCTTGTGAAAGAATGAACTGAAGCAGGTGGCAGATGCCACCATACAAAGTGCAGTTCTCAAAGGGGATCTTTTCTGCCTCAGAGAGAAATTCTGGGGGTTTGCACAGCCAGAAGCTGATGACTCAAGTTCCTTTGTGTCCCCTCTTGAATGGGAAGCACACAAGTGTTCTTTAGAATCACCAGGGGAGGCTGGTGCCTCCAACCTTAAATTGGAACCCCACTTTTCACTCCCTTAGCAAGCTGATATTTTTCTTAAAAAGGGCCCTCCCCCAAAGCTGGCCAGCGAGGGTTTGGGAAGTTTGTGGCTTTGGAGTCTGGCTTGGCATGGACGCAGTGGTTGGGTGCTCCAGATTTTCCAGGAGTGTCAGGATTTCAAATATGCAAATACTCTACCAATTGAAGCCTAGTGTATATTTTCACTGAATATTTATATATTTTTCTACAAATAAGTACATGGCTTTGTGTGTTAAGAAGTCAGAAACTTGCATGGATTTTTGCATAAATGAAAATCACATTTATACAACTCGTGAATCAGTCTAGTGTCCGATTAAATTGATATTTGGTTCAGAAAATGTGTACTTTTGGAGAGGAACATTTGTATTCCTCTGCTCTCCATTTTTTGATCACCCCAATATGTGAAGTACCAAGAGAAGCTACATAGAGGGTTTTTGCTTGCTAGGTGTGGACATACACAAGGTGTGGGTGTGCCCGTAGGTATATATGCATCTGAACACATGTGTCTACACATAATGTGGGTATGGCTGGTCAATCCTTAAGCATTTGTCATGTGTCTTCTGTGGGTCCCATGCTGTGTTGGGTACTACAGGGGGATTAAGCGTGTGAGATGTGGGACTTCTATCCAAGAACCTTATGGTTCTACACATGTAAGCCAGTGCCATCAAGTGACAGCCTGGCCATTTGAGATCATAAAGCTAACAGCCTTGCCAAGCTGAAGCACAGCTAGGAGGGCTGGGGAATCAGTGATGGGGAGGAGGAGGGGGCAATGTGGACAAGAGAGGATTTGAGTATCTGAAGAAGAGGGAGTGAGATAGGGGCGTGTATATTTCTGTTACCCTGCTATTAATTTACCTCCTCTCGAGTAAGTTCATTAACTGGACAATATATCCAACAAACGTTCAGGCCCTCACTGCCTACTTGGTGCACCCAGCGGATAGGTCCTGAGAGCTCATGGTCAGAAGGACGCAGTCCTCACTCTTGAGTAGTTCATGGTCTAGTGTAGGGTTTCCTGGAGAACGGCTGACTGCATCTCTGGCTTCCACACACTAGATTCTGGTAGTGCAAACATCCCCCCGCCCCGTGTGACAATCAATATTGCCTCCAGACATGGCCAAATGGGGGGGTTGGTTAAAGTCACCCCCGGCTGAGAATCCCTGGTGTCACTGGATGGTGGCCAACTTCATGTCTGACAAGGAAATATCTGGTTCCCATAGGTGCCCAGTTAATTAGCCTAAAAGCTGCACAGGAAAAGCAAGATAAATAAGCGTGTTTGGGGCCAAGGGGTGCTAATGACTTTCATGCTTCTCATTGGAGGAAAACCCCAAACCAGACAGATCTTCTCTTATATCTCTTCTGCAGTGCTGTGCGGGCCCCCTGACATCAGGGATCGAACCACATTCATTTCTGTGGTCCCAGATCCCAGTCCTGGCCCATAATTGTTACCAGTAACTGTTGAACTGAAATGAATGTCTAGAATATAGGAATTACTACATCCACGCTATATATGAAAGCATGCCTGGCCGTCTACCTAAGATACAGACGCATTTATCTGTATATGACAGCAGTGGTGACGGCTGCCTCATTCAGGACAGGGCTGAGACGGGCGTTTGGCCGGCCAGCTGCCCACCACAGGGCTCATGTTTGGTCTGCCCAAGGAGGGAGATCGCCCATCTGTTTGTGGCTTTGGTGGCTGCTTGCTGTGTCTGGGGACGTCCATCTAAGGACAGGGTGACTCACTTCTTGGGCCAAGAAGAGAGTGAGAGCCAGGCAGGCTGATGACACCAATCCCCAAATTGAAGCCTCAAAATAAAACACTCCCGTGCAATGGCCCACTTGGAGCTCTGGCTATTTTGGAGATGCTGATCTGAGGTTGGACTCTTTGGGTGAGAGGCCCACACCCTCCCGTCCAACCCCACACCTGCTTCTGGAAGGTGGTGGCAGCTGGGAGAGAAGCAGAAGTACTTCCCAGAAGTCCTTGCCTTCTGTGTGGGTCTCCTGCAGCAGCTACAGGTCTCCCGGGAAGCCTGACATCTGCTGCGGAGGCAAACCGTGCCTCCTTTCCACGGAGCTTGACACGTGTGAGGTCGCCCACAACCAGGGCAGGTCCTGCCTTCCCATGGATCATCCACCCTGTGAAACGTAGGGGCAGGGAGTCAAAGACAGGATGAAGGGGTGGGTGTTATGGGAACACAGAACCTCACGAAGCCAGATCTCCCTGAGTTTGGGGCGCCCCAGCTGCCTGGGTGTGTCCTCCTGAGGCCAGTGTCCCTCCTAAGAACAAGTGTACACAGACAGGCCCCAGGTGGGTGGGGAAGGGCTGAGTCACCAAGGAGGTGATTTGCAAAACTCAGGCCCCAAACATCTTTCTCGAGTCTTCAGCTTTTGAGAGTAAACATTAATTGCAAAACTCCAGGGAAAGAGAGAATTCACGCAGACCAGTAATTTTGAGCCTTTGCTCTGGTGTCATGGCGAGTCTCCTTGAGCTGTGCCTGAAAGTTCATCTTTCTAACCCTCAACCTTTCTGGAGAGTTAGAGCTCTTGTGCCTTTTGTGGTTGTTTCTTTGCAGCTAGTTGTATGTATTTGAGATACCGTCACCGCTACTATTAATAATAGCAAACACAGAGTGCTGACCACATGCCGGCACCATCCTAATTTTTCCTCTGTACTAACTTGTTTGATCCATGCACTAACCTTAGGAAGAAGTGTTATTATTATCCTTCTTTTACAAATGAGAAAACTGAGGCATAGAGAATTTAAGTAACTTGCTCAAGGCCACAGAGCTGGTAAGTGATGGAGCTAGGATTCAAACCCAGGTTGTCTAGCTGCTGGGTTCATGTTCTTGGTCACTGCATTGCTGTGTCTCCCTTCGTGTATCAAGATGTCAGGGTGCCCCAGAAACCCGAACGATGATACCTGCTAGTACGCTGGTTGTCTTCATAAATCCCGTTTAGGAATCCGAGGTGGGCAGGATCATAACGTCCACAGAGGTGGTTTTGCTCTCCCTTTATACATGTGATGTCAGAGGAGGAGGCTGGAATTGCAAATATGAAGAAAGAAGTAATGGAAATGTCTTTGCATTCATACTCTGAGCAGCTCATTCATTCCAATTCCTGGATACAAGTTCTGTTTTCTTCTATACGGGGTGGAGGCGGGGGGAGTTGGGGAGAGGCTCGGATTCAAAGGAATGGTGAATTGAGTTGTTTGTTCATGATCACTTCAGTACTTGTCACCTGATGGACGATGAGGTTGCTGATGGATTGCTCCATCATCTAAGACTTCGGCTCATGACAGGATGAAGTTGGGAAAGGAGCCAATCAAACAGCAGCAAAAATGTTTGCCCTTAGCTTACGGGTCCGTGATGCCAGGACCTTCTGTCTACCAGCTAGGACTGGTGACAGAAAGGGGTCCTCTGAGAGCGAAGGCTGTCAGGAATCAGGCTCTGCTCACCGTGGACACCAGGAATCGAGCAAAAGCTAGAAGTGTGCTGCCACCCTTCTTCCCAGCTCCAGTGCAAATCAGTGGTCTGGCTTCTGTTTGGCCCAGCAGGTGACCTTTGCAGGGGGGGCGGGGTGGGTAGCATCGCCTCTGGGTGCCCTGTCTGAGAAACAAGCCACCCCGGAAGGAAGGAGGCAAAGCCCCCTGGAAATGTCTGACTCAGTCTGCAGGAAGGGACCTGCGCCTTTGGCCTGGGGGCAGAAACTCATCACAGATCCCCATCTGTTTCAATTTCAGTACATCTTTTTGCACTTGAGCGGGTCTGTAGTGCCTTCCAGAAGAAACCACATACCAGTAGTGGATCTAGGCAGCGTCTTTTTCTACATCCTCTCTCAAAGAGAACCCACCAAGATATTAGAGTGAGGATGGTAAGACCTCTTCACAAGTGTTCACCATTATGGAAATTGAGACGCTAGGGAGAAATTAACAGTTCCATGCAGCTCAGACCTGGTCTCCTGCCTCTGACCTAGAAGATCATTTCTGCCCAGGCCCCTGGCTCCAAAAGTATTAAATTAAATGGCGTAAATACTATACACCAGTCACAAATGTTGCCATTGTTGAATGTGTCCAGTCCACGAAGCAGATTCCAGCGGAGCCGAGCACCGTCTTACAGTCTGCAGGAGACCAGTTGACGTCACTGAGTCAGCCCCGCAGCCACCAGTGAGTTTCAGGGCCACACTTCCCTGCAAGGGGTGGACAAGGGTTCAGGTACCCACCAGCGTGTTGGTCACATAGACGCAAATCAGAGTTTGGAGAGAGAAGTAATACTGCTGTAGAAATCTCCTGCCCAGAAGTTCGTCTTTGCGGTG
This sequence comes from Balaenoptera borealis, assembly GCF_965194805.1. Taxonomy (NCBI): domain Eukaryota; kingdom Metazoa; phylum Chordata; class Mammalia; order Artiodactyla; family Balaenopteridae; genus Balaenoptera; species Balaenoptera borealis. Next base: position 24,415,221 of record NC_138868.1, on the reverse strand, counting down.
GATCCTCTGTGATGGAGCTAGTTATCTTCCCAAGGTCAACCTTAGAGGTCAGGTACGTCCCTCTAGACTTCCCAAAGTGACTTTTACCTTCTCCTGTTGTCTACTAGCTGTTTCTCCCTGATAATTCATAAAAACCCCACAAGCATATTTCCATCTAAAAAGAAGTTCAAGGAATGCCTCTGAGCTGTATTATGATGCTCTGTTCTCTTCACAGGTGATCCTATAAGCTTCTTAGGGGAAAGCTTATGCTTTATGTACATTTATGTACATTATGTACAGTTTTGTATTGCTGTAGTCCCCAGCTCTCAGTTCCTCAATTACAGTAGATGTTCAATAAATATTGGATAGCTGACTGAATGAATGAAATTTCTAGATTTGGCTAGCAAAGCCATCTTTATCATTTACCCTCTGTGATTTTTTAATTGGTTCTGGATAATTTTTTTTCATCCTTTTTTATCTTTCTGATCTATAGAAACCTTTTTAATTATTTTTTTCCTAGTGGCTCATGTACTAATCCTCACATCTCCTTGAAATCACTTTTCTCTGCATGCTCTCTAGTTTGAGTGTATCCTTCTTCGAGTTTGACATGTCAGGCAAGGCGGAGGAAGTTTAGAGCTCACTGGGTTTTGTCCAGTAAACCAGGGATCTTGATTTCTTAGAAGTCTGTCTGCCTCTCGGCCCCAGCACTGCCCTCCAAATCCGGCCTCATGTAGAAAGGACCCCAAGCCTCAAAATCATGTTCTCAAGAACACTCAGAGAAAAGCATTTGGCTTTTCGGTCACTAAGTTAAAAGGGAAAAACGGGAGGAGTTCTTTCTTTCAATGGTTTAAAGACCTTCCATACCAAACCTATTTCGTAAGCTATTTCGTATGGTGGGATGGGAGTGGGGAGGTTGGCTTTGGAGGAGGGCCGTGTGGAAGGAAGAAGGGCTGTGAAACAGGTTGATTCTCCTCCCCGCCCCTTAAGAGCAGCGTGAGCTCCAGCACTGCACACATTAAGTGTCTATAACAATGTTTAGCGCATAGTGTTTAGAGCTAAGTGTCTAGTACACCGAAGGCGCCTCAAGAATAGAAATGTCTATGATATTTTAGTTCCTCTCTGTTACTGATTCACTATGTGATGCCAAACCAATCATTTTGCTTCCTATTTGCCTCCAATTTTCCATGTGTGAGATGAGACAGCAGGATTCTAGTTGATCTGTGCAGTCCTTTCCAGGCCTCGTGTCCTATAAACCCACCATTCTGTGGGCCCACAAACACCTAAGCCTCATAAAACTTAATGGAAAGAATAACACTATAATGCAGTCCCCCTCAGCACCCTCAGCACACAAAAGCGATGCCTGGTTTGTATTAAATGTCAGAAGTGAATTATTAATCCGCACCAGAAACAACAAGCGTATGGACCCAGTTACACTCTAAACTCCAATGGGCAAGAAGGACTCCTAGGCCAAGGTGCTTTGCTCCCCCGAATCCTCCCGACCACCTCCGGGTGAGCAGATGAAATTTAAGCCAGAGAAGTTAGCAACAGGTGTCAGTCACACAGCTAAAACTGCAGGAAGTTAGCCCTGGGATTAGCCACAGGATCTGGATGCAATATTCTTTGAATAAACATTGCTTCAAGAGGCCAGAGCAGTAAACCCCTGAAGAAGAGAAAAGACTGTGTCCTTCACTCTCAAAACTCCATGAACACATTGGATTTCTCAGCTTCCCTCAAGGGAACCCTGCAACATGTTGGTGCAAAATGAGCCCTAATATTCAGCCAAAGCAGTGCTTAGAGGGCAAGCTCTAGTATCCTAGGGAAAGTAACTAGGACAGCCATGGGAATCTGAAAAAAAAAAAAAAAAGGCAAACAAAAACAAACAAACATCTAGATATCAAGGCACAGGGCAAGGCAGACCTTTGAGATGGTGAGTTGCTTCTTCTACAGAGAAATTTCCAGACTCCTACTAAGATATTTCTTTCTTTTTCATGAGACCAGAGAAACTCTTCCTGCTCAGTGGGGAAAAAAAAGAAAAGAAAGAAAAGAAAAAGGAAGTTATAAAGACTGCGTTACTTAGGAGTTTGTCAGAGTGGTGGGTCTGAGACTAAATGCCCTGTTGGGGTCTGACCTTCTATCAGTCACTGAAAATCCTTGTCAGATCACAGCCCATCCTGGGTATGCGCATATCCATCTGGAATCCACGAACCAGAAGTTGGAATACAACACCAGGCTGGGTTTAATTCTCCTGTCGTAGGCAGTGCCCTCGGTGATTGCTGGGTACCATTCAGTCATCTGTATCTCCAGCCAGTGCATTCTAGGAGAAGTGAGAACCACATGTGGCCAACAGAGGCTCAACATTTCTCTGTCTTAGTCACAGGATGACTGTGGGCAAGGTTCTTCCTTTATTGGTTGCCTCTGTTTCCCCAGTTGTAAAATGGGGATACACTCACCAATCAATGCACTAAAAACTATCATGTGATTGGAAAGAATCATTTGTGGAAAGAAGTGAGGGATGTAGAAGATCTAGTTTCTGTCCTCAGAATTTGCAGTTTGGTGAAAGAAAAATTAAACGAGTGAAGTAATTAATTATACAGAAAGCAGACCTCTCTGTGAGCGGCAATTGTATAGGATGGCTTCATGGAAGGAGTAAAGTTTGAGGATGAACTGAGCGTGGGAAAGAAGATGGACAGAGAGAGGAGAGCAACCCAGGGAAGTGTAAAGGATCAGCTGAAAGTTTAAAGTCGGAGAAATAAGTACGGCTTGACTGGGGTCAGGAGGGGGCTCCATCTACCTGAATAAGAGAGGCCATGTTGAAGGACAGTGAGGGATGAGGTTGGGCAGATTCCAGGTGATCATGTAACAGTGGCAACACCTATGAGATCCAGTTATGCTGTCCCAGAGACTTAGAAGTTCTCATGACACCCTCTTTAGACTGTGCTAGACAGAGTTCAGAAAAAGGCCAGCTCCAACATTGGTTGAGATAAAACTTTGGCAACTTTTGGCAATTTAAGAGAATCCCAAACAGACTGTATGGCAGGGCAGCAATAGCAAACAGATTTCAGCTCCTGTACCATTTCCCATTGATTGCTAGAGGCTGCCTGGGGGGCTGTGCTAAGAAGCCAAACCTTGGCTCAGCCACGGAGAGTGCTGTGATCCATTAGTGATGTCTGCCATGGGCACAATATGGAGGATTTGACCCCCCTGTATCACATGGACATCCCCACAGTAGAGCAGTAGGCTTTTCTAGTCTACATTTCTGATAGTTGTGTGTAACTCTGGGAGTTGAATCTAGTCAGCTAGCCATACCATAAACTCCACCTCCTTCCAGAACAGTATAAATGCAGTCTCTTACCCAGAGGAGTTTGGTCCCTTGAACCTTCTCTTATGATTAATTCACACTCTGTTTTCCCATTACCCCAAGTGAGGTAAGATGCTGGGAGCAAGGAATCTCCTCTCTTTGAATCAGGGCCAGACTTCCTGGCAAAGGGCTCCTTCTTGCATCAGCTTCTCCATCTGCAAACTGAGAAGACAAAAATGATTCCTCAGCCATGGGGGTGATAGGAGGCATAACTAGCTCATGTGAGTTAAAGCCTTTGAAGATGAAAGGATCATATATGCACGTTAATTACAACTTTTTTCAGCCCTGGAGCCTCTGCATTCTCAGCTGCCACTGGGGCTCTTCTGTGCTTCCCAAATGCAAACAGTAGCAGCATTCCACAGGCTGGCCTTCCTGGGTCCTGCTGGTAGAATCCAAGTCAAGAAGGCTGGATTCTAAACTCAGGCTGGTCAACCCACTCTGGGCTGCTCAAGTTTCCCACTGTTCATCCCCAAGGGAAAAAGCAAGCTCACTACCTGGGCAGGTAAGATAAGACAGAACCAAGGTATAAACAAAAGGCTCCATCAAGAGTCTACTAGAAATAGCCGCTGGGTGAGATTAGGACACTCTGCTCTAATTCCCACTGTGTCAAAGCCTAATTGTGTGACCTTGGGCTACTGGCTTTATCTGTCTAATGCTTCAGTACAGTGTGTGACCCACCCAGGGATAATAATCTGTCTGCTTCCCCTAGACCTCTCCACCTTTGCCTGCTGGTGTGAAAGCGGTTTGTGCTGGTAGGCAGAAGCACGTGATGTAGAACTACAAGGTTCTATTATTACCTGAAGTCACTTTCACCTTTATCTCTGTCTCCTGTTGCTGGTTGACCCCAGTCATTGAAATTGTATTCTTCAGAATGCTCACCCATCTCCTTCGAGCTGCCATCCCCTCCTGGGAAGTGCTTATCTAGGGGGCCCTGCTATGTGCTCAGGTTCTTGGTCCTGCCGTTTCCAGAGACAGGCCGAGGCAGCCGGCCTGCAGGGGACTGGGGTACCCTGCCAAGTTGAGTCACAATCCGTTTACTGGGGTAACTCAATAAGCGTGCTGGAGGCAGGGGCAGGAGGGTTTTCAGATGATTTGCTAGGGCTTAGAAGGTGCAAGACTGAGCTGGGTCGAAGTATGGATCCAAAGAAGGAAAAAAGGAGAAAGGGAGAAAAGGCCCTAAGTGAGAAGTTTTCATGAGCTGGTGACACAAAGCCAATGATGATGGCATGTCAGGATGGGGGAAAGTGCTAGGAATTTTGTATAGCACGCTAGTTTTATTGGACAAACAAGGGAAGGATGTCTCAAAGACTGCACGTGACTTGCCCAAGGTCATACAACCAGTTAGAGTCAAAACTCTGGTTTCTGACCCTCAATCCAGTACTCTTTCCATTTCATACTTTGAGATGATAGAGGAAAGGGCACTAAACAGGAGGACAGTGGCTGACCAGGGCAAGAAGACTTGGAGTGACAGAGAGGAGGATAAAATGGTCCTGGGTTTTGGGGGTTTTATGTGTGTGGCACAATGGGAAGCAGTGTAGGTGTTTACACTCTGCTGGGGTCTTCACTGTTCTTGGATCTGGTTTCCTGTGTAGTATCTTGTACATCCATATTTGGTGTCCGTTTTGATCCTTTTTGACTCAATGAGCCTTTGGAAACCAGAAGGCCCTGCATAACCTGGCATTGCTCTTGCCCAGCCTCTCTGAGCAATCAGTGGTTTCCAAATGATCCATGTGTTCACTTAACACATATTTATTGAATACCAGTATGTGCCAGGCACTCTGCCAGGGGTTGGGGATACAACTTTAAACAAGAGAGGCACAGTTTCTGCTCTGATGGAACTTACCAACTATCTGGGAAGACATAGTAAGCAACTAATTATGCCCTTATTTAATTATACTTGTGATCAGAGCTAGGAAGGAGAAGCAGGAGCTTGTGAGAGCTGGTAACAGGGAGTCCTCATCTGATCTAGAGCATCAAGGAAGACTTCTCAAGACTTCTCAGTGAATAGCAGGGACTCTGTTTGCAGGATCCCCACAGTTCCTTGGGAGGCCTACTTGTTGGACTTCTCAACCCCACCAGCTCTCAGGACCAGGGGACCGTTTGGTGGGTGGGGTCAAAGCTCCTCATAGCAACTCTAGCCAAGGCAGCTCCTAGTCTAGCTGCCTCACACGTGGGTCATCTGAGTAAGAGAGCCAGAAAAGAAAGTTTTATTCCTCAAGATTCCGAAAGCAGCCAGTTTATCCTACCTGCCCTGCAAAAGACAGTGGTGGGAAGAGAACCATGGGAACCTCCAAGCTGACTCAAGCTTTTAGAAGCACATGTTGGGGGAGAAAAGGGACCCAAACTCTGGGAAACAAAAAGTGTCATTTTTCCATGGGAGAAAAATTCATAATTTACTTAGGAATCTTGAGCATTAAGCCTCGGTTTAGGGTCACATTTATTGGCCCATTTTACTGGAAGTTTCTCGGTCTTGTTTTAAGCACTTTGGTGGCTGGAGCTCAGGCCCAGGGTCTGTTGATGTGCAGGTAGGGGGAGGTGTATAGGATGACTTCCAGCAGCCATGCAGGTGCATCTCCTGGGTCCAGGCAGGAGGATCAGGCAAGAGCCCTGGGATTCAGATGTCCAACCGTTTGACTACAAGGGCCTCACTCTTTTATTTCCTTTGTTGGTGGTTATCTACTTGGAGATGACCAGAGTGTTAGTGGTTAACTACTTGGAGATGACCAGAGTGGACTCTTATCAGGAGAGTGAGATAGATGTGGTGAGAAAAAAACAAAAACACAAAACATCACTTATTTATCAATTGGTAGAATATAGGCACCAGCAATCCAAGTGGTCAGTTATAAACAACTGTGTCTTATAAACAAGAACAGGTTCAAGTTTATCCCGCACCCCACCCCAACCAGTGATGATGATAACATCCTTTCCCTTTTATTCAGATGTGCTTTCTTGGGTTGGAGAGATAAGGGTGGAGTTATAGCTATCATGATTGAACATAAGCCACAACCCATCTATGCATCAAACCATGATGTGTAGCCCCCCCATGTAATTGTTATCTGTCACATATTTCTTGGTATACCCACATCGGTTCATGTCAGCTGGGTATCTCTGTACGTAACAGAATAATCAACCCTCATAAAACATTATCTCCCATAACAAGAAGTATGGAAGTAGGATGATTCCAGAAGCTCAACGGTGTTGTCAAAGACCCGGTTTTCTTCCAACTTCCCACTCTGCCCCTCGCAGTGTCTTCCTTTAGTTTAGCCTCCTTCATGGTCCCAAATTGACTCCTACAGTTCCAGGCATCCAATGGAAAAACAAAATCATTATCCAGCACCAGAAGAAGGATGCTTATTCATAAACATCTCTTCTAGAAAAATGGAGGAATAGCTTTTCTAGAAGTTCTTTATTGACTTCCCTTTGGAAGAATGGGGTCCCATTGCCTGGAATGCCCACACTGAACCAGTCGCTGGCAAGGAGAACTCTGACCACAGTGCTTGACTTAGACCAGTCATGATCTACCCAATTGAACTAGGAGTTGGGACCTCGCCTCCCCTGAAGCACAAGTTTGAGATTTGGAACAAAATCGGGTTGCAATTAGAAGAATTTGATTGCATTGGTAACAATGTCTGTTATAATGAGTAAGGCCCTAAAGGGAGTCTATGCAGCTGGTAGAGTTGTGGTTTGAGATTCTATGTAGGCAGAAGAAAAAAGGCAAAGCTAAGTTCTTGTGTTTCTAAGCCACACCCTCAGCCTTATCCTAAGAAGACACGCCTCACAGACAAAGTTCACATGGGGGACACACTGCAGTTTGAGGCTTAGATGATCTGGGTTTATACTCAGTCACAATAGCTATAACTTTATCCTTTTCTCTCTCCAAGAAAAGCATATCAGGGAATAACCTTAAATCTGTTATAATTTACAAGAAACAGTCCATCTTTGCACACTTGAGCACTTTATTATTAGGAACTCATTATTGCAACCCATCTCAGCACTGCTGGAGCTACACTACACTATGCCTGAGGACCACTAGTCTGTAGTGATCCATTTAAAAAGAATTACTGTGACCTTGGAAGAGCATCTCTTCCTGTAAATTATGAGATGATGACCCCCAAGGGAGAGAGCCTGCTTCCCTTTTCAAAAACTACACTCCCGGATTGTTTTAATGTGTGTGAAGTGTTTTCAGCTCCATTATCTAATCCAGCCCTCATATTAACTTTGTGGTTAGCATTATTACACTCCTGTAGAGGAGGGAAGTTTAATGATTTTCCCAGGGTCATAGAGCTAATTAGTACAGATTCAGGATTTGAACCCTAGTTGTCCACCCACAGAGTTGACGTCCATGTCACCACACTATGTTGGCTCCCAGTGGATCTGACTTGCCTTCAGGGAGTCTAGAATTGACTATTGAATTTTATATTAATAATTGCTCTTTCATAAGCAGGAAAACTTCCTAACAGTTTCTTTGAGTCCAAAGTTCAAGGGCCCAACATCTTAACATTTTAATAAGCCCAAAGTGGACAGGTGGCTTTTCTGGGCCAGTCCCCTGCCTCCATGCAGTTAGCTCATGAATCTAACAGCACGGAGGGAAACTCAGGAGTAAAAAAATTTTTTTTCCATTCCTTTTTATCACTTAAATATCATTAAAGGCTTTATAATGACTGAATCCAGGGAAGAGAAAGCCAGGGGATGTTTAATGTGGACCTCAAGAATGTGATTGTTTCTTACATGGGAAGGGGGCCTCTCCTTCTCAAAATCTAATGATGAAAGAGCTTGAGGAAATGGATTCTATCAAACTGAAATGATTTATGCTTCATTTTGAGGGTGAATTTCCTGACTGTGAGGCCCGCTGAGCCTGGTCTGCTAGTTCCCGGTCCATCCTTCAGTTCTCAGCTGAAATGGCATTGCCTTGGGGAGGCATCTCTTGGGGACAGCAAAGGCCTTGGGGAGGAAAGGCTTCCCTTTAGACTAAGTGCTCAGCACCTTGCACTCCTGTTACAACGTTTATTGTGCTGTGTTGTTGACTTGTTGAGTGTCTGTCTTCTCCCCTGGACCATAATCTCCTTTGGGACAGTGACCTTGCCGACCTTTTTCAATGCCCTGGTCCCAGTGCCTAGCACAGTTTCCATGGGGGTACTGAATGAAACCTTGTTGAATGAATAAACTTGGGACTGGTCTTCTCTTTTCTGAAGGCCTGTGTCCACTTTAATGTTTGGTTGGATTTGTGGGATTGTGGCTTACCATGGTGGATTCAGGCCGTGATGTCCAAATTCAATTAAAAAAAACAACTTTATATGTGTATGTATCCATGTATCTTTCATCTATCTATCTATCTATCTATCTATCTATCTATCTATCTATCTATATCTGTCTATTGGAAAAAGAGACAAGTGCTTAAAAAGCAAATGAGGGTCAGCAAGCAGACCACATCTTTTCTCCTCCCTTTATGGCCATGCACCACCCCGATTTCCATTCCTCTTCCTTGGCTGGCATCACCTAAGAAACAGTCTCTTCTATGGTTTCCTGCAAAGGTACCAAACAGAGGCCGAATATGTGCAATATTTCATGAATGTGAAAGACAAGAAGGAAACATGTTCTGCTGAGGGCTAGAAGACATGGGGCAAGGTTTGGGAAGGCAAGCTTTGGATATTCTAGACTCTTCTTCTTGGGGGCAGAGGGAGGGGCTCCCTGTGGCTCGCTTCTGGAATATGTTTGGGGCAGCTCTCTTTCCTTTCAAATAAGTATCATCAGATAACCTCCAGCCTTCCTTAAGGACTGTTTCTCAGGGTAGAGGAAAGGTACCCTATTATCTGTTTGAGCTTCCTGTTCTTTGTATTGTTTGGAAGGCTAAAGTCAGCAGCTACTTCTATATTCTGCATAGTTTGCACTGTTAAAACCTTTGGAAAACGCATCCAGTTTCTTCTCCCAATGAGCTTCCCAGACCCCCTGGAAGACATTCAGAAATAGGCCACCAGGGAATAGTGTCTGTCAAAGTCAGGTTTTCTACCTTCCTCTAAAGGCTAGATTAGAGAGTGTTTACTCATTATCCTACGTAGTTTAGCCTCTGGGCTAAGTACAGGGGTCAGGGATGCATGAGGGGGATCTAAGTCTGGTGTCTCAGGCTCTCAGCAAGCAGGCTGGGTCCTGGAGTTAAATCTGGGTTCGAGTCCTGCCCCTCATCAGTTATGTGGCCTTAAGCAATTGACTTAAGACTCTGAGCCTCAATTTCCTCATCTTTAAAATAGAGGAATAATACCTACGTGCAGGGTTGTGTAAGGACTAGCTGTGATTGTGTGCGGAACGACTGACAGGGAGCAAGCATCCTCAGTAATCATCGAGATCACTGTAATTATTAGACCTGGGACCTCTCCCTTCCCCATTCAGCCCAAACTCTGTTCCTGCTGCACTTGAGAAATGCTTCCAGCTGCCTTTGGAAGATTTTCATTCCATTTCTGGGCAAAACGTTAGCCAATAAGATCTCATTTAATTTGAGGGGAGGGCACACCAAAGTGCTGGCACCCACGTGCTTACTGGCACAACTGTTGCCAGGCAGATAAGGCAGCATAGGATGTTCCGGGAAGCTTGGCTATTGCAGAAGCTGGTGGAAGCGAGTGGGGAAACACGCTCCAGGTCCTGTCTTTACTTGCACAATGACAGGCAGTCTCCTGGGCTGCTTGTCTCAGCAGGATCTGCCTCTTCCTGCCTTTGGTGCTGGCGGTTGGCAGTGAGGCTGGAGGAGGAGATGGTATTTTCCTCCCTCTTGGGTAGAAGTATTTCTTTACAGTACTGTTCCCTGGTCTCAGAGTATAGAAAGACCCTTAGGGGCAATTTAATGCAGTAGCTTTCTTCTCATTCTGGAAATTTTGAAGTTTCCCAAAGCCCACTTCCTCCCCAGAAGCCCAGGCTTAGAATTTCCTGGTTGTGGAGGTGTGGAGGGGACTAGCTTTTGAGTACATGAAGTGCCCACCCATCAGTCATTGGGGTGTTCAATCCTCTTATCTCCCAAAATACCTTTAGTTGCCTTTAACTGCTCAGTTCTTTTCACCTCTAAAGAAAGGAACATCTGGCCTCTCCCAGCCACACCTCAGAAGTGGCTAAAACTTTTGCACCTTTTAATAGGAGTGTTTGCCTTTGTGTCAGGCTCTCATTTTGCTTTGAATTTCAGAGGAGCGTGGTTGCAGACTGTTGTTTGGGCTGAAACAGGAGATTATCAAAACGCAGATGATTGTTTGTGGTGTAAATACATTATAAATTAGAACCGAGGGGTCCCCCTGGTATCTGGGAGAACTGTGGCTGGTCATCCAGGGTTTTATCTTCCCGTGGGAGAAGGAAAATTAAGCACCTATTATGAACCAAATGCAACGCTGGTGTTTCCCTTGAGTTTATTATCTAACTCCCCTAAACCTCTCTTTGCGGTATGCAGCAAATATCAAATACCCACTGAATAAATAAATGACTGAATTTCCTTAGAGTCGTTTTACAGGCTGAGAAACTGAGGCTCGTAAATAGAAGTAACTTGTCCAAGAAGGCTCCGCTCTCATGTGGTGGGGCTGGAAGTCAATCCTCTCCCTCTCACATCACACCAGCGTTCCATTCAGCTTTATGGGGCCCATCCTGTCCTTCCGTCTCCAGAACTGGAGGCCTTGAAAATTCAAGGCATCTCCTTTTCCTGAGAATCTGGATTTTTCTGGCTCCTTGAAAAGGAAGGACCTTGAAACAATTTAGTACTACCGAGAGTTATCTTCGGGAAAACAGGTGAAGGGAACTTCCCTCTTTGCTCTTCCCATTGGCAGTGGGACCTCCGAGACCACCAAAGATCAGGGAGCCAATTGGGGGTGGGCGTCTCGACTTCCAGCTGTGCAGGTGGGAGCTGCTGAGAAGCACCTCACTTGAAGATTGTCTCACAACTAAAGAACGGTTTGAATTGGCCCGTGATGCTGAAATTCACTGCAGGGAGTGCTGGGGCTGTTTGTGGTAATTCAGGAGTAGTCTCTCTAAGGAGATCAGCCATCCTGCTGTGCTTCCCTTAATTGAAACCATTCTCTCCCTCCAGCTTGGATGGGGCAGGTTGTAGTCTCTGTGTGCTGGAAGGCATTTAGTTGTTGTAATTGGAGAGAAGGGTGCTGATAACACTCTTGTCTATTGTTTCTTTTTGCTGGCCACCCCAGCCTGCTCGATGCATCCGTCACACCACCACTGCCTTGATTCCAGAGGGATATGCCGCAACCCTGCAGGCAAGAGGGAGCCACTCGGGTTCCTGGAGTGTTTAGAGAACACGTTTAAAAGAAACATAGACTTCTAGAGGCAGAGCGTTAGGTTGGCCAGGGACCTAGAGACCACCAAAGCCAACTTCTTCCTGCTCTGATAAAGAAACTGAAGCCGTACTGATAAGTTCTGACAGCTTATCAGTACGAAGTCCAACTCTAGATCCCAGGTCACTGGACTCTAATGCGTTTCCCACAAAACTAAAGAGACATCTATTGGGCACCATACTATGTATCAGACATCGTGGATATAAGGATGAACAAGGCATAATCCCAGTGGAAACCATTTTGATTATGTGGGTTAGTATCACTTGAGGCAGACTTCTTCCTAGAATAATGTTTTATAGATAGTGTCTGTCTGTCTATCCATCTGTCTATCCATCCACCTGTTCTTCTATCTCTTTCTTCCTTCCTTCCTCTCTTTCTTTCTTTCTTTCTTCCTTCCTATCTACCATCTATCTACCTATCTATCTATCACATGTATTATATAGAGTAAGAGCTCATGTATCATATAATTAGGCTTCTGGCTCCTAACTGGAGGTCTTGAGTGGCTATTACCACTGATACAGTGAATGGCTGACCAGTTAATCAAGAATTGTCAGAGTGGGAAGCTCTTTATATTTAAGTAGCCTTACATACACTTAATCTTTGAGATGGTTGCCTAATATTGATCAAGTCCCAGCCACTTTGCTAAGTGTCAGGTACTTTGCTATGTGTTTCAGGTGCATTTCCCCATTGATACCTTAAAAGCACCCCATGAGGTAGGCATTGCCTTCACTTTACTAATGAAGAAACGGAGGCGGAAAGGTTAAGAAAACATGGTGTGCCCAACATTCCACAAGAGCCCAAGCTGGGGCTTGGACCCAAGTCTTTCTGATATGAAAGACTATGACCTTGGCTGCTGTGCCATCTTACAATAGCATAGGGGTAATTGCTCTGTCACCTTAGTAACTATAAACTAAGGGAGGCTGAAGATGCCGGGAGATCCTTGTAAGCCTTCAGAGGGCTGGTGAGTGGACACGTCACAGTTGCACTCTGACGGGCTGCTCTGTCACGCTGTTTGATTTGCCTCCTTGAAGTTCAGGCCAAGACCCAGAAGGGGCAGACAGAGCCATCTTCCATCAACTCTGTACCCAGCTTATGACTCAAATGGAACTCTTATCCCCCAAGCCGGGTCATTCAGTTGCCATAGCCTTTGCCTTCCAAGTCTCCCTTGTTTACCCTACTAAGTCCACATTCTAAGGACATCTCATTATGGACCCTGGAAGGCAATGAATTCCAAATCTGATTTAATCTGTGTGTGTGTAGGTATTTCCTTTTCCCATGTATCTGATCTCACCAAGAGCCCCATAATAAATAGGGAAAATATGCCCATAAGTTCATAGAAGAGTGTGCCTCAGACCACACAGACTGCCCGAAAAGGCAGCCTGTTCCCCTTTTATTTTTGTGTAGCGCTATCGCTCCCGAAATTGCCTTATTTATATGCTAATCGTTTCCCTGTATATCGTCTGTTTCCCCACACTAGAGCGTAAGCTCTTTCAGGGCAGGGACCTCGTATGTCTCCTCAGCACCCAGGTTCATATCTGGTACATACACTCACATCTTCTAGAGGGTGCTTTGAATGGACGCCTTGCGCCATGCCCTAAGAAGACCAATTTGGGAGGCACAGATTTCATAGGAGGAGGCCCTGTTGTGCCTATCCTGCTGCTTCTAGAATGCCTCTCAAGTGTCTGGGCTGAAAGTAGCTTAGGCCTTCACCCAGGTGTGGTCTCTTGCCATGTTCGATGGCTATTTAGTTGAAGGAAAATCAAGATCTTATTTTCTTTGACAACTTCACAGAAGGATCATTTGTAACTTCCTCCGTTCCCAAGCCTCCTGGCTTTTTGCGTGAGCCATGTTCCTTAAAAGCAGGAAGTTATGCTTGGCCCACTCTGGCTACACATGAAATGGTAAAGGTTTTGGTCCAAACCCTGTGGCTTGAGTCAGATTTAAAAGCTTGTCAGAAATGAGTTTTCTGGAGCCTGGCATTTGCAACTGGCATCTGTGGTTACAGATGAGATTTCAGAGATTGAAAGCTCAGGAAGAGGTGTGAATTACAAGCTCTTAGCTCACAGGGCAATTGGAACTGTACTGATCCTGGAAATCTTTTGGCCCAGATTTTTAAAAAATATCCCCTCAATCCAGCCTCTCCCTCTACAGGGTTTCTGCTTTGAAACATTTGTATTACTCTTAAAAGCATCTGGAGAATAAATAAGGGTAGGGTTCTTGGACTGGGAAGGGGCCTGTTACTCACATGAGTGCTCACACCCCTCTTCACTTTAGCATCTGATGGAGAGAGAGAGAGAGAGAGAGAGTCTATGAGAAAAGAGAGTGATTGAGTCATTAAAATACGACCTGATGATTTCCGAGCCCTCCTAATTCGGAATCAGTGAAAATCTAGAACTCTCCTCGGTCACTTACAATACTTGTTGTTGTAAACAAATGCTTTTGCAGCTACATCACTTCACTGCTGATGCACTTGAAGAGGAAAGGGGTGACCTAAAGGCATGGTTCGTGTTCTGTCTCAATCCACGTGAAGGTCAGGATTGGTAGTAGGTAAATTGTAAGTACAGGGCTACTGGCAACCAGGTACCAAGGCTTATGAATGACTTTCTTCTCTTATAAACTGCAGCAAACTCATGGCTATTCCTAGAAGACTTACTTTGCATGCTCACTCACTTGCATTTGGGTAAGATTTTTTGAGTGACAGGGAAAGAGGCCACTAGGGATGGCAAGGTACCTGGTGCCCATTGGAGTGTGACTGACATGGTCCCTCCTGTGAATTTGAAGTGGTGCCATGGGGGAAAAAGGGTAAAAACCATCAATCTAAGGGGTGTCTGAACTAGGTACTATCCGTTATGGAAAGAGCAGAGGTAGCGAGTTACTATCGAAGCCAGGCGGAAATCCAAGCCATTCCTCAACCTTTTCCTCTGACTGTGATCCTGAGACAGTCACCCCTGCCTAGGGCACAGGGCTCTTAAGTCCCAGTGCAGGACTCATTTCTCTATGAAAATGTCCCCATCTCCTTGGGTCTGTTAGTTACCCCTTGGAGGAGACAGCAGTCACCATCCACCAACTCTATCGGCATGACACTAGCAAATACAAATCCGGTAGATGCTCAGACTATCTGGCAAGAGGCATTATCCTGCAATTCACCTGGGATCTCCTGAAATTAAGTGATGAGAGAGGCATTCGTGTGGCATTTAAGAGAGAGGGGCCAGGCTGCCTGACCCCCTCATGGTGCAAAGTTGGACAAGTTCCTTTCTTTTTTTTTTTTGACATTATAATAAGAGTCTTTATTCCAAGTACTAAAATTCAGAAATAAGGAAAACAAGTAAAATGCCAACAATTACATATTTATGACATAGTGAAAATAACTTATAAAGGCAACTTACATTTAATTATATAAATAAATGAATAGGAAAAGAACAAGTTTCTTAACCTCTCTAAACTGCAGTTTTCTTATCTGTAATAAAGTCTGATGTCAATAATAGTCCTTATCTCATACATTTATTGTGGGGATTAAATGAGATAATCAGGGTGAAGCACTTAGCACACAGTAGGTGTTCCATTCATGGTAATATTTCTGGGGAACCCAGCCACAGGCTCAGCAGTAGGACCTGTCCCAACCACACCCCACAGGGTCCTTTCATTTCTAGCCCCCAGTGTGAGAATCTGTGTGCCCCAAGCAGAGGGAGGTGGCTTTCGTAAACATCTGGGCTAACTCACGTCGGAGACCAGATATCATCCCAGCGTTTGACTCATGGCCCTGCCACTTTCACAGCAAATGTTGACTCAGTTGTGCTCGGAACCTCACTTGTTTCATCTGCAAAATGGGATTGATGATTTGACCTCTCAAAGCTGCTCTGGGGATCACATGGTACGACACCTGTTACCACACCTAGACTAATGTCTGACACAATAGCAGCTCCGTAAATTCCAGAATCTTGTCTTTATCACTTGAAAGGATGCTAGAAGAGATAGGGAAGAGAAAATCAAATCCGAGTTGGAGATACGCTGGACTGTGTGGTGATGCTGGGCTCTGTGGGAGTTGGTGGTGGCCTTTTGCTCCCCACCATCTGGATGGCTCTACCTTGAAGGACAACAGCCTCACCTCAGTTTCTGGATCTACAAATCCTCTTGAGTCCACAGCTCTCCAGCCCCCATCCCTGTAGGTTAGGATTGGAAAAGCAGACTTTGCTATCTCCTCTCCACAGGGTGAGCCAGGGACAACCTTTAAGGGGAACTTTACACTGCAGGGTATTTTTATTCTTGAGACTGACAGGAAAAAAAAAAAAAGCATGCTAAGCCTGTATCGCTTGCAAAGCATTTTTATGCAATGCATTTCATTTGGGCTGCAGCCTTTGAGCTGCAGAGCCCTGTACTAATTACTTAGCGCTCTGACCCTCTGCTTCCACAGCTGTCACATGGGGCAACTAAACGTCTTAGGATGCTTTGGAGCCCCTGGCACATCGCAAGCCTTGCCAAGGGGTGGTTATCATTGTTATGATTGGCCCCTACTGCAGTGGTTTCCAGAGTGTTCCACGCAGCCTCCTAAAGCATTGTGGAGGGTGTCAGGACCATTGGTGGGGTGGGGTGGAGGCTGGGCAAGAATGAGCAGCTAGAGGATCGAGGCTCTGGGATCTGCCCCTCCACCCTCACTCCTACTCCCACGGGGGCAGCTCTGCTTTCCCCTATCCTAAATATTGTGGTTCTGCCTAAGACATCATTGGGAGGGGGAGGGGAAGAAAAGTATGCTCTTCTGTCTGAGTGCTGCCACTTTTCCCCTTTGCTTGCTGACACGCAAGATGGAAAGGGCAGCACCACGGGTAATGGGGAAACTCAGAAGACCTTGAAAATCTGAGTTGAGGTCTGGGTTTTATTCAAACTCTGTAAGACTTTGGAGTCTCTGAATCTCTTGCTCCTTTGTTTCTTCATCTGTAAAATGGGGCCATAGTACCTACCTGATGGGCCTCATGGGGCTGCTTTTGGATGTGGAAATGCTTCATAATTGGAGATGGAAATTTCCCGCATGGCACTATTACTGACGCTTGCTTGTACTTTGATCCACCTGTTCTGCTGGGGTCGGAGCCCATATATGTCTTAATGAATACTAGATTTTTGGGAAGCTTTCTGAGATGTTCATACTGTCCTGGGTGTGCATATAACTCCTCCCCACTTTATCCCACTAGCTTCAAGCATTTCCTAACTTCTTGCTTCATCCTGGGAGGCAGGAAGGCTAGGTGTGAACCAGAGATCTAGAGTGACTTATTCAACGTCACACAGCTTATAATGAACAGGAGTTAGGCTAGAACCGTTTGTCCTTCTCCCAGATGGGGACCCATGGCTCAACAGCGTGTCAGTGACTCACTAACCACCCCGAAATGCAGCTATTACTTGTGAATGACAGTCTCAGCCCACCTCAGCTCTCATAACGTACTTACCTCAGATTAAAATCAGCCAGTTCCTCAAAGATCCGGCTACAGACCTGAGCCAAAGCTGTACCTGAACTAGGTGTTATAACTAGAATTAGCTCCCCCCAAAAAAATCTAACTATGAAACAAAGTAGGACCTCTTTTTTTTCTACTTGCAACAGGAAAAACCCCATGTGGGCCCCTGAGATGCTTTTTCATTTCATTTACCACATCCTGGGTTTGTGCTAGCCAGTCTGCTAAACAGATATGGTCCAAAAAAGAAGAAAACAAGGTCTCAGGCCCAAAGCCAAACATTTCCCGGTTGCCATGGCAACACGCAGGGGTACACACTGTGGTTTCTCTCCCTCAGCTGTCTTCCCGGAGACTCGCTCACCAAAGACCAATGGCCTCACAGAGTTGGGTACTGAGGTGACAGTTCTGGGACACACTCTCCTTTGCCAGAAAGACTGTTGGAACCAGGATGGGGAATGGGGGCCTAACCAGACCTTCCCACCCTCTCCCCTCCCCCAGTTCCCATCACCCCACCAGGAGGCAGGGGTGGGGGTCTTTCTTCAGACTCTGTACAAACAATCCAAGAGCTTCATTGGATTGGTTCTTTGGAGGCCTAGACTGAAGGGCCAGGGTAGTGGCTGAGAGAACCCTTGGACTCTTCTCTGACAGAGTGGATGCGATGGGCCCTTGTTGGCTGCCATGACAGGCTCCTTGGACAAAAAGGCTGAGAGGTCAGGGGATACAGCCAGCACCAAGAAGTTGGGGTGCATTTCCCTTCTAAGTGCCAAGGGATGAATAGCTCAGTTGAAAACAACCCAGGACACATTCTGGAGGAGACTCTCTCGGTATGATGGTGTATGACTATTTTCTCTGCTCATTAAACCCTCACCCGCCTCCAGGGCAATTCGGGGAGAGACTGAGTCCTTCAAGATTTATGGTCTGCCTGGGGCAGCCAGAGGCAATTCGGCCACTGAGCGTGATTTTGGCCTCGTTCAGAATGGGATGCTGAACAATAGACCCTTTCACCAGGCGCTCATCACGTGGGCATCAGGGGATGGGGCGAGAGATGTGGGGCAGCAGGAAGGCTGCCAGCCTTCTGGACAGCAGGCGGGCCTGAGTGGCGGCAGGGGCTGTAATAGCTAGGAAGACTCCCAGATGGAAACTTCTGGGCTTTGAAGACATCAAACAATCACAATGAAGAAGAGAAGGGCTTCTTCATGTCCCATTAGGACAGTGGACTGTGGCTTTATTGGAACGGCTTGCTCAGGCCTCTTATAAAAGCAGTTCAGTAGTCAGAAAACTGGACTGTTGGTCAGGAATCTAGCAATTAGGGACCCCAGAGGTCCTGCTTTTCTCACAACTGGCTGGGGGACCATGCTCAGTCATTGTGGATTTTTGTTTCCTCTTGCGTCTCAAGAGAATGTTTTTTACTTTTTAAAGAAGGGAGTCATTATTTTTTAAAGTATTTATTTATTTATTTTTGGCTGTGTTGGGTCTTTGTTTCTGTGCGAGGGCTTTCTCTAGTTGTGGCAATCAGGGGCCACTCTTCATCGCGGTGCGCGGGCCTCTCACTATCGCGGCCTCTCTTGTTGCGGAGCACAGGCTCCAGACGCGCAGGCTCAGTAATTGTGGCTCACGGGCCTAGTTGCTCCGCGGCACGTGGGATCTTCCCAGACCAGGGCTCGAACCCGTGTCCCCTGCATTGGCAGGCAGATTCTCAACCACTGCGCCACCAGGGAAGCCCTCAAGAGAATTTTTGACGCTCGCTGGCTATTGTTCCTCCTCGCTTTAAACACAGGTGATCCAATTAGCAATAATGCTTTAAAAAACAATTGGCCTTATCTATCTCTCCCTCGTTCTGAGGAGGATCAGTTCGGTTAGATTTGTGATGCTGCATAATCTTTTTCAGACATGAGCTCAGCAAATCAGAGGACAGAAAGAGAATCCTGGCTGCTTCATGATAAACGCTATAAAGATGAAAAATGTGGAGAGCTCGCCGGTGCTTTTGGCCACCTCTGCCCAGGAGGCTTGCATGTGACTGACTCCAGGAGCTCGATGGAGTCGGATGCAATGAGCCTGGAGGGCCATGCTCCAGCTAGAAAGGCCTGGTCTGTTGAGGTTTGAGGGCTGGGCAACAGACATCTCAAAATGGCACAAGGACAGCCTGTGGTCTGGCATCCCAGCCCTGGGCCGACCTCTCTTCATTCTGTTCTGCCTGGCCTTGGCCAGAGCCCTCAGGCTGTAAAGGACAGAAGAGGCCTGAGGCTGCAGCTGGGGTTGGGGGGGTCTCTGACCCCCAGGGGGATCTCGGGAAGAGCACAGGTAGAATGAGAGAGAGGAAACCAGACCTCTGTTGGGGAAAGTCAGTGGACACAGAGACCTCGGAATCCTTGCCTTGGGGAGAGGGTGGAAGTTCCATTAGTGCAGGTTTTCCCATCTAAGTTTTCCCAAGCTCTTGAGCAAAGGGCCCTGCCCTGTTAAGCCTTTGGTCCAGAATCAAGAGACCTGTGATCTTAAAATAATATTTGAGCTTATTAATATTTAATAATATTTAATAAGCTCAAATTCCTCTCTGCAGAGTTCTCTTTTAATGCTCACCTCTCTGCACTTTAAAAACCACGTGGAGAAGAGGGTTTCCTATAGTTTAGCATCTGTCCCACCCACAAGGTGCCACTTAACACTGCAGTACGATCAGCTGGTCTGCGCAGTCTGCAACCAGGTCCACTAGCCCCTAGCTCAGGTCATTCATGTCTTCTCAAAGAATCAGTTACCTCCTGCATCAAATGGGGATAACAAAAGTGCCTACCACATACCACTGTTGTGAGAATTAAATGAATTTTTAGGTGTAAAATGTTGGAAACCTCATATGGGCCTGATTAGGTGCTAGGTGAATGTTTGCAGTTGTCCTCACGGCCGTGGGAATTGCACATGTCATTGGGTCTCAGGAACTGGCCTTACCCCCATCTTCAAGAAAACCAGCTTCCCCAGACACATAGCTACTCTGGGACCAAATCAGAAAAAAATCTAATTCTTCCTCATCCTTCCTGAGGAGATGACAAAAGGAACCAGGCACATCTAGGTGGTGCCTGTTGGAAAATACATTCATTCATTTTGGACCGTCTGGAGAAGTCTGGTTCGGAGAATTGAGAGTCTCTGGGCACAGCGTGATGGTAGATCATCTCCTGTGGTCTTCACATGGGACACACTGTGTCTGTCATTCCTGTCGCAGGAGATCCGTCCTCAGAAGGGACCCCATGACAGGATGTGAAAAGGCTGTGCTCGTCTCTGAGATGACAGCGGCAAAGTCCAGGCAGACAACGCCAGTTGCAAAGCTGAAAGTTGGTCTCTGAAACATTTGCTTTCAGGGAAAACATCAGAGTTCTCAGAAGCAAATGCTTCGGTTTAAAAACATTTAAACATTTGAAGTGTCCACTAGGGAATTCTCAACCAGGCCCAGCTGGTGATTCTTTTAGACGTGACGTGGGGGGTGGACCCAAGGCGTGTTCTGTTTGCATCCTACACATCTGCTTGTCCTGTGTGTGGGGGAGAACATTCATTCGTTCACTCATTTGTTCCGCATGTGGCTACTCTGTGTGGTGCTGCACAGGGTCCTGGGGACACATGCTGAAGGAGAGACGCGGTCCCTGCTGTCATGAAGCCCACAAGGAAGTTCCAAAATTCCAGAATCCTGGAATTTCTAATTACTGAAGAGACCTTAAAGATAATAATTTCTTGTAATTCTTTACCTGTTTCTGTCACAGACATCTTTGAGGAGCTAATGGAAACTGAGGGATGCTGTCTCCAGCCAAACACCGACACACACACGCGTGCGCACAAGCATGTAGACACGTATATACGTACACACACAGTCTTGCGTATAATTTCCCAGGTTTATAGACCCCTGAAGACCAACTTGTGGATTCCAGGTTGAACACGTCTTGTCACTCAGCTCCATTGCTAGTCGGCTGTGTAATATCCCCACCCTCACTCACCTCTTAGGAAAATTTGGACACGTGCACATAATGGTGAGTTGGGTAAAGATTACACAGTGCTGTACTCTCAGCAGACGCTGTGCTTTTCTATGACTCTCGAAGTGACTGGAGCGAACCAAGAAGCTATTCGTCTCAGGCCCAGGGCGATTTTACTAGAAAGATCTGTTTTCCTTGATGTGAGGCTTAGTGAAAAATATAGGTAAAATGAATGGTATTATGGGTCAGCTTTGGTTTATCCAAATAAGAACGAATTTACCCAGAACCCCACATAATTAGCAGCATAGCACAGAAGTTAGAACCCTGACTCTCCCACTTGGGTGACTTTATATACACTGTTTAACCTCTTTGTGCCTCAGTTTCCTTGTCTCTAAAGTGGGTTTGGCAATAGTGCCCACTCCATGGCACCTTTGTGAGAATTAATTTAGCTGAAGTAGATCAGCCACCTAATAAGTATGCAATACTCATTGGCTCTGATTAAGTGCCAAACACCGTATCAAGTGTTTGACATATCTTGTCTCATTTCACAGTCCCACAAACGCTGATGTTATTGTCATCCCATCAAGGAGAAGGCTGAGTGTCAGAGAGGGTAAGAAACTAACTAGCTGTGTAACCTGGAGGGAGTGGTTACACAGTGAGTGAGTGTTAGGATTTGAACCCAGTTTGGGGTGGATCTCTTCTAAGTTGAACTACCAGCCTTCCCGTGAGTTGGTGCCAGAGAGTTGGTTAAACAGTTCTCTTGCAGAGCTCCTTTTTTGTGGTCTTCCTGACAGGTTACTGATAGACCTCTTCCCATGTGGGCAATGAGATCCTTGGGTGCTGGGCCGATGACCCCTCTGTCCTCCTGGCAACCCCATCATAACGAACACCCTCCAGAAAGGCTCCACCCTGAATCTGAAAGTGGCCTCCAAACGTTAATGTTGCCCGTTGGGTCTCTTGGAGGGAGGAACTTGGACTCTTTCCTTTATTACATGATACAGGAGATTTATTGGAGACCAGAGGGCTTAACGGAAAACATTCTTGATTCACGTCCAGTTGGACAGGCTTGTTTGAGAGATGCAATCGGCCATTTAATATTAGGCTCTTGAGTCACGGCAGCTCCCGGATCACAGGGATCTCTGTTTCTCAGGAGAGATGCACAGATATCTCCAGAGTCCAGCCTCTCTACAGGGGTTTGCAGCGTGGCCAGTGCCATTGCCATGGACACGGGTGCCTGTCCAGTGGTCTGTGGTCCGTGGCTACTCACGCCTCGGCCTTACCCTAACCTTACTTGAACCTTGGGGATATTCTCAGCTATACGTGGGGGAGGTTGAGAGGGCAAAACAAGTTATGTAAATCGGGGTGAGGAGTAGTGTGCCCTGGTGGTTAAGCCTGTGAACTCTCGGTGCCCAGACTGGCTGGGTTTGAATCCTGGCTCCATCATTACGAGCTCTGTGAACCTGGGCACGTTTCTTCCCCACTCTGTGCCTCAGTTTCTGTATCGGGAAAGGTGGGGATAATAATACTACCTACTTCATAGGGTTGTTTTACGGATAAAATGAGTTAATACTTGTCAAATGCTTGGAAGAGTGCCTGGCATATACATAATAAGTGCACAATATGTGTTAGCTGCTATTATTGCTGTTAGTATTATCAATACCCTTTGGGGTAATAATTTCTGTTTGCATAAGTGTTAAGAAAGCCTGTTGGAAAGTCTTCATAAATTATCAGGGCTTAACGGATACACAGCCCTGAAGGCTTGGTCCTTTTTAAGACACGAGGGACCCAGAGGGGAGGAACTGTGAATACTGTTGACCTGAAGTGAAGGTTTTGGCACCGTCTTTGGAATTCCCAGATGGTTGAATGCCATCAAGATTAGGAGTTGGACCTTTTCTATGTGTGAGATTAAGATAAATGTAAGCCGTGGAATTCTCACGTTGCATAGAATTTCTTCATTCATTCAGCAGCCCTTTTCTGATACCTACTACACACGCTGTGTAAGCCTCGCATTTCTAGGAAGGCTGAAGCTTGATTTTATCAGTCCCTTCCTGTCTTGGCTGACCTCAAGCACACACATCACACATTCACTACTCACATGCACACCTAGAAACACACTTACACATTCCTGTGTGTATCGTCTATCAAGTGATGTTGGCTGCCACCCGTGGAACTCAAGGGATTTTATTCAAAAGTCTCAGTGTGAATCGGTTCCTTTTGCATTTGCATATTCTGTGTGCCAGGTGGCAAACTCTAATTTATTTTAATAAGACGGAAACTGCCATTCAGCTCCAAACCACCGTCCATGCCTCAGACTTTATTTTTAACCTAGGAGTGACAGCAGCCACCTGGCCACACGCTGATGGGCGGTCTGCCTCTCCTGGCATCTGCTGAAGTGTCCTCTGTCTCCCTCACCTCCAAGAAACTGATTGGGAGGCTTTGCTTCTCTTTTGTAAGCTACACACAGAGGGCCTCCGGAAGGACGGTCACCCAGCGTGACAGTTTCCTTTGGCAAAGATTGGCCAACCGAGGCCAAAGCTGAAAATGTCAGTAAAAACAAACAGCATTTCAAAAGGGCCTTGTACATTTCCCCCCTCTGTGCTCCCCTGGCCTCATCAGCCAAGTATTGTGTGAGTGGCTTCCAAAGGACACCACTCCAAAAAGGAATTAGTCTCCCCAAAACATGTTTTCTCCATTTCACCTAGTTCTAATGTTTTTTAAAAGCACCTCCACGCTAATGATACAAAGAAAAGAGAATCACTTGATATTGGCTTACGTCTTTGCAAAGCTCTATTTTTTATTTCTTCTTTTACTATTTTCAGAGTCGAGAAAGGTTGTAGAGAAGTTTAACAGTTTTCTTATCGTCTCGATTTGCATTCGTCAGACTCTGTTTTCTAGTGATTGGAAGCTGCTTCCTGCTCAGAGAGGAGAAAGCAGTTGTTGGCAGCACAATTCCATTAACACTGACCCTATCTTTGTCATTATGTAACAGTTGTTTAGGTGTATCTCTCCCCTCCAGAGTGAAGACTTGCTCTAATGATATGAAAGGATTCTTGGACACATAGCAAAGTGGATTGGAGCATGGGTTTTGGCGTTAAACAGACCTGAGGTGGAATTCCAGCTCTGCCACTTAACGGCTGGGTGACTTTGCAAAGTCGTTTCATTTTTCTGAGCTTCAGTTTCTTCACCTATAAATAATACATACATACATACAAGTCACCTCTCAGGGTCTTTGAAAGGTGATGCCACACAGAACCCCAAAGTTGCTGGGTAACCAGGGACGCTGCAGTTGCAGGCTTCTCCGCCCTGGCTATCAGCTCAGAAATGTAAAACAAAGCAACTGGGATTCAGGAAGGCAACTACAGGCTCTGGACAGCAATTCTCACTTCCTTGGGCAGCTCACTTTTCTGAGCCTCAGGTTTCTCATTGATAAATAAGCAGAATCTTCCTGATGACCTCTGGACCCACACACGTGAGAGAGAGAGTCTGAGTTAAAGCCAATTCTGTCTGAACTGAGACTGACAGAGTGGTGTCTGGCATTGGCAGAGTCAATGCCTGTCTTTGAGGCTCAAGGACGTGCTCCTGCTTCACCAGGACAGCTTCAAGGACATAACCTTTCTGTGTTGGCGTTTACTCAAGCGCAAACTGGGCATCATACAGAAGAATATTGAGTTTTCAGTTAAGGGCTTTGAAGTCTTTTGAGATTGTTACAGAGGACCAGGGAACACCAGGTGATTTTTTTTTTTTTTTTTCAGCTCCTTATTGAGATTTCAGATTCGTGTCTGCAAACTCACAGAAGTCCTAGGACTAAATCATTTTTAAACTGGTTGGTAGCAGTTAGGTTTCATTTTGGATGCATTAACTCTTGAGAGTAAAGAACAGGTCTTGGATCTATCTGTCAATATGTTCAAAGTGTGTTTTTGAAGAAATTCCAATGAGTCGTTCATTTATTCAACAAATATTCATGGAGCATCTGCTCTCTGTCAGCCGCTGATGAGAGTGTTAGAGAAACAGCTATAAACAGGCTAAAGGCCCTTGCTTTCTTGGCGTTTCCATCAAAAGAAAGGGCAGACAGAAAAAACCAAATGCACAAATAAATAGACAAGTTGCTGTGAAGACACAAAAGCATAGTAAGTTGAGGGAGACGCTGAGGGTTGGATAAGAGTGTTCAGGGAGGGACCCTCAGTTGAGATGATTTCAAGTTGAAAAACAAAATGTGATGATCAGAGGACAGTACATTCTAGACAGAAATGGCCATCAACAGAGGAATGGATACAAAGATGTGGTCTATATATACAATGGAATACTACTCAGCCATAGAAAAGAACTAAATTTTGCCATTTGCAGCAACATGGATGGACTTAGAGGGCATTATGCTAAGTGAAATAAGTCAGAGAAAGACAAATACTGTATACTATCACTTATATGTGGAACCTAAAAGATAAAACAAACTAGTGAATATAACAAAAAAGCAGACTCACAGATGTAGAGAACAAACTAGTGGTTAACAGTTGGGAGGGGCCGGGGGACAATATAGGGGTAGGGGAGTAGGAGGTACAAACCACTGGGTGTAAGATAAGCTACAGGGATGTATTGTACAACACAGGGAATATAGCCAATATTTTGTAATAACTGTGAATGGAGTGTAACCTTTAAAAATTGTATAAAAAAATTTTTAAAAAACCTAAACATGTAAAATGCACTCATATCAGTAAGTTAGGTCCGATATTGTTTTGTATCCCATCTATCCCATCTTGTTCTATCTGATATTGTTTTGTATCCCATCTATCCCATCTTGTTCTAACTCCCCCTTAGAACTGACTTCCACACATATACCCTATCAATATATTTTTTGCAAAATCTTTAAAAAAAAAAAAAGAAATGGTAAAGTCAGACCTAAATGTTCTAAGGTGGGAAAGGGCTCAGAATGTCCAAAGGAACTGAAGGAAAGCTTTGTGCCTGGAACAGAGTGAGCTACTTAAAGGATAGGAGCCAGGTCATGTGGGTCTTATCAGCCATGATAAGGAAATTTATTCTGGGTGTGACTAGAAGTCACTGGAGGTTATCAGCTGGGAAGCCATACCACGTGATTGTGGGAAAATACTCATTAAGTGGAAAAAAAGATTCCTACACCTAAAACTGTATATTTAGTACCATTTAAACTACGCAAGTACATACATAACACACACTTTCAGAAAACAAACTGAAACAAGATATAGCAAACTGTTTAAAATGTTTGCAGTAGTTTTCTTAGAGGTGGACTTGCTTTTCCTTCATTACTTCCCTGAATTTTGTAAGTTTTCCCCAAGTTTGTGCTACTTTCCTAATCAGAAATAAATCACATGCTTTGTAAAAACTTTGTTGTGGAGCAGTCGGCGGAGAGAATGTAAAAGTGATGCTACTTTCTGCCTCTTATCTCAGATTTGAGAGTGAAGTAGTGATGCTTTGAAATGCTACAGTGAATGTTGAAGGCTCTGGCCAGTAGGGAAGATTATTTGGCTTTTTAATGAGGCTGCTCTAAAACAGACTTCTTATCCTTTCCAAATTATTGATGCAGAAGAATCTAACCTTTTCTTTTCATCCCATAGATCTAAATATAACCTGCCGATACGCAGGTATATTCCACGTGGAGAAGAATGGTCGCTACAGCATCTCGAAGACTGAGGCTGCTGACCTCTGCAAGGCCTTCAATTGTACGCTGCCCACCATGGCCCAGATGGAGGCAGCCCTGCGTGTAGGGTTTGAGACCTGCAGGTAAGGGACCAGCCCCCACCTGCTGCAGGAAAGTAGGCTGCCCGGGTCCAGGGGGTGGGGCTCAGACCCAGGAAGGCTCCTCTGTGACAGCTGAATGGCTGCTTGCCTGAGGAGTTGGCACCACCCATTAATCTGACCAAGTCCATCTGGAACCAGTATGACCACTGAAATTGAGGGCCGGCTGAAGACACCTTTGTGAATCACAGAAGGAGGGGTTGCCTAGAGGAGGCCCTTAAGGGTCCTGTGTTGGAAGCCACTTGCCTGAGGTGCTTCCACAACATGCTCTCCAGGCTTTGAAGAAGCGTGCAATATCACTGTCAGAACCACAAGAGAAAGGGAACCAAATAACAGTGTTTAAAATAAATGTGTGCCTGTTGGAGCCTTCACCCTGCAGACTTGGCTAAAGCAGGTTTTTCAAACAACTCTCTCTCTTTTGATTTTGTTTCTCTTCTCTGTTGCTCTGATTTGAGCGAAAAGGGCATGAAAATTATTGAGATGTATTGTTACAAGTGATGGGAAAGCGATGAGAGGGACCAACAGAGGCCTCCTGAGAGGCCGCCTACCAGACATCACAGTGCTCAGGGAGCTGTCCTCAGGCCCAGGATATCTGCTCCCAGGATATTCACAGCAGGCATGGCCCTTATTTTTCTGAATTTCTCGTGGCCCTGTGGAAAGTGGTGCACATTAAGAGCGAGCAGTGGTGACCACCGTGGTGAAGCGTTTCGGTTTGGTTTGTTTTCTTTAGAAGAGCTCTGGGGAATGTGGACGACTGCTCTCTGAAGTTTCCACCCCAGCCTGCAACTACCTCTCTGCACTTTTGCAATGTGATAGCGTTAGGTAACATGGTGGTTCCCTTTTCTCTTCAACGCGCAAACACGCAAACACAGGCTGCTTTTTAAAAAGTCAAGCTGCAGAACTCTTTATGGAAACCATTAGATGTAAGTTAAATCCATCTATCCCCTGTGCTTGGTTACAGAGTAGGGCACCCATAGTGTTGGTGGGAACTGAGATACTTCTGCTGATGAGGAAAAAGACCATCTTCACAATTGCACTAATACGGTAGCCACCAGCCACAGATGGCTGTTCACACTTAATTATAATTAAATAAAATCAAAACTTTAGCTCTCATTGGCACGAGCTACGTTTCAAGTGCTCGATTAGCCACAGATGACTAGTGGCTACTTCATCGGACAACGTAGATTATAGAACATTTCTGTTTTGCAGAAAGTTCTAGTGAGCAGCGCTGCTCTAAAACAAAGAGCAGATGTGTGCAGGCATCTGTGTGTGTTCAGAGCAGGGTCTTGGGAGAATATAAAAGGAGCAGATAGCTCTGGTAGCTTCTGAACCTGAGCTGTAGGCTGCAGTGAAGGAAAGCTAATTAGCAGGTCCACTTATTCGATTCCTAAGGCTCATTGTTTAAATATGGCCCTGACTAGGCCAGTGGCCTAAGAAAGTGGATTTAGTAAGCTGAATTTTGATTGTGAAATGCAGACAAGGCGAACTTGCTAAATACAGAAAAGTTCTCATATGCTGAAAACAGGGGAAGTTCTTACTGTACCCACTGGCCAATCATCCAGCCCTTAGATGCTGGGGGACCCCAGCCCACCTGCCCATATCCCTCTCTTAATTCTCAGACTGCACCAGTTATGTGACCCCACTTTGCAGAGGAAGCAACTGAGGCTTAGTTGCAGCCAGCCCTGGGCCACATCACTTTCATGGGGAGGAGTTCAGATTCCAGACCAGCTTCTGGGCCCAGGGCAAGATTTAATGACCCCGCTCTCCCTAAGGACTGAGAGCAAAAGGCAGATGAAAGTCTGGTGCATGGATGGATTTGCTGAGTATTTCTTTCCTCCCTGGGAACAACAACCTACTCATGAAGTATACACATATCTAAATTTTAATATCTCCAACTTATAGACAGGACGACACATAAAACCAGCGGTCGACACGATGTGGTAAAAACTCAGGAATAATTTAAATGCTAGAATGTCGGTGTGATACAGCCTAGCAGAATGTGATGGGAATGGGGTGGGGAGGAGGCTCACCAAGGAGTGTTATTATTTTAAAAAAACAAAGAAAAACTGTGCCAAAGACAGCTATCGTTCTACCCATAGCTGGTTTTAAGTGTTGCAAAACTTATTTCCATACTTTCACTCAGGTAGCTATGAATCAGATACCTGCCACAGGACAGATGCGAGAGTCTCACAGGGGACGAAGAACCTTAGCATCTCCTTTCTTCTGTCTGCCCCACCCTGATTAGTAGCAATTCTCAGATACATGGAAACTTACTAACATTTAATTGCGGCCACTCCCCCCCACCAAGCTCAGGAGTCTTTGGAGAAACCAGTCTGGCCATTCAGATGAGGAATTAGTCATGTCAGCTTTTGCAACTTAGACATAATGAGTTCGATGTGCTTAGAAATTTCACACTCACAACCATTCCCATAGGTCTTGCAGGGTGATGCAGTACGTACTGTCACCCCCGGCAGGAAAGATTAAAAGGATTTGGGCTGTGCATTTTAGCCAGCACTGCATTTTCAAAAACCTGTTGGTTTTAGCTTCTCCCTCTCTGCTCTTCCCTTGCCTCTGCCTCTTCCCTTGTAAATGGTGTTTTCTCAGCCCACATCTCATTTTCTGAGGCGTTTTACATTGGAGAGAAATCGTGCGGAAGTATTCAGCCACCGCGATGCTGATCGAAGAGGCTGGGTGCTGTATGTTGTATCTGAAAGAGCCTCCGGCTCCAAACCGCTCCCAGAATCACCATGGTGGGGCAAAGGGGCTTAAGCACTTCTCTGCTGCTTCTGGAAAACTCCTGAGCTAATGAGGCATTGCTATCTACTTAACCACTCTGACTCCCATTTTAATGACGGTCAATTTACTTCCACTGGCAATGGAATTATGCCTGAGATGCTCATGGGACAAGATGCGTTGTGTCTGGTGTATAAACAAGGCTTTGTGTTTAGAACAATGAGATCTGGCATGAGGGAATCACAGGAAAAGGTGAGGCCAGGGAAGAAGAGGAGGGGATGGGAAATGAGGCAGGTTTGCCATTAGTGGACTGAAATGAAGAGCCACCTAGTTCCGTCTGATGCGAGCCAGTCATTTTCTGTATTTTCAGGCAAATAGGAAGGTAATGGCGTGCCAGAGTGGGTCTCACATCGTCAATGGGTCATTCTGCCTGTGACTTGGGCTTCCCTCTGCTTGTTCAAACTGGCCTGACTGCTGACCATAGATTTTATTTGAAACTAATTTTTTTTTCTTTCATGAATTGATTTTTTAAAACACTTTTTATAGAGCTCCCCAAAAATCACTTTGTCTTCATCAGCCTTGTTGGTCCCCTTTCACTGTCCCTCTGCTGTTATTTTTGGCTTTCCCATAACTCAGTTGTCGAAACCTGTAGCACCCCTGGGGTGAACTGAAGGAAGTATTGCACTGCATGAAATGTCATTCGATGGGATATTATGAAATCCCTGCTTATAGCCTCGCGGGTGGATGACCTCTTGTTTTTCTTTTGCAGGTACGGGTTCATAGATGGGCACGTGGTGATCCCCCGGATCCACCCCAATTCCATCTGTGCTGCAAACAACACGGGAGTGTACATCCTTACATCCAATACCTCCCAGTATGACGCGTATTGCTTCAATGCTTCAGGTTGGTTCCAAGTGGATTGGCTTTGTGTTCTGGGTTGCTTTTGGCCTGCCAGCCTTCGGCAACATGGCTGACAATCTTGGCTTAAGTGGGGATTCGTGTAGCCTCCATTCACATAACAGATGTTCACTGAATATCTCTCCAGTAGAAGAAGGATTCCTGTCTCCAGGGTGCTTACCTGCTAAGTTGGAAAGGCCAACAGTAAACAAATACATATTAAATAACTTACATGAAGTCAGAGAGTAACAAGTGTTACAAAAAAGAAAGCAGAGCAAGGGGCTACAGAGTGCTGGGGATGCTTTGTTTTCCTGAGAAGATAGTCAGGGCAAGTGCCTCCGAGGAGCTGGGTATAGGGAGAGCCCTGAGCGAAGCGAGGGAGGGAAGCCATGGCACGGTGGAGAGCAGTGCAAAGCCAGGCCTGTGGGAGCATCATGGCCTGTGCTGAGAGCAGCAGGGAGGCCATGGTGGATAAAACCCGGTGATCAGAGGGGAGAAAGCCGGGGAATGAAGTCAGAGAGGTAGGCAGGTGCCAGATCGCATAGGGCTTTGTAAGCTGTGGTAGAGAGTTTGGACTTTATTCTCAGTGTGATGGGAAGTTAGGGCAGAGTTTTGAATAAGGGAGTGACATGAATCGAATCTAATGGTAGCGTTGGGGCATAAGCCAAATGGCTTCGCTTAGCGGTGTTTGTTATATGTTGGGGCTGGAGAGAAGGCTGGGAGTTTATATGGTAGGCCTTTGACCTTCTTGAGTCCTTACCCAACAATTGAAAACCCAACAGCTAGAGAATAAGAAAGCCAAGTTAGGATATGCATGCTGGGCTGCTGGCGAGGCCCCCCTCCCTGTGTAAGGGACGTGCTTCTAACCACCAACCTGGAGACTCATGCTTACAAGTCTAACTCAGGCCCTAGCAACATCTTAAAATTCTGTGCACCATGGGTCTTCAGGGTCTTTTGAAGAGAGCCAAACCCAGCAATGTCAAATTTTTGAATGCCAACAATCAAATGTCTTACTTCTCAAATGGGGCCTTCTGTTCCCCCCTGAAGGTTTAAGATTGTGTGAAGGGGAAGATGAAGTCACAAGGCAAATGTGACACATCTTGTTGACATGTCAGTTTCCTTAAAGGTAGGAAGGGGATGTTAAATTAGCTGGAAAATGACTTAAGATATTACCTATATGAGACAGATATTATTACATGATGACTTAAGACATTGTTTTTATAAATCAAACACAGATATTACATATGGTAGTAGAATATAAAATCTACATGGATTTTTAAGCTTAAATAGGGGCATCAAAGAAATTGTGAGATTACATCAGTAGCTTTTGGCTTCCCCACCCATCCACTGTTGTGTGAGCAGCAGGGATGAGAGTGGGAATTCAGAAGGGAATTCTAGTGCTTAGGAGAAAGAGAAAATATCAGGGCTGGTTAGTTGAAATGGAGTGCATGAGGCCAGTAAATTATGTCAAATGTATACAGGT
The DNA here is from genome assembly GCF_965194805.1 of Balaenoptera borealis. NCBI lineage: Eukaryota > Metazoa > Chordata > Mammalia > Artiodactyla > Balaenopteridae > Balaenoptera > Balaenoptera borealis. The sequence continues at coordinate 24,383,308 of NC_138868.1, read as the reverse complement.
CACTGAACCGATGGAGGGGCACTTAAAACGAGGGAAACTACAGAGTGTTTACTCTTCCCTGTTATATAAGCAAAGAACACAAATGGAGTTTGACCCAAGGAGGAGAGTCCAACTGAGGCTAAACAATACGTGGTCGCTACCCAGTCCCCATACCCATACCAGAAAGTCTATTCTAATAACATGATGAGAAAAGCCACATGCAGTTCAGTAGGAAAGAGACACAGAGCAACACGTGGTCTAACTAGGTTAGCTTAATGTCAGAGGTCAGAGGAAGGCTTTGGGGAGGCTTTGTGCTTTAGGTGAAGTGGTTGGTCACGTGGGAAGGGTAAATTCAAGGCCGCATACTCTCCAGCCTCTGGGCACTACCTGTTGCTTCTCCCACTGAATCTTTTCGCGTGAATGTATGCAATAAATTATGTTGTAGTATATACACATTGTCTCGCCTGTTTTACAAGTTGGTATCCCTTGCTGGAAAGAACCTTCACTCAAAAAGGTAGAAGCTCCCAGTGTTTTATCACCTGGAGTTGAAGCCGTCTAGGCCAGTTACTACTGAGACTTTTCTCCCTGTCCTTTTTGCCCATAGCGTTGGGCCCATCTTCAAAGAAGGGAGTGAACGGTACTGATGAACTTTCCTCTTCTTTGGGGAGGTTAGTTCTGTTAAAAAGCTTGAGATGTCCTGGGGGGTAGTGCGTGCCAAAGCAGCTGTAGCAAAGTAGTAAAGTTCAAAGCGATGGTTTTCCTTTTCTTGTATCTAAATTTACTCAATATGGTTAGAGCGCTTTTATCAATTTTCTATATGTTTTAAAAAGAGTATTTCTTGATCAACGACATGCATTCAGTAGTGTGTTGGGCAGAGTGGAGTTAGAAGGAACCAGAAGGCATATTTCTTGTCTTGGGATTTAATCTTGTTGAAGTCATGAGATGAAAAATAAAGGAGCTGGGGTCTTCCCAGATAAAGCTTCCCTTTATCCTTTATCTAAGGATAAATACATTCTAAACGTCTTGGTTTAGAGTTGAATGACGATGGGAGTGTTGAGTGAGAGACAGATCTTGATAACCTTGTGCTCTATGCCAAGGATCCCATTGGAATGATCTTTGAATCCATCTTAGCCTGAGACCTACAAGCAAGTGGTCAGGACCTGGTGATGTGATCCCCACACAAACTGGCTACAGGGATCAAAGCCAGCTCCATCTTAGCAGATACTTTCTATAAGCTTACAATTTCAGCAGTGTTTTTGTAAAACACGGACTATGGTTTACAAATGAAAATAAGGCTTCATGATTTTTATTGCCTCTTTTCTCAGGGGTCAGGCCCAGCACAAGCTTGATGACTTCTGTGTTAACACAGAGAACTGACCTGAATTAGTTCATTTCTGAAGTTCGCTTTCAGTAAAATGCCTCGTTCTCTTTTGAAGGAGGAATTTAGGGGAAGATTCTGCATTCATCTGTCTATTCATTCACTCATTTATTCAACAAGTATATATTGGGCATTGAGGAAGCTGTCTTTCTATGTCACTGAGTGATTGGCTAGACTGAATAATTAACATTTCTCTTGGCCATTTTGGTGTGGTGGACGCAAGGTTTCTGAGATGCAGCCTATCAGGAAGCTCATCTCAGAGTCTTTCTAACAAATCCTTTGGTTCAGGGAAACCTCACCAGGCTTGATTCTCCCAGCAGTGCGGTGCTCATTAAACACAGTGAAAGGCTGTCCAGTGACGCCCTGTATCTGACATGGGAGCGTGAATGTATTAACTGCACATTTGGGCCAGC